>NC_072433.2:85435909-86040681 GCF_028878055.3 Symphalangus syndactylus
GCCAAGCAGCCTTGCTCAGTAGGCCTCACTCCCACAGAACCCCACAAGCTAAAACCTACTGACTTGGAATTCTTGTCAGCCAATGCAGCAGGCTGGAGACTGCCTAAGAAGACTGAATTCGGGCACAGGAAGGGGTGGCTGCCATCACTGCAGCTCCAGTCAGTCATATTCCCCTGCTGCCAATGTCTGCAAGACTGGGTGGTTTGGTCTGGGAGGAATTCCCCACAGTGCAGCATAGCGGCTGTGAGAGTTCATGGCAAGACTTCTTTAAGTGGGACCCTGTCCCATTTCTTCTTACTAGGCAGGGCCTCCCTGCAGGATTCTCAGCAGCGCCAGCCAGGGGTTTACAGACAGAACTCTGATTTCTCTCAGAGAAGCTCCTAGGAGGAAAGGTGGCCACGGTATCATCAATCAGCGGTCTTAGTCTTTTATGCCTGCCAGCTCTGGAGAGTCAGGACAGCCCAGACAAGGGGGATTACCCCCTGCACAGCACATCTGCTCTGCAAAGGGGCAGCCAGGCTGCTTATTTAAGCAGGTCCCTGATCCTGTTCTTCCTGACTGGGTGAGACCTCCTACAGGAGTCTCCAGACACCTCATACAGGAGCATTCTGGCCAGCATCAGGTTGGTGCCCCTCTGGCACAGAGATCTCAGAGAAAGGACCAGGCTGCCATCTTTGCTGTCCTGCAGCCTCCACTGGTGATAATTCCAGGTTTAGGAGGGACCCAGGCAAATAAGGTCTCAAGTGGACCCCCAGCAAACTGCAGCAGCCCTGTGGAAGATGGGCCTCACTGCTAAGAAAAACAAACAGAGAGCAACAACAACAACATCAACAAAAAAGACCCCACAAAAACCCCACCCAAAGGTCAGCAGCATCAAAGATCAAAGGCAGATAAACTCATGAAGATGAGAAAGAATCAACACAAAAATGCTGAAAACTCGAAAAGCCAGAATGCCTCTTTTCCTGAAAAGGATTGAAAACCCCCTCTAGCCAGGGCACAGAACTGGGCTGAGGCTGAGATGGGTGAATTGACAGAAGTAGGCTTCGGAAGAGATGGATAATAAAGAACTTCACTGAGCTAAAGGAGTATGTTCTAACTTATGCAAGGAAGCTAAGAACCATGGTAAAACATTACAGGAGCTGTTAACCAGAATAACAAGTTTTCAGAGATACTAAAATGAACTGATCGAGCTGAAAAACATAACACGAGAACTTGACAATTCAAACACAAGTATCAATAACCAAATAGACCAAGTGGAAGAAAGGATATCAGAACTTGAAGACTATCTTGCTGAAGTGAGGCAGGCAGACAAGATTAGAGAAAAAATAATGAAAAGGAATGAACAAAACCTCTGAGAACTATGGAATGATGTATAAAGACAGAACCTATAACTGATTGGGGTACCTCAAAAAGACAGGGAGAATAGAACCAAGTTGGAAAACATACCTCAGGATATCATCCAGGAGAACTTCCCCTACCAAAAAAGACAGGCTAACATTCAAATTCAGGAAATGCAGAGAACTACAGTAAGATACTCCATGAGAAGCTCAACCCCAAGGCACATAATCACCGGATTTTCCAAGGTCAAAATGAAAGAAAAAATGTTAGGGCAGCCAGAGAGAAAAATCAGGTCACCTATAAAGAGAAGCTCACCAGATTAAGAGCAGACCACTCAGCAGATATCTTACAAGCCAGAAGAGATTGCGGGACAGCCAGGGGGCAATATTCAACATTCTTAAAGAAAAGAATTTCCAACCTAGAATTTCATATCTAGCCAAACTAAGCTTCATAAGCAAAGGAGAAATAAAATCCTTTTCAGACAAGCAAATGCTGAGGGAATTCATCACCACCAGGCCTGCATTACAAGAGCTTCTGAAGGAAGTACTAAATATGGAAAGGAAAAACTGGTACCAGCCACTGCAAAAACACACCAAAGTACGAAAACCAATGACAGTATGAAGAAAGTGCATCAACTAGTGTGCAAAATAACCAGCTAGCATCATGATGACAGGATCAAACTCACACATAACAATATTAACCTTAAATGTAAAGGGGCTAAATGCCCAATTAAAAGACACAGAATGGCAAACTGGATAATCAAGATTCGTTGTTGTGCTGTATTCAAGAGACCCATCTCATGTGCAAAGACACACATATACTCAAAATAAAAGGATAAAGAAAAATGTACCAAGCAAATGGAAAACAGAAAAAAAGCAGAAGTTCCAATCTTAGTTTCTGACAAAATAGACTTTAAACCAACAAAGATCAAAAAAGACAAAGAAGGGCATTACGTAATGCTAACGGGGTCAATTCAACAAGAAGAGCTAACTATCCTAAATATATATCCACCCAATACAGGAGCACCCAGATTCATAAAACAAGTTCTTAGAGAACTACAAAGAGACTTAGACTCTCACACAATAATGGTGAGAGACTTTAACACCAAACTGTCAATATTAAACACATCATTGAGACAGAAAATTAACAAAGATATTTAGAACTTGAACTCAGCTCTCGATCAAGTGGGCCTAGTAGGTATCTACAGAACTCTCCACCCCAAACAACAGGATGTACAGTCTTCTCAGTGCCACATGGCACTTACTCTAAATCTGATAACTTTGTTGGAAATAAGTCACTCCTCAGCAAATGGAAAAGAGCTGAAATCATTCATAATAAAAATCTCTTAGACCATAGCACAATCAAATTAGAACTCAAGATTTAAAAACTCACTCAAAACCATACAACTCCATGAAAATTGAACAACTTGCTCCAGAATGACTCCTGGGTAAATAATGAAATTAAGGCAGAAATTAAGAAGTTTTTTTGAAACTAATGAGAACAAAGAGACAACGTACCAGTCTGTGGGATGCAGCTAAAATAGTGTTCAGAGGAATTTATAGCACTAATGCCCACCTCAGAAAGCTAGAAAGAGCTCAATCAGTGTTGTAACATCACAACTAAAGGAATTAGAGAGCCATGAGCAAAGAAACCCCAGAACTAGCAGAAGACAAAAAATAAGGCAGCTCAGAGTGGAACTGAAGGAGATAGAGACACAGAAAAACCTTCAAAAAAATCAGTGAATTTAGCAGTTGTTTTTTTTTGAAAAAATTAATAAAATAGACTGCTAGCTTGACTAATAAAGAGGAAAAGAGAGGAGAATCAAATACACAGAATAAAAAATCATAAAGAGGATATCACCACAGACCCCACAGAAATACAAACAACCATCAGAGAATACTATAAACAACTCTATGCAAACAAACTAGAAAATCTGGAAGAAACAGACAAATTCCTGGACACATACACCCTCCCAAGACTGAACCAGGAAGAAGTTGAATCCCTGAACAGACCTATAACAAGTTCTGAAGTTGAGGCAGTAATAAATTGCCTACCAACCCAAAAAAGGCAAGATTCAGGTGAATTTACAGCTGAATTCTACCAGAGGTACAAAGAGAAGCTGGTATCCTTTCTTCTGAAACTATTCCAAAAAATTGGAAAGAAAGGACTCCTCCCTAACTCATTTTATGAGGCCAGCATCATCTTGATACCAAAACCTGGCAGAGACACAACAACAAAAAAAGAAAACTTCAGACCAATATCCCTGTTGAACATTGATGCAAAAATTTTCAATAAAATACTGGCAAACTGAATCCAGCAGCACAGCAAAAAGCATATCCACCACAATCAAGTTGGCTTTTTCTCGGGAATGCAAGGCTTGTTCAATATATGCAAATCAATAAACGTAATTTATCACATAATCAGAACTAAAGACAAAAGCCACATGATTATTTCAGTAGATGCAGAAAGGCCTTCAATAAAATTCAACATCCCTTCATGTTAAGAACTCTCAATGAACTAGGTATTGAGGGAACATACATCGAGATAATAAGAGCCATTTATGACAGATCCACAGCCAATATCATACTGAATGGGCAAAAACCAAAAGCATTTCTTTTGAAAACCAGCAGAAGACAAGGATGCCCTCTCTCACCACTCCTATTCAACATAGTACTGGAAGTTCTGGCCAGGGCAATCAGGCAAGAAAAAAAAAATAAAAGGTATTTAAACAGGAAGAGAGGAAGTCAAATTGTCTTTGTTTGCAAATGGCATGATCCTATATCTGGAAAACCCTATCATCTCAGCCCAAGAGTTTCTTAAGCTGATAAGCAACTTCAGCAAAGTCTTAGGATACAAAATCAATAGGCAAAAGTCACAAGCATTCCTATACGCCAACAACAGACAAGCAAAGAAGCAAATCATGAATGAACTCCCATTCACTACTCCTACAAAGAAAATAAAATACCTTGGATAGCCAACAAGGGAAATAAAGGACCTCTTTAAGGAGAACTACAAACCACTGCTCAAGGAAATCAGGCGAGACAAACAAATGGAAAAACATTGTATCCTTATAGATAGGAAGAATCAATATCGTGAAAATGGTCATACTGCTCAAAGTAATTTATAGATTCAATGCTATTCCCATTAAACTACCATTGACATTCTTCACAGAATTAGAAGAAACTATTTTAAAATTCATATGGAACCAATAAAGCTTGAATAGCCAAGACAATCCTAAGCAAAAAGAACAAAGCTGGAGGCACCACACTACCCAAGTTCAAACTATTACAAGGCTATAATAACCAAAACAGCATAGTATGGTACAAAAACAGACACTTACAACAATAAAACAGGATAGAGAACTCAGAAATAAGACTGCACATCTACAACCATCTGATTTTTAACAAATCTGACAAAAACAAGCAATGGGAAAATGATTCCCCATTTAATAAATGGTGCTGGGAGAAATGGCTAGCCATATGCAGAAAATTGAAACTGAACCCCTTCCATACACCATATACAAAAAGTAACTCAAGATGCATTAAAGACTTAAATGTAAAACCCAAAACTATAAAAGCCATAGAAGAAAATTTAGGCAATACCATTCAGGACATAGGCATGGGCAAAGATTTCATGATGAAATCACCAAAAGCAATTGCAACAAATGCAAAAATTGACAAATGGGATCTAATTGAACTACACAGCTTCTGCACTGCAAAAGAAACTATTATCAGAGTGAACAGGCAACCTACAGAATGGAAGAATATTTTTGTAATCTATCCATCTGACAAAGGTCTAATATCCATAATCTACAAGGAACTTAAACAAATTTGCAAGTGAAAAACAAACAACCCCATTAAAAAGTGGGCAAAGGACATGAACAGACACTTATCAAAAGAAGACATTCATGCAGCCAACAAATGTATAAAAAAAGCTTAACATCACTGATCATTAGAGAAATGAAAATCAAAACCATGAGCTATCATCTCATGCCAGTCTGAATGGTGATTATTAAAAAGTCAACAAATAACAGATGTGGGCAAGGTTGTGGAGAAATAGGAGCACTTTCACACTGTTGGTGGGAGTATAAACTAGTTCAACCATTGTGGAAGACAGTGTGGTGATTCCTCAAAGGTCTGGAACCAGCAACACCATTTGATCCAGCAATCCCATTACTGGTTATATACCCAAAGGGAATACAAACCATTCTATTATAAAGATACATGCATGTGTATTTTAATTGCATCACTGTTCACAATAGCAAAGACATGGAATCAACCCAAATGCCCACAAATGATACACTGGATAAAGAAAACGTGGTATATATACACCATGAAATACTATGCAGCCATAAAAAGGATCAAGATCATGTCTTTTGTAAGGATGTGGATGGAGCTGGAAGCCGTTATCCTCAGCAAACTAATGCAGAAACAGAAAACCAAACACCAGATGTTCTCATTTATAAGTGGGAGCTAAACAATGAGAACACATGGACACAGGGAGGGGAACAATACACACTGGGGCCTGTTGGGGAGTAGGGTGGAGAGAGGGAGAGCATTAGGAAAAATAGCTAATGCATGCTGAGCTTAATACCTAGGTGGTGGGTTGATAGGTGCAGCAGCCACCATGGCACATGTTTACCTATGTAACAAAGCTGCACATCCTGCATATGCACCTAAAACCAAAAACAAATTTTTTTAAAAAAAAACCTCTAATGTAAGAATTAAAATTCTGATTTTACAGATAAGAAAACTATATTTTGGTCACACTATTAGTATGAGATTGATCAAGGCCTCAAACCAGGGTCTGATTAACTCCCAAGCCCATGCCTATAACTTTGATATGCACTGCCTTATCACATTGAATGTTCCCAGCATCAGTCTCATAAAGAAACATAAATTTAAAAATACAAGTAAGAAGGAAATTCACATATAGCTCTTATAACTTTTTTATTAAAGTAGACTGTGGGCTCCTCCAAGATAAGAATTATAGGGTTTTTATCAGCATATTTTTTTCAATATGTTTTTTGACAAGTAGGTGCTCAATAAATGCTTAATGAATTAGTAAGTTAATGTGTACGTAAATAAATGAATTTTCACAACTTATGTTGATATTTTCTTCATTATTTGATGTCCACCAATCACAGGAAAGTCATTAGAAGGTGAGAACAGCACTAAATCTTTTCATTTTTGATAACAGCATCTTCTCCTCCCTCTGCATACTTGAGATAGGGCAGACATTCCAAACAAGATAGCTAGATACTAAAAAAAAAAAAAAAAAAAAAAAAGGTGTCCGTTCATTTTTGCTTTGTTACTTTCAACTTATATATTAGGTCAGTAGTTATTTTGGAAAACCATTTCATATCTTCAGAGTTGTCATTCAACACATCCTACATTAGGATAAAGTAGCTTGAAAATAGCGTGACTTTTCTTGAGTAAGTAGCTCTTCTGCATCATACCTATGTAACTCAACTCTGAGTTTCAATTTCTTCCTCTACAATGTAGTGTTTAAAAACTCACTTTCCATTGTGTGTGACAGCAGAGAATGAAGGTAAGTTCTTTTGTTCAGTGCTGGCATATGGTGATGTTAATAATAGCTGTGATGAACACCTGCCAGCAGCCATTCATTGGACTGAGTGCTTCCCATGTGCTGTGGTTTGAATGTCCCCTCTAAAACTCATGTTGAAATGCAATTATCCTTCTAACAATATTAAGAGGTGGGGCTTAAAAAAGTGATTAGGTCATGAAGGCTCTACTCTCATGAATGGATTAATCACATTATCGAGGAAGTGGGTTAGTTACTGTGTGAGTGGCTTTGTTATAAAAGCAAGCTCTCTTTTGCCTTCCACCCTTTCACCATTAGTGAATGGGTTGACTCTCTCAAGATGCCAGCACATGTTCTTGAATGTCCCAGCCTCCAGAACCATAAGGCAAATAAACCTCTTTTCTTTGTAAATGTTCCAGTCTGTGTTATTCTGTTATAGCAGCAGAAAAATGGACTAAAACAACATGCACCATCACACTTAATCCTTTCCACATATACTCCAAAGGAGGTCTTCTTGTATCCCTTCACTTCACAGAGAGCTTAAGTCACCAGTCCTAAGTAATAAAGCTCCTAGATGGCAGAACTGGACTCACAACCCAGGTCTGCTAAGGCAATAATTACAGGCTCTTGTCCATCATACAGCACCAGCTGCCTAGATGTCCAGGGTAGTTCTCAAAATAGCTGTTATAGTCATGTATCACCTAACCATAAGGATATTTTTAGAAACGTATCATTAGAATACTTTATCATTGTGCAAACATCATAGAATGTACTTACACAAACCTAAATGGTATAGCCTATTACACACCTAGGCTATATGATATAGCCCCTTGCTTCTAAGCTACAAACCTGTACAGCATATTACTGTACTGAATACTGTAGGTAATTGTAACCCAGTGTTAGTATTTGTGTATCTAATCATATCTAAACACAGAAAAGAGAGAGTAAAAACATAATATAAGAGATTTTGAAAATAGTATACCTGTATAGGGCACTTACCATGAATGGACCTTGCAAAACTGGAAGTTGCTCTGGGTCTTAGTGAGTGAGTGGTGAGTGAATGTGAAGGCCTAGAACATTAGTGTATACTACTGTAGACATAAACACTGTACACTTAGCTAAAACTAATTTTGTTTTAAAAAAATGTTTCTTCAATAATGAATTAACCTTATATTACTATAACTTTTTGACTTTATAAACATTTTAATTTTTTAAGCCTTTTGTCTCTTTTGCAATAACACTTAGCTTAAGGCACAAACACGTTGTACAGCTGTATATAAATTTTTTAAATCCTTTTTTAGGTTTTTTTTTTTTTTTTTTTTTTTTTTACTTTTTAAACTTAAAAAAAATAACAAAGACACAAGAATGCGTATTAGCCTAGGCCTACATATGGCCAGGAACACCAATATCACTATCTCCCACCTCTACATCTTGTCCCACTGGAAGGTCTTCAGGGATGATAATACGCATGAAGCTTTCATCTTCTATGGTAACAATGTCTTCTTCTGAAATACCTCCTGAAGGATCTGTCCAAGCCTGATTTACAATTAACTTTCTTTTTTTCTAAGTAGAAGAAATACATTCTAAAAAAAAAAAAAAATGATAAGCTAGGTACAGTGACTCCTGCCTGTAATCCCAGCAGTTTGGGAGGCTGATGTAGGAGGATAACTTGAGGCCAAATATTTAAGACCAGCCTGGACAACATAGGGAGAGCCTGTCTCTATCAAAACAAACAAACAAACAAATAAATAAATAAATTAGCTATATGTGATAGTGCGTGCCTATACTCCCAACTACTCAGGAGGCTCAGGCAGGAGGATCACTTGAATCCAGGAATTCAAGGCTACAGTGAGCCATGATCATACCACTGCACTCCAGCCAGGGTGACAGAAAAACAACTCATCTTTAAAACTGTAAATAAATAAAAATATATATTAAATAAAATAATGATTAAAAAATGTAATAAATTAATAAATCAATAACATGTATGATCATTATCAAGTATTTCATGCTGTACATAATTGTATATGCTATACTTTCATACAACCGGTGGTACAGATATTTTTACACCAGCATGACCACAAATATGCTAGTAATGCATTATGCTACAACATTATAATAGCTATGACATCACTAAGGATTTGAAATTTTTCAGTTTGGAAATAATATTATGAGGCAACCACCATATACATGGTTTGTTGCTGACCAAAACATCATTATGTGATATGCATGACTGTGACTGTATTTGCTGTTCTAAATTTATCTTAAAAATAATAATAGATGGAGTGCGTGTACAGATTCAAGCAAGTAAAAGGAAAATTATACATGTATCCAAACAACATGC
Organism: Symphalangus syndactylus; assembly: GCF_028878055.3. Classification (NCBI taxonomy): domain Eukaryota; kingdom Metazoa; phylum Chordata; class Mammalia; order Primates; family Hylobatidae; genus Symphalangus; species Symphalangus syndactylus. The sequence goes on from NC_072433.2 coordinate 85,445,136, forward strand.
TCCACAGTCATCATTCATTTACCAAATGAGCTCTCGAATGGGAAGATTACGGGTTTTCCAATCTTAATGAAAATGGACAAAGTGAAAACAGGTGTCTTTCATGTGTTTGCTAATACGTTTTCTCTCATGTGGTTGGAATTGGAAGGGATTCAAAGCCTGGCTTAAGCACAATGTAAACTGGGCATAAGAAACCATATGGATGCAACTATTTATTGCTGACAGGGTGTTGACCAAATTGTCACATGCATTGACTGCCTTACTCAGAGGGTTGGGAAAAACCACTCCAGATGGCCTATATTCCAAAGTGGTGCCTCTTTCCAGGATGACCATCGCGAGGTTTTACCAAATCCTAAAGGCTATCTGATTTTGAGGAACTGCCTCAGGAAACCTGAGCAAACCTGTAACAAGATGTAATGATCACAAAAGGCATGGGGTTTATAACTGGCCCATGTAAATAGAGCATAGCCTCCAGATTTAAGGCTTTGTGGTTCTAGTTTAGAATATTAAACAGGAGGTCTATACTGGGTTCACTTGCTTCCGGCTCACTTAAACCCACTTCTGATCTTGCCTACTGTTCTTCTGTCATTATTCCTGCTGTTGCTATCTGTAGACAGCCCAATCCAGTACCTTTTCCCTCTTAAATAGTCAGTAGTTATTGGTAAGTTGTATTAAAGGCATAGTAATCTTTGAAGACTTTTTTCCTAATGTAGGAAAAATTTGAAGAATTTGAAAAGCTGCAAGATAACTGACAGCTTATATATTAAAATTTTATTCCCTGAAAGAACAGTCAAAAAGGCGTCCAAAATAGATACTTACATAAAAAATTTAAATGCTCATCATAGAATGTATTATTCTTTAAGAGCACCTGAATCAAAGTTAATATGATATCTTGTTTCTGCTATGTTGACATTTGAGTTCAGTCTTCCTGTGTTTCTAGCATAAAATGATGAGAATGGAATGAAGAAATATAAAGGTGTATCTTACCCTGGTAAAGAATGGCATGCACAGAATTCTACTTAAGAGTGAGGGGATGGTGTGGTTTCACTAAACTTAGAGTCTCAGAAACAAGGCAATTAAAGCAGGTGTGTTCAGAGGTGCATTTCTCCTACTCTCTGCACATTCACCCTTCCCTTGTCAATGACTTGAAGTGGTAGTATCTCATTTGGAAAATATTAGTGAGTAATTTTTAAAAGAACCAGAAATAGTAAAAGAAAGAAAACATCATGGCAAGTGTTGTTCCACACATATGAACTAAACAATTATATCTGCATTTTATATTTTATTCTAGTTGAAAAAAAATCTTTTTTCCCTTTTTCTTTTTAGTACTCAGGTAGACTACATTTTCCAGGCTCCCTTGCAGTTAGATAGAGCCATGCACATGCATTTTAGCCATTGGGATGTGGGTGGAAGTAACGCATGACACACAGTTACCTCCCACAAAACTTCCTACGTGAGATCCTCCATGCTCTTTACCCATCTGCCTCAGAGAGAACTCAAATGACCTAGGAGAAGGAGAGCCACGGGAGCTTGCATACCTTAGTCACTACTACAAGGATAGCTGCTAAGACAAAGAACATCACCTTAAGATGGTTGTGTGAATTACGGTGCACTAAACTAGTGATTTTTTGATATAATTTGAATAGCAGTTAACCTACCCTCACTAATATAATCAATAATAAATAAATCAGACCCCTTTGAAATTCAGTAAGTGACAGCTTATAGCTCTTGAAAGTGTGCGTGTGAAATATAAATTACATGCCCTCCTAAATTGTATTTAATTGCATCCAATGACCTGAGCCCATACTACAGATGTACAGTCCTTATATAGGTAGCATGGGAACACCTGAGAATAGATGTGGTAGAAAGAAAAGGGCCTGTAAACTAAGAGAGGCATAATTCTCACCTCCACATCTGTCTCCTTCCAGATGTTTACATTCAAATGACTTTTTTTGAACCTCATCTCAAAATGGTGAAATATTATCCCTCTCAAAATGAGATAAACTGGCCCCTGCAATGTGCCTGGTATAAAGTAAGCACTCTGTATCAGGATTCTTATCAACCTAAGGTAACTTTTAGGATATTAGCATATTTCTGAATATATACTCAATTTTCTTCTTGAAACTCTTTTTCTATTTTTGTGAAATCAACCTTTTTTATTAGTCATTATTATTTATATAGTATTTAGTGATAGTAGACACTCGGTATATATTTCCTGAATTAATAAAAGAAGTAAGTTAGGAAGGCAGGGAGGGTAGGACTTTGATTTAATTGCTTACGCATTTAGCCTGAACATTGAGAGTTTTGAAAGCTCCCCAGATGACTTGACAATGTTGAGAACCAGTTATCTAAAGCCTTGATAGTCAAAATATAATTCATAGCATCACCATCATCTCGAAGCTTGTAAGAAATGTAGAATCTTGGGCCCCACCTTGGAATTTACTGAATCAAAACCTGCATTTAACAAGATGCCTAGGATATTTGTATAAACATTAAAGGTTGAGGGGTCATAGTCATATCAAATGCAATTCAGTTATTCTTTAAATACCATGATGTCAAATTCAGTGAAGAGACAATTGCAACATTATTTCAGTTGGCAGTCCAATGCAAAAGTCATACAAAGCAGCAGGTGATGCTGGAAAATTTGTTCATAAAAGTGATTGCATGTCATGCATCTAAAGCATCAATAGAATATAAAGATTCTCTTTTGGTGTGGACTAATGTTAGCATTCCAGCAACCCCATGAAGTAAGTATTGTTCTCTCCATATTACAGATGTAAAAACAAACATTTACAGAAATTACACAATTTGACCACATTAGGGAATTTGAAAATGCAGTATCCTGGACACTGGGCTGGTTCAGTATGGCAGTTGGAAATACTGTTACTTGAAAGCTACAAGGCCACCAAAATTCACCCCACATATCTCAGGTCTCAGGACTGTTTGCTAGTGAAAGACATTTAGGAATGAATATGGGAGCTCAGCTGCAGAGCAAGATAGCTCAATCAGGTGATCATACATAATCATAAGTGTAACTCAAATTAAGAAAAGGAAAACCCAGCTGTCAGTGAGGGGCAGCATAAGCAGGCCTAGGAAGAGAGGTCACCTAGGACATGGGCCTGAAAGCAAGTGTTCCAAAGAGAAATGTAAGCTGTTCCATAACGGGAGAAATTTGGGAGTTCCCAAACTCTTATATTATCATTGTAGGGAAAAATCTTAATCTATGTTTTTAAAGCAAATGTGGAGGGGATGTCCTTTCTAGATTTTGAAAACTATGTCTTTTCTGGCTTGGATATGCAGACACTATGTAAATTGCAAGGGTTTGACATTAATCTGGAGTTACAATGTCAGCAGAGGCACACTAGTTAACTAGGCAGCAGCTTGCGAATTGATAGATGATGTTTTGGCACAGTATAGAGTCTTGTAATCATTAAGCAATAGTCAGAAATTGTATAAATTTGCTACTCCCAAATAAAAATAATATGAAATGCTGCAAAACCTGAGGTGCTCAATGGGATTTACACAGTAGTTGATACCTTTTTCTCTTGAATTGCCTTGAAATTTTACCGGTGTTCCCAAAAGAAAAAGAACAAAATATGCGGTGACCTTAGTAGTTTTCATTGGGTCTTCTCTGAGCAGCCCTCTCTATAAAAGAAATGCTGTCTCTTTACCATTTGCACTCCAACTGGGACTGGATTTAGGGAATTAACTAGAAAATGCCCTACTTTGAAATACCAATGTATCTGCTGTTTGATTTTCTGTGTTGTTTGAGCCATGACTTAAATGTATGTATTAGGTACAAGAGCCAGAGGGAATTGTCAGGGTACTTGGGTGTATCTCTGTCACAGCAGAGCTGAGAACACTACATATTAAAGATGAAGTTATAACCGTAGTATCCTGGGCCTTAGTTCTAGAGAAGTGGGACTAGATTAGAAGATTGGAAGAAAATGAGCCTCACAGAACATATTGGCTTCTTCTCATAAACTTAACTGAGCACAAAAAAATACATATATATATATATATATGAAAATTATACTCCTGAGTAAACCCAAACCCACAGCAGGTCACTTCTGTATCATTTAGAGACGTATTCAGTTGGTTCAGTGGCCCAAGTGGGTGTGAAATCTGCCAGAGCTGAAAGGCAGTTCTTTCTACTGCTTCTTAGAGGGGTCATATCACTGCCTAGAAACAACCTGCACTAGCATGCTGGCCTCCATTTGTAAAGGTCAAATAAGAGCCTTGTACATTTGTAGGTCCTTCTGATCTACAAGCTTCCATCTATTGACAGACATTAAAGCAGTCTAATGATCTGCCAGAGAAGCATCAGGAACTTGCATGCTCAGAGGGAGAGGGCACCTCTCCCTTCCTATATCATTCATCAGCAGGAGTCTCGCAAGAACCCCAGAACTCCTGGCAAGACTTCCAACCTTCCCCCAAACAACACTAATAGATGTTCCACTTTGATATTCCTTGGAACCATCAGGACTTATTTTATCATATTCTTTATTTATGTTTTTGTCAGTCACAAAAGCCTAGGTGTCCCAGGTCATACTTCACTGTCTAATTTCCATAATTTTTGTATATTCCCTTCCCGATTCCTGAAACCCTTCTATTATACTCTCTGGAATTTAAAGGGATAAATTCATCAGCAAAATATCCTATACTCTCAAATCCTTCAACTGCTCACTTCACTATCTGGCTCTAAATGAAAACTGGGCCTCCCTTGAAGACAACACTTCCCCTGTGGTCCCCTCAAGCGAGGGCTTGTTCTCTTCCTCAAGCCCTTTACTGCTGGGCCTGGAGGTAAGTTAACAGTCCTCTTTGCCTCCCATTCCTACTTGCAAACAATTTAGACTCTTCTCCTTGCACACCTCGACCCCAGCTTTGCATCTCATTTCATCTTCATGAGCCCCACTACCCTCCTTGTTGCCCTCCGTGATCAACCTTTCAAGCACTTCCCCTTGTTTCTTAAAGACTCACTGTCACTCTCTCCAAGATCACGCTGTTTTAATTCTTGGTGATTTTAATGACCATGCAGCTATTTCTTCTAATACCATAGTCTCTCAATTCCTTGAATTCCTCTCTCTAGTGATCTTTTCTTCCATTCCCTGAGCCGCTTACTCTATGGTTATTCCTTAGACTTGTTATGATTTTTCTAGTTTTCTCCCTGACATGAGGTAATTTCAGAAATACCTTACCCACGTAGGGATCTAGAATCTACTGATCCTCCCACCTTTTCACTCTGTCTCTCCCCTTTCATACCCTTGCTTCCCTCCTTCTCCGGTTGGTTTTTCATGATCAGTTATAATCATTCTTTTCTATGCACTGTCAACTCCTTTGTCTCTCTCTTGCTTTGTCCCAGAAACCAACAACATTCTTGATTTAATCCAACTTTCAATATACTTCACAGCTTTCTCCTTCACAGCTGACCCATATTCTGTGTGTTGTCAAATGAGATTTCCTTTTATCAGCCATGTAAGCATTATTTGGCACATTTGAGCATTTCTTTCTTACTTACTTGGCTTCAGAAATCATGCTCTCCCGGTTTTCTACCTTATTGGCCACTCACTTTCAGTTTCTTTTCAGCTTCTACCTCATCTTCCCATCCTTATATTTTTGGAGAGCTTCAGGACTTGGTGCTTGGATATTTTTTCTTTCAAGTCTATACTCACTCACTTATTGATCTTATCTGCTCTCACAGTTATAAATACTACTTAGATTTGTATACTTTGCAAATTTCTATCACTAGACCAGACCTCTCCTCTTAGAGTCCAGAATCATATGTCCCACTATTCAGATAACTATTCAGCATCTCTACTTAAATATCTAAGAGAGTGGGATCCTACTACAGATTTTTCTGTGTATCCCAACTCACTATTTAAACTTTTGTCACACAAATCTAGGAACGGAATGGATTCAAACAGAGAAAGATCATTCTACATCCAAATTCAACTCCTGATCCTCTTTCCAAAACATACTACTCTTACTGTCTTTCTTATACCTGAAAATGATGATACAAGCTTTCCAGCTTCCTCAGGCTAAGAAACAAAAAGACCTTGGACCCATCTTTTTCTCCTCTCTACTCTGTCAGAAAATCATGTTGGTTCCACTTTAAATTTAAATTCAGAATCAACTCTGTCTACCAATCTCACCATCACTTTCCTTGTCAAAGCTACCATGTTCTCCCTCCTAACCAGTCTTCTGCCTTTACCCCTGCTGCCCTCAGTCTCTTCTCCGCACAGCAATCTGAGCAATCCTGCTAGTCAGATGGTCTCTAATGTGCTTACAAAATGCAGTGGCTTTCCAGTTCGTACTGGCTAAAAATCAAATGCACTAGCATGCCCCTCAAGACTTTCTCCTGTGGCCTCATCCCTTAGGACCCCTCCCCGTGCTCACTCTGTTCCAGCTGCACTGGCTTTCTTTCTGTTCTGTTCTTTAGACATGTCAATCCTGCTCTTACTTCAGAGCCCTTTTCCTTGATGTTGTTTCTGCCTAGTATACTTTCCCTTGGACTCTGCATATCTTCCTTCCTTGCCTGTATCAGGTCTTTCTTAAAATTGCATCTTGTATCTGTAGTCTTCTATGACCACTGACCAAAATGAAACAACTCCAGATGCACACACTATCCTCCCTGCTCTCTTTCCTGCTTTAGCTTCCTCCACGTGATATGCTACACATTTTGCTTATGTATTCAGTTATTGTCTGTTTCTTTCCCAGAATGTAAACTCCTTGAAGATAGGAATTTTTCTGTTTTTTTTAATTGCTAAGTACCCAGTGTCTGTAACAGTGCTTGACACATTTTAGGCACTCGATAAATAAATACTGAATGAATAGACAGACCTGTTACTCATAAACAAAATCACTAACATCACCTAGGCCTTATGTACGGGTTTTGAGCCATGACATTCTTCCTGCACTGGCACTTGGTGGAAATCCCTACTGTGACAGCACTTATGCCCTTTCTCTCTCTCTGTTTCCCCTACCCTCTTTACCTTCCAATTTTCAACACTTCTTTGTCTGCATCTACTCTGTAGTGACTAGGAACTCATGCATGTCTACCCAGTGTCTTCATGAGCACACCTGGCCATAGCTTATCACACAAAGGTCTGTGGAGACAGTACTTAAGCAGGGGTCTGGAAGAGTTTCCTAAGGCTGCATAACAAAGTGCTACAAACTGAGTGGCTTAAGCAACAGAAATTTATTATTTCACAGTTCTGGAAGCTAGAAGTCAAAGATTAAGGTGAGAGAAGGGTTAACTCCTTCCAAGGGCTGTGAGGAAAAATCTGTTCTATGCCTTGTCCCCCAGAAGTTGACTTCACCAGACGGTGATTTTCTCCCAGTCTTTGGCATTCTTTGGCTTATAGATGCATCACATTGATCACTGACTTCATCTTCACATGGCCATCTCCCTGTGTGTCTATATCTTTCTCCAAGTTTCTCCTTTTTACAAGGACACCAGTCAAATTGGATCAGGGCCCACTGAGTGACCTCATTTTAACTTGTTAACCTCTGTCAAGACCTTATCATTAAATAAGGTCACATTCTAAAGTACTGAGGGTTAGGACTTCAGTGATGATTTTTGGGGGGATGCAATGCAACCCATAAAAACTTTTATATCCCTGCTTGGAATAGCACGTTGTTAGAGAGGACGAGTGTTTGATTCTCTTGAAGGTCTCAGAAAGAGCAAATACCTAAATGATAAGAATGAATTCCCTGAGTTTAGACTCCCTGACGGTCTCACCTACAGTTCCAACAATGTTACAAAACCCTTTGAAAAAAGCCTTAATTAGGACATGTAATATTAAAGATAATTAGGACACATAATAATTAGTAAGGAACTCAGATCAAAATAATACAATTTCATGGATTTCATGTTACAATTAATTCATCATAGTGGAAGGAATTCACATATAGAAAAGTAATTGAAATATTTCAATCCAATTTAACAGTTTCAAGAGAAGTCTTAGGAGACAAAGCAACAGATGTCAGCCTGACCAGGCTAATAGAAGTGAAAGCACCCAAGGGGTATCTCTGGAATTATGAGTAATGAATGAAAGGCTTATTTTGTCCAAAGGCACAGACTTTAATTCCTTCCAACAAATCCAAATATAGAGCTTACTATTTTCAAGGCTGAAAATATATAACAGCTGCCACAACTTCTGAAGTGGTAGAGGAATGACTTCTTGGGGCTGGGAGCATGTTTCAGCAAAAGCCTAAATATAACAGTGAAAATAAAACGATGCTCACATAAGGTGAACAGATTTCTATAGTAGAGAATAATGAATTCTCATTTGTTACGGTTAGAAAATAATGCACACATCTTTACTGACTTAGCACTAATGATGTGTTTATTATTATGCCTTCTATGTGTTAGACATATTTCGGATTAATAAGACACAATTCCTGACCTCAAACTGCTCACAATCTAATGAGATAGTTAAGGAAATTAATGTTTCGATACAATGAAATAAGTGACCTAAAGAGCATATCAGACGAGTACATAACAAAACAACTTCCTTGCCTTAGCCTGGAAAGATTAGGAAATACATCCAAAATCCGGATCTCAGCTGAGTCACTGAGGAACATTTACTTGGCAAAGAGGGGTTGGCAGGTGTTTCAGGTGTCAGGAGAAGCAAAGAGAGAGGCAGGAAGGCATGAGGTAACACAGTGGGCACAAAGCACAGGAAGTAATTCAGTATGGCTGGAACATATTTTTATGAAGGAGAAAGAACATAATCTTTTCTTTTAAAGACAAAAAATAAAAGGTGAAGAACAAGCAGGAAGAATGGTAAAATGGAACAGCCTGCTACCTGAAGGAGAGGGTGTTTAATGATATTGAATATCTCAGAAAGGCAAGTACCAATGATGAAGAAGAGCCCAGAGTTTGACACAGAAGGTCAGTGAAAATCTTGGTAAATACTTTCTCAAAAAAAATCTTAGATAATTAAATGTCATTAGCCTTATGTGCTGATATTTAATTGATGTCTATGATAGTAAAATAATAAAAAGTTACTGTCTTCTTGCAGAGCTTAGGTTCTAATATGAATGAAGTAAAACCATGGGAAATATTTTAAAAAGTGATGCATACATCTACAAGGAAAAGAAAGCTTGTTGGGAATAAGTTTGCATTTTAATTTTTGTTTTCTGTAGTTCTCTCTAGATTATTTTATGTATTATAAAGCAACTGGGGAAAAGGAAAACTGAAGAGAGAGAGATTACGATGTGAATTTATGAAGCCGTGGTAATGGAGTGTTTGTGTCATCAGATAGAAATTTCCAACAGGTATTTCAAGCCATTTCTTCTCATCTGTCAGCCATTTTCTATTCTTATTTTCTCTTTTCCTTTATCTTTTCACCCTCGGATTTTTCTCTCTTCTGACAGCTTCATCAATAAAAGAACATTGCTGGATTAGCGAGAAACACAATAGAATATTTTAGATGAGGTAAGACTGAGGATTCCACTGTACAAGCAAGGCAGATACAGGGGGTCCGAGCCAACTAAGACCTTACAAACTATACATTTTAGTGCAGTACATTTTTTGCAAATCAGTGACAAAAATCTTCCATAGTGGGTTTTTCTAGGTTTTGAAATGTACATGTAACTATTCATCTCCATGAACATCAATGAGCTTTACAATGTTGAGGGCATTGTAAAAGGTGGTTAAAAAAATGAAGGTCCATAAGGCACAATACTGTTCTGAAGATGCTTGCAGACACGTACAGAAATGTGGCTTTTACATCAATAGTACTTCGGATTGAAACAATTTCCAATGTTAAACTTCTGTTAAAATGATAACACATACCAAGCCAACATAGATTTCATTTCATGGAATTGCTATCCCAAATGGCTGTGAAGCCCTTTTTGCCATTACATCACCACACTAGGTTACCCTTTGTCCACATTCTCCCTTCACCCATTTGGTACAGACCCAGACCCGTAACCTCCACTGACTTCTGGCTGCTTATTTGTTGCTAGAATTGCTTTGTGTTAGGGATTTAGGGTGGGAGAAGCATGTCTTAACGAGTTCTCTCTTCTTTTTTTACCACCACATACTGAGGCTGTCACCTTTAATTTCTATGTTAAACTTCCAAGTCTTTCTTGGTGATAAAAGAAAACAGTCACCAGCAGTCTAGCTTTAATCTTAGTTCAGGGCTCTAGAAACCCCAAATTCACTGTTGTCATCTATGTAAACATTGTCTTTTCCTAGATGGAGACAGAGGAAGGAAGCAGTACACAGATAGAGGGCATGTTAGGTAAAAAAAAAAAAAAAAAAAAAAAAAGAAGAAAAAATAGGATAACCTGATTTTACCCAGATTACTCCTAGCTGGCTATCGTTGTCCCAGTGAAACTATATAATAGCTATCCTTTCAGTCTCCAAAGTGTCCCATTCTGGACAATAAATTATATAATCACTGCAGTTAAAGTTCTATTCCAGGTCCAAGGAATTACTAGTGATTAAGTGAGGTTCCCATAAATATGGGAAGAAAGCGGTGGAGCCAAGATGGCCAAATAGGAACAGCTCCAGTCTACAGCTCCCAGCGTGAGTGACACAGAAGACGGGTGATTTCTGCATTTCCGTTTGAGGTACCGGGTTCATCTCACTAGGGAGTGCCAAATAGTGGGTGCAGTACAGTCGGTGCAGCGCACTGCGTGCGAGCCGAAGCAGGGCGAGGCATTGCCTCACTCAGGAAGCTCAAGGGGTCAGGGAGTTCCCTTTCCTAGTCAAAGGAAGGGGTAACAGATGGCACCTGGAAAATCGGGTCAGTCCCACCCTAATACTGCGCTTTTCCAACGGGCCTGGAAAACGGCACACCAGGAGATTGTGTTCCGCACCTGGCTCAGAGGGTCCTATGCCCACGGAGTCTCGCTGATTGCTAGCACAGCAGTCTGAGATCAAACTGCGAGGCAGCAGCCAGGCTGGGGGAGGGGCGCCCGCCATTGCCCAGGCTTGCTTAGGTAAACAAAGCAGCCAGGAAGCTCGAACTGGGTGGAGCCCACCACAGCTCAAGGAGGCCTGCCTGCCTCTGTAGGCTCCACCTCTGGGGGCAGGGCACAGACAAACAAAAATTCAGCAGGAACCTCTGCAGACTTAAAGGTCCCTGTCTGACTGACAGCTTTGAGGAGAGTAGCGGTTCTCCCAGCATGCAGCTGGAGATCTGAGAACAGACAGACTGCCTCCTAAAGTGGGTCCCTGACCCCTGAGCAGCCTAACTAGGAGGCATCCCCCAGTAGGGACAGACTGACACCTCACTCGGCCGGGTACTCCTCTGAGATAAAACTTCCAGAGGAACTATCAGACAGCTGAATTTGTGGTCTCACGAAAATCTGCTGTTCTGCAGCCACCGCTGCTGACACCCAGCCAAACAGGGTCTGGAGTGGACCTTTAGCAAACTCCAACAGACCTGCAGCTGAGGGTCCTGTCTGGTAGAAGGAAAACTAACAAACAGCAAGTACATCCACACCAAAAACCCATCTGTACATCACCATCATCAAAGACCAAAAGTAGATAAAACCACAAAGGTGGGGAAAAAACAGAGCAGAAAAACTGGAAACTCTAAAAAGCAGAGCACCTCTTCTCCACCAAAGGAACACAGTTCCTCACCAGCAACGGAACAAAGCTGGACGTAGAATGACTTTGACGAGTTGAGAGAAGAAGGCTTCAGACGATCAAACTATTCCGAGCTACGGGAGGAAATTTAAAACAATAGCAAAGAAGTTAAAAACTTTGAAAAAAAATTAGATGAATGGATAACTAGAATAACCAATGGAGAGAAGGGCTTAAAGGAGCTGATGGAGCTGAAAGCCGAGTTTCAAGAACTACGCGAAGACTGCAGAAGCCTCGGTAGCCAATGCGATCAACTGGAAGAAAGGGTATCAGTGATGGAAGATGAAATGAATGAAATGAAGTGAGAAGAGAAGTTTAGAGAAAAAAGAATAAAAAGAAATGAACAAAGCCTCCAAGAAATTTGGGACTATGTGAAAAGACCAAACCTACATCTGATGGGTGTACCTGAAAATGACGGGGAGAATGGAACCAAGTTGGAAAACACTCTGAAGGATATTATCCAGGAGAACTTCCCCAATCTAGCAAGGCAGGCCAACATTCAAATTCAGGAAATACAGAGAACGCCACAAAGATACTTCTCCAGAAGAGCAACTCCAAGACACATAATTGTCGGATTCAGCAAAGTTGAAATGAAGGAAAAAATGTTAAGGGTGGCCAGAGAGAAAGGTCGGGTTACCCACAAAGGGAAGCCCATCAGACTAACAGCTGATCTCTCGGCAGAAACTCTACAAGCCAGAAGAGAGTGGGGGCCGATATTCAACATTCTTAAAGAAAAGAATTTTCAACCCAGAATTTCATATCCAGCCAAACTAAGCTTCATAAGTGAAGGAGAAATAAAATACTTTACAGACAAGCAAATGCTGAGTGATTTTGTCACCACCAGGCCTGGCCTAAAAGAGCTCCTGAAGGAAGCACTAAACATGGAAAGGAACAACCAGTACCAGCCACTGCAAAAACATGCCAAATTGTAAAGACCATCGAGGCTAGGAAGAAACTGCATCAACTAACAAGCAAAATAACCAACTAACATCATAATGACAGGATCAAATTCACACATAACAATATTAACTTTAAATGTAAATGGGCTAAATGCTCCAATTAAAAGACACAGACTGGAAAACTGGATAAGGAGTCAAGACCCATCAGTGTGCTGTATTCAGGAAACCCATCTCACGTGCAGAGACACACATAGACTCAAAATAAAGGGATGGAGGAAGATCTATCAAGCAAATGGAAAACAAAAAAAAGGCAGGAGTTGCAATCCTAGTCTCTGATAAAATAGACTTTAAACCAACAAAGATCAAAAGAGACAAAGAGGGCCATTACATAATGGTGAAGGGATCAATTCAACAAGAAGAGCTAACTATCCTAAATATATATGCACCCAACTCAGGAGCACCCAGATTCATAAAGCAAGTCCTGAGTGACCTACAAAGGGACTTAAACTCCCACACAATAATAATGGGAGATTTTAACACCCCACTGTCAACATTAGACAGATCAACGAGACAGAAAGTTAACAAGGATATCCAGGAATTGAACTCAGCTCTGCACAAAGTGGACCTAATAAACATCTACAGAACTCTCCACCCCAAATCAACAGAATATACATTTTTTTTCAGCACCACACCACACCTATTCCAAAATTGAGCACATAGTTGGAAGTAAAGTGCTCCTCAGCAAATGTAAAAGAACAGAAATTATAACAAACTGTCTCTCAGACCACAGTGCAATCAAACTAGAACTCAGGATTAAGAAACTCACTCAAAACTGCTCAAATACATGGAAACTAAACAACCTGCTCCTGAATGACTACTGGGTACATAATGAAATGAAGGCAGAAATAAAGATGTTCTTTGAAACCAACGAGAGCAAAGACACAACACACCAGAATCTCTGGGACACATTCAAAGCAGTGTGTAGAGGGAAATTTATAGCACTAAATGCCCACAAGAGAAAGCAGGAAAGATCCAAAATTGACACCCTAACATCACAATTAAAAGAACTAGAAAAGCAAGAGCAAACACATTCAAAAGCTAGCAGAAGGCTAGAAATAACTAAAATCAGAGCAGAACTGAAGGAAATAGAGACACAAAAACGCTTCAAAAAATTAATGAATCCAGGAGCTGGTTTTTTGAAAAGATCAACAAAATTGGTAGACTGCTAGCAAGACTAATAAAGAAGAAAAGAGAGAAGAATAAAATAGATGCAATAAAAATGAAAAAGAGGATATCACCACTGATCCCACAGAAATACAATCTACCATCAGAGAATACTACAAACACCTCTATGCAAATAAACTAGAAAATCTAGAAGAAATGGATAAATTCCTCGACAAATACACCCTCCCAAGACTAAACCAGGAAGAAGTTGAATCTCTGAATAGACCAATAACAGGCTCTGAAATTGTGGCAATAATCAATAGCTTACCAATGAAAAAGAGTCCAGGACCTGATGGATTCACAGCCGAATTCTACCAGAGGTACAAGGAGGAAGTGGTACCATTCGTTCTGAAACTATTCCAATCACTAGAAAAAGAGGGAATCCTCCCTAACACATTTTATGAGGCCAGCATCCTGATACCAAAGCCTGACAGAGACATAACCAAAAAAGAGAATTTCAGACCAATATCCTTGATGAACATTAATGCAAAAATCCTCAATAAAATACTGCAAACCAAATCCAGCAGCACATCAAAAAGCTTATACACCATGATCAAGTGGGCTTCATCCCTGGGATGCAAGGCTGGTTCAACATACATAAATCAATAAATGTAATCCAGCATATAAACAGAACCAAAGACAAAAACCACATGATTATCTCAATAGATGCAGAGAAGGCCTTTGACAAAATTCAACAACCCTTCATGCTAAAAACTCTCAACAAATTAGGTATTGATGGGATGTATCTCAGAATAATAAAAGCTATCTATGACAAACCCACAGCCAATATTATACTGAATGGGCAAAAACTGGAAGCATTCCCTTTGAAAACTGGCACAAGACAGGGATGTCCTCTCTCACCACTCCTATTTATTATACTTTAAGTTCTGGGATACATGTGCAGAATGTGCAGGTTTGTTACATAGGCATACATATGCCATGGTGTATACCTATGTATACACGTCTCCTCCTCCTCCTCCTCCTCCTCCTGCTCCTCCTCCTCCTCCTTCTCCCCTTCTTCCTCTTTCTCTTCCTCTTCTTCTTCTTCTGTCTCACTTATTGCCCAGGGTAATCTCAAACTCTTGGCCTCAAGTAATCCTCCCACTTTGGCCTCCCAAACCACTAGGATTGTAGATATTAGTAACCATGCCTGGTTTCCTTTTTTTTTTATAGTTGAGCTCCAAGAACTCTTTCTATGTTTTGAATATAAATCTTTTATTGAATATACATTTTCTGTTTTCCAAATATTCTCTTTCAAATTTCTTTGTGTGTCTGTCTTTTTATTCTTTTAGCAGTGCCTTTCAAAAAACATATTTTTTAGTTTTAATTAAATCTAACATTAAATTATTTTTCATGTATCATGCTTTTAGTGTGTGTCAAAAATTTAATGTCAAACCATAGGTCACCTATATTTTCTTCAAGAAGTTTAATATTTTGTATTTTACATTTAAGTCTATGATCCATTTTGAGTTAATTTTTGTGAAAGATATAAGGTTTGTGTCTAGGTTAAGTTTTGCATGTTGGTTTCAATTGTTCCCACATCTTTGCTGAAAGGACTATTATTTCTCTATTTAGTGGCCTTTATTCTTTTATAAAGGATT
This sequence comes from Symphalangus syndactylus, assembly GCF_028878055.3. Lineage (NCBI taxonomy): Eukaryota > Metazoa > Chordata > Mammalia > Primates > Hylobatidae > Symphalangus > Symphalangus syndactylus. The sequence goes on from NC_072433.2 coordinate 85,460,462, forward strand.
GGTTTACTATATTTGTGTGATTATATTTCTATTCTCTTCCATTTATCTAAGTGTCTGGTCTTTTACCAGTATCACACTGTGTTGATTACTCTGATATTATAGTAAGTTTTGGAATTGGATAGAATTTCTCCAACTTTTTCTTCTTCTTCAATATTATATTGGATATTCTAGGTTCTTGGCCTTTCTATATAAATTTTAGAATGAATTTGTCAATATTGAAAAGATAGCTTTTTGAGATTTTGTTGAAATCTATAGATTTGAGATTTATGTTGAATCTATAGATCAAATTGGGAAGAAGAAACATCTCTACAACACTGAGTTTCCTAATCCATGAACATGGAATATCACTCCATTCAATTAGAGCTCCTTTGATTTTCCACAGAGTTTTGTATTAATAGCTTTTAGCATATAAATTATGTACATATTTTGTTAGAATTATGTCCAAATATTCCATTTTTGGGTGTTATTGCAAATGGCATTGTTATGTTTATTGCTGGTATGTAGAAAAACAACCTTTATATGCTAACCTAGTATCCTGCATCCTTATTAATTCCAGTATATTTTGTTGTCATTGTTGATTAATTGGGATTTTATCATGCTCATTGTGAACAAAGACTATTATATTTCTTTCTTTCTTTTTCTTGTTTTATTGCATTAGCTACCACTTCCATGATAGTATTGAATAGGTGTGGTAAAGGGGACCTCTTCATCTTATCTTGATCTTAGATGGAAAGTATCCAGTTTCTCACCATTAACTAGTATCTGTAGCTCTCATGTTATTTATAACTGATACTTTAAAAATATTTGAGAACACCTAAGGTTGTTGCTATTTTTCACTTCTGATATATTCCCCCTTTTGTTGCTACCAATAAGCTGCTTATTATCTTCCAAAGAGCTGAGTTCATTTTAAAGATAGGCTAGGATAGAAAAGAATGCAAGGATTTTCTGTTCTGATGAACAGTAAAGGATAAATGAAATCTTAATCAGAAGCAATAAGTTGAAGCTCATAAGCCACTCCTTGGAGCCATATTAAAAAACAAGGGAAGATCTAAACCCCGTCTCTACTAAAAATACAAAAATTAGCTGGGCGCGGTGGCACATGCCTGTAGTCCCAGCTACTTGGGAGGCTGAGCAGAAGAATCGCTTGAATCTGGGAGGTGGAGGTTGCAGTGAGCTGAGATCACGCTGCTGCACTCACTCCAGCCTGTCAACAGAGCAAGACTGCGTGTCAAATAAACAAACAAAAAAAGAAGATCTAAGTTTCTAAATTTTGTTCCTGGGTTGGGAAGTGTCTTTCTAGAAATACCTATTTTTATCTGATCCCCTTGGAGTTTAAAGAATTTGATCAGCACGTCGAGAATGGGAAAGATGAGGAAAGGAGATTTCAAGTCTCATAACCTGAAGGATTTGTTTCTTATATTCCAAACTGGAATTCTGAATGAATTCTATTATAGTAACATATGTATATCTGGTAGCTATTTTTCTCTAGAATTCTTGGTCAGATACCATGTTGTACTTCACATATTATGCATTCATTTATTAAACATCCATTGAGTGTGATCTCTATGGCATTGAAAACCTACCTAGTACATAATTTATCCGTATGCATGAACATGCTCTGAATTCAAAACAGCTGATTTCCACATGCAGCATTAGATCCCAACTATTTGAACCAGTTGAGTCCCATTAGCAAAGTTTTCCTTTTGCAGGGACAAGGCAAAATCATCACATAAAAGGTAATTTTTAGTCCTAATGAGAGTAATATCTCTGGGCTCATCTTTCCACTTTTCTTTCAGTCCAGTTTATTCTGATCCAATATCTCCAATTTTCATTCTGGTTTTTATTATCTTTTGTGAGAGAGATACAAAAATATAATAAATTATAATAAGTATACATCCCCTCCAATTGATTTACATAAGAAAAGGCTCCTTCTGGAAGAGAAGAGGTGTTAGGAAAGATACAAGGGAAGGAAAAAGCAAAAGGAAAGAGTTTGGACCAGAAAGAGATTAGATAGATAGGTAATTAGATTAAACATGTGTAGTAAAAGAACAGTCATGGTGAGTGAAACCGAGTAGAGAGAAGGGTGAAGAGAAATTTTGCTGTGTATTAGGCAACATAACTTCTTCATTGTACCACATTGAGCATATTTAATAAACAGTTGCACTCATTTTTTTCAATATTGAAATAGTGCTTCCTTCTCTGTGACCTCACTCAGATTACTTGGTTACACTAGTTTCTTTCTTTCTGCCTAACCCCTTGCATACTAAGACTAATTGGCTGCTTATGAGGCCTGATTCTAGTTTTGCCCCTAGAATCTATGGCTCAATTTTCCCTTGATTCTAGCCCAGCCTGCCTGCTGGAACAAGCCTATGCTAACAGATATCCCAGCCCATATCCCACATTCTGCATTCCCTCTTGCCCAAGGCTCTTGGACAGTCAATTGTGTCAGGAAACTCATAACAAGTGATTACATTAAGAAAATCAAATTTTATATGGCATACTAGTTATAAAGCTTCCAGGAGGATCATAAAACAAAGAAGAAACAAATTAACCACAGCAGGAATTGACTAGCATTACTAAGACGGCAAAGACACAGGGAGAAGATGTTATACAAACTGATAAGCCAGGGCCATGCAGTGAGAAATCAGAGTCAATTTAGGGGAGCTGGGACTATGGAGAGGGAGACACAGCCACTGCTAAATACTGTCTGAAACCAAAAAGGTAAAGAGAATACTCTGGCTTCTCTCTTCCTTCCACCTTCCAGTTTCCCACCAGTGCTTCCCATTGATGAAGCTTAGCCAGAAGCCAATGGACAAAGAAGCTAAGAAAGGTGATTTTTGAATTTGTGGGGTCAATCAGCTCCCTATAATTCAGAGCAAAGCAGAGGAAGAACAGAGAAATAAGCTGAAAGCAAACAGAAGAATTACATACGAAGACAGTCATTCTCTGGGGACCTAGTTCACAGGTCCTCACCACTGATCTCAATTCTCAGATCTATCACTATTACAGATACTGCCTGCCCATTGAATATTCATTCATAGTTGCTGCATTGTATCCCAGTTAATGAGGATGTGTCCAGAGTTTTGGGTTTAAGGATCTTCAGTGCTATGCTATGACTTTATGAATCGATGCTAAAACTGCAGATGGTTCTCTGGATTTCGGTCCGTCATAGAGAGCACCACCCCTGCTGTCTCCCACCTCCACAAGAGCAATTTCTGAAGAAATGTATGTGCCTCTTCCTGGTTTCATGCCTTGCACAGAAGCCATATAATTGGGCCATAACCCTCCTTTCTCCAGGTTGCTTGTTGAAGATACCTTACCTCCAAGCAGTACTAAGCAACATCTTTCACAGGTTCACCCTGGGATGATGCCCACCAATAAGATGGGTAGATGCTGACAGGATCAGAATCAATGACCTGTTGCCCTGTAGAACGTTGGCCATAAAATTCCCAGACAACATGCCCCAGAACAACCAGTTAAAAGGGAAATTTAAAATATCACAAGACAAAATGGAAACGCAAAATACCAAAACTTATGGGATGCAGCAAAAACAGTTCTAAAAAAATGTTTATACCAATAAACACCAACATCAAAAAGGAAGATCACACCTGTAATTCCAGTTACTCAGGAGGCTGAGGGGGAGAATCACTTGAGCCCAGGAGTCTAGACTGATGAGCTATGATCATGCCACTGCACTTCAGCCTGAGTGACAGAGTGAGATTCCATCTCTTAAAAAAAATTAACAAATAAACAACATTTTGTCTTAAGAAAATAGACAAAGAAGAATACGCTAAGCCCAATGTTAGCAGAAGAAAACAAATAATAAACATCAGAGCAGAAATAAATGAAATAGAGGCTAGAACAATACAAAAGATTAACAAAATGAAGAGTTTTCTTCAAAAAGATAAAATTGACAAATTTTTATCTAGAAAAAACAAAAAAGGCTCAAATAAATAAACAAGATATTAGAGAGGAGATATTACAACTCACATCAAATAAAAATATCATGAAACTGTTATAAGCAATTATATGCCAAAAAATCGGAAAACCTAGAAGAAATGAATGAATTCCTAGACACATACAACGTACCAAGACTGAACCATTAAAATAAAAAAAAAAAAAACAGAAAATCTGAACAGACCAAAAAATGTAAAAGAAAAAATGTAAAAGAGGCATTAAAAATAAACAGGCTTTGGAATAATGAGTAAACAGATTGAATCAGTAATAAAAAGTCTTCAGCTGGGTGCAGTGGCTCACACCTGTAATCCCAGAACTCTGGGAGGCTAAGGCAAGCAGATCAACTTGAGGCCAAGAGTTCCAAACCAGCCTGGCCAACATGGTAAAACCCTGTCTCTATTGAAAATACAAAAAAATTAGCCAGGCTTGGTGGCACAAGTCTGTAATCTCAGCTACTCAGGAGGCTGAGGCATGAGAATTGCTTGAGCCTGGGAGGCAGAGGTTGCAGTGAGCTGAGATTGCTGCACTACACTCCAGCCTGGGCGAGAGAGCAAGACTCTGTCTGGAAAAAAAAAGTCTTCCATCAAAGAAAATTCCAGGACCCGATAGTGTGATCGTTAGATTCTACCAAGCATTTAAAGAACTGTTACCTGGGATAATGCCTATGTGACATAGCTGAATTTCTACCCTGCCCTAACTCTGCCTATCTTTAAGAAACAAGACACCTATGATAAAAATTCTCGTTGTAATCAGACTGGTTAGAACCAGAGCTCTTTGTTTTGAGATTGTTTAGAAGCAAGATAGCCAATTAAATGACTTCAAAAAGACTCAGGCTTTATTATAATCTCATTTCTACACTAAATGACACTACCTTCAGTGCCATGACAGTTGACAATTGCTGTGACAATGACCAAAAGAAGCCATGAAAGGAAGAAAAAGGGAGGAAGCACTCCATTTCCAAAAAGTTCACCACTCATTTCCAAAAAAGACATGAATATCCTTTCCCTCACTTTTAATGCCCACCCCATGCATTAGACATACCCCATATTTTAATCCACTCACCCTTTGCTAGTCAAGCAGTTCACTCATGAGCCATGCTCCCACTTCTCAATTCCATGGCCATTAAAAAAAGTCTGCACTGCTTGAAACTCACTTTCGGTTTCCTATATTTGGTTTCATGACACTGAACAGGGAAAGACTCCATCTTATAGGGGACCAGCTTTGTCAGTAACAGAACTGGTTAACCAGTATGGGGCCCTGGACTAAATGGTCCACCTCCCTCTATGGGAAGCCCATTATCTCCCTGGAGACCTAGCAACTGGCACCGGACAGCATCAGCTGACAAAGAATTCTGACCTATACAGAATATTCCATCCGACAGAATACACATTCTTCTCAAGAACATACAAAACATTCTCCAGGATAGATCGATGTTAGGTAACAAGACAAATGTTAGCAAATTTGAAAAGATCAAATTATATCAAGCATCTTTTCCAGTCACAATCAATAACAACAGAAATTTTGGTAAATTTGCAAATACAGAGAAGTTAAACAATATGTCCCAGAACAACCAGTTAAAAGGGAAATTTAAAATATCATGAGACAAATGAAATGGAAACACAACATATAACTTATGGGATGCAGCAAAAACAGTTGTAAAAAAATGTTCATACCAATAAACACCTACATCAAAGAATGTACATTTATCCTGACTCTCGGTGCCAGGGGTCAGCTTTGAGGAATGTAATATATTATTGTTGTGATGAAGTAGGCAGGCAAAGGGTTATAAAACTGTACTGGGAAGGACCCGCTGAGCAATGTATGATGGGACATTTTCCCAGGATTATGGTTCTGCATGGGGTCTCCTGGCACCACATTATTGTCCCACCCTCAGTAAATGGCTCCTTACGTCGCAAGACTCCCTTAAGTGTCTCGGCAAAGGTGAGAAAGCTATGCCCCAAGTAGAGGGCCTGCAAAAGGTTCTTGAAAAGATGAGAGAAGAAATGAAGGGCTGACAGTCTAGACTGCAGGATTAGGAAACAGCCTATAGTTAAATTGTGTGTGTGTGTGTGTGTGTGTGTGTGTGTGTCCTTCTCTGTTTCTCTCTGTTTACTCCTCTTAGTGTTTGTTCTCTTACATCTATAAAAACCTCCAACGTACCATTTTTCTTGCACTGGAGAAGCTTGGGTTTCATCCTTCTTGGAAAACACCTCCTCCTACTCTTTGACAAAGCCACAAGGACAAGGTGGCCTTGGCTACTCTCCTGAAAGGAGAGATGCCAAGGATGCCTAGCTGGCCTTCAAGGAGATATCAGGGATGCCTGCATGCAATGATAAATAGTAGCTTTGTGCACAGTAAGAGATATTTAGAATTCAAATGGCTAGCCTGCACTTACCGAGTTAAGCAGTTTTCTAAAGCTATTTTCCTCTCTCTTTTTTTGCCTGCTGTGAATCCCCTGTTATTCAGTTGCTGGTGCTGAGATAAGACTTGTTATTTCTGGTCTAACTGAAATGGAGACACTGAAAACCCATTTGAAACTGAAGAAAAACTGTAAAAGAGGATTACAAAAAAAAAAAAAACTGCCATAAATACTGCTTTACCCAAATTTTCCAATTTTGTCAAAAAAAATTAAATCCACTATTTTATCATTTATAAAATGGTGAGTCTGTATTGTATCTCATGGCTAAAATTCTGAGGTAAAAGCTCTTGGATCTTTGTGTATGTACAGATGTATTATCTTATGTGGGAAGTCCAGCATACCACCAAAGTGGCTTATAAGTAAATAAGTACTCATGAAGTAAGTCCAAATGCTCTTCAAGTTCACATGAATTTAGTAACCTTTGATAAAAATGGTTTTCAAATTAATAAAATTAAAATTTTAAACATGTCTTCAATATTGTTAGGATATATTTTTGTCCAGATTTGCTAATTATTTTATACTTAAAACTCAGTGAAGGGAAACAGAGCCTCTTACCCGCAGGAAAGAAAGAGAGGTGGCAGGGTTTTGGAAGAGAGGCAGACCTGACATTTTCACATTCCTTCACACTCACCTTCCAGGATCCTGGGCGAGGCCCCAGTTGAAACGGGAAAGGTTCCCTTGTCCCCCTCGCAGGGAATGTGATGAGGCTGTGGCTTGCTTCTCCAGTGCCCCACTGCTGGAACCTCTAGGGGAGCATACAGACAGGCAGGCTGTGGGGCAACAACCCCGCGGCAGTGTCTAGAGGTGAATGTTTACAGCTGAAGCCCCAGTGGGCGTGTGTTACAGGGACCTCTTTTAGTTTTCCTGTATAGGCGACTTGTGATAACCAGCTCAATTAGACCCTCTTCCTTATCACAAGGACAGAAGGATTTCTGTATCCCAGGGTTTCTTGCCTTGGTGTACCAGAAGAATCAGATCACTCGTGGGCTTGGAGAAGGAGTGCAAGGTTTTATTGAGTAGAAGTAGCTCTCAGCAGATGGGGGAGTCAGAGGGGAGACGGTTTGCCCCTGGAGTTGGGCAGACTTTCTCTGACTGCCCCAGCTAAACTCTGCCTCATCTCACTAGTGGATGGCCTGTGATGTGCTAGCGTGCCTGCCTGCATCTGTCGGTATGCTCTTCTGCTGGCATGCTCCCTCCCCATCCTCTCGTGTCCAGCCGCTTGTGTCTTCCTCTGCTGATGTGTTCCTCTTGATATCTGGCTGCCTGTGTGTCTGCCCACTAAGGTCTTGGGTTTTTATAGGCCTAGGATAGGGGCCTGGCGCGTCAGGATGGTCTTGAAAAATGCAACATTTGGGCATGAAAGCAGGAGTGCCTGTCCTCACCTAGTTTCACGGGGGTGAAGCCCTTGCCAGGGACCTGCCTGTCTCTACCAAGCACTGCCTTGCCCCACTCCTATATCACTGTGTGGACCCAGGCATTCAAAAACTGCCCCACAATATTTAGAGAAGCCTTAGCTAGGGACCCGGAGCAACTGATTCTTCTGAATGGACGGCATAATGTGACCAAGCATTCTGAAAACTTAAAACCCAACTCACGAAGCCCCCACCATTAGCCCTAACCAGCTTAAACAAACCTTTTCATCTTTATGTTTCATAAGAGGAAGGAATTGCTCTAGTAATACTAACTTGAAGATTGGGCCCACTGACCTGGATAAACGATCTACTTTTCCAAGCAACTGGAATTACTTGCTAAACGCTGGACTCCTTGCCTTGGGTCAGTGGCAGTCACAGCCCTCCTTTTAAAAGAAACAGAAAAGTTAACCTTTGGCCAACCCCTAACTATCTGGACTCCCCACCATACCCAGACCTTCATGAATGAAAGGGGGCAGAATGGCTGTCCCCAGGCAATGCTCTCCAGTTACAGACAACCATCACATAACTTTGAAGGTATGCAATAGCTTGAACACAGCCACTCTCCTTCCACCTGAAGATGGTCACTTATCTCACAACTGCTTAGAGGTGATGGAGTAAGTTTACTCCAGTAGGCCGGACCTTAAACGTGACTCTAGTGAGAATGCAGAATCTCAGTGGTTTACCAATGGGAGAGGCTATATGCAACAGGAACAGGGGAGGGCAGGGTATGCTATGGTCTCTCTCACTGATACTGTAGAAGCGGGCACTCTTCTACCAGGATGCTCTTAGCCTGCACTGTCAAGCCCGCACTGCTTGACCCTCACTTTCAGTTTCATTGTATTGGCTTTGTGATACTGAACAGAGAGAGGCCCCATCTTTTGAGGGACAGAAGGCAGAGCTTGTTGCTCTAACCGGGGCATAAAAATCGAGTGAAGGGAATGCACTTAAGCATATGCTGATTCCGGGTACTAATATTCCATCTTACACACACAAGGCACTAGTTAGAGGAAAAGGGGCATGTTAACCTCTGATAATAAACAGGTCAAAAATGGCACCATCATTTTAAGGTTATTAGAGACTGTAAGAAAACTAGCCCAAGTGGCAGTAGTTCATTACCGCAGCCACCAGAAGTGGGATGTTAAGGTAATTAAAGAAAAGAATAAAGCCAACCTAGTGTCAAAACAGGTGGCTTTAGGGAAGGTCACTTTCCAAATGCCACCTTCACCTTCTTTCCTGGGTCCTGCTCTTTTTATCCTGTTTTACTCTCAAAAGGAATGAAAAAAGCCTCCAAATGGGGTTATACCAAAAGTGTTGATCAGTCAGGATGGCTAATAAGCCCTCATGGACAATTTCTTTTCCCAAAAGCAGTTGCCTTGCAGACCGTTAAAACAAAAACCATTCTAATACTCACTGATCAAGAGGCCCTTTCACTGGCTTTGCAAAAGTATAACTGCCCCAACCCTCAGGGAGCTAATCAAAGAGGTAGTTGAGACTAGCCCCATCTGCTATGTTAATAACCCTAATATCCACCTTATGCAGTGGGGAGAAGGGAAGGGAGACTACTCAGCTGGTCTAGTACCAAGGTAGACACCTAGGGAAAGCTTGGTAAATCGGTTTCACAGTTATGCCCAGAGGCTCTAAAAACTTATATACCTCCTGGTTCTTACGGACACCTTTGCAGGATGGGTAGAAGCCTTTGCCACCCACACTGAAATTGCACATGAGGTGGCAAAGGTCCCCAGATTCAAGCTGCCTTGGTCAATCCACAGTGATAATGAACCAGCATTTATAGCTTTCATTACTAAGGCTGCTTCTTGGAGCTTATAAAATGATCCCTACATACCACCTGGAGACCACAGTCTCAGGCAAAATAGAGCACACCAACCAGACCCTTAAAAGGACTTTAGCCAAAGAAAGCCAGAAAACCCATGGATTTCATTACTCCCTACAGCCTTGTTAAAAATAAGAAAAACTCCAAAAGGAAAAATCAAACTGAGCCCTTATGAGCTAATGTATGGCCAACTGGTCCAGGTCTGGTAAGGTAACCAGGAGGTCCTCAGAAACATGAAAAAAATAAAATATGCTACCAAGGTTAGAAAAATAATAAAGGCCTTTCAGAAGTATAGAATTCAAGGATTACCTTCATCATCTCATTTGGTCCTACATCTTTTACAACCCAGGACTAAGTGTTGTTAAAAACCTAAAAGTGGGAAGACCACAAGATTATTTAGAACCTAAATAGACAAGACCATATCTGGTAATTCTCACAACTAACTCTGCCTTAGAGTTACAGGGAGTGATGCCTTGGGCCCACCACACCCAGATAAAGGCAGCCATGGAACCTAAGAAAGAAAGTGCAACTTACAGAGCTGAAGCACTCTCAGACCTGAGGTTCCTTTTCAAAAGGACGGACAAGAAACCTCAAACAGATAGGTTACCTTGGGACCACATATACTTTTTTGTCAGGGCTTAATCTACTTGTCTTGCTTGCAGATATTCTAAGCTTTGCTCTTGGAGTCACCCTGTTACATCCAGAGCCTACCCCTGTTTGGAAAACACATGACATCAAGGAGAGTGCAGTTAGGGAACCTAACCCCCAGAGAAGTCAAAATATTTGTTTTCCATTCGCCTCTTGGTCAAGGAATAAAACGGCGATTAGGCTTATTCTGACTGGCATCAGGATAGTGGGCAGTCTCCTTGCCCCTTAGGGAAGGTTTGCCTACCATGAAGTTACCCTCCACAACTTTCAAACAGTTATAGAAACTTTAGCCAATAAGACCGGTGATGGCCTTATCTGCCTCACAGTCTCCCCAGACTTACTAGCCAATATCGTGCGTTATAACCATCCGGCTCTTGATGACCTCTTGGCAGAACAAGGTAGGGTGTGTGTAGTCACCAACTCTTCCTGTTGTGCTTGGGTAAATAATTTTAGATAAATAAAAAAATACATTAAAGTCATCTACAACCAGACCAAGTGGTTGCACCAATTTAACCAAAAGGGCATGGGCCCTCAGGGAATATAGAAAAATTATAAAACAGGCCATCTCTAATCTCACATGGTTCTTACCCTTCCTGGGCACTTTAGCTGACATCCTACTTCTCATGATCTTTGGGCCCTGTTTCTTAAACTGCCTTGTTTCTTTTGTGTCTAAGCAAGTTGAGGCCATATAGCAATATGAACAGCTAGGCTTATACCCAGGAGATAACTAGACCTACCCAAGACTAGCTAGGAAAAATTTCACTCCTCTAATGGGGCCCATATCAACAGCTGGATTCAGCTTAAAGAAGTTATAGAAGATAGACCTTTGTCCCTTCATACCCCTCAAGAATGAGGAGTAAATATAGAGAAAAGGAGGAATTTGTTACACAGTTTAATGGTAATATGACATAGCTGAATTTCTACCCAGCCTTAACTCTGCTTATCTTTAAGAAACAGGACACCTGTAATAAAAAATTCGCTTTGCAACCCTTACGAGCTGAGACTGGTAAGAACCAAGACAGCCAATCAAATCACTTCGAAAAGACCTGGGGCTCCATTATCATCACATTTCCATGCTAAATGGCACCATGACCACTGACAATCACCATGACAATGACCAAAACAAGCCATGAAAGGACAAAAGGAATGGCAGCTCTCAGGTTCTGGGACATTTCCCTCCCATTACCAGAAAAGACATGAATATTCCTCTTCTCACTTTTAAGGCGAACCCTTTCATTAGAGAAATCCTGTATTTTAACCCTTTCACCCCTCGCTAGTTGAGAAGTTGATTTGTGAGCCATGCTTTTACTTCTCAATCCCATGGCCATTGAATAAAGCCTGCACTGCTTGACACTTTCAGTTTTAGATATTGGCTTTGTGACACTGAACAGAGAAGGACCCCATCTTTTGGGGGACCAGCTTTGTCAGTAACAGAGTTAATACCAATTCTCTACAAACTTTTCAAGAAATTAAAGAGAAGGGAACACTTCTAAACTCTGTTTACAAGGCCAATATTTTTCTGATACCAAAGCCAGACAAGGACATCATGTGAAAAGAAAACTACAGGCCAATATCATTAATGAACATGATGCAAAACTCCACAACTAAATACTGGCAAACTGAATTCAGCAACACATTAAAAGGATCATTCACCATAATCCAGAGAGATTTGTCCCTAAGACACAAGGATGATTCCACATTCACAAACTGATAAATATGATACACCACATCAGCAGAATAAAGGACAAAAATCATATGGACAAAAATCACCTCAAAATGTATTAAAGACTTTAAACATAAGACTTGAAACTATGAAACTGCTAGAGGAAAACATAGGAGAAAAACTACATTACATTGATTTGGGCAATGATTTTTTTAGATTTGACCCTAAAAGCATAGGCAACAAAAGCAAAAGTACACAAATGGAGTTACATCAAAATTTAAAAATGTCTGCACAATAAAAGAAACAATGAACAGAGTAAAGAGAACTTACAGTTTGGGAGAAAACATTTGCAAGTCATATATCTGATAAGAGATCTATATCCAAAATATAAAAGGAACTCAAACAATTCTATAGAAAAAAACAAATACTCTGATTAAGAAATGAACAAAGGACTCGAATAGACATTTCTCAAAAAAGACATACAAATGGCTATTAGATATATGAGAAAATGCTCAACATTACTAATCATAAGAAGATGCAAATTAAAAACACTTCACCCCTGTTAGAATGTCTGTTAGCAGAAGACAAATGATAACAAGTGTTGGCAAGGATGTAAAGACAAGAGAACCCTTATACACTGTTGGTGAGAATGTAAATCAGCACAACCACTATGAAAAACAGTTTGGAGATTCCTTTAAAAATGAAAAATAGAATTATCATATGACCTAGCAATCCCACTACTGGGTATTTACCCAAAGATTTGAAATCAGAATGTCAAAGACATGTCTGCATTTCCGTATTCACTGCAGCACTATTCACCATAGCCAAGGTATGGAATCAACCTAAGTGTCCATCAAGGTATGAAAGGATAAAGAAAATGTGGTATATGTACACTATGGAATACTATTCAGCCTTAAAAAAGAAAGAAATTCTATCAATTGTGACAATGTGGATGAAACTAGAGAACATTAGGCTAAATGAAATAGCCAAACACAGAAGGCAAAATATCATGTGTTCTCACTTATATGTGAAATCTAAAACTATTTAACTCATAGAAGCAGAGAGTAGAAAGCGGATTACCAGGGGCTGGGGGCAGGGTGGAGAACGGGGAGATGGTAATTGAAGAGTACAAGCCTCTTAGCAGGGATAAGTTTGATTTGTTTTGTTTTGTTTTTTTTTTTTGGAGATCCATTGCACAGCATGGTAAACATAGCTTATAATTGACTACTGTACATTTCAGTATTGCTGAGAGTAAATTTCAAATGCTGTCACAAAATAATTGTAATACTTGAGGTGATAGATGTTAATTAGCATGATTTATTCATTCTACATTGTATTCCAAAATCATAACATACTTTTTACCCCATAAGTATATTTAAGCATTTTTTTTTTTTTTTTTTGAGACGGAGTCTCGCTCTTTCACCCAGGCTGGAGTGCAGTGGCGCGATCTCGGCTCACTGCAAGCTCCGCCTCCCGGGTTCACGCCATTCTCCTGCCTCAGCCTCTCCGAGTAGCTGGGACTACAGGCGTCCGCCACCACGCTCGGCTAATTTTTTGTATTTTTAGTAGAGACGGGGTTTCACCTTGGTCTCGATCTCCTGACCTCGTGATCCGCCCGCCTCGGCCTCCCAAAGTGCTGGGATTACAAGCGTTAGCCACCGCGCCCGGCCTTAAGCATTTTATATATATATATATATATATACACCTCCAATTTATCAATATAATAAAAATAAAATACCCGAAACTACAAAATTATATTCAGGTCCCCCAGATTAGACCATTTCAACTTAAATCTTAAAATACAAACAAATAAACACAAATTCTCCATTTTTTTAAAATAACTATCTTTTTAAAATGTCTCATTTTATCACAGTTTTACAGCAGCAATAGCATGATGCACATAAGCTTGAGTATCCCTTATCAGCCTTCCCGGGAGAAGGATGGCAGAATTAAATTTCCATGCAACACACTAAGAAATAACAGGCACAACTTAGAATCAGGGATAAAAATTCAAATGGACTAGATTCTGGGACGAGATATCACCTAGAAAATGTGGCAAACATTAATGTTTCCAAGCAGTGCCACTCTGCCTTGTGAAATTACCTGGGTCTTTTGGTGTGCTGGCTACTTCTTTGTAAGTGGTTGAGTAAATTCATCATCTCAGTGTCATATGAGCTCACTGTTGGCATGGTTTCAAGAAATCTCATTATTTTTTGATGTCTATGATGGATTAAAGATGAGAATATTGCTGGCCTAAGGGTTCGTTAGCCTTGCCTGTCATATTTGTCAGCTACAAAGCAGCTCTGCTAAAGGGTTAGGAGGGCGTTTGGGAGAGTGGGCCATTAAAACACAGTTCCATTACTTACGCTCAGTTAGACTGAGGAAATGGAGGTAACAAGTGTGAGAGTTGCCCCATGGGATCCATTTTCTTTGTTACACACCCGAAAAGAAAAAATCAAGATGACAGCAGAAATGGCAAGAAGCTCTCCCAACACAGGATGGTTACATCTTGTAATTTCTCACTGCAGGTGAAAAGTGCTTGTTTGGGTAACCTCACAGGCCATTCTGGGAGTTATGCGGCCAGGCAACATCCTGCATGATCAACCCCAATTCTTACGTGAACTGACCTTAGATTGCTCTCTAGCCACTTAGAGGTAGAACAAGGCTATCTGTTCTAAGTCCTAGGAACAAAGGCTATTTGTTTCAATCACAATAACACATTGTGATTGAAACTATTAAACATATTCTCAAAGATATTTTAAATGCCTAACATAACGATAGTAAAATTATCTTTAGTGCTGTAATTTTTAAGTAGATATTATGTTCACAAGTTTTCAGGAATGTTGTACATACAAGGTAAAGCAATGGACATCCGCAATGTTACTGAAAAATTGATTACCTAATTGATGGTAATGCCTTCCAGGATTATTCTTCTCATGTTCATGTAGGAGGTGCTACTTATAGATCAGACTATGCAGGGATGTAGATACCTTTGGAAATTTCTTTTCTGAAGTCCAATATAGCCATTTACTGCACCAAGTATTCTACTAACTGATAAAGTGGTGAAAAAAAAATACAAGTCCTTTCCTTGCTTTCATGAAGCTTACAATTTAATATGGTTACAGACATTAAACAAATCTTATCCTATAAATACATATTTCTTATTTGGTTTAGTTCACTTAAAAATGTGTGTGTATCTACTACTTGTAAGATAATGCGTTAGTAGTTCTGGATTCCACAGACATGAAAACAACACAATCCTTTTGGCCTGCATGATGCTTACAGTTTTGTGGGAGAGAAAGATATGTAAACAGATCATTACAATACTTTGCAATACATCTAGGCTTCTGTCTCATTCAAGAGAATCCCTTCCCTTCCCCTTCTGCTTCTGCTTCCTTTCCCTTTTCTCTTCCCCTTTCCTTTTCCCTTCCTTCCCCCACCTTCCTTTTTTCTTGCTGTTTATTACATTGCTAATATATATCAGAGGCTATATACTAAGTGAAGTTCAGATAGGATCAGTTGTCTGCTTACTATGTGCCAGGCACAGTGCAAATTGTAGTACATGCATTATTAACTCAAACAATTCTCATAATGGTATTATTATTATTATTCCCATTTTATAGAAAGATTAAATAACTAAAGAGTCAAATGGGAATGCTTACATTTGAGCAAAGATCTGTGTGATTTCATAGTGTGTGTTCTTATCCACTATATATCTATATAGGAGATCTGTGTTAGAGTGAGATGTTATTCAAGAAAAAAATAAACTTTAGCCAAAAGTGAATAAAGATAAATTATTTCTATGAAGTGAAAATATGTACCCAAGAAAAATTAAACTTGTCACTTTGATTTATTAACATTGTCCCCAAATGGATTAAGTAACACTAAAATGTATTTTTAAATAGTACAGTATAAAACCTTTCATTAAGTAATACTATAAAATAGTGTGTATATGTGTAGGTACATGTGTCCCCACACATGCAATTGAAAAAACTTAAGTAAAAATATTTTTATCTTTAAAATATTAGCTCTGGGCTTAGTGGAGGAATTATTGGGCCTCACTAATTGCACCAAAAGCAATGGCTGTAACAGTGTAACCCTAAGAAAGTGTAACTTTGGATGAGTGGTGGTGAGGGCTTGGGGGACATCACCACCTGCTCTGTCAACTCCACATGCACATCCAGGAGGATGGAGGGAGGCCAGTTGATGGTTGTTGAAGGATTATGTTTTTTGTTATCTTAGTTAACATGGAGGCCACATGAAAACACACATTAGCTCTTTCTAAGCCGAATTTTCCCCTTGAGGTAGTCACGCAAGTATACAATACAATGCCTTATAGCTTATTCAGTGGTGTTAGAGGGAAACAAAGTTAAAAATGAACTGCCAGAGCCATGGATCCTCCCGTACCACCTCTGAGGGTGAAAGTCAGTAGAAAGACAGATCAGGCTCTGCCTTGAGATACACACAGGCTAGCAGAACCGAACCATCACTTGACACTGTAGAGACTACTGAGCTTTGCCGAACGCAGTGTTGGTAGGACCATAATGAAGCCAGGTCATTCCTACGTATTTAAATTCTCAGAAACACCAAAGCCAAGCATGTTTCTCTGGATTCACCATGGGCTCTGGCTTAAGAAACAACTCACTCATTTGTTTGCAGGGATGTGCACATCTAACCCACAGCATAGGCCATTCACATTTTCTCACTCCCACAGGCTCTTGTAGGGGAACTGTTCTTACTCAAGAGAAGAATCAGCTGTCTAGAGTCCCCAAGATAAGTAAACTAAAAATCTCTGCCTTAGGGCCTATTTGGTAGACAATAATTGTAAACAAGCTAAGATTTGTACTCCTCACCCTTACAGTGTTATATAATAAACAATTCAAAACCTCCAAATTTGATTTTACACATTCAGGGTTTTAAGAATTTAATCTTACTGTGTCAGTCTCCAAATCAATCTCCTAACACATTGTTTTGTCCATCCACCACTTACTGAAATTTGTTCAATAATGTATCTCATCTGCACCCCTTACCCATTGTACATACAACTTCTGGCTGCAGGATAGAGTCTACAGTCTAGAAGATTAAGGAAAAAGTGTTGAATCTAAATTCCCAGAAGTGTTCCCATAGTATTCTCATGAGTTCAAACATCCTAGAGTAAAAGGACCATGTCTATTTTTTTTTTTAATTCCCAAGTGCAATATCTAGCGTGGTGCCTTAAACATAACATGTTTACATTAGCACTTGAGAATATCTGCCTCTTTAATATTTATTATTTATTTTTCATACATTATTTTGGAGAGTACTTATTATTTTTTCTATTTATTTATTAAGTTTTGGGGTATATGTGCAGGATGTACAGGTTTGTTACACAGATAAACATGTGTCATGGTGGTTTGCTGCACCTATCAACTCCTCACCTAAGAATAAACCCCAGCATACAGTTAGGTTACTAATTTGGAAACAAAATATATTAGGAAGTGAGAATCATTCATCCCATAATTTTTAAAAGAGAAAATAATATATTTTAACATTTATCTGTGCTTACTCTATGCAATACCTTGTTCTACCGAATTTTTAGAATTTACTTTTAGCTATCCATACTTTTCTAAGAATGGAAACATGTCTGCTATATTTTGCACTAGAGAGTTACTGAAGCTTGAAATTTTCACAACAGAAACAATGTCTTTTGCTTTCCCTTAGACAATTCAGCTGCTTCTTTTCAATACAATCTGGTCATTACACTTTTTAAGAGCCACAGAAATATCCCCTCAGGGATGTTTTTCCCTTTCTTTCTTCACTCCAGCACTTTCTAATCTCAGGGGAAAGGACGGTCAATGTTTTCTGCGTACATTTTCCATACTGTACAAATTCCCTGTATTTTCTTCCAATGGACACAACCAGTCACCTTTCCTTTTATTAATTCCCCCATTGCAAAATGAAAACTTTTTTTAAAAAAATTGAGTATTAGGTTTTTTAATTTGTTATTTTTCGTGAAACAAAATAAACATTTTAATTACTCAGATAATATAGAAATTAAATAGAACGATGAAGGAATATAATAAATGACTATATGCTGAAAAATTCGTATGTAGATAAAATAGCAATATTTCTGAAAAAGTTTACATCAGGAAAAAATAGAGAATTTGAAAATACAGTGTTAAAGAATGAAAGATGAAGATAAATTATTTAATTTAAAAATTATCACAAATTAATGTAACCAGAATAACTATTTAATTTTACGTTATATTCATTTGAAACTGAATATTTAGTACTTACACTTGTGAAATTACTATAAAGGCATTTGATATAATATGAAAATATTTTTCTATGAATCCATCTTATTTATGAATATTATTTATGCTAGATACAGTGGGCATTTAGCAAGCTTCTTGGAAATTTTGAATGGTAAGACAAGATGCTGGACACTAATTCAAGGACAAAGAGAAATTAGCAACTTTCTAAACTTGGGGTCATTAAACCCAGTGAGATCATTACTTTTTAAATAACAGAGTAGGCGAATAAATATATAGATAAATAATTTAAATATATAAATAATTTAAATATATAGATACATAATTTAAAACTTTTTCTCTTCTTTTGAATTTTTCACATAAGTTCTACACATGTTACATAGATAATACAGCATGTAAACCTTAAAAACTTTGATTCACTTTTTGTACCTTATGCCCAAAAGCTGTTATTTTATTCATGGCAACTCAAAAGGACTGTAAAAACCATACGAATTAAGTCACACGATTGTCTGCATCTCTTGTCCAAACTCATTGATTAAAAGCCAACTGGTAATTTATCCCAGCATATCAGGAAATGATCATTCTGTTCCTTGTTCTGTGGCTGTAATGGCTTTACAGTTATTCATAAGACTCCAGAGAATAAACATTTAATAAATTTTCATTCTCACATCCTAATGTTTATACTTGAGTAGTAATAAGAGGAAGATTATTTTTCTTTCATTTCTAAAAGTTATATTTTAATTGTGTATGGTAATAGAGTGAGATTATTAAAATACCACATGAAATATAAAAACTATACAAATGGTACTAGTAGCCAAATTAATCCTGCAAAAAGGAAAACATTGCAGAAAACCCAAAAGGAAATTTAAAGTTTTAATGCTAGAACTTACAGATTCCACTTCAAGTTGTCTTAATGAATAATGAGGGTAATAAAATGACCCTTAATATACTCAGTGAGTTTTCATCAATCACTTCTTAAAATGTCTGTAACAACAAATTGCTAGCTTATTTCTGATAGCAAATTGTTGTGTTGAAGGATCAGGTACACACTGATAGAATTTTAAAACCAACATAGCTGTGAGTTACTCCACATAGAAGAGGTAGATCATGAGTCATGAGTCTTGTGTACAGACAACATCGATGCATTTGGGAAAATGAGGTTGAGTAAGGTGATTGATCCGGGAAAGGAAGCTTCTATATCTGGATGACTTATATCCTGAGTTGTGTGAAAAATTTACAGAAGGAGCTCATTAAAACTAAATCAATCTTTAAAAATGTCAAGGAGATGAGAATAATGTCAGAAGACAGAAGAAAGACCAATAAGATAAGACTTTCTAAATGATGTAAAAAATGGATATTTGACAGTGACCTTCCCCCCAAAGATACTATGATAGATTCTCCAACTGATGATCTAAAAATTTAGTTAAAAACCCACTCACTTTTCTCTAGGAGCACATACCAATTTACCAAAAGCAAATCATTTCCAATAACTTTCTTTTCTCTTTTGTTGAGCTTGTCTCAAAAGCAGAGATTGATTAGTAGGTTTCATTTGAATCTTTGGACTCAGTAAATTAGGGGAAAAAGACAAGATTACCTACCAGAATATGCTGAGCAGAATGAAGTAAGACATTTTTTGCAATAAAGATCATATATTCGTACTGTTTGAGAAATAAGATGCAGGATTTCATCAAGTCATGTTTGAGATCACAAGTTACTCTTCACAGAATTCTGTAGTTTAGCAACATGGAGTTGAAGAAGTGAAACAATTTTCTGTGGTGTGTAGATGAGGTAGCATAGATGCCATTTTGGTTCCATTGAAATCAACATCCTGACAAACTGGCCCATAAAGTCCCATTCCTGATACAATTTTAAGCTAGTTTTCCTTTTTTAAAATGAGAATTTATATAGTTATACATTTTAATAAGTTTAAATCAAATGTTCATTAACATTTACAATGAGTTAATTTAATTTGAAAATAGTTTTAGGAGCCATCCTGCTCTCATAAATATTTTTATCTCTAAATATTTTTAGATATTTTTAGATATTTTATCTCTAAATATTTTTAGATGATTTTTGCTGTTTTCTACCAGTTCTAACTTTGCTAGAAGCTTGAAATGATCAAAAATATTTTTGTGAAATTGATATAACAATTTCTCCTTGGTCTTAAACCCAGAAGAAATTATAGACTTTAGGGACCTTTAGGGTATTGCAAAAGGTCAAAAACTCTATAAAAATGCAAAGGTTTAATTAATAGAGATGATGAAGAGCAGACAAGGCTTGATGGCTGGTAAGAAAATGTGTGGAAAATTGTGCTTCAGAGTACAGCAAATAAAGCAAAACATTTATACAAACCAGCCCTAGTCTGATCTGTATCTGAAACATAATGTCATCCTTTTGATTTTTACTTGCTTGGTTAAATTTCATTAAACAAAATATATAA
Organism: Symphalangus syndactylus; assembly: GCF_028878055.3. Classification (NCBI taxonomy): domain Eukaryota; kingdom Metazoa; phylum Chordata; class Mammalia; order Primates; family Hylobatidae; genus Symphalangus; species Symphalangus syndactylus. The sequence goes on from NC_072433.2 coordinate 85,481,083, forward strand.
GCATCAGTAATTTCCTGAGAAGCACTGTCATTTGAGAAAAGTGTAACTACAAAAGGAATAAAAAATGCACAATAATTAAGCCCAAGCTGATTACATTGAAATAAATTTGTTAAGTCCTCTTACCTTTAAATTACATAGTAAACATATCAAATAAATGCCTGTACACAAATCAAGTTTTTATATTTTATTTTTGTAAAAAGGGTATTTATTCCATTGACTCAAATTTATCAACTTACAAAAACAACAAAAATGCTAGACATTAACCAAATTTAATTTGAAGCTTATCTCTCTAAGTCGTCGTCAAAGAATATGAATCCAAGGAGTAATTAACATATGTGCCTAATATCCTTACGTGTTGCTTTGGCTGTGATTCAAATGCACAGTAAGAAATAGGGTTAGGCTCACTTTTTTGATCTATAAGACTCTGAAAATGTCAAGAGGCGAAGCCTGAGTTTCCTTTGCCTTTTGTCTGCTTGTGGTGAGATAGGATAACTATCCCTCTGGTTTTCCCTCTGGTATAAGCTGAGCATTAGGGAGAATACAGGGCAATTTGAAGCAGCTGTTAGAAGTAAAGCTGGAGAGTGATAAAAAATTTGTAACAACTGGACTAAAGGATCATAGTTCCTTATAAGGTCCCTTTAAGCAGCGATCCCCAACCTTTTGGGATCCAGTGACTGGTTTCATGGGAGACAATGTTTCCATGCATAAGGTCGGGGGTGGAGGTGGGGTAGAGGAGATTGAGAGTTCCACAATAGGGTTCATGCTCTGAGACTCTAACGACCCTGGCTGATCTAACAGGAGATGGAGCTCAGGTGTTAATGCTCCCCTCCCAGGCCGCTCACCTCCTGCTGTGCATCCCTGATCCTAACAGGCCATAGACTGGTACTGATCTGTGGACCGGGGTTGGGGACCCCTACCTTTAAAGGCCAAATAGCTTTGTCCTGGTAAACAACTTATAAGGAGGTAACATGTGCTTCCTAAAGTCATGGTTGCTGTCTTAAAAGACATGGATGAGAAGAGTTAAGAGGAGGGCTGGAAAATGGCAGAAAATACAACTGTATCAAAAATAAGAAATGAACAATTCTATGAGGAATTTGATTCTTTTTCACCTTAACCAAAGTGACACTATTTGATTACTTTCTTTTTTTCCAATCACTCATTATTTTCTGTCTTTCTAATCACTCCTGTCATTGTCTTACATTTACATTTACTCTTTACTTTTGTCTTCTCCAGTTTTGGTCCTTGGATAGCTTCTTGTTTCACTTCACTTTCTTTTCCTATGGAATCTCACTATGCACATCTTTTCCTGTCTAGCATTCCTCTTCAAATCCTGAAATTCTTCTCCTTTGCTTCTGTAGATGCAGAGCATCATTTACAGAACCCCCCAACCTGTGCTTTGAACATTCATCTCACCTTCTTGCTCTACGGGAAATCTGGCTTTGTCCTGAGAACACTGCTTCCTCTGGGACCCTCCAAAAAGTATCTGTTTTCTGTAATAACACCGGGCCCTAGGGATAAGGTATTTCCTCATTTCCATTTTTATAACATTCACTTTCCCCTTTCCACAGAAAACCTTATGTCATAAGTGTATCCCCACTCTCTGATTATTGCTACACTCTACTGAACCCCAAGTCATATCCCTCATTTCTGAGGAATGTCATTGTCATTATTTTTTCCAAATTCAATATATGTACAAGTGAGTCAGTCTTAAGCACTCTGACCTCCCAATTGCTTGAACTTCTCTTCCTTAAAGATCTTATATGGCTTATTAATTTATCCACTCACCCCTTCTGTCATACTCCAAATTTTGTTATTAGCACCACCCATGCCTTTTTGAAATGCAATTCCCTGCATCCCACCCTCTGACAGCCCCTCCTATCTATCCAGGTCCCTCACTCTAGTACTTTTCCTACTCTCCTGTAGCTGAAATTCTATTGTCAATCTTCTTTATTCTTTTGTATATACTCTTTCTCTTGCCCATCTGTACTTCTGTGGTAATCTCTTGGCAAAACTAAAATCCTGGTTAAATCTGTCTTCCATCTATTCCATGCCTGTATCTGTTCAGCTGAATATAATGAAGAAAAAAATCCCCAGTAATACTATTAACTCTTTAATGTGATGGCTACTAATACAAAGTTGGCTCTAATTGCTCCTGGTAATCACACTACACTTCAGGAGTCAATGCATTCACCTACTTTCTTAGGTGACTATGTCAAACATCTTTTCTTCAAATCTCCAATAGCTCCTCTCCTAGCGTCACATTGCCCTGATAATTTAGCTTCTAACTTCATCAAGAAAATTGAATAATTCAGAAGAGAGCTTCAATAATCCTCTCAACATATTCACCCACGTCAGCAGCTGAACTCACATGTGCCTTACTTAATGTTAGCCAGAAGAATATCCATGACCCTATCTAAAGCCAGTACCGCCACTTTTACACTAGATCCCATCCCCATTGCCTTATCAAGAACATGCTGGCAATTCTCACCTCCCATTTCTATATCATTAATTTTCTCTCTACTGGCTAATTCCTCCCAACCTACAAATTTGTTCTCCCTCACATCTCAAAAGAAAAATATTGTCTCTCAACACCTTTTCCTGACTATCTACCATCCATTTTTGTGAAATCCTTTTCAATAGAATTCTTCAGAAGAGTAATCTATATTCTCTGCGTTTAATTCCTGTCCTTGATTTTTAGACTCATGGCAGAAAGGCTTTTCCCCCTTACAGTTTAAAATAGGTACAAACTATTGATTTTGTCCTAACACACTAGTCACTTCCTCTCAATCTGCTTTTCTGGTTCTGCCTCTTTTCCTTGATATATAAATATTATAATGCCATAGAACTCAGCTCTTGGACCCTCTTGTCTTATATATCCACATTAATTTCTTCAGTTTCTCATTCAGTTTCAAGGGATTATATCTCTCCAGCCCTTCCAAATTCCCCATAACCAACTGTTTACTGAACATATCCATATGAATGTCTAATAAATGCTGCAAACCCAATATAGCTCAGATGGAATTCTTGGGCTAGACATTCCCATCTCAGTTGATGGTAACTCTATCCTCCAATTGCTGAGGTCAAAATCAGTGCAGTCATCTGTGACTCCTCCCTTTCTCTCATATCCCCCAAAAGCCTGCTAACTCAACTTTTGAAACATTCAGAATCTGAACGTTACTCACCCCTCAACTGCTACCACCTTGGTACAAGCTATTGTATCCTCTAACTTGAATTACTATAGTAGTTTCCAACTGTTGCCTTACTTTAACTCTTACCTCTTATTGTCTATTCTCAATGAAACAGTCACTGTAAAAGTTTGAAGGTGTGAGTTGAACCACGATAGGACTCTGCTCAAATCCTTCTAATGTCTCCTTATTTTTATCTCAATAAAGACCATACTTCTTCAGGGGGGCTACAACTTTCTATCTTCTGCCTGCTACCTCCTTCCTTCCTCACACACTCTCTCACCCTATCTCTCTCTCTTCCAGGGACATAAGCCTCTACTCTACTAACTTTTTTCCCTTGTAGCACATATCACCTACTAAAACACTATATTATTTGGTTATTTAATATGCTTATGCACTTACTTAATATGCTTACTCACTTTGTAGATGCAGAACCTCAGAAAAGGATTCTACTGACAATTGTGTTTTAGTGGGAAGTGGAATAGGGAAGAAGGACAGAGAAAGGAGCAGAGCCAATAAAAGATGTACTATCAAGCAAGGTACTACTATGGATAACTGGAGATAATCCTAATATTCTCCAAGTGATGAAGAATCCTCCAAAAATTTATGCAAGCAAATGACACAACTGGATTGTGCTTTTTAAATATAACTCTAAAAACATTGTAAAGAAATACAGCTGAGAGACTCAAATTAACCAGCAGAATTTTTTTCAGGATATTTCAGATGTTATTGCTGTTTTCATACAAGAAACGACAAATTCTAAACTAAAATATTTGCAATACAGCTGGAAAAGAGACTGATAGATAGCATAAATAATCCACATGAAAGGTATAAAGGAGATGGGACACATTTTTGCCAACTGTTTTAGATTATTGTTTGCGGGCTTCTTTTGACAAGGCACAAGAGAGTCCTCAGAAAAAAGATACAGATAGTTGGAAGTTAACAGTGATGGGAATTATTAGTACTAAGGGACCATAGGCAGGGCACTAACAGAGTTTTGTACAGTTTGACATAACATTTGTGGCCCCAAATAAAATATAGGCTGCAAGAGAGTGGAAATGTTCATTTGATTAGTTCATAGATACATCCCAATTACCCAGAGCAGTCCTTGTGAAAAAGAGGTGCTGAGTAGGGATTTGCAAAATAAATAAATAAATAAACTAATTTGCACTTGAATTTGCCTGCTACATACATGCAATGACTTCCTAGTCTATTTATCTACCTTGTCTCTGATATCCTCATGAACATTCCTAAAAGCATCCTGGATATGTCCAGTGGAGGTTCTATAGGCACTTCAACTACTGGATGTTGTGAAACACACTTATCTACACATAATTCACATCAACCTTAGACTTGGCTACTGTATTGCCATCCACGCTATTTTTAAGACCAGAAGTCATGGGGTCAGCTCAACTTCTTTCCTGTCATGAATCAATCAACAACTTTTACCACTAAGCTACTTTGCATGTGTTCTCCTTTCCATCCCCATTGCAAATAGTTTAGATTAGAATGTGGTCATTTCTTCCACGAAAAAATGAAATAATTCCTAAAATACTCTGAGAACAATTTTGCTTATTGAGTCTCTCAACTGTATCTATTACAGTGTTCTCAGAATTATATTTAAAGAGCACAATCTATTTGTGTCATTTCCTTACAATTTTTGGATGACTCTTAGTTGTTTGGAGAATATACTTTAAACTCATTATTAAGGTATACAAGTCCATTCCTTTCTGACCACAACCTTTCTCAGTTACTCCTCAGTTTCATTTATTTATCAGTGGATTTAACTAATATATGCTAGAGGTGCTATATGCTAGATGTGCTGCTATGTGCCACACCCTGTGCTAAGCGCTATTACTTAAGAGTATCTTTCTTTTCTAGAGTGGGCCTAATGTTTACTCTTTTAAAACAAAAAAAAAATATGACTTATTAAAGGATTTTCACTATTTCTTTATTCATAATAATAAACAGCATAACATTTTAACCATGTGATTGTTTCAAAGGAATCAAACCTTTTCTGTTCCCCTTTTTTACCTCTCAGGTGCAGAAATCATTGGTCATGGTGAGCCCGGATCAAAGCACCATTACCTTATTTGAAATGCATTTGATGACCAATTTCCCCTCTGTTTTTTGATAATAACAATATAGCAACTAAGAGTTAAAGGTTCGCTTGTAATCCCAGCACTTTGGGAGGCCGAGGCGGGCGGATCACGAGGTCAGGAGATCGAGACCACGGTGAAACCCCGTCTCCACTAAAAATACAAAAAAATTAGCCAGGCGTGGTGGCGGGCGCCTGTAGTCCCAGCTACTCGGAGAGGCTGAGGCAGGAGAATGGCATGAACCCGGGAGGCGGAGCTTGCAGTGAGCCGAGATTGCGCCACTGCACTCCAGCCTGGGTGACAGAGCAAGACTCCATCTCAAAAAAAAAAAAAAAAAAAAAAAGAGTTAAAGGTTCTATTTGTTAAAATACGTGCATTTTATTTTATAATTTTTTTAAAGTTTTAATTTTTAAATTTCCTGTATATATTATAGTTGTACATATTTATGGGATGCATGTGAACTTTTGATACAAGCATACAATGCGTAATGATCAAATCAAGGTAACTGGGATTTTGTTTTTGTGAAATCATATAAATCTTAATTCAATTATCTAAAAACAGCAAAGAGTAATAATTTTCTAATCTTATTTCCATGGGAGAGAAAAGTATTTTTAATTCTATGTTTATATATATTTGTATCTTTCCAAAGGCTCTCAGTTTTCATTTTTGACTTCTTATCCCTAATATTTTGAAGAAATATAGTCTCTTTTGTTTCTATATTATACATTTATAAAACTATACATTTTACTGGATTGATAGATTTGCATGTTAAGAGGTGGTCCTACATATAGGATGATGAGAATTCTCTCTCTCACCCATTTCTGTTTAGTGCAAATGATTCATTCGGCCTTTTAGGTACTGATTTCAGCAATGAATTAAACCAGTTCTGTATGGTTGGCAAGGCTTCAGGAAACTTACAATCATGGTGGAAGGGGAAGCAGGTATGTCTTACATGGCAGCAGGAGAGAGTGTGTACATGTGTGTGTATGAGTGCAGGAAAAACTACCACTTATAAAACCATCAGATCTCATGAGAATTTACTCACCACCATGAGAACAGCATGGAGGAGACTGCCCCACAATCTATTCATTTCCCACTTGGTCTCTCCCTCAACACCTGGGGATTACAATTAAAGATGAAATTTGGGTGGCAACACAAAGCTAAACCATGCCATTCCATTCCTTGCCCCTCCCAAATCTCATGTTCTCACATTTCAAAACAAATAATACCTTCCCAACAGTCTCACAAAGTCTTAACTCATTTCAGCATTCACTTAAGAATCTGATTCCAAAATCTCATCTTAAAAAAAAAGCAAGTCCCTTCTGACTATGAGCCTGTAAAATCAAAAGCAAGTTAGTTCCTTCCAAGATACAATGGGGTTACAGGCATTGGATAAATGTTACCATTCCAAATGGGAGAAATTGGCCAAAAAAAAGGGGCTACAGGCTCTATGCAAGTACAAAATAAAGTGGGGTGATCATAAAATCTTAAAGCTCATAAATAATCTTGACTCCATGTCTCACATCTAGGTCATGCTGATGCAAGAGGTGGGGTCCTCTGCCCCTGTAGCCTTGCAGCATACAGCCACACTCCCAGCTGCTTTCACAGGCTGGTGTTGAGTGTCTGTGGTTTTTCCAGGCACATGGCACAAGCTATCAGTGGATCTACTACTCTGGAGTCTGGAGGACAGTGGCCCTCTTCTCACAGCTTCAGTAGGCAGTGTCCCAGTGGAAACTTAGTGTGGGGGCTCCAACCCCACATTTCCCTTCTGCACTGCCCTAGCAGAGGTTCTTCATGAGCGCCCCACCCCTGCGGCAAACTTCTGCCTGAACATCCAGGTATATCGTACATCCTCTGAAATCTAAGTGGAGGTTCCCAAGCCATATCAAGCATTTAGATTGATTCCAAGTTTTTGCTATTGTGAATAGTGCTACAATGAATGTATGCATGCATGTATTTTTATAATAGAATGATTTCTATTCCTTTGGGTATATATCCAGTAATAGGATTGCTGGGTCAGATGGTAGATTTGTTTTTAGCTCTTTGAGGAATCACCACACTGCTTCCACAATAGTTGAACTAATTTACAATCCCACCAACAGTATATAAACATTCCCTTTTCTCAACTTTGCTAGCATCTATTTTTTTTTGACTTTTTAATAACAATCATTCTGACTGGTGTGAGATGGTGTCTCATTGTGGTGTTGATTTGCAATTCTTTAATGATCAGTGATACTGAGTTTTTCATATGCTTGTTGGCCGCATGTATGTCTTCTTTTGAAAAGTATCTCCTTTTGCTTTTTTCTTGTAAATATGTTTAAGTTCCTTGTCCATGCTGGATATAGACAAATGGAATAGAATAGGGAGCCTAGAAATAAGGCCACACACCTACAACCATCTGATCTTCCCAAAGTTAGCAGAAACAAGCAATGGGGAAAGGACTCCCTATTGAATAAACGATGCTGGAATAAGTGGGTAACCATATGCAGAAGATTGAAACTGGACCCCTTCCTTATACCATATACAAAAATCGACTCAAAATGAATTAAAGACTTAAATGTAAAACCCAATACTATGAAAACCCTGAAAGACAACCTAGGCAATACCATTCTGGACACAGGAACTAGCAAAAATTTTATGAAAAAGATGCCAAGGCTGGGTGCGGTGGCTCACGTCTGTAATCCCAGCACTTTGGGAGGCTGAGGCAGGTGGATCACGAGGTCAGGAGATTGAGACCATCACCTAACACTGTGAAATCGTGTTAGTAGTGAAACCCCATCTCTACTAAAAATACAAAAAATTAGCCGGGCCTGGTGGCAGGCGCCTGTAGTCCCAGCTACTTGGGAGGCTGAAGCAGGAGAATGGTGTGAACCCAGGAGGCAGAGCTTGCAGTAGCCGAGATCACACCACTGCAGTCCAGCCTGGGTGACAGAGCAAGACTCCGTCTCAAAAAAAAAAAAAAAAAAAAAGAGAGATGCCAAAAATAATTGCAACAAAAGCAAAAATTGACAAATGGGATTTAATTAAACTTAACAGCTTCTGAACAACAAGAGAAAATATCAACACAGATCATGGCAGATGGGAGGCAGAACTAGATTACAGCTCCCACTCAGAGCAGTGTGTGGAGGCTTGTACTGTGAAATTTTGCTTCAGAACGACTGCAGGAATACATTAGGAAAGCCAAGAGAACCCACAGACCCTCTGAAGGAAGTAGATTGCTCCTGCAGGACTCAGGAGACACCCAAATACTGTGAGTGCCCAAACTGTGGAAGCTGGAAAAGAGGATTGTCTGCCCCAGAACACACCCCCACACTGGGGAACCCGAAGGTCTAGATTACAGGAGAAGATTCTTATCTTACCTGGAGCTGAGTCAACTTAGAGACCTGAGAGGAATACAAGGGTAGAGAAAGCAGCTGGAAAAGCCCTGTGGGCTTGCTAGGTCCCCAAGCAAGCTATTTCTACCCTGCCTCACAGGGGTCCTTAGAGAGGGCAGCCAGAGGTACTGGAAAATGGCTTCCAGGAGAAGGAAACCTCCAGCTGAACTTTGTTAACAATTTGAACCGATGGAGAAGTCTCCTGGCCAGAACTCAGGAGAGAGTTTGAATCCGGTGTGCAGACTCCACAGGCAGGGGAAGAACAAAAGCCCTAATTGTTTTTGCAGCTGGGAGGTGGGTAGCCTGGGGCAAGTTCTCTTACCTGCTTGCTCACTGCCTGGAAACAGACTCGTGCTGTTGGGGGAGGCACAGTGGGAGTGAGACCAGCCCTTTGGGTTACGTGGGAGCTGGGTGACTGCTCGCTTTCCCCCACTTCCTTGACAACCTGCATGACACAGTACAAGCAGCCGTAATCCTCCTAGGAACATAATCCTATTGACCTGGGAACCTCACCCCCATCTCCCAAAGCAGCTGCAACAAGACTAGCCCAAGGAGGGTCTGAGTTCAGACATGCCTAGCCCTGCTCCCACCTAATGGTCCTTCCCTACCCACCCTGGTAACTGAGGACAAAGGGTATATACTCTTGGGAGCGCTAGAGCTGATGCTGTCTTGAACACGCCACCTCCTGGCAGGAGGCCAACCAGTGCAAAAATAGTGCATTAAGCAACCAAAGCCAAAGACCCTCACAGAGTCCATCTTACTTCCCTGCAATCTCCACTGGATCAGGTGCTGGTATCCATGGCTGAGAGATCCACAGACAGTTTACATCACAGGACTCTGTGCAGACCACTCCCAGTACCAGCCCTGAGTCTGGTAGCCTTGCTGGGTGGCTAGAGCCAGCAGAGAGATAAAAATCACTATAGCTCAGCTCTCAGGAAGCCATGTGCCTAGGAAACGGGAAAGAGTACAACATCAAAGGAACACCCCACGGGACAAAAGAATCAGAACAACAGCCTTGAGCCCTAGACCTTCCCTCTGACAGATCCTACCCGAAAGAGAAGGAACCAGAAAACCAACTCTGGTAATATGACGAAACAAGTTATTTAATACCACCATCACCCCAAAAAAATCACACTAGCTCACCAGCAATGGATCCAAACCAGGAAGAAATCCTTGATTTACTTGAAAAAGAATTCAGAAAGTTAGTTATTAAGCTAAATAGGGAGGCACCAGAGAAATGCAAAGCCCACTCTAAGGAAATTTAAAAGATGATACAAGAAGTGGAGGGAGAAATAGTCAATGAAAAATAGATCGCATAAATAAAAAACATTCAAAACTTCAGGAAACAAGGGACATACTTATAAAAATGCAAAATGCCCTGGAAAATCTCAGCAATAGAATCAAACAAGCAGAGGAAAGAACTTCAGAGCTCAAAGATAAGGTCTTTGAATTAACTCAATCCAACAAAGACAAAGAAAAAAGAATACAAAAATATGAACAAAGCATCCAAGAAGTCTGGGATTATGTTAAATGACCAAACCTAACAGCAATTGACATTCCTAAGGAAAAAGAGAAATCTAAAAGTTTGGAAAACATATTTGGGGAAATAATCAAGGAAAATTTCCCCAGCCTTGCTAGAGACCTAAACATCCAAATACAAAAAGCTCAAAGAACACCTGGGAAATTCATCACAAAAAGAACATTGCCTAGGCGATGCATCAGGTTATCTAAAGTTAAGATGAAGGAAAGAATCTTACGAGCTGTGTGGCGAAAGCACCAAGTAACCTATAAAGGAAAACCTGTCAGATTAACAGCAGATTTCTCAGCAGAAATCCTACAAGCTAGAAGGAATTGGGGGCCTATCTTCAGCCTCTTCAAACAAAACAATTATAAGCCAAGAATTTTGTATCCAGCAAAACAAAGCTTCATAAATGAAGGAAAGATATAGTCTTTTTCAGACAATCAAATGCTGAGAGAATTTGCCACCACCAAGCCAGCACTACAAGAACTGCTAAAAGGAGCTCTAAATCTTGTAACAAATCCTGAAAACACATCAAAACAGAACCCCTTTAAAGCATAAATTTCACAGGACCTATGAAACAAAATACAATTAAATTTTAAAAAAACAGCGTATACAGGCAGCAAATAGCATGATGAATGGAATGGTACATCACATCTCAGTACTAACATTGAATATAAATGACCTAAATGCTCCACTTAAAAGATACAGAATTTCAGAATGGATAAGAACTCACCAACTAACTGTCTGCTGCCTTCAAGAGACTCACTTAATACATAAGGACTCACATAAACTTAAAGTAAAGGGATGGAAAAAGACATTCCATGCAAATGGACACCAAAAGCAATTAGGAATAGCTAGTCTTATATCAAACAAAAAAACTCTAAAGCAACAGCAGTCAAAAAAGACAAAGAGGGACATTATACAATGATGAAATTCCTTGTCCAACAAACAGGAAAATATCACAATCCTAAATATATATGTACCTAACACTGGAGCTTCCAAATTTATAAAACAATTACTAATAGACCTAAGACATAAGATAGATAGCAACACAATAATAATGGAGACTTCATTACTCCACTGACAGCACTAGACAGGTCGTAGAGACAGAAAGTCAACAACAACAACAAAAAAACAATGGATTTAAACTATACCCTGGAACAAATAGACTTAACAGATATATATATAGAATATTGTAACCAACAGCTACAAAATATACACTCTATTCAACAGTACATGGAACTTTCTCCAAGATAGACCACATGATAGGCCACAAAACAAGCCTTGATAAATTTAAGAAAATTGAATTATATCCAGCACTCTCTCAGACCACAGTGGAATAAAACTGGAAATCAACTCCAAAAGGAACCTTTAAAACTATGCAAATACTTGAAAATTAAGTAACCTGCTCCTGAATGAGCATTGGGTCAAAAATGTATCAAGATGGAAATTTAAAATTTGTTTAAACTGAATGACAGTAGTGACACAACCTATCAAAACCTATTGCATACAGCAAAGGCAGTGCTAAGAGGAAAGTTCATAGCATTAAAAAGTCTGAAAGAGCACAAACAGACAATCTCAGGTCACACCTCGAGAAACTAGACAAACAAGGATAAACCAAACCCAAACCCAGCAGAAGAAAGGAAATAACCAAATCAGAGCAGAACTAAATGAAACTGAAACATAAAAATCACAAAAGATAAATGAAAAAAAAAAGCTGGTTCTTTGAAAAAACAGATAAAATTGATAGAACATTAGCAAGATTAACCAAGAAAAGAAGAGAGAAAATCCAAACAAGCTCAATTAGAAACAAAACAGGAAATATTACTACTGAAACAACTGAAATACAAAAGATTCAAGGCTACTGTGAGCACCTTTACCCACATAAACTAGAAAACCTAGAGGAGATGGATAAATTCATGGAAAGTTACAACCTTCTTAGCTTAAATCAGGAAGAAGTAGATACCCTGAACAGACCAATAACAAGCAGTGAGATTGAAATGGTAATAAAAAAATTACCAACAAAAAAAAGTCCAGGAACAGACAGATTCACAGCAGAATTCTACTAGACATTAAATAAGAATTAGTACCAATCCTATTGACACTATTCCACAAGATGAAGAGGGAGCCCTCCCTAATTCATTCTATGAAGCCAGTATCACCCTAATACCAAAACCAGGGAAGGACATAACCAAAAAAGAAAACTATAGACACTATAGACCAATATCCCTGATGAACACAGATGCTAAAATCCTTAACAAAATACTGGCTAACCAAATCCCGCAACATATCAAAAAGTTATTCTATCATGATCAAGTGGGTTTCATACCAGGCATGCAGTGGTGATTTAACATACACAAGTCCAAAAATGTGATACACCACATAAACATAATTAAAAACAAAAATCGGGGGGTGGAGCCAAGATAGCCAAATAGGAACAGCTCCAGTCTCCAGCTCCCAGCCCGAGCGACACAGAAGACTGGTGATTTCTGCATTTCTGCTTGAGGTACCTGTTTCATCTCACTAGGGAGTGCCAAACAGTGGGTGCAGGACAGTCGGTGAAGCGCACTGTGCGCGAGCCAAAGCAGGGCGAGGCACTGCCTCACTCGGGAAGCGCAAGGGGTCAGGGAGTTCCCTTTCCTAATCAAAGAAAGGGGTAACAGACGGCACCTGGAAAATCGGGTCAGTCCCACCCTCATACTGCGCTTTCCCAACAGGCCTGGAAAACGGCACACTAGGAGATTGTGTCCCTCACCTCGCTCGGAGGGTCCTATGCCCACGGAGTCTCGCTGATTGCTAGCACAGCAGTCTGAGATCAAGCTGCAAGGCGGCAGCGAGGCTGGGGGAGGGGAGCCCGCAATTGCCCAGGCTTGCTTAGGTAAACAAAGCAGCCAGGAAGCTCGAACTGGGTGGAGCCCACCACAGCTCAAGGAGGCCTGTCTGCCTCTGTAGGCTCCACCTCTGGGGGCAGGGCACAGACAAAAAGTCAGCAGGAATCTCCAGAGATTTAAATGTCCCTGTCTGACTGACAGCTTTGAAGAGAGCAGTGGTTCTCCCAGCACGCAGCTGGAGATCTGAGAATGGACAGACTGCCTCCTAAAGTGGGTCCCTCACCCCTGAGCAGCCTAAATGGGAGGCACCCACCCAGTAGGGAAAGACTGACACCTCACTGGGCCGGGTACTCCTCTGAGACAAAACTTCCAGAGGAACTATCAGACAGCTGAATTTGTGGTCTCACGAAAATCCCCTGTTCTGCAGCCACCACTGCTGACACCCAGCCAAACAGGGTCTGGAGTGGACCTCTAGTAAACTCCAACAGACCTGCAGCTAAGGGTCCTGTCTGGTAGAAGGAAAACTAACAAACAGAAAGGACATCCACACCAAAAACCCATCTGTACATCACCATCATCAAAGCCCAAAAGTAGATAAAACCACAAAGATGGGGAAAAAACAGAGCAGAAAAACTGGAAACTCTAAAAAGCAGAGCACCTCTCCTCCTCCAAAGGAATGCAGTTCCTCACCAGTAACGGAACAAAGCTGGATGGAGGATGACTTTGACGAGTTGAGAGAAGAAGGCTTCAGACGATCGAACTACTCTGAGCTACAGGAGGAAATTCAAAACAACAGCAAAGAAGTTAAAAACCTTGAAAAAAAATTAGAAGAATGGATAACTAGAATAACCAATGGAGAGAAGGGATTAAAGGAGATGATAGAGCTGAAAGCCAAGTTTCGAGAACTACGTGAAGATTGCAGAAGCCTCAGTAGCAGATGCGATCAACTGGAAGAAAGGGTATCGCTGATGGAAGATGAAATGAATGAAATGAAGTGAGAAGGGAAGTCTAGAGAAAAAAGAATAAAAAGAAATGAACAAAACCTCCAAGAAATATGGGACTACGTGAAACGACCAAACCTACGTCTGATTGGTGTACCTGAAAATGACGGGGAGAATGGAACCAAGTTGGAAAACACTCTGCAAGATATTATCCAGGAGAACTTCCCCAATCTAGCAAGGCAGGCCAACATTCAGATTCAGGAAATACAGAGAACGCCACAAAGATACTCCTCGAGAAGAGCAACTCCAAGACACATAATTGTCAGATTCACCAAAGTTGAAATGAAGGAAAAAATGTTAAGGGCAGCCAGAGAGAAAGGTCAGGTTACCCACAAAGGGAAGCCCATCAGACTAACAGGTGATCTCTCGGCAGAAACTCTACAAGCCAGAAGAGAGGGGGGGCCGACATTCAACATTCTTAAAGAAAAGAATTTTCAACCCAGAATTTCCTATCTAGCCAAACTAAGCTTCATAAGTGAAGGAGAAATAAAATACTTTACAGACAAGCAAACGCTGAGTGATTTTGTCACCACCAGGCCTGCCCTAAAAGAGCTCCTGAAGGAAGCACTAAACATGGAAAGGAACAACCGGTACCAGCCACTGCAAAAACATGCCAAATTGTAAAGACCATCGAGGCTAGGAAGAAACTGCATCAACTAATGAGCAAAATAACCAACTAACATCACAATGACAGGATCAGATTCACACATAACAATATTAATGTTAAATGTAAATGGGCTAAATGCTCCAATTAAAAGACACAGACTGGCAAACTAGATAAGGAGTCAGGACCCATCAGTGTGCTGTATTCAGGAAACCCATCTCACGTGCAGAGACACACATAGACTCAAAATAAAGGGATGGAGGAAGATCTATCAAGCAAATGGAAAACAAAAACAGGCAGGGGTTGCAATCCTAGTCTCTGATAAAATAGACTTTAAACCAACAAAGATCAAAAGAGACAAAGAAGGCCATTACATAATGGTAAAGGGATCAATTCAACAAGAAGAGCTAACTATCCTAAATATATATGCACCCAACACAGGAGCACCCAGATTCATAAAGCAAGTCCTGAGTGACCTACAAAGGGACTTAAACTCCTACACAATAATAATGGGAGATTTTAACACCCCACTGTCAACGTTAGACAGATCAACGAGACAGAAAGTTAACAAGGATATCCAGGAATTGAACTCAGCTCTACATAAAGTGGACCTAATAGACATCTACAGAACTCTCCACCCCAAATCAACAGAATATACATTTTTTTCAGCACCACACCACACCTATTCCAAAATTGACCACATAGTTGGAAGTAAAGCTCTTCTCAGCAAATGTAAAAGAACAGAGATTATAACAAACCGTCTCTCAGACCACAGTGCAATCAAACTAGAACTCAGGATTAAGAAACTCAGTCAAAACCGCTCAACTACATAGAAACTGAACAACCTGCTCCTGAATGACTATTGGGTACATAATGAAATGAAGGCAGAAATAAAGATGTTCTTTGAAACCAACGAGAACAAAGACACAACATATCAGAATCTCTGGGACACGTTCAAAGCAGTGTGTAGAGGAAAATTTATAGCACTAAATGCCCACAAGAGAAAGCAGGAAAGATCCAAAATTGACACCCTAACATCACAATTAAAAGAACTAGAAAAGCAAGAGCAAACACATTCAAAAGCTAGCAGAAGGCTAGAAATAACTAAAATCAGAGCAGAACTGAAGGAAATAGAGACACAAAAAACCCTTCAAAAAATTAATGAATCCAGGAGCTGGTTTTTTGAAAAGATCAACAAAATTGATGGACCGCTAGCAAGACTAATAAAGAAGAAAAGAGAGAAGAATCAAATAGATGCAATAAAAAACGAAAAAGGGGATATCACCACCGATCCCACAGAAATACAATCTACCATCAGAGAATACTACAAACACCTCTATGCAAATAAACTAGAAAATCTGGAAGAAATGGATAAATTCCTCGACAAATACACCCTCCCAAGACTAAACCAGGAAGAAGTTGAATCTCTGAATAGACCAATAACAGGTTCTGAAATTGTGGCAATAATCAATAGCTTACCAACCAAAAAGAGTCCAGGACCTGATGGATTCACAGCTGAATTCTACCAGAGGTACAAGGAGGAACTGGTACCATTCCTTCTGAAACTATTCCAATCGATAGAAAAAGAGGGAATCCTCCCTAACACATTTTACGAAGCCAGCATCGTCCTGATACCAAAACCTGGCAGAGACATAACCAAAAAAGAGAATTTCAGACCAATATCCTTGATGAACATTGATGCAAAAATCCTCAATAAAATACTGGCAAACCGAATCCAGCAGCACATCAAAAAGCTTATCCACCATGATCAAGTGGGCTTCATCCCTGGGATGCAAGGCTGGTTCAACATACGCAAATCAATAAATGTAATCCAGCATATAAACAGAACCAAAGACAAAAACCACATGATTATCTCAATAGATGCAGAAAAGGCCTTTGACAAAATTCAACAACCCTTCATGCTAAAAACTCTCAATAAATTAGGTATTGATGGGACGTATCTCAAAATAATAAGAGCTATCTACAACAAACCCACAGCCAATATCATACTGAATGGGCAAAAACTGGAAGCATTCCCTCTGAAAACTGGCACAAGACAGGGATGCCCTCTCTCACTGCTCCTATTCAACATAGTGCTGGAAGTTCTGGCCAGAGCAATCAGGCAGGAGAAGGAAATAAAGGGTATTCAATTAGGAAAAGAGGAAGTCAAATTGTCCCTGTTTGCAGATGACATGATTGTATATCTAGAAAACCCCATTGTCTCAGCCCAAAATCTCCTTAAGCTGATTAGCAACTTCAGCAAAGTCTCAGGATACAAAATTAATGTACAAAAATCACAAGCATTCTTGTACACCAATAACAGACAAACAGAGAGCCAAATCATGAGTGAACTCCCATTCACAATTGCTTCAAAGAGAATCAAATACCTAGGAATCCAACTTACAAGGGATGTGAAGGACCTCTTCAAGGAGAACTACAAACCACTGCTCAATGAAATAAAAGAGGATACAAACAAATGGAAGAACATTCCATGCTCATGGGTTGGAAGAATCAATATCGTGAAAATGGCCATACTGCCCAAGGTAATTTATAGATTCAATGCCATCCCCATCAAGCTACCAATGACTTTCTTCACAGAATTGGAAAAAACTACTTTAAAGTTCATATGGAACCAAAAAAGAGCCCGCATCGCCAAGTCAATCCTAAGCCAAAAGAACAAAGCTGGAGGCATCACGCTACCTGACTTTAAACTATACTACAAGGCTACAGTAACCAAAACAGCATGGTACTGGTACCACAACAGAGACATAGATCAATGGAACAGAACAGAGCCCTCAGAAATGATGCCGCATAGCTACAACTATCTGATCTTTGACAAACCTGACAAAAACAAGAAATGGGGAAAGGATTCCCTATTTAATAAATGGTGCTGGGAAAACTGGCTAGCCATATGTAGAAAGCTGCAACTGGATCCCTTCCTTACACCTTATACAAAAATTAATTCAAGATGGATTAAAGACTTATATGTTAGACCTAAAACCATTAAAATCCTACAAGAAAACCTAGGCAATACCATTCAGGACATAGGCGTGGGCAAGGACTTCATGTCTAAAACACCAAAAGCAATGGCAACAAAAGGCAAAATCGACAAATGGGATCTCATTAAACTAAAGAGCTTCTGCACAGCAAAAGAAACTATCATCAGAGTGAACAGGCAACCTACACAATGGGAGAAAATTTTTGCAACCTACTCATCTGACAAAGGGCTAATATCCAGAATCTACAATTAACTCAAACAAATTTACAAGAAAAAAACAAACAACCCCATCAAAAAGTGGGCAGAGGACATGAACAGACACTTCTCAAAAGAAGACATTTATGCAGCCAAAAAACACATGAAGAAATGCTCCTCATCACTGGCCATCAGAGAAATGCAAATCAAAACCACAGTGAGATACCATCTCACACCAGTTAGAATGGCCATCATTAAAAAATCAGGAAACAACAGGTGCTGGAGAGGATGTGGAGAAATAGGAACACTTTTACACTGTTGGTGGGACTGTAAACTAGTTCGACCATTGTGGAAGTCAGTGTGGCGATTCCTCAGGGATCTAGAACTAGAAATACCATTTGACCCAGCCATCCCATTACTGGGTATATACCCAAAGGACTATAAATCATGCTGCTATAAAGACACATGCACACGTATGTTTATTGCGGCACTATTCACAATAGCAAAGAGTTGGAACCAACCCAAATGTCCAACAACGATAGACTGGATTAAGAAAATGTGGCACATATACACCATGGAATACTATGCAGCCATAAAAAAATGATGAGTTCGTGTCCTTTGTAGGGACATGGATGAAACTGGAAAACATCATTCTCAGTAAACTATCGCAAGGACAAAAAACCAAACACCACATGTTCTCACTCATAGGTGGGAATTGAACAATGAGAACTCATGGACACAGGAAGGGGAACATCACGCTCTGGGGACTGTTGTGGGGTGGAGGGAGGGGGGAGGGACAGCATTAGGAGATACACCTAATGCTAAATGACGAATTAATGGGTACAGGAAATCAACATGGCACATGGATACATATGTAACAAACCTGCACATTGTGCACATGTACCCTAAAACCCTAAAGTATAATAAAAAAAAAAAAAAAGAAAAGAAAAAGAAAAAAAAAAAAAAAAAGACACATGCACACGTATGTTTACTGCGGCACTATTCACAATAGCAAAGAGTTGGAACCAACCCAAATGTCCAACAACGATAGACTGGATTAAGAAAATGTGGCACATATACACCATGGAATACTATGCAGCCATAAAAAATGACGAGTTCGTGTCCTTTGTAGGGACATGGATGAAACTGGAAACCATCATTCTCAGCAAACTATCGCAAGGACAAAAAACCAAACACCGCATGTTCTCACTCATAGGTGGGAATTGAACAATGAGAACTCATGGACACAGGAAGGGGAACATCACATTCCGGGGACTGTTGTGGGGTGGGCGGAGGGGGGAGGGACAGCATTAGGAGATATACCTAATGCTAAATGATGAGTTAATGGGTGCAGGAAATCAACATGGCACATGGATACATATGTAACAAACCTGCACATTGTGCACATGTACCCTAAAACCTAAAGTATAATAAAAAAAAAAAAAAAGTCACATAATCATCTCAATAGATACAGAAAAACCATTTGACAAAATCCAGTATTCTTTATGATTAAAACTCTCAGCAAAATTGGCATACAAGGAACACACCTCAATGTAATGAAAGCTATCTATGACAAAACCACAGCCAACATAATACTGAATGGGGAATAGTTGAAACCATTCCCTCTGAGACCTGGAACTAGACAAGAATGCCAACTCTCACCACTCCTCTTTAACATAATACTTGAAGTCCTAGCCAAAGCAATTAGATAAGTGAAAGAAATAAAGGACATCCAAATCAGTAAAGAGGAAGCCAAACTGTCACTATTTGCTAATAATATGATTATTTTCCTAGAAAACTCTAAAGACTCTTCCAGAAGGCTCCTAGAACTGATAAAAGAATTCAGCAAAGCTTCCAGATACAAAATCAATGTACACAAATCAGTAGCTCTTCTATACATCAACAGCAACTAAGCTGAGAATCAAATCAAGAACTCAACCCCTTTTAGAATAACTGCAAAAAATAAAACAAAATAAAATAAAATACTTAAGAATATACCTAAGGAGGTGAAAGACCTCTAGAAGGAAAACTACAAAACACTGCCGAAATAAATTATAGATAACACAAGCAAATGGAAACACATCCCATGCTCATAGATGAGTACAATCAATATTGTGAAAATGACTATACTGCAAAAGCAATCTACAAATTCACTGCAATTCCCATCAAAATGCTACCACAACTCTTCACAGAATTAGAAAAAAAAAAATCAGAATTCATATAGAACCAAAAAAGACTAAGCAAAAAGAACAAATCTGGAGGCATCATATTACCTGATTTCAAACTATACTATAAGGCCATAGCAAAATAGCATGGTACTGGTATAAAAACAGGCACATAGACCAGTGGAACAGAAGAGACAACCCAGAAATAAACCCAGATACTTATAGCTGACTGATCTTCACCAAAGCAAGCAAAAACATAAAGTGGGGAAAGGACACTCTATTCAACAAATGGTGCTGAGATAATTGGCAAGCCATGTAGGAGAATGAAACTGAATCCTCATCTCTCACTTTATAAAAAAACCAACTCCAGATAGATCAAGGACTTAAATCTAAGACCTGAAACTTTAAAAATTCTAGAAGATAACATTGGAAAACCCCTTCTAAACATTGGCTTAGGCAAGGATTTCATGTCCAAGAACCCAAAAGCAAATGCAATAAAAACAAAGATGAATAGCTGGGACTTAATTAAACTAAAGAGCTTTTGCATGGCAAAAGGAACGGTCAGTAAACAGACAACCCACAGAGTGGGAGAAAATTTTCACAATCTACACATCTGACAAAGGACTAATATCCATAATCTATAACGAACTGAAACAAATTAGCCAAAGAAAATAAAAGCAAACAATCCCATCAAAAAGCAGGCTAAGGATATGAATAGACAATTCTCAAAAGAAGATATACAAATGGCCAACAAAAATATGAAAAAATGCTCAACATCACTAATGATCAGGGAAATGCAAATCAAAACCACAAAGCAATACCACCTTACTGCTGCAAAAATGACCATAATAAAAAAATAATAGATGTTGGCGTGCATGCAGTCAACAGGAACACTTCTACACTACAGTGGGAATGTTAACTAGTACAACCACAATGAAAAACTGTGGAGATTCCTTAAAGAACTGAAAGCAGAACTAGGATCCAGCAATCCCACTACTGGGTATCTACCAAGATAAAAAGAAGTCATTATACAGAAGAGATACTTGCACACACATTTATAGCAGCACAATTCGCAATTCACAACTCGCAATTGCAAAAACATGGAATCAACCCAATCAACAAGTGGATAAACTGTGTGTGTGTGTGTATATATGCGTATATATATGTATATATATGTGTGTGTGTATATGTGTGTATATACATATGAATATGTATACATATATACACGCACACATATATATATACACACACATATATATATATATATATGTGGAGTATGATGGTATACTGCTACTCAGACATAAAAAGGAATGAATTAATGGCATTCCCAGCGTCCTGGAGGAGACTGGAGACTATTATTCTAAGTGAAGTAACTCAGGAATGAAAAAGCAAACATCATTACATTCTCACTCATAAGTGGGAGCTAAGCTATGAGAATGCAAAGGCATAGAATGACACAATAGACTTTGGGGACTCAGGGGAAAGAGTGACAAGAGGGTGAGGGATAAAAGACCATACATTGGGTGCAGTGTATACTGCCTGGGTGATGGGTGCACCAACATTTCACAAATCACCAATAAAGAACTTATTCATGTAACCGAACACCACCTGTTCTCCAATAGCCTATGAAAATAAAAAAAAATTAAAAAATAAAACTATCAACACAGTAAACAGATATCCTGTGGAATGGGAGAAAATATTTGCAAACTATGCACCTGACAAAAGTGCTTTGTTATATTTTCCTCTAGTTAAATCATATTTCTGGTATATGAGTAATACTAGAAAAAAAAATCAGTAAACAAGAATGTTTCAGTTCTATCCTGTATGTTCTTGCTAAGAAATTCTAAGAAGGAACTGAAAGTCTGTTTTACTACAGACATCAGCTTGTGTTCTCTTAACAGAATGACATAAATGACAGTAGAAAAAACTAGGAATAGCATGTGGACGGGTGAAAATGTAAGTACACTCAGGTTTTTGGGCAATCATACATGATTGGTATATTAATGCCGAGATTTTGAAGACAGTAATTTCCCTCTTTTTAGCACCTCTCTTCCAAAGTACATTACAGAGTAACTTTTTTTAACAAAAGCAACTATAATTCTTGTCCAGGCTTATCATATATCAACAAAGTTTGAGAAAGTCAAGTGGAGAATAAATAGACCTCAAATACTCTTGCCTTATCTGGTTTTGTTACTTTGAAAGGCCCCCTTCACTCATCTCTCAATCTGCAGTCTGTGGGTCCCAGGTGTTGCTGAGATTTAGATAAATAAAGACACCTCAAGGCACAAGAAGACATACTGAACATGATTAGTAAATGTTCAGTGCTTTCTTTGGTAGACAGTGTGTAGCCAGTGAATTTAGGGCTGCACCAAATGACTTCTAAAACCTTTTGCAGGCCTGAAATTCTATTATGAGGAATCAATTAACAAGAGAAAGTTTCTGATGTGTACACCTGCTCCCCTTATTTTGAGGAAAGAGAAAGATAATATATATTCCAATAGAACAGATTAACATGTAGACAAGCTGGAGGGGGTATTGGCCTAATATTTTGAAACCTTTGCTTCACAGCTTGGGCCATAAAGATACAGCTGGTATATTAGGGATATTTATAAGAGTATTTATTTTGAAATTCAAGTTTGGTTTACCTGCAGTATATAAAAATCACTTCAGATTTGTATATATATAGGATTGTATATGGAGAATATACAAAGATGGTGTGACGTCCCAAAGGTAACATTTATTTCATTATTTGAAAGAGATATTTCAATATTACTAGAACTATAAAGCACCTGACTCCTAGGATAAAATGATACTTCATATTTTAATATTTGGGGTAAAAATTATATCTCTCCTTACATGTTTATACTGAACCTGGAACCCAAAGAACATTTTGTAAATACTGGTGGGCTGTATCCTCTCCCTGTTCTATAATTACTAAATCTAACATGCAGTAGGTTCACATGACAAATGTCTATTTCTATCTGTTGAGCTGCCGCTTCTAATTATTTGCTTGGATTCAAAGGGGCCTGACTGATGCAAAATTCCAAGCCAAAGCTTTTGCTAAAGCAAGACTGTGTCTATTGATACCGCAATTTGTGGGGTTCAATATTTATGAATGGTGAACCAGTCACAGGGGAAATGACTAAAACAGAAAGCATTGAGCAATAAGATAGGTCATGTCCCAAACTTTAACATAAACTTTGGTCAAGGAATTGGCTGACTCCTAGGTATCTGGAAAAGAGAGATTCTGTGTTGTATTGTTGTGCCAAAAAGTGGTAGGTTAGCGGACTACTCACAGAAATGGTTGCAGACTAGAAGCTACAACATCTTGAGTGTGTGCCCACATATGGCCTTTCACTGCCCATTATGAACATCAAGGAATGTCAGGATGCACTTCAGGCCATTTTCTAAAGAATAGTCTGGAGTTGTTGATAGGAAAGAAAGCTGACCTTTTTATATAGCATAATTTTCCCTGTCAGTGCTTCATAAATACAGGTATACCAACCTGCTGCCTTTCCCTCAGATACTCTGGTTTAGAAAATAAATGAAGATAATTATCGCTTTTAATTGCGGCTTGGAGCTCTCAATTCTTTGTCCAGGTTAGTTTTTTCTAAACTGTGTATTAAGGTCAGTTGAACTTCTCTAATACAACCATATTTATTTCAATGAGAAAAAAGAAGGAAAAAATTAAAAAGTCATCCGTTTCCACCAGTTCTGCATTTGCACACCCCCTACCTAGGAATGTATTCACCATCACAGATGGTTACAGTGTCGTCCTTGGGTGTTAAGTTCTCTGTTCTTGATGCTCCAGCTGTTATTTTCTAGTAATGCAGCAAGTATCTCAGAAACAAACGCTATCGAGGCATGTTTTCCCATCTGTAATACATAAAGGTGTATTTATACAATGCTATTAACTGTGCGGTTTTACAAAGCACCTCTCTTATAAATTTTACATTCCTTTGAGAGAAATGTTTTTTCTCATATTTCTTTGCTTTACTTACAATCTCTAATTCACTGAGTCAGATAATATTAGAGTGAAAATTACAGTGCAGGCAGATCACTCAGGCAAATACAGTGCAGAACTGAAAAAAATTTGAATTGTTTGAATTCCAATTCAAGTTTAAATCTACTAGGTAAAGTATATATTTTGATATATAAACCCTCATGAATCTCATTCCAGATATAAATTTTATTTCATTTACATCAACTTTCTAATCAGTTAGTGAGGCACACAAATACGCTTAGTGCACTGGGAAATGCAAGCTGTTCTCAATAAAGGCCAGACAGAACATTTATTTTCCTTTATCAGAATTGGCAAAGCAGAAAACAAAGTTGGAACATTACTTTGAGACTTGTTTTAGCAAAGGGGTTAATGAACTCTCAAATTGTTTTCTGCTCTATTTATGCTTTACATGAAAATCTATGATGTTCAACTCCATCCTATTTTATCCCCACATTAACTTCTGTAATGGCAGGCTCCAAAATGTATCCTGAAGAGAATGCTGAAACAGAAAGCAGCGAGCAACAATGCTGCCATTCAGGCTGCAATATAAATGACATTTACTTTGAAGAAACAGGTAACACCTCATCTATAGGAGTAGTAGTCCTATTGTAGGAAGAAGTGATGAGGAGATAATTGCTTATTGTATCACTTTTCTGGAATGGCTATAACAAGGGCCACAAACTGAGTTACTTAGAACCACAAAGATGTATAGTCACACAGTTCTGGAGGCTGGAAGTCTGAAATCAAGGTATTTGCAGGGTAAATTCCTCCTGAGGACAGTGAGAGAAGGATCTGTTCCAGGACTCTTTCCTTGACTGGTATATGACCATCTTCTTTTTTTTTTTTTTTTAATTATACTTTAGGTTTTAGGGTACATGTGCACAACGTGCAGGTTAGTTACATATGTATACATGTGCCATGTTGGTGTGCTGCACCCATTAACTCATCATTTAACATTAGGTATATCTTCGAAGGCTATTCTTCCCCCCTCCCCCCACCCCACAACAGTCCCCGGTGTGTGATGTTCCCCTTCCTGTGTCCATGTGTTCTCATTGTTCAATTCCCACTTATGAGTGAGAACATGCGGTGTTTCATTTTTTGTCCTTGCGATAGTTTGCTGAGAATGATGGTTTCCAGCTTCATCCATGTCCCTACAAAGGACACGAACTCATCATTTTTTATGGCTGCATAGTATTCCATGGTGTATATGTGCCACATTTTCTTAATCTAGTCTATCATTGTTGGACATTTGACTTGGTTCCAAGTCTTTGCTATTGTGAATAGTGCCGCAATAAACATACGCGTGCATGTGTCTTTATAGCAGCATGATTTATAGTCCTTTGGGTATATACCCAGTAATGGGATGGCTGGGTCAAATGGTATTTCTAGTTCTAGATCCCTGAGGAATTGCCACACTGACTTCCACAATGGTTGAACTAGTTTACAGTCCCACCAACAGTGTAAAGGTGTTCCTATTTCTCCACATCCTCTCCAGCACCTGTTGTTCCCTGACTTTTTAATGATTGCCATTCTAACTGGTGTGAGATCATATCTCATTGTGGTTTTAATTTGCATTTCTCTGATGGCCAGTAATGATGAGCATTTTTTCATGTGTCTTTTGGCTGCATAAATGTCTTCTTTTGAGAAGTGTCTGTGCATTTCCTTTGCCCACTTTTTGATGGGCTTGTTTGTTTTTTTCTTGTAAATTTGTTGGAGTTCATTGTAGATTCTGGATATTAGCCCTTTGTCAGATGAGTAGATTGCAAAAATTTTCTCCCATTCTGTAGGTTGTCTGTTCACTCTGATGGTAGTTTCCTTTGCTGTGCAGAAGTTCTTTAGTTTAATTAGATCCCATTTGTCAATTTTGGCTTTTGTTGCCATTGCTTTTGGTGTTTTAGACATGAAGTCCTTGCCCATGCCTATGGCCTGAATGGTATTACCTAGGTTTTCTTCTAGGGTTTTTATGGTTTCAGGTCTAACATTTAAGTCTTTAATCCATCTTGAATTAATTTTTGTATAAGGTGTAAGGAAGCGATCCAGTTTCAGCTTTCTACGTATGGCTAGCCAGTTTTCCCAGCACCATTTATTAAATAGGGAATCCTTTCCCCATTTCTTGTTTTTGTCAGGTTTGTCAAAGATCATATGGTTGTAGATATGCGGCATTATTTCTGAGGGCTCTGTTCTGTTCCATTGGTCTATATCTCTGTTTTGGTACCAGTACCATGCTGTTTTGGTTACTGTAGCCTTGTAGTATAGTTTGAAGTCAGGTAGCATGATGCCTCCAGCTTTGTTCTTTTGGCTTAGGATTGACTTGGCAATGCGAGCTCTTTTTTGGTTCCATATGAAATTTAAAGTAGTTTTTTTCTTCAATTCTGTGAAGAAAGTCATTGGTAGCTTGATGGGGATGGCATTGAATCTATAAATTACCTTGGGCAGTATGGCCATTTTCATGATAATGATTCTTCCTACCCATGAGCATGGAATGTTCTTCCATTTGTTTGTATCCTCTTTTATTTTCATTGAGCAGTGGTTTGTAGTTCTCCTTGAAGAGGTCCCTGGGATGCAAGGCTGGTTCAACATATGCAAATCAATAAACGTAATCCAGCATATAAACAGAACCAATGACAAAAACCATATGATTATCTCAGTAGTTGCAGAAAAGACCTTTGACAAAATTCAACAACGCTTCATGCTAAAAACTCTCAATAAATTAGGTATTGATGGGACGTATCTCAAAATAATAAGATCTATGACAAACCCACAGCCGATATCATACTGAATGGGCAAAAAGTGGAAACATTCCCTTTGAAAACTGGCACAAGACAGGGATGCCCTCTCTCACCACTTCTATTCAACATAGTGTTGGAAGTTCTGGCCAGGGCAATCAGGCAGGAGAAGGAAATAAAGGGTATTCAATTAGGAAAAGAGGAAGTCAAATTGTTCCTGTTTGCAGATGACATGATCGTATATCTAGAAAACCCCATCGTCTCAGCCCAGAATCTCCTTAAGCTGATAAGCAACTTCAGCAAAGTCTCAGGATACAAAATCAATGTACAAAAATCACAAGCATTCTTATACACCAATAACAGACAAACAGAGAGCCAAATCATGAGTGAACTCCCATTCACAATTGTTTCAAAGAGAATAATATACTTAGGAATCTAACTTACAAGGGACGTGAAGGACCATCTTCTTCCTGTATATCTTTAGATGGCATCCTCCATGTTTGCATCCCTTTGTACAAATTTCCCTTTTATAAAGACACCAGTAATATTGGGGTAGGGCCTCACCATACTCCAGTATGATCTCACCCTAACATAAAGAATCACATCTGCCACAACCTTATTTCGAAATAAGGTCACATTCTGAGGTACTTACTGCTAGAATTTTAACATATGAGTGAGGGCGGAGCACAATTCAACCTATAACATTCATATATTTTAGGCATGTTCTCATACTTGCAAAAGATATGAGAAGAGTATTCAAAATCATATACCCTCAGGGGAATGAAACACTGAAGCCATGAGAAATACCATTTTACCCCACCATAATGGCTAAGGATTCACACATCTTTCAGTAGTAGAATGGATTTATTTGTTGTGGAATATTCATAGTAAAACACTACACGGGAATTAAGAAGGAAAAACTGCTACATGCTACACAACAGTTGAATTACACAAACTTTGGCAAGGATGTAGAGCAACCAGACCATTGTTTATTGCTAATGAGATTATAAAATTGTTCAACCACTCTAAAAAACTGTTTGGCATAATCTAATGCCACTTGAATTAGTCCATTCTCACACTGCAGTAAAGATACTACTTGAGACTGGGTAATTTATAAAGAAAAGAGGTTTAATTGACTCACGGTTCTGCTTGGGTGGGGAGGCCTCAGGAAACTTACAACCATGGTAGAAGAAGCAGCAGGTACCTTCTTCATAAAGCAGCAGGAGAGAGTGTGAACAGAGAGCAAAAGGGGAAGAGTCCCTTATAAAACCATCAGATCTCATGAGAACAGCATGGGGGAAACCACCCCTATGAGCCAATCACGTTCCACCAGGTCCATCCCTCCACAACTGGGAATTACAGTTGGAGATGAGATTTGGGTGGGGCCACAGAGCCAAAACATATCACTACTTATCCTATGACCCAGCAAATTTCACTCCCACGTATATGCCAAAGAAAAATGAGTGCATATGTGCAGCAAAGGACATGTACAAGAATGTTCAAAACAGCTTTGTTAAAATTATCAAAAACCTGGAAACAACCATGTCTTTCAACAGTAGAATTGATAAGTGAACTGTGATATATTCATAGTAGAATTCTACCCAGTGATTTAAAAAAAAAAAAAAAACTACTGCCACACACAACATTATAGCTGAATACTACAGGCATAATTTGGGCCAAAAAAACCACAACATAAATGAGTATATACTATAAATTTCTATTTATATGAAATTTGGAAAAAGGTAGAACTAACAGTAATAAAAATCAGAATAAGAATTACCTTTAATGGGGTGATACTGATGAGAGGGGCATGAGGAAAGTTCTTGTGATATACTTCATGTTCTACATCTTACTCCAGGCTGTGGTAAAGTCAGTAGATATATATGTAAAATTTCAACATTTTTTGTATGTGTGTTATTATCTAAATAAAAAAATTACAAAATACAAGAACGATAAAGATTAGGTAACATGTACAGTACAGTTCTCATAAAATCATAAACAGAGTTGAAATAGCAAAAGCCAATTACTAAAGGCAGAATCTAGTCATATCTTCCAGTTTTAAGATTTTATACCACTGGTTCAGAGGCTCAGCTATAGTAGAGAATTGGGAAATTTCACTTAACCTAAGAAAACTCTTTGCTTTCTACCTGCTTAAGTTGGGAAGCAGTGGTAGTGAGATGCTTTGGTCCTCACTTTCTGCCTCACCAAGGCCTCTCTCAGACATCACACCTACACTATACTTTCCTAATTCAACATGCATTAGGAAGTTCCCATTTTATGATGGGTATTTATGGAAAATATAGGACTCAGGGGGATGATTAAAGATGTCCCTATATATTACATTCATTTTCAATCTTTTACATTTGAATCAAAACTCAAGACCTAGGCCTGAGGCATTTTCAGTTTATGCCAAAATACTGTAAGGAGAATATTTCCATTGGAATGACTCAGGCTACTCACCAAATATTTACACGTCCTTTCACACCCTTACCTCTAAAGAGCTGTAATGCAATGAAGAATTTGTAAATCTGGAGATGTTCCAGAATCATATAAATCCTCATATTTTGAATTCGAAACCGAATATCTTAAAAGAGAAGACTAACCCTTATTGAAAGTATTAGGAACATTGCTTATAAATGTCAGAAAATAAATATTGTAAATAATTTATCTAGCACTGTGTATGTTTCACCAACGGAAGAAAGGCAACAACAATATACACTTCAGGTTAGAAGTTGAACTCCACCTATTTTCAACTTTGAGTTGTGCATAGAGAAGAAGGAAATTCTTCTGGAGTCCATCAACTCACGGACAGATGTACATATGTGCTGAGTCATGTTGCAAGAAGTCTTCCTTTTTCTTTCTTCTCTTAATCAATTGCCTAATTAATTGCTTTTTTTAGCAGTAAACATCAGGTTGCCTTAGGGCAACTGCCTTCTGATGCATAGCAGAAAAGTAATTTGTAGTTTTAAATCCATGAGATCACTAAACTTTTGAGTCAAGATTCAAGACACTCTCTCTCTCTGGCACTTTTCATGGACAAAGGCACTGAAGTATTAAAAAATGTAAGGGATAAAAATGTATGGGTAAAAAACAATGAAGAGTGAAAAAGATAATTAAATATACTAATTATTAGGCCATTGATAACTTTTAAGGAAGTAGTTTTGGTAGGGTGATATTGGAGTAAAAGCCTTTGTTTTATTAAAATCTGTAGTGATGACTGACATCATTGGGTGGGCTAAGTATGGACTCTACATAGACATTTCAAGCATTGCTGCTATATTTTCTGGATATTTTCTCTCTTCGATTCAGCAAAATAACTGTCACCTACCATTGACAAATGCCTCTAGTCAGGGCTGATCCCAATCAATGGTAGAATGATGATGAGGTTTGATCCAACCACCTTTCTGTTTAGTTCTTGCTCTAAAACCCAGAGACCCAGTGCTTAGAGACAGCCCTGTGTGGGAGGAGCAGCTGCCTGTGTATTCTTCCTGGTTTAGGATAACGCACAGTCTCCCAATTTACTGCTTCATTAAACTCTGTCTACTTGATCTCCATTGTACCAGACACTGAATGTGGCAGCCATGAGTGGCACATGCAGGAAACCAATGCAATGGCTTCCTGAAAAGGTACCAATCTCAGCTCAAATGATCAGTTTTTATGAAGGTACTTTAGGAAGTATTTAATACGGGAAAGTTCAAACAACTTAAGGAGGGTCCATTTGAAGGTGAGGGTCTATTTCTCTCTCCCCTTCTAATCACACCTCATAAGTCATTATTGGCTCTGCTTTTTTAATGCTGCCCTTGCCTAGAGTATTAAAGACAAAAATAGGGAAGTAAAGGGAAGTGGAAATTATTCATCAACATTTACTCTTCTTTCTATGTGTCCAGGGCATAGACACAGAGCTGTGGCATTCTGATGCATCTCTGGTTTCACCAGCTGCGGAAGTGCACGTGTATGTTTTCTTGATACTGAGAGGTTCTGTAGATACGTTATTATTGAGTTTTTCCTCTCAAGGGTCTTCTGCTCTTGATGCTTCCTGAAACATATGTAGATATTTTACGGCAGGAAGCTATAGAATTGGGCCCACTGGGAATACTTTTATTAGAACTCAACATGGACTGAAATAAAGTTCTATTGCAGTTGGGACAATTTGCAAGCTCTCCTACTTACTAGTACATTCCTAATTTCCAAAAGCTCATCTCTTCCCTACACACAAAGTACCCTCGGGAAATGTCGGTTGACGTATGTAAGTAAACCACAATTATGTTTTATTGTGCATGACCAGTCTATTAAGGGGTAGATTCATTATGTACTAGAGACAAAAGTATTTTCCCTCTTTCTCATTACTCTGACTTCTAAAGTACTAACAAAGGTTTTAAAATAATGTATGAACAAGCACTGGATCCTTTCTTCTCCCAGGTCTCCCTCTTCAGGTCCTCAAATCAGATCCTTGATATCACAGTAAGTGAATCCCCCATTGATTGAATCTCTGGATAGCATACAGAGTGGAGTATTGCTGAAATCACTTTCCTCTGCAGCTGCAATTTAATAATTCCAAAATAGTTTATCAAAGACAAAGAAAATATAGATTTATAAGAGCATTTGAAGGAAAACTTATTCCCACCGTGTCTAAACTTCTCATCAAAAAGAAATATTTAGAAAATTCAGGATATATAGATTTTTTTCTGACTTCAAACACAAACCTGTTGATTACTTTGTTCATGCTAATATTTTACCAGTGTCTCTGGTGGTTCTGAAACTTAACATTATAAAGTTTTGGTTGTTGATGTTATTTTTTTACATTCACCTGAAAAATGCTGAATATAACATGATCAGAAAGTATTATTCCTTAATTCACTTACCAGTGGTGATATATGCTGGGAAACCTTTGCACATAATTCTTTGCTAGATACTGAGTTTCTGAGAAGGGGAATGAGAAAGGCGATATTTACAAAGACTATTTTGCCATAGGAGACATTTTCCTAAATTATTTTATTTCTTTCTGACAATTTATTTAAAGATAATTATTGCTATATGGGACAATTTGCCATACAGAAAAAACATAGATGATATAGGTAGCAGCTGAGTACTTTGATATCAAAGGTTTGTGTAAGCCTCTTTCTAATAATAAGGAATGGAAACAACCATGTTTCTCATATACTTTTCTGAGCTATCAATTTATAAATAATTTATTTGTATTAAAACCATTACAGCTTTCTTTTAAATCAGAGGAGAATGTAATTAGAAAATGTTTAATGCCATAGAAGCATAATAATGAATTTGAAAACCTGTCCATAATCTCACAAAATCCACATAAGACATGTGCCACTTGCACATAAAACAAAGCTGTTTAATCAGTATGACTGAAAGATCCTCAATCCTCGAGGCAGAAAAGGTTTAGAACAATATTGTCCTAGTGATGATAATAATAATTAGGTGCCATAAAGAATTATGTAAAACCTACAAAGCTAGTGGTAGAAATTAATGTTTTCCCCAAAGTATTAGTTACACATTGATTCTTGTAATGTTTTAGCCTAGGATTATAGGAAAATGAAGCTTAAAAAAGCATGAACAATCATCTCAGAACACATTTTTGGGAATTGTTCCTTTCTGAATTTTGGAATAATAGGAAATATAACTAGAAGAAAAGAGGAAGATAAAAGCAGAGAAGGATCTCAGTAAAAAACTGATGACCTTATTTTGTACATAGCAAAAGTAATGCAGAAAAAAATTCTATTATTGGAACATTCAGGGTTTACTTCTCAGAACAATAGTCCCATGCTCTGTGCCACACAAGGACAAAAAAGTCAAAAATTATTCACATACATGTACGATATTAATTGTAATCAGGTGGTGAAATTTTATATTCAAATTCCTCTATTTAGCAATATTACTTTAACCATTATCAAAGTAAAGCAGAGTTTAAATTGGGACTGAAAAGATAAAAGCAAATATTGCACCACTTCATAATTCATTCTGCATAATTTTAATTGTATCACATTTTAAGGAGTAGCATCTTACTATGTAAAAAAAAAAATGCATTTGACAAATACTTCTATCTCTGTTGATGTGACTGGATGCATTAGAAAAGGTTTGTTCCAGGACGGAAAGAATTGCCTGCTTCCAAAATCTCTTTGTAAATCAGTTAGCCATAGTTCTTTTATTGTCCTTTATGGGAAGGAAATTCAGCTTGTTGAGGCAAGTGTAGGTTCATCACCCCTGGAAGGAACATTTTTACCCAGCCTCTCCTTGAATCAACCCTTTTTTCCTGAATTATTAGTAAGCCAAATTTCCAACAATTATAGTAAGTAGATCCATGAGAAAAACAACAAAAAAATGCTCTTGACTTTTTAGGGAATGTATGCTGGGGTCATTTTCTTAATTTTAGTGATTGATTGCTCCCCAAATTCAATAATTACAGAATCTGTATGAAGAAAGCAGCTGCAAAGCTGCTGCTACAAGTAAAAATATTACCCTCACATAAAAGGTCTCTCAAATGAATGGCTCTGTGCCCATTAGAGAAACTCTGTATTGTGATAAAACTACTGCAAATGTATGTGAAGAGCATAGGAATGTCAAGCAAATTCATTGTCTATAGTTATTACTTTCTTAGTTCTCTAACCTTTACTTACTAAACAATTAACACTAAAAACAAAACAAAACAAAAAAACAGCAACAGGAAAACAATACTTTCCACTGTGATTCTAAATCTGACTTCAGCACATGTTATAGCATTATAGTTCTCTGTGCTGTGATTTTGATTCAATTACCCACATTTTGTTTCAAAATGGAGTAGAACCCAACTCTGCAGAATGTAGTGCCTTAATTACCCTTCATTTACAGTACTCCCTTTCTTTTAACCAGATTTGTACTATGAGTTAAATTTGAACAAGCACATACCAAAATATTTTATTATTTGATATTTAAATATGTGTTTACCTTAAGTACTTTTGAACAGCCTCATTGTATTCCTTGAAACAATTAAACATTATACCTTTTAAAAAATTGTCTGACTATTCTTTGGATATATCTTAATGCAGGAAAAGTCAGATTTCAAATGTGTTAGCAAGATATCTTATTGTGACTTTTAACCATGAAGTTTATATTGATGCAAAGGCTCCATTTAAAAAGAAAGTTGCCATAATATGCAACTCATTGTAAATCTCAATACATAATTGACAAGACTAATTCAGTTTCTTTGAAGGAAGGCTCAACTTCCAATCATATTTTTTCCTGAAAAACCCTAATTATTATATTTTACTGGTTCTTTAGTGGAATAAATCAGCCTTTCTCTGCTGTTTAGTTTAGAGCTATAATGACTGTCCAGATACATAAACCAAAAACTGGTGAAGAGCTTGTGCCATTGTCCAGTGAATTCAAGTTTCAGGAATAGTCACATACTCATGGAACCAATGTTTATGGAACATCTACAATGAACAAGGTACATTTTTGGTATTGGAGAGCAACAATAAACAAAATAGACAACACCCCCTACCTTCATAGAGCTTGCGTTCTAGTTGCAGAAACAATAACTCAGGAAAAATTAAATATTTATTATATTCTTTATACGCCTCCCGGGTTCACGCCATTCTCCTGCCTCAGCCTCCTGAGTAGCTGGGACTACAGGTGCCCACCACCACGCCCGGCGAGTTTTTTGTATTTTTAGCAGAGACGGGGTTTCACGGTGTTAGCCAGGGTGGTCTCGATCTCCTGACCTCATGATCCACCCGCTTCAGCCTCCCAAAGTGCTGGGATTACAGGCGTGAGCCACCGTGCCTGGCCTATTCTTTATAAAATTTCTAACAAGGAATAAAAGCCTAAGAGTGAAAAAGGAACATGTGTGCATGGGGGCAGGGTGAGGGGGGTGAGGCAGTGTCTCTATATATGTTAGCCTAGGAAAAAACTGCTTCCAGATAATTCAAGAAATGCATTTAACTAATTTAGTTTATACCCTGAGAGAAACACACCACTTTATTAAAGAATCAAAATGATGCTTCTTCCAGTGAATTCTGATGAAAGTGTGGTAAGAAATATGCTCTTCAAGAAGTATATTTGAATCCAGTATAATAAGCAGAAAACAAATCTATTACATTGCATATTGATATGTTTGGTCTAGTTGGGTCTGTCTTTACCATTATCTTTCACAAAACTGAAAGATTCTGAGGAACAACAAGCAAGTTGTTTCACCTCAGTTGGAGGTCTAGAATTGCAAATGAATTAACAGTAAGGGAAAAAAAATATTTTGGTTCCAAGCTTCAGTCCCACATGTGTTAGAGTGGATTATAAAACACACAAGAACAAGTGATCTTTCAAGTTACTTGGCAAACTAAACTTAAGCATCTTAATATAGGAACCATAAAATAATATTGCACATTTTTGTAGTTCCAACAAGCACTTTGAATTATTTTTAAATACATTTTTAATAAGTGGTTTTGACTGAAGGAAAACTATCATGGTAATGATGCAAAATATACTAAAAAAAAATAAGGAACATTTCTCACTAAAAGACACTGGAAATACATATACCTGCCTTTGAAGAGATGTCAGCACATCACATTTAAGCCATCTAGTCTTTAGAAAGATGACAAGGTATCTTATACTTTCTGTAAGATATTTAATATCCCTCTATCATTTTCCCATCAGAACAATTTGTAAATTTCCCAAATCCGTGTTCAAGTTACTCTGCCTCTCAAGATTCTCAGAGCAGCTGCCAATTTCTAGTACCAAATGTAGAGAAGGATTTCTCATGACCATAAATCAATTCTGTCACCATTTGGGATTACATAAGGACATAGAAGAAAGACTTTGATCTGGACACTAAATCCAATTAACAATGAGCTAGACATTGGAGCAGTGAGTCCCTTTTTCAGCAATCTCTTTTCTGAAGTGTCCTTGGCCTGAGATCCATTGAGATGAAGGTCCTTGTGGGCTCAAAGACTACTCTCTCATAGCCAATATTTGGACCTGCTCTCAGCAAGAGCCAGTGTTCCTATGATATAAGCTCTTTCAGATTCTGGTCTTAGCTAAACTACCTCTGGTGAGGAGTGATCTGTGTGTGAAATCTAATGAAGCACTCAGCAACTAGCTTCTAAAACCTGGGTCCTGCTGGAGGCAGATGAGTTTTATTAAAACGTTACCAAGCCACTAATTTTGTTATTTGAAGAGCCCCACTAAGAGTTGCTTACAGAATTCTTTGCTTTTTTTCAAAGAACTAAGAAGCAAAAGTTGGAATTTTTGTTAGCGGTGTTTCATCTTTCAGATACGATCATTCTTGCTCAGCATACCCACCTTCCTCACTAAAATGAAAGGGAGTAATTCCCGTAGGAGTAAAGCTGCCTCTGCCAATTTCATTTTCACTAGAACCAATCAAGAAAAGACCATAACATCTTTTATTTCTCAGCAGAGTTCTTCTGTCTTCCCAAACACGGGTGTACTTAGCCAATTATTGCGAACATATGGATCTTTCATATTTATATGATTTAATATCAGTGATGACAATCTATCTCAAGGGAACTGCCTCATGTAAGAAAAAAAGTTTTCTGGATTTGGATTTTTCAAAAAGGTGGCCAGGGTTTTCTTCTCTAAGGGAAAAATCCCCTTCAAGCTGCCTGTAGAGATGTGATTTCTAATTATGTGTAAGGCACGCCAGGAGGGGCCTGACACCTGTGTAGGGGAGAGATTCTGAGTACTGTGGTAGTGACCAGGGTCAGGTGGCTCAGGTTAGAGATGCCAGGTGTACACGCCCCAGGCCAGTTTCACAGGCAGCCATTGTTTCCCCAAATCTAGACAAGACCAGAATGTCAGTGATGAACAACCTTGAGGGAGCTAGTTCTCACAGCGCTGTGTATCCAACTGTGTTGGAAATTACCCAGGGAAGCCTGTTTCAACAGGACTTCTAGCTGCAGTTGTAGGCCCAAAAGATTCAAGGGAGTCTTTGAACTTGAGGATGCCTATCATTCCCAGGTTTTGAAAGCTTCTAAGAACTGCTAGCTGCCAGTCGCCAGGAAACAGAGAAAGGAAGTTAATAAGCTAACTCACTTTAGCTGTAATTTATTGCAGTTCATGTTTTTCCCTGTCATTTTCGCACATTTGGAATGCAATGTTACCATAGAAGGATCTACTCCTCGGAATGTATTTTGAATCTTTTTTCTAATCCTTGCTTCATAGAGTTTCATAATATCTGAAAAAAATATGATTTTAGTTATTCCTTTTGGTAAAATTTCTATGGGATCTAGCCACAACAAGCTCATAGATACACCTAGAGATTAATAGACACATAGTCTAATAGACTCACCTTCATTTCTGCTGACTTCTAGTGACAGGCACAGACTGCTGTATTGCATGACGCAGTGAAAGAACTTGAGAAAAATAATCCAAAATTGGAATGTGAGGCCCCACGCTGCAACTACTGCTTTAGGACCTGGGGATAGTTTTCCTAACCTTTCTACAGTTTTAGATCTATAAAGTGGCCATAATAAAATATGCCCTATATCTCAAGACGCTTGCATATGAATCAAAGGAGATAATTTATTTAAAAGCTGTTTGATAAGGGCAATATCCTGCAGAAATAAGCATTTCGATTTTTACAGATACACTCCATCCAGAGCTTTCCCAAATTTGGGTTGTCTACTATTGAATATTTTATTTCTTAGGCCTCTTGCATTTATATAATTATATAATTCTCCACTCTGGGTGATAATTATATGTATATGAAGAAAAACCCTCGATAAAGGGAAATAGAAAAGGTTGGATATCTTCCTCCCCTAATGTTGCTCCCCTGAGGGTACAGTACCTGGCCATGGTGGACTAATCACAAGAGAAATGCACTGCAGACATTCCTTCATGCTTCTGAGTTTGTTTTTTTTTTAAACTATAAAAGTCAAAGCACCATGAGAAACATGCCATCTTGAAGGGGAAAGACCCATTAATTGAACCAGGAGTGGAGTAACTTCTAATGGGGAAAAACAATAAAAGTTAGTTAGAGATAGTGTTTTCAAAAACCTCTGTTATGCCAATTCTCATGAAAAATACATAAGTCATAGGACATTTGATTCTGGCCCTTAGGTGATTTGCAATTCAATGTGCCCAATCCTTCTGACCTCACTGACCAGAAAATAGCCAATGAAATTATTATTAATAAAGCAAATGAATGTTGTTCATGTTTTATGTTGTTGTCGTATATTACTTAGGAGTTAATTAGGGATGAACGGGGAGTGTATGGCTGCTGAGTTGACAATGTGGTTTTAATATCACTACTGATTTCCTACTGTCAAATTCACATCACATCACTTTATAAAGTTTCCTTCTTCATTTGAATAATCATATTTTAATTTCATAATGGCCAGCTATTTCTATCAAAGTATTTCTTATTTTTTGATTCTTAAATTGTTTAACTTTTCTTCCAAGACTTCCTCAGAATAGATTATCTAATAAAATTATTGGAAGAATCTAGATGCTTCTTTTTTATTCCCCGTTAAGTTTTTGAGTTACAAGTCCTGTCTTCTAGCTCATGACTATTTTTTTGTGTGTGTTCTCAGGTCACTTCTCTACTTGTTGGGCCAGTTTATCATCTCTTGGTTTTCAAAGGTACTTAATTTTAACTACAACTTCCTCCAAAAATCAAATATTCTTTCTCTTTTTCCATTTCAAATACTTGCAGATAAACCAACATTGTGAATTCTCATTTTAAAAAAATACAGCCGTAGAAATAGGAAATATTATTTAAAACTTCCTCTAGAAGTAACATTATAAGTAAAACTTGAAAATGAATTACTATCTTTTAAAAGTAAATGTGAATCTAAACTTGATGTATTAATAATGGAGGGAAATCAACAAGACAATAACAACCCCATTTAAAAAATGGGCAAAAGACACAAACAGACACATCTCAAAAGAAGACATACACGTGGCCAACAAGCATATGAAAAAATACTCAATATCACTGATCATTAGGAAAATGCAAATCAAAACCAGAATGAGATACCAACTCACACCAGTCAGAATAGCCATTGCCACAAAGTCAAAAAATAACAGATGCTGGTGAGATTGCAGAGAAAAGGGAATGCTTATACACTGCTGATGGGAATGTAAATTAGTTTAGCCACTGTGAAAAGCAGTTTGGAGATTTCTCAAAGAACATAAAATAGAACTACCATTAGAACCAGCAATACCATTACTGGGTATATACCCCCCAAAATATAAATCATTATACCATAAAGACACATGCACGTACATGTTCATCACAGCACAATTCACAATAGCAAAAACATGGAATCAACCTAGATGCCCATTAATAGTGGACTGGATTGTTGGGAGCAAGCCCCCCAAAATCTGGCCATAAACTGGCCCCAAAACTGGCCATAAACAAAATCTCTGCAGCACTGTAACACGTACATAATGGCCAAGCTGGAAGCTTGTGGATTTACGGGAATGAGAGCAAGGAACACCTGGCCCGCCCAGTGCGGAAAACCGCTTAAAGGCATTCTTAAGCCACAGACAATAGCATGAGCGATTTAGGCCTTAAGGGCATGTTCCTGCTGGAGTTAACTAGCCCAACCTATTTCTTCAATTGGGCCCATCCCTTCGTTTCCCATAACAGATACTTTTAATTAATTTAACATCTATAGAAACAATTCTAATAACTGGTTTGCTGTTAATAAATACGTGGGTAAATCTCTGTTCAGGGCTCTCAGCTCTGAAGGCTGTGAGACCCCTGATTTCCCACTTCACACCTCTATATTTCTGTGTGTGTGTGTCTGTGTCTTTAATTCCTCTAGCACTGCTGGGTTAGGGTCTCCCTGACCGAGCTGGTGTTGGCACTGGATAAAGAAAATGTGGTACATATACAACATGGAATACTACACAGTCATAAAAAAGAATGAAATCATGTCCTTTGCAGCAATGTGGATAAAGCTTAAGGGCATTATCCTAAGTAAATTGACACAGGAATAGAAAACCAAATACTGCCTGTTTTCACTTTCAAGTGGGAGCTCAATATTGAGTACAAATAAGCATAAAGATGGGAATAATAGATACTGGGGTCTATTTCAGAGGGGAGTCTGGGAGATGGTTAAGGGTCAAAAAACTACCTATTGGATACTGTGCTTATTCCCTGGGTGATGAAATAGTTCGTACGCTAAATCCCCACAACATACAATTTATCTCTGTAACAAACCTGTACATGTATCCCTGAACCTAAAATAGAAGCTGAAAGGAAAAACAAAAAAGGAAACAGCTGGAATCACTTGGGGAAAAAAAGACATAGTTGTGGAGAGCAGGATTTCAGAACAAAGCTGCTTTGAAAAATATGGACATTGACACCCAGGATATGCAGAGGTTTGAAAAGACACAGCAAATGAAAAGGATTCTTTGGACACATTTTTAAAAAGGGAAATAATTGATTTAATACAGGAATCTCAGGACACAATTGCAAAAAAAAAA
The DNA here is from genome assembly GCF_028878055.3 of Symphalangus syndactylus. NCBI lineage: Eukaryota > Metazoa > Chordata > Mammalia > Primates > Hylobatidae > Symphalangus > Symphalangus syndactylus. The sequence continues at coordinate 85,521,226 of NC_072433.2, forward strand.
AGATATAACTGCAAAAAATGTTAAAATTAAAGTTTCCGATATGTCTGACTTAACTAAAATTTGAACTTGCATTAAAGGAAGCAAAGACCAAGGAGATGACAGTCTTTCTGGAAGAAAGCAAAGCCTAGCAGCTGGAGACCTGGAAGTCTTCCATGGACAAGAGACAGACAGCTTGAAATACGGGAGTTAAATCAAAAGATTCAGATTAATAATGAACATATTCAGGTGGACTTAGCAAAACTAAGAATTTTAATGACAAATCGAAAAGTTCAGTGCATTTCAGAGTTAACTAGTAAACATGAGTCAAATTTCTTTAAGGCTGAATTAAATAAAAGGAAATTTCTAAGTTTTTCCATGAAGCTAACATCTGTATTTATTACAATATCATAGTAGAGCAACATTAATGTGAATGAAATAATTATGTGAAAATATAACACCCACTACTGACATTTTGGAAACAAATGTCTTGAATAATGATTTCCACTGGTCCTGAAATCATGAGCATTTTAATTTTTATAGACCTTAATTTTTCTTAAACCTTTTAATTTTAATTTTTATAGACCATTATTTTTCTTAAATCAAGCCCATTTTAAGACTTTTAAGAGCTTTGAATATAAAAACAATTTGTTTATGTAAAATAGTTGTTCTCAAACAACTCTACACATTGGAATACTGTGTGGAATTTTAAAAACGCTAATGCCTGAAGTCCGGGCCTGGAAATTCAGCTTTAATTTGTATGGAAGCGCAGTCTGGGAAATGGGGGCTTTTTAAAGCTCCCCAGGTAACAACAATGCACAGCCGTGTTTGAGAATCAATGATGTAAAAGGAATAAGAAAAAAAAAATCAGTTGATGTTTGTTTACAAGAATACAGCAAGCTACTTTAGCACAATCACCTGCTTAATGCACTGCCTCTTCAATTTATTTTCCAGCTGGGACTGAAATTATTGACCACAGAGTGTTTATGCAATTAGTAACACTCATTCCAATTAAATAATTTTCTTTCTGTTGTTTCTTTCCACAGGGTTGCGCAGTAGTATCTGATATTCTAAACAGGTGTCTCCATTAATGTGAATTTGCAAAACCAAATATCAACAGAGCTGCTTGTTAAATACGCCAATACTGTTTGTGATGGCTTCTAGTTCTGTCCTTTGGAACTCACTGTGAGCCACCAAGAACAATTCATAACAGGTATCTGCTGCTCCAGTTAACTGTGTAAGAATTCCAAAATGATTTTAATCATCTTTTTGGTAACAGTGCTTTTTATCAAACAGAAAATTATCCATGCAAATTATTAACTTTAAACTCATGAATAATAGTGAGGAATTTTATACAATCTTAGAAACAAAACATTCCTCACTGATGACCTAAAAGGTACTCTCACTTTTTCACAGATGAGAAAATTAGCCCCAAGAGGTTAATGTGACTCACTTGTTACCACATATCCAAATGAGACAAAGCCCTACCTGGAACAAACATCATCTGTTTCTCAGTCCACTATTCTTTCTGTAATAGAATAACGTCTCTTGGAGATTTCAGAATACTACAAGTAAATATTTATTAGTTGCTGGAATCAGACTTTCTATAAAATTAAAGGCTATTTCACAACCTTGATGAAAACATAAATTGATTTCTCAGAGTTCTTATATTTCTTATCGGTGAAACTTGTATCAAAGTTAACTATTAAAAGAAAGTAACCAACATTTAAATTTCTCAAAAGCTTGTACCACGTTTCATCAGAAATAGTTCCATTAATCGAATGCATTTCTTTATAACTGTTGATTGGTTCTATTAATGTCCATTTCTTAAGTATACCTCTAATTAGGATGAAAAGTTCCAACATTTCATCTAATGAGAGGCAAGAGTGACAGTCTAAAGCCTAGTTTCCACTTATGAAATAGAGTTCATGAAACATGGCTTTCATTCATGCAACAGCTTGCACAGCCCTACAGTGGGGCTGCTCTTTATTGTATTTTGGAGGACTCTCAAATTCTCACCAGCATTCAGACCAGTGTGGTTAGCCTCTAAGCTCCTATTTTAGTTACTGGTGCCTTCCTTTTGCCCCTTTATGATATTATTTGTAGCTTAAGTTAAATTTTCTTGACAAGAATTACCATATTCACAGCTTTATATTGAAGATCAAAATTTCTAGTCCATGCAGCTGCCTTTGCAAGGTTTTATTTGCCCCTTTCTGTGACTGTGTTTTAATAGAAGAATTGTAAAACAGCAATGGACTTTATCTTCACATGAACCTCCACAATTTCAAACTCAGAGAGTTGTATTATATTTCCTTTATACTCTTCAAAGAAGGAAACTGTGACATCCTCTACTCAGGTATTGCTATGTGTCATGCTATTTCTAAATACATGACTGTGTTTTTCTAATATTCTTTCATTGTGGTTCCTTAAATTTTCATCTATTATAAAAAAAATTAGTGGACCAATTACAAAAATGATTCTATCCCACGTTAAGAATAAAAGTTTTGTTTTTTGACTTATTTTGTTTTGTTTTCCAGGGAAGTTTCTAAATCTCTTTCTTGTTTGCTCTTTTAGTTATTGGTGGCTTCCTTTGATGCATTATGTCATTCTTGCCTCAATTTAATTTTCCTGGCATGCAATACCTGGGTTTGAATTCCAGCTCCACCATTTCCTAGTTATGTGATCCTTAGAAACTTATTTCAACTCCATAATTTCTGGCTTCCTATGAATATAAATGAAACTAATAATAATACTAATATCAAAGTATTATTACTGGGGCTAAACATAAGGCATATAGCAGGTGTCCAGTACAAAGTAGTTTTTTGAATGTGAGTTATTTTATTGTTTTTACAATTGGAGGTAGTGGTAAGAGTGAACAACAGAGAGCTAAAGAGGAAAAAAGAGGCTGTATGAGTTCGTTCTCATGCTGCTAATACCCAGGACTGGGTAATTTATAAAGGAAAGAGGTTCAATTGACTCACAGTTTCACAGGGCTGGGGAGGGCTCGGGAAACTTACAATCATGGTGGAAGGGAAAGCAAACACATCCTTCTTCACATGGTGGCAGCAAGGAGAAGTGCTGAGCAAAGCAGGGGGAAAGCCCCTTCTAAAACCATCAGACCTCATGAGAACTCACTCACTATCATGAGAACAGCATGGAGGTAACTGCCCCCATGATTTAACTACCTCCCACCAGCTCCCTCCCACAACTCATGGGGATTATGGGAACTACAAGGTGAGATTTGGGTAAGAACACAGCCAAACCATATCAGAAGCCAACTCCAATTTTGACCTCTGGGATCAGTAAAACCTATTGGTATAGGGAGAGGGATCCCAAGATTCCTTGTTGGTTGTCTTCCATCGCTACGATAAAGGGGAAAAATAGATTTAGTCACTGGATCCAAACAGGTCAATGTTTCTCTAGATTGAATGCCCATTAACTCCTTAGTATTATCAGCACAGATTGTACTGCACAAGTTATACATTCCTATGGTAACAAAAAGCATGAAAAGATTATAAAGGGTAATTGGGTTTCAGTACCTCTCAGTTTTTAGCAAATTTGTATATTTCACTTACCGTCTTTATTGTCTTTACGGAAGAACATTTCTGGCTTTCTAAATAATGTCTTCAGGACATATCCTTCCCTCCTCAGAGTGTCTAATGAATGTACACAGAAGCCTGCTGTGTTCTAAGAGCAAACATGAAAATAACTTTTAAGCTATCTTTTTCTGTCAAAAATTAAAAAATCAATAGCAAACTAAGGGCTCTATTTCCTGCATTCATATTATAACCTCAAGTATAATAGGAGATTTCTATATAAATTTATATTCTTAAGGTTACAAAATGCTTTACTAAACCTTTATATTTGGGTAGTAGGAATTCAAGGAAAGACAATACAAAGTAAATCACAACTCCACTGTAGTATACTTTGTTTCTCTCATTCGTGAAATTATATAACATTACAACTTCCACTTTTGAATGTATTGACAGATATCTTCATCATAATTTAAATTTGAACACAAACATGTGTTCTTTAATCTTTCCTTTGCTACAAGGTCATTTAGCAGACAAATACAAAAATTTTATGTGTCTATATTTTTCTTAACTTTTTCATAAAAGGTTAAAGGCCTCAGGTAACATGATAAAATAAAATTCAAAGAATTAATAAGCCTAAAACATAAATTATTCATCAAGTAAATGAGATATAATACAGCCATGTTACGTTTTTACCTAAAATAAGAATTAAAAGAACATCTGATAAATAGTGCAGAAAATCAAGCAAGAGAATGGTTAGGTTTCAAGGTGAAAAGTCTAGTACTCTTTTATAACTTAATTGAGGAAGAAATCACATCAGTTTAGGAAAGAAGTCAGAAATCGAAGAAAAGCAATAAAATAGGGATTTCGGTATTATCGAATTTAGCACCTGAACTGAAAGAGTGTAAAACGTTAGTCTTTCCTGATGAACATTGGGCATTAAAAAAAATTATTTGCACTACAGGCCAGAAAAGTTAAGAGGTGAGGTGCAAAGGTGACAGTTTGACAGTTTTACCCAGGTGTGGGATCATTTGACAAAAAGTCTAAAATCTCTACATTGATGAATTTGTAAGTAATGAAAGTGGGAAGAAATTCACAGTGATTGATGGCTTTACTGTTAGAATTAGACTGAAATGCTTGCCAATATTAAGAGAAGGTCAAATAATGAAAACACAATTTATTTCTATAAAGTTTCCCAGGTTGTGAGAACTTTCAGATACATTATCTTACTAAAGCTTGTCAATGATTTTAAAGTAGATATGTCAGGAATTATTGTTTTGATTTTACAGAGAAGGCACTGAGCCTCAGAGAAGGAGCTGCCTAAGGTGATAATCATAATCAAAGCTCTCACTCAAGTTTTCTGACTCAAACTCTTATGCTCTTTTCAATATGCTATGCAAGGAAGCCAAAAGAAGGAGATAAGTACATACTTAACATTTATTTTTTTCAGGAACAACACATTTGTGATTCCATTCAATCTTCATGACACCCCAATATTAACCAATGATAAAGAACTATCATTTACTCTAGCCCTACTGTATTTTTCAGGACATGCATATCTATTATTCCTAAATGCTCATAATAGCACTGCAATGTAGTGTTAATATTTCCAATATGCAGATCAAGAAAATGACTCACAGAAAGATTAGAAGACTAGCCCAGGATCCACCAAGCATCTTTTAAAAACACAAAGCTCATGTCACCTAGCCCCTTCTGTTTAACCCACTAATGGATCCCCACTGGTCTTAAATAATGATTTGCTATGTGAAGTCTTGATCTTCTTTCTCCAATCTTATATTGCCCCATTATTTTCCTTGTTATCACCCTTGTCCCATTCTCTTTGCATGAAACTCTAGTCTCATTCACCCAGTTAACTCTTTTATTTCCTCAGACAAACCTTCCTGACTAAACCAGTCTCTACCATCACATTCACTCACTTTTTACTCTTGTACAGCCTCTTTTTGATAGCACTTCAACAGCTATAATTTTATATGTATCTGTGAAATTAGTGGAATATTGTTTCTGTCACCCCAAATCATAACTTAGATGAGGGCTGGGACCCTGTCTTTCTTTTTCTTGCCATTTTATCACCAGCTTCAGTAGAGCACTTGCACAAGTCTTTTTAAAACAAAGACTATTTATTCTTTTATTTAACAAACATTTGTAGCATACTTCAATGTGCCACACTAAAACTGTAGAATGTACCAAAGGAAAAGAAACAGTATCTTGAATGGATCTGCTCTTTCATAAAGTAACTCTCATTCTTGACTTATTTCTTCCTAATTATATAACCTAGTGTTACATAGGTGAGAAATTTTTCAACATATTGGTGGTGAACTTTTCTGTATGTCTTTGGATGCCTTTAATTGGCTCCATTTTTCAAAGACAAGTCCAAATAGGCATTCTTCACAGACGCTGTTTATTACTACTATTAGTTGTAGTAGTATTCACTGTCTCCCAACTTACAGAAACTGTTTGCTTTTACATACTTTTATGATACCTTGGTTTTGCCTCATAATCTGTCTATTTTATGGTATAATTTTTGAATGTGAATTTCTTTAGCTAGTAAATTCAGATTCTTCATTACAGAAGCAATGTCTAATTCATCTTTCTGGCCTTTGCAGTTCTAGAGTAGTGATTTGCACATAGTCAGGACTCAGGAAATTCATGTTAATAGAGAGCCCATGAAAGCAGAGACATCCTGGTAAAAAGGGTTGGTGTTATTAGTAAGGTGCCAGAAACCTAAAAGCATAGCTCCCTTTGACTTGCTTCTATTTCCAGACATTTCATATGTTGTGGTGTATGTAATTTCCACTCAAACTCTCTAATACCAATTGGATTCCTACAATTCACTTCAATTCTGACAGTAGCTACCTAAAGTTAATGTCAGTTACCACCACAGGTTTGAGGGCTTAGTCTCACGAGACTACCCTCACTTCAGAAGTTCCACACTTCTGAGGTACGGGGACCACCCATACTATTGATCAACTGGCTATAAATGCAGGGTTCTCATGATCCTCTTTCAATTTTATATAATTCACTGCAATGACTGACAAAACTCAGGAGTGCCGTATTTATTATTACAGTTTGACTATAAAAGATACAACTCAGGAATAGTCAAGTGGAAGAGATGCGTAGGGCAAGGCTAGGGGCATAGGACCTGTGCAGAACTTCCATATCCTTTCCAGGCTCCCAACACATCTATGGGTTCACCAACCCAGAGGTTTCTTGAGCCTCATTGTTTCAGGGTTTTTATATGAGCTTTTCTTTTGTATATGTGATTGAATAAAATATTGGTCACACGATTAAATTTAATCTCCAGTCCCTCTTCTCTTAGCAGGTCAGGGAGTGGGACTGAAAGTTCCACCTCTTTAATCAGATGGCTTGTGATAAATAACAAAAGACACTGTTATATCTGAGGATTTCCAAGGGTTTGAAGAACTCTATGCCAGGAACCCAGGAAGAAGCCCAAATGTATTTTTTATTATATCACATGATAGAATTGGGAAGGAAAGTTGGGTAGAAGACATAACCCCACCGCTAACCTTATCGCCAATGAAAGTCAACCAATCTGTGCCTCAAATTGAAGAATTTTGATTAAAGTAAAACAGCTTTCCTCCAAATTTGCTAAAAACCTAAGAATATGGGTTGAATTAAAAAATTACCTTTAAACCATTTTTTATAAACTAAAAAATATCTTGAAAACAACATAAAAATAACTAAGATTTTGATTTTGGATCAAAAGAATATGTCAACAACTTCAAAACAATTCCTGCTAATGAATCTACTATATATATTTTGGAACATTTAATGAAGTGATAACATTCATAAATGGCCTTAAATACTGGAGACATTCATTCTCATTCTCTCTCTCCCTCTCTGTCTCTCTCTTTCTGTCCTCTCTCCTCTCTCATGCTCATGCACTAGATTGCTTGCTTTCATTTTTCCTCCTTCCTCAAACAGAACAACCATCACTCTCGAACTGCAGAGACATGAAGATCAACTGCTCCACATCTCCGTGTAGCAGGAATGTTTTAAAATTTAGTACGGGCATGGCTGATTTTAGGGATCCCATTCTGCCATTCCCTCCCAAGTAAGAATTAGAAAAAAATCTATCATAGCAGCAATAAAAGGATGAGAGAGAGAAATTGGGATCTTCAAAATGTATGCATGTTCATGTTTGTGGGGGAAGGAGGAGACATATTATTAGGTGGAGGAGTAGATAAGATCCAACCGCATCAAACAGTAGGGAGGCAAATGCATAGGACCTCTTTATGGTGAAATTTAAGAGAAGGAACCTGCCAACTAGCTGCACAGACTTTCATACCGTGCAAAGCATATATATAAAAACCATCATGCTGCATTTAGAATATTTTATAAACTAAAAATTATATTTGGATACACTGAGATATTTTACTTGCCTGACAGAAAAAAAAATTACAAATCACACTATGAAAGCTTAAAGATTACATTCACTAACATGAACGTTTTAAGTCTTACATAGCTGTTTCTCCTCCCTTCTTGACAAAATATGGTATTGGGTGATTGCACTGCTTAGTTACCATTCCATTAAATGCGGTCAATCTTAGCTTTTCGTTTTCTAAGATTCTAATGAAAGCCATGAACCACGTCTCCAGAAAATATAACTCACATGAATGTAATTTGGGATAATTCACAGATGCTGTAAAGCCTAGGAAAATCCTTAGACAGAAGAGAGGAGTATGCAAACACAGTTTCCCAGAACTTCTGCCACTCAGATCAGATCATTTTCTGAAAATATGGTGGATAACAGAGCTGTTCTCCTTCTTGCAGTGGAGAAACTTGTGCAAAATATATAGGTTGCCTTTAAGGCCATACAGAAATATCCAATATTTTTAACAGAACAGTCTGATTTACTACATCTAAAATTATAACACAGGGGTCTGTTTCCATTTCAAATCCTTAAAGCTTTTGATTTGTTGAGTGCTGAGAAAAAAAGAAATACAAAGAGATGCATACATCAAGTCAACACCTTCATCCCTAGAGTTTCATCAGGCTATTTACATCTCAAAAGAGATCTTCTAGTGGCGACTGAAGCAGCATGGCCAAGCCCTGCAGGGTGCACCTGAGCGGGGAAGCCCGTAAACAGGTGGAGGTCTTCAGGCAGAATCTTTTCCAGGAGGCTGAGGAATTCCTCTACAGATTCTTGCCACAGAAAGTCATATATCTGTATCAGCTCTTGCAAGAGGACTCCCTCAATGTGGCTGACCTGACTTCCCTCCGGGCCCCACTGGGCATCCCCATCCCAGACCCTCCACCCAAGGATGATGAGATGGAAACAGATAAGCAGGAGAAGAAAGAAGTCCCTAAGTGTGGATTTCTCCCTGGGAATGAGAAAGTCCTGTCCCTGCTTGCCCTGGTTAAGCCAGAAGTCTGGACTCTCAAAGAGAAATGCATTCTGGTGATTACATGGATCTAACACCTGATCCCCAAGATTGAAGATGGAAATGATTTTGGGGTAGCAATCCAGGAGAAGGTGCTGGAGAGGGTGAATGCTGTCAAGACCAAAGTGGAAGCTTTCCAGACAACCATTTCCAAATACTTCTCAGAACGTGGGGATGCTGTGGCCAAGGCCTCCAAGGAGACTCATGTAATGGATTACCGGGCCTTGGTGCATGAGCGAGATGAGGCAGCCTATGGGGAGTTCAGGGCCATGGTGCTGGACCTGAGGACCTCCTATGCTGAGCTTTATCAATCATCAGCAGCAACCTGGAGAAAATTGTCAACCCAAAGGGTGAAGAGAAGCCATCTATGTACTGAACCCAGGACTAGAAGGAAAATAAATAATCTATATGTTGTGTGGGAAAAAAAAATTAAACTTAAAAATTTTTAATTTATTTACACATATGGGATCCCCTAGTTTTCTTTTGAATTTCTTTCAAAAGAAAGCTAGGGAATCCCATATGTGTAAATAATTTTTAAATGTATAGTAAGACTCATCCCCTCCATTTAACCAGTAAGAAATAGAAACATAGTCATTTTTAATGATCCTCTTAAATTTATGTGTTTAGCAAGTGGTGAATTCACCATTACAGATAGATTCATACACGCCCTGACTTTTGAGTCAATAAGATAAGACCTAGTAATACTTATTTTTACCAAGCATCCCAAATGATGGATTAGTCATAAACTGTAATATTTCTTAGAACTTTTAAAATCTTCGGTTCATATGTATTACACCTACCTCAGGAGGCCTCTGAAAAAATGCAAATGGTAAACAGCTTCACCCAAGACCCACTGAATCAGACTCTGTAAGGGGTGGGGTCTGGGAATGAACCTCTTCATGCAGCTCCCAATATTATTCCAATTCACACCAAAGTTTGAAACCTACTTCACTGGAAGTTCCTTCCAGCCCTGTGATTTTTATGATCCTGGTTTATGACTAATCAGCCTAAATTTTACTTGGTAGACCACACGTCTCCCTGCCAAACTTCCTCAGCCAAATATAGCAAGAGTTGACAGATGCCAAGCGGCAGTGGTCTTTGTCAGTGCCCATCCTAAAAGCAGCTGGGCCCACGTGGCCTCATCCCCAGCTGTCTTGAGCTGGGCAGCAGGTGCCAGGATGGCCAGCTGTTCTCCCAGGCAAGTCTGGCAACTCTGCTTGTCCAGATCTCGAATTTTCCCTTGGGTGGCCTTGCTTTTGTGGGTGGTCCAGCCCAACCTTAATCCTAGTGAGTGAGCATTCCAAAGCTGAAATACCCAAACCAGAGCCAACAGAGAGTGCATATGTGTTTTATATTTATAAATACATATTCACACATTGGATTGGATGATCCCTTAAAGTCCTATCTAGCCTTAAATTCTATAAATTATGTGTGTTCATGTATCAATATTATGTAAAGTGTTGTCATACATATTCTTGGTTGCAGATGAAAATTGGTATAGTCCTATTTCTACTCTCTCTCAACCCTCCTCTATTTTTCAAAATAAGAACACCAAGAAAGCAAAACCTAAATACCACCAGACTGAAATAACTACACCTAACAAATCTCATAGGAAAGAAAATGACGTGACAATACACTGCCTATGTGCAAAGGACATAAACATTTACAAAGGAGAGGGAAGGAGGGATGAATAGGCAGAGAACAGAGGGTTCTTAGGACAGTGATAGTATATATACACTACGTATAATACTATATATATATGTATACTATGTATAGTATATAGTATAATACATAATGTATATATATACACACACTATGTATAAAGAGTATATACTTACAGTATACACATGTATATACTACATGTATGTATATTTAGTATAATGGTGGGTACATGTCTTTATACATTTGTCCAAACCCACAGATTGTACAACATCAAGAATGAGCCCTAATGGACTTTTAATGATAACAATGTGTCAATGTAGGTTCATCAATACTAACGTATGTGCCACTCTAGTGTGGAAGTTCATAATGTGGGAGGCTGTCCATGTGTGGAATACTTCTGTACCTCCCTCTCACTTTTGCCATAAAACTAAAATTGCTCTAAAAAAGTCAAGTTTTTAAAAAATGTTACGTATATGTACAGGAATAAAGACAATACATACTTTTGCAAAACTGTAGGGGAACGGTGTGGTTCTGTTCTCATTTTGCTTTTGTTTTAAAATACAAGTAGCAAAATATTGTATACTGTAACAATATAATACCAATATTCAATTTGTAAAATTGATGCAAAATTAGATTTAAATTTAAAAGTGATGTTTTTAGTACCTTGAGTTTAGGTATTCTTTACATCTGTATTATTTTCACGTTCTTTTCTTATAGTAAATAGTAATAGTAAAGAAGAAAACCTCCATAATTTGATGTTGTCAGATAAACTTTTGCTTAGCAGATTTCTCACCATTCCAAAATGAACTGATAACTGTCTTGCAACTTTATGGAATGAAATCATCTGTGAAGGTTTTTAAGAAAAATACAATCTTTTAATACTCTGAGTCAATACAATTTTAATCTGCTTCACCCACACCCTGAAATCATGATAGAATAAAGCTGAAATGCCCTAAAGCACTTGGTTATTTTTTCTTTTAAACTTCTTATGCTAGATGTTGTTGACAGATAATATCACAAATCTTTGAAGAAACAATAACTTTGTAATCAACTATCTCTGGGACTGCACGAAAGATGACAAAAATACCCAATGATTCTTTTGGAGAAGACTACCAGATGTACATACCAGCCTATACCCACACAAATATTTGGACAAAAGAACTAAAGTTGCAAGAGAATAAGCAATGCTTTTATATGAAAAAGGTGAAATTGTATTTTACATATTTATCATGAAAAGCAAAGAAAGTTTCACATATACATCATATAGGCATATAAATTATACAATTATTTTAGTTGCTAATAAAATGCCATTATTTTAACCAACTTAATAGCTTACTTCAAATGTCTGTAAAACCATTTGCAAAGTTGAAATAGACATACGCAAATGCCTATATATATGTTATAAAATGAAGAGGAAATTTGATTGTTGACTAATTCGACCAATAAGACAGGAAAAGTGGTATAAACAAATTGATGTGTAATCTTGAATTGTTCAGGGTGTCCACAGTGATATGCTTAAGTGGCAAGCCCACAAATTTCACTTCATTTTATGGGAATTGGGACAGAAGTCCTGCAAGGCAAATATGGTAAAAGTGTCTCTTACCCCAGGGCCTCCTGTTGGACATTCTAGGTCTCACCTTTTACTCTCTGCAAGATAAATTTAAGACCCCAAGGCTCTCATTGCTTCCATGCTTTCCTTTCTATTCTGTAAATAGATTCTTGTTCTGATGAAGTCATCTGTAATATAGTTAGCAAATGTGTAAACATGAGTGAACATTTAGAATATTATCTTTATTAATATATATTTAATTAACTTTTTTCTTTTAACATCTTAAGAAGCATCAAAATCTCCTGTTGAAAAAGAGAACTGATTTCAAAATTTAACAGGTGAGGAAATGAGAACTCCAGGGGAATTTCCCCGTGGATGGCCCCACATGTACAGTTAATAGTCCATCTCTACATATGGCAAGACTCTGCACACCCACACATAGCTTTTGTGATGTATTCTCTAAAATCCCAGCAGCCTAAGAACAGCTAGGAACTTACATTTCTTTTATAAGAGATAATGTAACAGAGAAGCTAAATTAGCACAGGCTCTGAGCCAACAGCCCAAGATCATGTCCTACTTTTACTACTTTCTAATCAAAGCTTTAGCAGTTTAAGGCATTTGCGGCACTGTGCCTCAATTTTCTCATTTCTTATAATGAGAATGATAAAATGATCACAACAGGGGCTTATTGGGCTGTAATGAATGCTAAATGTGTCAATATTTGTAAAGTATTTAGAATATTGCATGGTACATGGTAAGTGCTATGTAGACAAACTATTACTCTTATTTACAAAAAAAAATTCTGCTTAAAAACAGACTACAATCTAAAAATAAATGCACGTCTGTTAAAGATGACATAAACAAGCTTAGAACACAGAAAATACACTTAGAAAAAAATATTTGCGACATAGATAACAGGTAAAGAGCTTCTACAAATCAGTAAGATATAAACAATAAAATAAAATTGAGCTAAATGAACAAACAGATCCAAAAAGTAGAAAAAAATGAAAAATTTTAATATGCATATGAAAGATGCTAAACTTCACTAATCATAATAATACCTCTGCAAATTAAAACAAAAGTGAAATTCAGTTTTTCTATGATATTGGCAAAAATGAAAAGAATTGATGATATACAGCATTAGCAAAAGATCAAATGCTCTCAAACACTGTGTATGAATGAAATCACCAGGAAAGTATTAGAAGAAAATTGAAAGTATTTATGAAAATATAAAATATGCTTGCCTAGTAAGCAAGAACTCCCAAATCTAGGAATTCTTACAAAAATGCTTAAAATTATTTTAAATTTGTAAAACTGTATGCACACATGAGTTTATTGAAGCATGCTCTTAATAGGAAACATTTGGAAATAAACTAAATGCTTATCAATATGAAGTTAATACATTATGCTCCAATAATATTAGAAAATATAAAGTAGCTGTTTTACATATCACCCATCACATACCTTAAATGCATAAAAGAAAATGTCCCAGTGTGTATCAAACCGATAACTCTGGTTACCTGTAGAAAATGGAAAATTTTTAAAGACTTTGAAATTTTACGTTATGTATTCTATTTTGAATTTTAAACCAGACATATTTTAATTTTAAAAGGGAGCATATTTCAAAGCAAATATAAAAATTTTGTATTACTAGTCATTCAATAGCAAGGTACAAAAGAGTAGATGCAGTATCATTCCAAAGGGAGAAAAAGATTAGTAAAGTACACAGCAAATACTGGTATTTATTATGCCTAGATAGTAGGATTGCAGATGAAGCAAGAGTAGTTCCTCTCCTTTTAAACTTTTATACATTTTCCTACTTGACTGAAATAAAATTGTACTATTTTCACATTTGGTGGTGGGGAAAAGCTAATGTTCTTTACAAAATTTTAATACACCAAAATCCATGATTAAAGACTTTATTGGAATAGAGGGCATGGGGCTCCAAGATAAGGAAGTCTACGGTGAAAATGAATTTTTTCTTATGGTTTCCTCCTGCATTCCTGCTATACGTATCCTTGCTCTCACTTGTTTAAAAAACCAAAAGCACAGAAGATTATAGGCAGCAACATAGCAACCTATATGATTTATTGAGCTTGAACATTTCTGACAAAATATTGAAATGAGTCTATCAATCATCAGACAGGAGCTAGGAGTTAGAAAATGCATTGTGGTAGAATTTCCACAAACCTAATAAAATAAATCTGTTGAAAATCAATCTTTAAAGTTCATACTAAATTTGAACTATAATGTTTCAACCAGTGTATTTGTGTCTTTTTAAATAATTATAGAACTTTTGTTCACTTAAATATATTAGTCTCTAAAATTATGTAATTTCTTTTACCTTTCAAATTTCTTTATACATTTTCTTTTTCTATTGTACTTGGCCAAGCACCTCTGAAATTATGTCAGAATTGTAGCTTTTGGAGGTAAAGTCTCAAATGACCAAATGGATCAAATCAAATTTAATTCAATGTGATTTTAAAGAAGCCAAGATACTAAATTTTGAAAATTGGTGTTTATTCTGAAAATACTAACTAAATATTTTGAGAGAATTACTAAGGAAGCAACCTATTTTTCCTTGCGCAGCTTTGTTACATTTGGCAGTAATTTTAAAAATTGTATCGTATAACTATATTTAGTTTAATGAATACATATACATATACAAGAATTGTACCATAGTGCCATTGATGGTAACGGTACTGCTTATTAAAATTAACAGTACATAAATGGGTTACTTTCAATTATTCATATAGCATGAAATTTAAAATTCAGAGAGAAAGAAAGACCTTATTTTAAACAATAGTTTTGAAGCTTATAAAATGTGTTTTAAGCTTAAAACACGCAGTGAAATTTATTGATTAAAGTTTTATACCATTTTCCTGGCACCCAGATAAGAAGAAAAAAAAGACAGAATGAGAAAGAATAATCTATAGTTTTAAAAAAAGAGAGTTGTCAGTGAAATAGTCATAATCTCAAGGACTCCCTATATTGTCAACAATAAAGAAAAGTCTCTGTGAAAATAAAATAGAAAGTGGGACTCTTGAGACTGTATTTTCTCTATATGTTCTTGACATAAAAGGTATTAATTATTGTGAGAGTTCAGAGCCAAGAAGGAAAAATGACTGTTCTTCCTGGAAGACAGGGTATGCCATTACTTAGAGTCTAAAGCAATAATTATCTAGTTTTTCTGAATCCAAGGTATCTTGGAAAAGGCAAACTTCTTTTTTTCTAAAAGAGATTGTCCCTCTTCTTTCTCATGTCAGTCTATGGCTTTGAAAATAAAATTAATAAAATATAATAATAAAATAAAACTAAAGGTAGTGGAGTCACCTCTTCTTTTTGAGAAGAGACAGGCAAAATGTGAGTGAGAGAGAGAAGATGCCAAACCTAAAATGTGGAAGATATTTTAAAACTCTACAAATTTTAATATGAAGTTATGCATGCTAACCTACCCTGCCATAGTTTTTTTCAAATTTTAGTATAAATAAAAATCACTTGGTTACCTTGTTAAACCAGAGTATCATTCTGATGTCAGGTGATGTCAGTGTTACTGGCCCAGGGACCCCCCAGTTTGAAAAGCTATGCCTCTACATCACGCTACCTGACTTCAAACAATACTACAAGGCTACACTAACCAAAACAGCATGGTACTGGTACCACAACAGAGATATAGATCAATGGAACAGAACAGAGCCCTCAGAAATAATGCCGTATATTTGATCTTTGACAAACCTGACAAAAACAAGAAATGGGGAAAGGATTCGCTATTTAATAAATGGTGCTGGGAAAACTGGCTAGTCATATGTAGAAAGCTGAAACTGGATCCCTTCCTTACACCTTGTACAAAAATTAATTCAAGATGGATTAAAGACTTAAATGTTAGATCTAAAACCATAAAAACCCTAGAAGAAAACCTAGGCAATACCATTCAGGACATAGGCATGGGCAAGGACTTCATGTCTAAAACACCAAAAGCAATATCAACAAAAGCCAAAATTGACAAATGGGATCTAATTAAACTAAAGAGCTTCTGCACAGCAAAAGAAACTACCATCAGAGTGAACAGGCAACCTACAAAATGGGAGAAAATTTTCACAACCTACTCATCTGACAAAGGGCTAATATCCAGAACCTACAATGAACTCAAACAAATTTACAAGAAAAAAACAAACAACCACATCAAAAAATGGGTGAAGGATATGAACAGACACTTCTCAAAAGAAGACATTCATGCAGCCAACAGACACATGAAAAAATGCTCATCATCACTGCCCATCAGACAAATGCAAATCCAAACCACAGTGAGATACCATCTCACACCAGTTAGAATGGCCATCATTAAAAAGTCAGGAAACAACAGGTGCTGGAGAGGATGTGGAGAAATAGGAACACTTTTACACTGTTGATGGGACTGTAAACTAGTTCAACCATTGTGGAAGTCAGTGTGGCGATTCCTCAGGGATCTAGAACTAGAAATACCATTTGACCCAGCCATCCCATTACTGGGTATATACCCAAAGGATTATAAATCATGCTGCTATAAAGACACATGCACACGTATGTTTATTGTGGCACTATTCACAATAGCAAAGACTTGGAGCCAACCCAAATGTCCAACAACGATAGACTGGATTAAGAAAATGTGGCACATATACACCATGGAATACTATGCAGCCATAAAAAATGATGAGTTCATGTCCTTTGTAGGGACATGGATGAAACTGGAAACCATCATTCTCAGCAAACTATTGCAAGGACAAAAAACCAAACACCGCATGTTCTTACTCATAGGTGGGAATTGAACAATAAGAACACATGGACACAGGAAGGGGAACATCACACTCTGGGGACTGTTGTGGGGAGGGGGGAGGGATAGCATTAGGAGATATACCTAATGCTAAATGATGAGTTAATGGGTGCAGCACACCAACATGGCACATGTATACATATGTAACAAACCTGCACGTTGTGCACATGTACCCTAAAACTTAAAGTATAATAATAATAAAATAAAAAAAAGAAAAGCAATGCCTCTAATATACTTGTCAATTATAAAGAAAGAGAAAGCGTACTTCCTGGTCTTTCATTAAGTTGATTCATCTTATTACTATTCTTTAATGTCTTCTTACAATGATTCTAATATGATGGCTCTTGATCTAATATCACTATTTTCCACCTATCATGTTAATACTTAGTCTAGGAAGTCTGGGTATGGTGGCTTACACTTGTAATCACAGCACTTTGGGAGGCCGAGGCGGTTGGATCACCTGAGGTGAGGAGTTCCACAATAGCCTGGCCAACATGGTGAAACCCTGTCTCTACTAAAAATATAAAATTAGCCAGGTGTGATTGCATGCACCTGTAATCCCAGCCCTCTGGGAGGCGAAGGCAGGAGAATCGCTTGAACTGGGGAGACGGAGGTCGCAGTGAGCTGAGATCACACCACTGCACTCCAGCCTAGGTGACAGAGTGAGACTCCATCTCAAAAAAAAAAAAAAAAAAAAAAACCTAGGTCTAGGAGTCCATCCATGATGATTAAATTTTCTTAAAGTGTTTTGGTATATTGTCAATAGTCTTGAAAAATGGCAAATAGTTGTTCAGACAGAAACATACTTGGACATTAATTGCATAAATAAGTAATTTGAGCCTGGTGTGTTGTCCCCCAGATTGGATCCTTTCTGAAAATATGATGGATAACAGAGCTGTTTTCCTTCTTGCACTGGAGAAACTTATGCAAAATATATAGGTTACCCTTAAGGACATACAGAAATATCCAATATTTTTAATAGAACAGTCTAATTTGCCACATCTAAAATTATAACATGGGGTTCTGTTTCCATTTCAAATCCTTAAAACTTTTAATTTATTTAGAACTGAGAGAAAAAGAAATACAAAGAGATGCATACATCAAGTCAACACCTTCATCCCTAGAGTTTCATCAGGCTGTTTACATCTCAAAAGAGATCTTCTAGTTTTAAAAATTGATTTAGCAATCCCACTACTGGGTATCTACCGAGAGGCAAAGAATTCACTATATAACAAAGACACTTGCACATGCGTGTTTATGGCAGCACAATTTGCAACTGCAAACATATAAAACCAGCCCAAATGCTCATCACTCAACAAGTGGATAAAGAAAAATGTGGTGTATACACATATACCACGGAATACTACTGAGACATTAAAAGGAATAAAATAATGGCATTTGCAGCAACCAGGTTGGAGTTGGGGACAATTATTCTAAGTGAAGTAACTCAGGAATGGAAAACCAAATGTTGTATGTTCTCACTTATAAGTGGAAGCGAAGCTATGAGGACACCGAGGCATAAAATGATATAATAGACTTTCAGGACTCAGGGGAAGAATGGGAGGAGGTATCGGATTAAAGACTACATATTTGGTGCAGTTTACATGGTTTGAGTGACAGGTGCACCAAAATCTCAGAATTTATCACTAAAGAACATATCTATGTAAACAAATCCCTCCTGTTTCCCAAAAACTATTGAAATGAAATCAATTTTAAAATGGATAAAAAATTCCTTTAGAGCAGGATGTTTGGCTGACTCCTTTAGCCCTGTTGGAGTACAATATGCAATTTGTCACTTAATGAATAGTTTTAGTTATGATTTCTCTTCCGCATCCAGTGTAATAGAAGCCAGAAGATACATCCATTAACTTGTCTATGAACATGTTGTTTTATAAATTGTTCCCATGCCCAGAGTATGTGCACAGGAATTTACATCAATATAGATAGGATTTTATGAATCTGTAGAGGGAGTCGGAATCTGTTCCAGTGCTATTAGAAAACCACTTTTGCTTCCAATTTAATGGTCTGAACTACAATTCCCTTACTTAATATACTCACATAATATATTTACTAATAACTCAAATCAACAAATATACCAGCCTATGACATCATAATGCCATGGTATGAAAAGATACAGGGTGCCATAGATTTGAAAGAAAAAGATTATTTTTCCTTTCTCAGTATCAAGGGAATAAATGGACCCAAGCTTCAATATTTAGAGATGTCCAAAGATTTTCTTTCATGGCTGTTGAGCTGGCTCACACAAAATTTAAGACTTTCAATAGTTAAATGTATATGTCAAGATGAACAACCTGCTCCTCAATGACTACTGGGTAAATAATGAAATGAAGGCAGACATAAAGATGTTCTTTGAAGCCAGTGAGAACAAAGACACAACATACCAGAATCTCTGGGACACATTCAAAGCAGTGTGTAGAGGGTAATTTATAGCACTAAATGCCCACAAGAGAAAGCAGGAAATATCTAAAATAGACACCCTAGCATCACAATTAAAAGAACTAGAGAAGCAAAAGCAAACAAATTCAAAAGCTAGCAGAAGGCAAGAAATAACTAAGATCAGAGCAGAACTGAAGGAGATAGAGAAAAGAAAAACCCTTCAAAAAATCAGTGAATACAGGAGCGAGTTTTTTGAAAAGATCAACAAAATTGATAGACCGCTAGCAAGACTAATAAAGAAGAAAAGAAAGAAGAATCAAATAGACGCAATAAAAAATGATAAAGGGGATATCACCACTGATCCCACAGAAATACAAACTACCATCAGAGAATACTATAAACACCTCTATGCAAATAAACTAGAAAATCTAGAAAAAATCGATAAGTTCCTGGACACATACACCCTCCCAAGACTAAATCAAGAAGAAGTCGAATCCCTGAATAGACCAATAACAAGTTCTGAGATTGAGGCAGTAATTAATAGCCTACCAACCAAAAAAAGTCCAGGACCAGATGGATTCACAGCCAGATTCTACCAGAGGTACAAAGAGGAGCTGGTACCATTCCTTCTGAAACCACTCCAAATAATAGAAAAAAAGGGAATCCTCCTTAACTCATTTTATGAAGTCAGCATCATCCTGATGCCAAAACCTGGCAGAGTCACAAGAAAAAAAGAAAATTTCAGGCCAATATTCCTGATGAACATCGATGTGAAAATCCTCAATAAAATACTGGCAAACCGAATCCAGCAGCACATCAAAAAGCTTATCCACCATGATCAAGTCAGCTTCATCCCTAGGATGCAAGACTGGTTCAATATATGCAAATCAATAAACATAATCCATGACATAAACAGAACCAATGACAAAAACCACATGATTATCTCAATAGATGCAGAAAAGGACTTTGACAATATTCAACACCACTTCATGCTAAAAACTCTCAGTAAACTAGGTATCGATGGAATGCATCTCAAAATAATAAGCTATTTATGACAAACCCACAGCCAATATTATACTGAATGGGCAAAAACTGGAAGCATTCTCTTTGAATACCAGCCCAAGACAAGGATGCCCTCTCTCACCACTCCTACTCAACATAGTATTGGAAGTTCTGGCCAGGGCAATCAGGCAAGAGAAAGAAATAAAGGGTATTCACTTAGGGAAAGAGGAAGTCAAATTGTCTCTGTTTGCAGATGACATGATTGTGTAGTTAGAAAACCCCATCGTCTCAACCCAAAATCTACTTAAGCTGATAAGCAGCTCAGCAAAGTCTCAGGATACAAAATCAAGTGCAAAAATCACAAGCATTCCTATACACCAATAACAGACAGAGAGTGAAATCATGAGTGAACTCCCATTCACAATTGCTACAAAGAGAATAAAATACCTAGGAATACAACTTAAAAGGGATGTGAAGGACCTCTTCAAGGAGAACTTCAAACCACTGCTCAAGGAAATAAGCGAGGACACAAACAAATGGAAAAACATTCCATGCTCATGGGGAGGAAGAATCAATATCGTGAAAATGGCCATACTGCCCAAAGTAATTTATAGATTCAATGTTATCCCCATCAAGCTACCACTGACTTTCTTCACAGAATTGGAAAAAACTACTTTAAAGTTCATATGGAACCAAAAAAGAGCCCGTATAGCCAAGACAATCCTAATCAAAGAGAACAAATCTGGAGGCATCACAGTACCTGACTTCAAACTATACTACAAGGCTATAGTAACCAAAACAGCATGGTACTGGTATCAAAACAGACATATAGACCAATAGAACGGAACAGAACAGAGGCCTCAGAAATAACACCACACATCTTTGACAAACCTGAGAAAAACAAGCAATGGGGAAAGGGTTCCCTATTTAATAAATGGTGTTGGGAAAACTGTCTAGCCATATACAGAAAGCTGAAACTGGATCCCTTCCTTACATTGTATACAAAAATTAACTCAAGATGAACTAAAGACTTAAACGTAAGACCTAAAGCCATAAAAACCTTGGAAGAAATCCTGGGTAATACCATTCAGGACATAGGCATGGGCAAAGACTTCATGACTAAAATACCAAGGGCAATGGCAACAGAAGCCAAAATTGACAAATGGGATCTATTTAAACTAAAGTGCTTCTGCACAGCAAGAAAACTATCATTAGAGTGAACAGGCAACCTACAGAATGGGAGAAAGTTTTTGCAATCTACTCATCTGACAAATGGCTAATATCCAGAATCTACAAAGAATTTAAACAAATTTACGAGAAAAAAACAAACAACTCCATCAAAAATTGGGCAAAGTATATGAACAGACATTTCTCAAAAGATTATGGGCTCTAAAATAGTACTTTTCACGGCTGTAGTAATTATTCTGTATTTCTATTTTATACTTCTCTTATTCCAAAGCCTTCAATGAATGGTTTGCAAATTGTTACAACACAATTTTACTTGTTCTATGTGTTTTGGGTGAACAATGTCCTTTATGTTTGCTATTATGTGGGTGTCTGCATCAGCTATAGGAGAACAGTTGTGCTGAGCAGAGCACTGCTCACTGACAGCTTAGCAGGACAGTGGGTTAATAAAGCAGAAACTGAGGGGTTTGTTCAAGAGCACAATCTTTAAGTTTGGCCACAAGAAGTTCAGTTATCATTGAAGAAGCTCACTGAGGGAAGTTGTTACCTAATAGGCTGTGGGGGTTCATGTCATAATAAACTAATTTAAGAAAGTATAATAGCATTATGAATTCTAAAAAGTCAATAAAAAGGCCATAAAAACAAAAATTAAGTAAAGAATCAGTTAATGTGGAAACAACATTCATATAAATGGTGTCCAAGAAGAAGGAAAATACAACAACAAAAACTCCACTAATATTCAAAACTGGAATCCAAAGACTTTTCAGAAATTAAGAAAAAAGAAAATGAACCTTGATACTGGAAGAACCCATGAGACAGCTGAGAAAACCAACCCAAAATAATCAATCCTGAGACATATATTGGTACAACTATTATGTTGAAAAGATAAAGAAAAATCACCAAAACCTCCAGACACAAAGATCAAATAACTTACAAAGGCAAAAGGATAAGATTTAGACCTATATTTTTCTAAATTAACATCCAAAGAAAAGTAAGAATAGAGAAAAATATTAAAAATATTCAATGAGTGAGAATTAAGATTTCATATCCAACCAAGCTGACTGCAAGTACAAAATATATAGAAAATAGTTATGTGATTTTATTTACATAAAATTTTAGAAATACAAACTAATTTCTAGTGCCAAAGCAGATGATGTGTAGCATGAGGATGAGGGGAGAGTAGGGAAAGAGGGATTACAAAAGGTCCCAAGGAAACTTTTGGGGGTATAAATATGTTCATTATCTATATTATGTTAATGCTTTCACAGTTGTGTACATGGGTCAAAACTTATCAAATTGCATACTTTAACTATGTCTCATATATTTATGTAATTTATATCTCAATAAAGCGATTAAAATAAAAAAGTAGGAAATGTAGAAAGAAAGGAACAAAGAAGCAAAGGAAGAAAGCAAGGAAGTTAAGAAGAGTGAGGTAGGGAAGGAAAGAAAGAAGAAGGAAGGAAGGAAGGAGAGAGACAGAGAGAAAGAAAGAGAGAGAGAAAGAAGGAAGGAAGGAAGGAAAAAGAAAGAAAGAAAAAGAAAGAAAGAAAAAGAGAAAGAAAGAAAGAAAAAGGAAGAAAGAAAGAAAAGAAAAGGAAAGGAAAGAAAAGACGGAAAGAAAGAGAAAAGAAAGAAAGTTGTAACCATTTAACAGCATAGGAAACTCTGTACCCGTGATCCCTTCTTGAGAAATCTTACAAGAAGCATTGGTCAAATTAAAGCCCACAGTTCATATTTGGCCTGTTTTTGTACAGCCAGAAAATTAAGCATGGTTTATACATTTTAAAAAGGTTTTCAGAGACAAGTAATAAAAATAACTGGCTAGAAGTGCTTATCCCTTGCTTCCTCCACAAAGAAGTACTAAAATAGCAAGTTAATAATCACATGTTGAATAGAGTATCTAAGGGAGAACACTGGAATTTATCAGAGACATGACAAGCACACTCTGAGGCATAGAAATGTGAGATCGCAGCATACAGAGGGAAGTGAAGTAAAGCAGTCAGCCAGAATTCGCTTGGAGCCAAGAAGGAATCCCCTCTGTCGAAAAAAAGAAAATGGGAGATCACCACCACATAACCACTATAGGTGTCTGCAATCCTTAGCTACAAGAGAGCCCCTAAGACTTCACAAGTTCTGAGCCCAGTTTAAAGAGGTGCTTGGAGTTCATGTGGGTGCACTGTGTCAGAGGGGGAATTTATACCGGGTCCCGACTAGCAGTGGGACTCAAGGTGCTATAGCATGGTGCCATTTTGTGAATGAAACCACTACGAGACTGAATCCTGTTCTGAGGCCCCAAAGCCCTTACATCTCCACATCCCTGGGTTTCCACTGACATCACCCTAAATCCACTCAGAGGGCTACAGCATCACAACACCAGCTGGACGCGTGTTGCAGCCATGTCCCGAACACCTGTGCCGACTCAACACCCTACACCCCAGGGAACAGGCAGTCTAGCACAGTACAGAGATGAGGGCCTCTAGGACATAGGGAGCTAATGTGCATGTTTTCGAAGTCCTGAGAGCCACCAGCCCAGGGCCACCACCACCAACAGTGATCCCCAGGGCCACAATTACCAAGAGTAATCCCGACCACCGGAGGGGCCGCTGCACGGCCAAGTATTCAATCTGCAGGCCCAAGGACTAGCCTGCCAGGAACACCATCGTAACTGACACCACTGGTGTCTGTGCATATTGCACAGGGGCCTGTGGAACCGCCTGTCTGAGGTCACAATCTTTACCTCTAGAGCCCATGCACACCAGCCAGGATCCCAAGGACTGGTCAGGCCATGCCACCACCAGCACTACCACAGCTGGCACCTGCACGTGTTGCTCAGGAGCCCAGGGAGTGGCCTGTTCAAGGCCCAGTACTGCCACTACTGGTGCTCATGCATGATCCCCAGGCACTTGAGGTTCAGCCCAACCAGCATCCCTAGCTACAGCAAAGCCTCACCACAGGCTTGGCAAAAAACATCTGTCTAAACTGCTGAGGAATTCACAGGCATTGGTGGCAGTGACTGGAGTCAAAAAAGTATACAAAGCCTACACACTGCAAATACCCAGAACTGAAGCCAAATCATCCTACCCAACTTTCTCTTTAAAAGTTAGTCTATATAATTGGAAGAAACAAATGTTACACCAAATGAGTAATGCAGAAACACAAGAAACAAGAAGAAGCAAGTAAATGTGACCACTTCAAAGGAACACCAGTAACAGACACCAAAGGAAAAAAAAATGAATTAACTAAAAAGAAATTGAAAATAAATATCTTAAAGGAACCCAGCAAGGTATAAGAGAATACATATTGCTAATACAAAGAAATTGGAAAAACAAGAGTTTCTGAAGATGGAAAAAGCCAGAGAAAACATATTTAATACAATAATACCTGATGTATTCTGAAGTCTTGGGAGAGAAATAGACATCCAGATACAGGAAGCTCAATAATCTCCAAGGAGATTCAACTCTAAAAGGTCTTCTCCAATGCATGTTATACTCAAACTGTCAAAAGTGAAGGATAGAGAATTCTAAAAGCTGTAAAAGAGAAGCAAAGTCATATACGAAGAAATATCCAACAGATTAACAGTAGATTTCTCAGCAGAAACCTTACTGACCAAGACAGAATGGATATGTTGAAAGTGCTAAAAGAAAAAAAAACCTACCACTGATAATACTATACCCGGCAAAGTTATATCTCAGAAATGAAGGAAAAATAGTACATCCTAGACAAGCAAACATTGAAACAAAATTATTATGTAATAATTAATGGATCAGTTAAGCAAGAGGCTATAATGATTACAAAGATACGCACACAACGCCAGAGCATGGTACTGGTACAAAACAGACACATAGTCTGATGGAACAGAATAGAGAACTTAGAAATAAGACCACACGTCTACAACCATCTGATCTTTGACAAACCTGATGAAATCAAGCAATGGGAAAAGGATTCCCTATTTAATAAATTGTGCTGGAAGAACTGGCTAGCCATATATGGAAAATTGAAACTGGACCCCTTCCTTACACCTTATACAAAATTTAACTCAAGATGGATTATAGACTTAAATGTAAAACCCAAAGCTGTAAAATCCCTAGAAGAAAGTCTATGCCATACCATTGAAGACATAGGCATGGGCAAATATTTCTTTTTTTAAAAAATTTTATTATTATTATGCTTTAAGTTTTAGGGTACATGTGCACAATGTGCAGGTTTGTTACATATGTATACATGTGCCATGTTGGTGTGCTGCACCCATTAACTCATCATTTAGCATTAGGTATATCTCCTAATGCTGTCCCTCCCCCCTCCCCCCACCCCACAACAGTCCCTGGAGTGTGATGTTCCCCTTCCTGTGTCCATGAGTTCTCATTGTTCAATTCCCACCTATGAGTGAGAACATGTGGTGTTTGGTTTTTTTGTCCTTGTGATAGTTTACTGAGAATGATGGTTTCCAGTTTCATCCATGTCCCTACAAAGGACATGAACTCATCATTTTTTATGGCTGCATAGTATTCCATGGTGTATATCTGCCACATTTTCTTAATCCAGTCTATCGTTGTTGGACATTTGGGTTGGTTCCAACTCTTTGCTATTGTGAATAGTGCCACAATAAACATACGTGTGCATGTGTCTTTATAGCAGCATGATTTATAGTCCTTTGGGTATATACCCAGTAATGGGATGGCTGGGTCAAATGGTATTTCTAGTTCTAGATCCCTGAGGAATCGCCACACTGACTTCCACAATGGTTGAACTAGTTTACAGTCCCATCAACAGTGTAAAAGTGTTCCTATTTCTCCACATCCTCTCCAGCACCTGTTGTTTCCTGACTTTTTAATGATGGCCATTCTAACTGGTGTGAGATGGTATGTCACTGTGGTTTTGATTTGCATTTCTCTGATGGCCAGTGATGATGAGCATTTTTTCGTGTGTCTGTTGGCTGCATGAATGTCTTCTTTTGAGAAATGTCTGTTCATGTCCTTCGCCCACTTTTTGATGGGGTTGTTTGTTTTTTTCTTGTAAATTTGTTTGAGTTCATTGTAGATTCTGGATATTAGCCCTTTGTCAGGTGAGTAGGTTGCAAAATTTTTCTCCCATTTTGTAGGTTGCCTGTTCACTCTGATGGTAGTTTCTTTTGCTGTGCAGAAGCTCTTTAGTTTAATTAGATCCCATTTGTCAATTTTGGCTTTTGTTGCCATTGCTTTTGGTGTTTTAGACACGAAGGCATGGGCAAATATTTCATGATGAAATCACCAAAAGCAATTGCAACAAAAGCAAAAACTGACAAACAGGATCTAATTAAAGAGCTTCTGCATGGCAAAAGAAACTAGCATCTGAATGAAGAGAACCTACAGAATGGGAGAAAATTTTTGCAATCTGTCCATGTGATAAAGGTCTAATATCCAGAATCTACAAGAAATTTAAGCAAATTTACAAGAAAAAAACAAACAAACAACCCCATTACAAAGTGGGCAAAGGACATGAACAGACATTTCTCAAAAAAAGACATACACGCAGCCAACAAACATTTGAAAAAAAGCTCAACATCACCAATCATTAGAAAAATGCAAATCAAAACCACCACAAGATATCATCTCACGCTGGTCAGAATGGTGATTATTAAAAAATCAAGAAACAACAGATGCTGGTGAGGTTGCAGAGAAATAGGAATGCTTATAGACTGTTGGTGGGAATGTAAATTACTTCAATCATTGTGGAAGACAGTATGATGATTCCTCAAAGATCTGGAATCAGCAATACCATTTGACCCAGCAATCCCATTACTGGGTATATAACCAAAGGAATATAAATCATTCTATTACAAAGATGCATGCATGTGTATGTTCATTGCATTACTATTCACAATAGTAGAGACGTGGAATCAACCAAAATGCCCATCAGTGATAGACTGGATAAAGAAAATGTGGTACATACACACCATGGAATACTATGAAGCCATAAAAAGGAATGAGATCATGTCCTTTGCAGGGACATGGATGGAGCTGGAAGTCACTATCCTCAGTAAACTAACAGAGGAACAGAAAACTAAATACCACATGTTCTCACTTATAAGTGGGAGCTTAACTATGAGAACACATGGACACAGGGAGGGGAACAACACACACTGGGGCCTGTTGGGGGATGGTAGGCCGGGGGAAGAGCATTAAGGAAAGGAATTAATGTATCCAGACTTAATACCCAGGTGATGGGTCAATAGGTGCAGCAAACCATCATGGCACATGTTTATCTATGTGACAAACCTGCACACCCTGTACATGTTCCCCAGAACTTAAAAACATAATTCAATTAAATGTTTAAAATATGTATCTAAAATGATCATTTACAGAGATGTTGAAATTATTGTTGTGGGGAAAATATACCATGCATATATTAAACAAACAAAAGTGTTAGTTTACTTGAATTAATACAAGACAAAATAGAATTTGAAGCAAAAAATTACTAGAGTTTAACAGGGTCACTTTACAATAACTAAAGTTTCAATTTACCCAGGATTCTTAAGAAATCTAAATTTCTATGTACTTAAGAATGGGGTCTCAAAAATGAAGAAAATATTTGCAGATCTATAAGGATAAATAGAAAAAATAATCAACAAACCCTTAGCTAGACTAACTAAGGAAAAAAGGAAATGACTCAAATAGATAAAATCGAAAATAAATGTAGAGAAATTAAAATGGACACCTCAGCCGCAAAAAGGATTGTAAGGAACTATTCTGAACAGTTAAATGCCAGCAAATTTGATAACCTAGAAAAAAATAGTCAAATTTCTAGAAAAATACAAGTTCCCAAGATTAAATCAGGAAGAAAGAGAAAGCCTGACCAGACTAATAACAAGGAGATTGAAGTAGTAAATAAGAATCTCTCCACAAAGAGGACCAGATCACTTTACAGATGAATTGTATCAAACTTTCAAAGAAGAAAGTATACTAATACTTTTCCTCATCCAAAATAAAGAGCCAGAGAGAATACTCTCAAACAAATTTTACAATGCCAGCATCACCTTGATACCTAAACCAGACAAAAACACCACAAGATACGAAGACTGCAAGCCAATTTATCTGATGGACATTGATGCAAAAATACTCAATAAAATGTTAGCAAATCAAATTTAACAATACATCCAAAAGATTCTATATCATGATCAAGTAGGATTTATCTCTGGCATGCAAGGCTGGTTTAACACATGCATATCAATCAATGTGATGCATCACACTAACAGACTAAAAGACAAAAACACATAGTCAATAAATTCATGCAGAAAAAAATTCAGCAAAGTTTGATATCATTTCTTGATGAAAACTCTTAACAGTTTAGGTACAAAATAAAAGTTCCTCAATATAATAAAGCCCATTTATGGAAAAACTCACAGCTAACATCATAATCAATGATGGGAAACTGAAAGCATTTTCTTTAAGATCTACATGGCCTGGATGCCCACTCTTGCCACTTTTATTCAACACAGTTAAGGAAGTACTATCAACAGAAGTTAGGCAAGAAAAAAAATTAATGGTATCCAAATCAGAAAGGAAGAAGTAACATTATCTCTATTTGCAGATGACATGGTCCTATATGTAGAAAACCCCAAAGACTCCATCACAAAACTTTTAGATCCAGTAAATGAGTTCAGTAAATTTGCGGGATATCAAAAAACATATAAAACTTCATAACATTTCTATATACACATGACAACCTACCTGAAAAAGACATCAATTTTATATATTTAGGCTAATGTATGTATTTTCTATATATTATATAGAAAATATGTGTATAGAATAGAATATTATTTAGCCTGAAAAAAAAACACCTTCCCTTTGCCACAATATACATGGACGTGGAGGACATTAGGCTAAATGAAATAAGATATAGAAAGGAAAATATTGCATGATATCACTTATATGTGGAATTTTTTTTTCCAAAAAGGCCAAATATAGAGAAATAGATAATAAAACAGCATTTACTGGGGTCAAGTAAATGGGGACTTGTAGGTAAAAGAATACAAATTAGCAAACATGTATGATGAAAAAGTCAAAAGATATAATTTATAACATGAGAACTATAGTCATTAATAGCATAATGTATTCAGAATTTTTGCTAAATGAATAGATTATAGTTGCTCTTGCCACAGGGGCAAACGGATAACTATGTGAGATGAAGAATATGTTAATTTGTTCCACTATAATAATCATTTATACATATATAACATATATTATATACACATATATTTTATAACACCACATTGTATACCTTAAATATATACAATAAAATTTATTTTACACAATAAATAAAAGAATGAAAATAAATGAAGTCATACTTTCCTTGAAATTTTAGAAAAGACCATGCAAGTAAACAGTAAAAAATAATTTAAAAAATGTAAAAGTACAAAATGATAAGACAGAAAATAAAAAGGTAACCAGAAATTAACTTTCTATTTTTTAATGGGCACAGTATATAAACCACTGGCTAACTTGATCAAGCAAAACAGAAAGCACAAGTATTTGAAACAGGAAACGACAAAGAACCATTTCAACAAAAGTTGTATGTGTGTTTTTTAAATCATAAGGGACTACTTTGTGGAGTTCTAGACAAATAAATTGGAAAACCTACATGAAGTAAATAATTTTCTAGGAAAATAAAGGCTACCAAAACTGACTTCATTTAAGGTAAATAGCTTCTAAAATAATTTCCATAGGAAAAATAGAGAACATTATTGAAGAAGAGCTTCATATAAAAATGCCAAATGTAGACATCTTTCAGGGTAATTTTAATGAACTTCAAAAAGCCATGTACTTTCAGTGCTCTATGTTTCCCGCCCTATGTCCATGTGTTCTCGTTGTTCAACTCCCACCAATGAGTGAGAGCATACATGTTTGGTTTTCTGTCCTTGTGATAGTTTGCTAAGAATGATGGTTTCCAGCTTTATCCATGTCCCTGCAAAGGACATGAACTCATCCTTTTTTCAGAGTGTTGAAAATAAAGAAAAAGTTCTTATTTCTTTTATGAACTAAATACAACATTAATAACTAAACCTAATAAAGACAATTTTTTTAAGATGGAGTCTCACTCTGTTGCTCAGGGTGGAGTGCAGTGGCATGCTCTCAGCTCACTGCAACTTTGCCTCCCGCGTTCAAGTGATTCTCCCACCTTAGCCGCCCTAGTAGCTGAGATTACAGGTGCATGCCACCACATCCAGCTAGTTTCTGTATTTTTAGTAGAGACAAGGTTTTACCATGTTGGACAGGCTGGTCTTGAACTCCTGAACTCAGGTAATCTGCCCACCTTGGCCTCCCAAAGTGCTGCAATTACAGGCCTGATAAAAATAATTTTAAAAACAAAAGCTATGGACAAATACCTGTTATGACTATTGCCACAAAATTACAAAATAAAATATTACTAAGCAGAATATATCCCACATTTAATAAATTGAACATCATGACCAAATAAAATCTATCCCTAAAATGCATGGTTTGTTCAATTTTAGGACATGAATTATTAGCATATCCCATATTAACAGTTATTTTTATTTTTATTTTTTATTTTTTTTTTGAGACGGAGTCTTGCTCTGTCGCCCAGGCTGGAGTGCAGTGGCCCGATCTCGGCTCACTGCAAGCTCCGCCTCCTCGGTTCATGCCATTCTCCTGCCTCAGCCTCTCCGAGTAGCTGGGAATACAGGCGCCTGCCACCACGCCCGGCTAATTTGTTTTTTTGTATTTTTAGTAGAGACGGGGTTTCACCGTGGTCTCGATCTCCTGACCTCGTGATCCGCCCACCTTGGCCTCCCAAAGTGCTGGGATTACAAGCGTGAGCCACCGCGCCCAGCCCCCATATTAATAGTTCTAAGGCAAAAAATGCACATGATTATCTTTGTAGGTGGTGACATAGCCTTTAACAAAATTCAATGACCATTCTTAAAAGAATTCAAGAAAATAGAAATTGATATTTTAAGATAAATACATATATACATATAAAGTACAATAGTGTATAGTAAAGTATTGTACTAGTAAAGTATTTAATATTTTACTAGCTCTATTAGCCAATGCAATAGACAGGATAATATCAGAGGAATAATAGTTGGTAGAGAAGAAATAAAACCATCTCCATTTGCAGAAGATATGGTAATATATCTCAAAAACCTAAAAAACAAGGATAAAACTTTAACAATAAAAGAATTCAGTGAAGTAGCTGGGTATAAAATTAACATGTAGAAAGCCATATGTTCTATAGACATAATCATGAAGCAATCACAGAACATACTGTAGAGCTAACCCTTTTTACAATAACAACAAAAAGATTAAATTCTTTTTTCTTTTTTTTATTATACTTTAAGTTCTAGGGTACATGCGCACAACGTGCAGGTTTGTTACATAGGCACACATGTGCCATGTGTTTGCTGCAATGTGATGGATTTGCTGCACCCATCAACTCTTCATTTACATTAGGTATTTCTCCTAATGCTATCCCTCCCCCAGGCCCCCAACTCACAACAGGCACCCGTGTGGGATATTCCCTGCCCTACGTCCATGTGTTCTCAGTGTTCAACCCCCACCTATGAGTGAGAACATGCATGTTTGGTTTCTGTCCTTGTGATCATTTGCTGAGAATGATGGTTTCCTTCTTCATCCATGTCCCTGCAAAGGACAAGAATTCATCATTTTTTATGGCTGCATAGTATTCCATGGTGTATATGTGCCACATTTTCTTAATCCAGTCTATCATTGATGGACACTTGGGTTGGTTCCAAGTCTTTGCTATTGTGAGTAGTGCTGCAATAAACATTGGTGTGCATGTGTCTCTATAGTAGCATGATTTATAATCCTTTGGGTATATACCCAGTAATGGGGTTGCTGAGTCAAATGGTATTTCTAGTTCTAGATCTTTGAGGAATCGTCACACTGTCTTCCACAATGGCTGAACTAATTTACACTCCCACCAACAGTGTAAAAGTGTTCCTATTTCTCCACATCCTCTCCAGCATCTGTTGCTTCCTGACTTTTTAATGATCACCATTCTAACTGGCATGAGATGGCATCTCATTGTGGTTTTGATTCGCATTTCTCTGATGATCAGTGATGATGAGCATTTTTTCATGTCTGTTGGCTACATAAATGTCTTCTTTTGAGAAGCGTCTGTCCATATCCTTTGCCCACCTTTTGATGGGGTTGTTTGTTTTTTTCTTGTAAATTTGTTTAAGTTCTTTGTAGATTCCGGGTATTAGCCCTTTGTCAGATGAGTAGATTGCAAAGATTTTCTCCCATTCTGTAGGTTGCCTGTTCACTCTGATGATAGTTTCTTTTGCTGTGCAGAAGCTCTTTAGTATAATTAGATCCCATTTGTCTGTTTTGGCTTTTGTTGCCAATGCTTTTGGTGTTTTAGTCATGAAGTCTTTGCCCATGCCTAGGTATTGCCTAGGTTTTCTTCTAGGGTTTTTATGGTTTTAGTTCTAACATTTAAGTCTCTAATCCATCTTGAGTTAATTTTTGTATGTGGTGTAAGGAAGGGATCCAGTTTCAGCTTTCTACATGTGGCTAGCCAGTTTTCCCAGCACCATTTATTACATAGGGAATCCTTTCCCCATTACTTGTTTTTGTCAGGCTTGTCAAAGATCAGATGGTTGTAGATGTGTGGTGTTATTTCTGAGGCCTCTGTTCTGTTCCATTGGTCTATATATCTGTTTTGGTATCAGTACCATGCTGTTTTGATTACTGTAGCCTTGTAGTATAGTTTGAAGTCAGACAGCATGATGCCTCCAGCTTTGTTCTTTTTACTTAGGATTGTCTTGGCAATGCAGGCTCTTTTTTGGTTCCATATGAACTTTAAAGTAGTTTTTCCAATTCTGTGAAAAAAGTCAGTGGTAGCTTGATGGGGATAGCATTGAATCTATAAATTACCTTAGGCAGTATGGCCATTTTCAAAATACTGATCCTTCCTATCCATAAGCATGGAATGTCCTTCTATTTGTTTGTGTCCTCTTTTATTTAGTTGAGCAGTGGCTTGTAGTTCTCCTTGAAGAGGTCCTTCACATCCCTTGTAAGTTGGATTCCTAGGTATTTTATTCTCTTTGTAGCAATTGTGAATCGGAATTCACTCATGATTTGGCTCTCTGTTTGCCTATTATTGTTGTATAGTAATGCTTGTGATTTTTGCACATTGATTTTGTATCCGGAGACTGCTGAAGCTGCTTATCAGCTTAAGGAGATTTTGGGCTGAGACGATGGGGTTTTCTAAATATACAATCATATCATCTGCAAACAGAGCCATTTTGACTTCCTCTTTTCCTAATTGAATACACACCCTTTATTTCTCTCTCTTGCTTGATTGCCCTAGCTAGAACTTCCAACACTATATTCAAAAGGAGTGGTGAGAGAGGGCATTCTTGTCTTGGGCTGGTTTTCAAAGGGAATGCTTTCAGTTTTCGCCTATTCAGTATGATATTGGTTGTGGGTTTGTCATAAATAGCTTTCATTATTTTCAGATACGTTCCATTGATACCTAGTTTATTGAGAATTTTTAGCATGAAGGAGTGTTGAATATTGTTGAAGGCCATTTCTGCAACTATTGAGATAATCGTGGTTTTTGTCATTGGCTTTGTTTATGTGATGGATTGCGTTTATTGATTTGCATATGTTGAACCAGCCTTGCATCCCAGGGATAAAGCTGACTTGATCGTAGTGGACAAGCTTTTTCATGTGCTGCTGGATTCAGTTTGCCAGTATTTTATTGAGGATTTTCACATCGCTGTTCATCAGGGATATTGGCCTAAAACTATCATTTTTTTTGTTGTGTCTCTACCAGGCTTTGGTATCAGGATGATTCCAGCCTCATAAAATGAGTTAGGGAGGATTTCCTATTTTTCTATTGATTGAAATAGTTTCAGAAGGAATGGTACCAGCTCCTCTTTGTACTTCTGGTAGAATTCGGCTGAATCCATCTCATTCTGGACTTTTTTTTAGTTGGTAGGCTATCAATTATTGCCTCAATTTCAGAACCTGTTATTTGTCTATTCAGAGATTCAAATTCTTCCTGGTTTAGTCTTGGGAGGGTGTAAGCATCCAGGAAATTTATCCATTTCTTCTTGATTTTCTAGTTTATATGTGTAGAGGTGTTTATAGTACTTTCTGATGGTAGTTTGTATTTCTGTGGAATTGGTGGTAATGTCGCCTTTATCATTTTTATTGAATCTATTTGATTCTTCTCTCTTCTTTATTAGTCTTGCTAGTGGTCTATGCATTTTGTTGATCTTTTCAAAAAATCAGCTCCTGGATTCATTGATTTTTTGAAGGGTTTTTTGTGTCTCTATCTCCTTCAGTTCTGCTCTGATCTTAGTTATTTCTTGCCTTCTGCTAGCTTTTGAATTTGTTTGCTTTTGCTTCTCTATTTCTTTTAATTGTGATGCTAACAGTGTCCATTTTAGATCTTTCCTGCTTTCTCTCGTGGGCATTTAGTGCTATAAATTTCCCTCTACAGACTGCTTTAAATGTGTCCCAGAGATTCTGGTATGTTGTGTCTTTGTTCTCACTGGTTTCAAAGAATATCTTTATTTCTGCCTTCATTTCGTTATTTACCCAGTAGTCATTTAGGAGCAGGTTGTTCATTTTTTGTGTAGGCATGCGGCTTTGAGTGAGTTTCTTAATCCTGAGTTCTAATTTGATTGCACTGTGGTCTGAGAGACAGTTTGTTGTGATTTCTGCTCTTTTACATTTGCTGAGGAGTGCTTTACTTCCAACTACGTGGTCAGTTTTGGAATAAGTGCAATGTGGTGCTGAGAAGAATGTATATTCTGCTGATTTGGGGTGGAGAGTTCTGTAGATGTCTATTAGGTCTGCTCGGTCCAGAGATGAGTTCAAGTCCTGGATATCCTTGTCAACCTTCTGTCTCATTGATCTGTCTAATATTGACAGTGTGGTGTTAAAGTATCCCATTATTATGGTTGGGAGTCTAAGTCTCTTTATAGGTCTCTAAGGACTTTCTTTATGAATCTGGGTGCTCCTGTTTTGGGTGTATATATATTTAGGATAGTTAGCTCTTCTTGTTGAATTGATCCCTTTACAATTATATAGTGGCCTTCTTTGTCAAAAAGATTAAATTCTTAAAAACAAACTAAAAAATGTGTAAAATCCTTGCAAGGAAAACTGTGAAATGCCTTCGAAATACATAAAAATAATTTTAAATAAATGGAAAGTTATCTTATATTTTAGTATAGAATGCATCAAAACTACAGGGAAATATTTTCTTTCTACTTTAATTTTAAAATTTATAAAATGCAATCCTAATTTTAAAAAATCAACAAGCTTTTTATACAGTTACACAAGTTGATGGTAATGTTTGTATAAAAAATGTAAGAA
The DNA here is from genome assembly GCF_028878055.3 of Symphalangus syndactylus. NCBI lineage: Eukaryota > Metazoa > Chordata > Mammalia > Primates > Hylobatidae > Symphalangus > Symphalangus syndactylus. Next base: position 85,557,114 of record NC_072433.2, read on the forward strand.
GATTCAGGAAAGCACTGATAATAAAATTTATGAGACACGGCTGTTTGCTAAATATTAAAACATACTTTAAAGTTTTTCTAATTAAGACAGTGCCCTACTGGCTTGTGAATAGACACATGGACTAGAAGAAGGAATAGAAAATGCAGAAATTGGTGCAAGTACATGTAAAAACAGCATATGATGAGGTTTTATCTCAAATTACTGAGATAAACATTGACTTTTTAATAAATGATGCTGGTACAGCAACATAGCCATTTGGAAAGAGATAAAATAATACTCATATTTTATACTATGCACAAAAATAAACTTTAGATGGATCAGGATTATAAATGTAAAAACAAAAACAAAACCATAGACATACTAGAAGAAAACATGCATAAATTCCTCGTTAACCTCACTCTGAGGAAAGGACATTTAACTATGATTTAAAATCTAAAAGCAACACAATAAAAGACTGATAAATTTGACTAGATTTAAGATATTATGACCAAAAATATTATAGACAAATTCAAAAGAAAACTAACTAGAAAAAAGTGCAATTTATACTATATACAAAGTATCCCTAAAATAAAAATCACTCTTAAAAGGCAAAAGACCAAAAACTCAATAGAAAAAAAAAATGGAAAAAAATACATAAACAGTAGACTCATGAGAATATAAAAATGTTCCTTAAAAATATAAAAATATGTTAAGCTCACTCATAATTTGAGAACTAAAAATTACTACCCTGAGATAGCATTTCTCAACTACTAGATTGATAAAAATTTCAAAATATGACAATATTCTCATTCATTGCTTTGGAAATGCAGAGCTCAACCCTCCTCAAGGAACATTTGCAATACCTAACAAAACTATATATGCAGTTACCCTTTGAACCAGAAATCTCTCTTCTAGAAATATACCCTGAAGGTATCCTTCAGCAACGTAAAATTAAATATGCTCTAGATTATTTATTACAGCATTATCCGTAATTACAAAGTATTGGACATAACCTAAATGCTCACACCTAAGATAAGTTAAATAAACTATGATACATTCACAGGATGAAGTAATATGAGGCTGTCAAAAGAATAAAGAAGATCCTTGGAACTAATATGAAATGTTTTCCCGTGTATATTTTTAGTGTAATCTAAAAATCTATTATACTATTATACTATTCCTTTCATATAAATTAAAGGAGTGGATATATGAAATCTATGTGCACAAAAATAAATACAAGGAAGATAGATCAGATTTTAACAAGATTTATTATTTACAACAGGTAGGTAAAATGAGTGAAAAGAATGGGGAAATGCAAATGAAGTGGAAGGAAAAAAGAGGCATGACCTTTTTCTGAGTGTAATGTTTTGCATAGTTCTTATTCTTAGAACTAACCATATTAATGTTTCACCTTTCCTTAAAACAAATTAATGAAAATCAAAAAAGATGATGGAGTGGCCCAAAACGTGATACAAATGGTAACAATTAAACCTACCTAGATTTATATTAAATGAATAACATAACCACACAGATTGGGATGGGAAAGGAAATAATTAAACTAAATAACTCTGGAGAACAATATTTAGACTACTGTTTATGGGAAGGATAAAGACAAAAAAGTTGTACACAAATATTGTACTCCATTTGGTAAATTTGTCTTTCTACAGAGTTATAGGTTAACAATTTTGAAACTACTTTATGTGAATTGTAGGATAGAGCAAATACGTAAATATGTTGTAGTTGATAAGAGTTAAGTTTCAGTCAGAAAAAGGAATTATAAATAATAAGAAGGCTGTGATTAGAATCAGAGGTGTCAGTATAAATTCATCTTTTTAAATATGTATTTTTAAAGATGGATACAGAAATAGATGTAGTTGTGTATCTATATACAAACAAACATTTTTTGACCCTCTCTGATGAGTGGGACTAAAGGCAATGAAACCCCAGTAGCAATAAGTACACTTGGCACATACTAGCACCAAAGATACCTAGGAGAAATGGCTGATTACATTGTTTAGGCAGGGAAAGTGCAATATGAACCTGAAATGTCTTGTGGAACAGAAAATATATTTTTTTTCTATTGATGGAGACCGGATGAAAAGGCACAAGAGTCAGCCTGATGAAGCTCCCAACAGCCAAGCCTGGAAGAATTTGATTAAAAAAATAGTGGTAGCAGTGAATTATAACTCATAGAATAAAATAAATATCCATGAGTCCATGGTGAAATAAGTAAGTCAATAACTAACTGGGAGACAAGGGACAGCTCTTCCTTTTGATAAAATTCTAGTTAAAAAATGTAGAAAAAATGACCCAGGTGTGGTGGCTCATGCCTGCAATCCCAGTGCTATGGGTGGCTGAGGTGGGCAGATTGTTTGAGGCCAGGAGTTCAAGAACAGCCTGGACAACACAGGGAGACCTTATCTCTACAAAAAATAATTTTAAAAACTTAGCTGGGTGTGGTGATATGCACCTGTAGTCCTAGCTACTTGGGAGGCTGAGGCAGGAGGATCACATGGAACCAGTAGTTTGAGGCTGTGAGCTATGATCATACCACTGCACTCCAGATAGGGTGACAGAACAAGAACCTGCCTTGAAAATAATTTAATAAATAAATAAATAGAGTTAAAAGATGAAATAACGGGAATAGAAAAATCACTATTTGGCAGACACCATAGTAACATTACTACAGATAAGAATCATCAGCAAATGCTAAATTAGTGGGCTAAACTATCATGAGAAACAAAACATTTGCATAGTCCTCAAGTATCTCCCCAAAAGATACTTATTAATTACAGAGGGGAATAAAAGGCAACATTACCATGGAGAAACCTTGCAGATATCACCTTCAACAAATGATTAATGCTAATATCACAAGTGATGACATATCCATATCATGTACCTTGCAATATAATATACTTAGAAGGAGACAATATCTTTTCTGTGGTAGTCTCCTCAAAAATTCATCACCTCAATCTAACTGTGAGAAATTTTCAGACAAACTCAACTTGAAGTACACTGTACAAAATAACTCCTCAGCACACTTCAAAACTATCAAGGTTATGAAAAATAAATAAAGATTAATAAACTGTTCCAGATTCAAGGAGATTGAGGCCCAATAATTTTAATAACAATGTGAAACACTGGATCCTGAACCAGAAAAAATATACATTGGGACAATTTGAAAAATTTGAATATGGTCTCTTGATAATATGCATCAGTGTAAATATCCTGGTTTTGATAATTGTTCCAAGGTTATACAAGATGTAAAGACTTGAGGAAGCTAGATGAAGACTATCTGAGAACTACATGTATTTTATTTTTTTTGCAGCTTTCTGTATAGGTCTAAAGGTATTGTAAAATTTAAGTTAAAAAATATACATATTCACCTTTTGTCCCTTTTCTCCTATGTATTAAATTAAACTGTAACTTTTCATTCATATAGTCAATTAAGTTATAATATGAATAAAGTGGTGGTGAGTCAGAAGTAAAAATGTTATGGTAATGTCAAAATTTTACTTTGGAAAATGCTATATAAATGTTTCTACACTTTTGAATAAAATTAAACACAATTAATGCTATATAAATGTTTCTGCACTTTTGGATTAAAATTAAACACAATTACACTTTTCTAGGAAAACCCAGCAGCTACTTTGATTTTAGTCTCTTGCCGAAGAACTCCCTTTAGAATTTCATTTAGAACAGGTTTGGTGTTAACTAAAATCTTAAGCATTTATCTGTCTGGAAACATCTGTTTTTTCTTTGTGTTTGGAGTATATTTTCATCAGGTATACTATTCTAGGATAAAAGTTTTGCTCCTCCAGAAATTTAGATACGTCGTGCCACTCTCTCCTGGCCTGTAAAGTTTCCACTGAGAAGTTTGTTGCCAGACATATTGGAGTTCCTTTGTATGCTACACCTTTATTTCTATTACTGCTTTTAGAACAATTTCTTTATCCTTGATCTTTGGGGGTTTGATTATTAAATGTCCGGAGGCAGTCTTATTTGTGTTATATCTGCTTGGTGTTCTATAACCTTCTTGTAATAGAATATTGATATCTTTTTCTAGGTTTGGAAAGTTCTCTATTATTCCTTGGAATGAACTTTCTACCACAATGTTTCTCTCTCTCTGTCTCTCTCTCTCTTTTTCCCTGTCTCCTCCTTATAGACAATAACTCATATTTGCTCTTTTAAGGGTATTTTCTCGATCTTGTAGGAATGATTTATTATTTTATATTCCTTTTGTTTGTTTCCTCTGACTGTGTATTTTCAAATACCCTGTCTTCAAGCTCACTAATTTTTTCTTCTGCTTGATCTATTCTGCTGTTAGGATACTCCAATGCTTTCTTCAGTATGTCAATTGAATCTTTCAGCTCCAGAATTTCTGCTTGGTTATTTTATATTATTTCAATCTCTTTCTTAAATTTTTTGATAGAATCTAAATTTCTTCCTGTTGTTATCTTGGATTTTGTTGATCTTCCTCAAAATATCTATATTGAAGGCTTTGTCTGAAAGGTCACATATTTCTATCTCTCCAAGATTGGTCACTGGTGCCTTATTTAGTTTGTTTGATGAGGTCATGTTTTCCTGGATAATCTTGATGCTTCTGGATGTTCCCCAGTGTCTGGACATTGAAGATTTGGGTATTTATAATAGTTTTCTCAATCTAGGCTTGTTTGTAACTGTCCTTCTTGGGAAGGCTTTCCAGGTATTCAAAAGGGACTTGGGTGTTGTGATCTAAGTCTTTGGTCACTCCAGCCACATCTGTTTTAGTGGACGTCTCAAGCCCAGTAATGCTGTGGCTCTTGCAGACTCATAGAGGTACTGCCTTTATGGTCTTGGGTAATATATTGGAAAATTCCCTGGATTACTTGGCAGAGACTCTTGTTCTCTTTCTTTACTTTCCCCCAAACAAAGTTCCTGTCTCTGTGCTGATCTGGAGCTGGGGCAGAGGTGACACAATCACCCCTATAGCTACCACCACTGAGACTGCACTGAGTCATACCCAAAGGCAGCGCACCACTGGCCCTCACTCAAGGCCCACAGTGACCACTGCTTGGCTACCACCTATGTTCACTCAAGGCCCAAGGACTTTACCTTCAGAAGGTGGTAAATCCAGGCAAGCTTGGGTCCTTCCCTTCCAGGCAATGTGCTCTCTTTAGCCCCTGGTGGGTCTGAGGAATCTCCTCTGGGAGGTAGGGCCTGGAGTTAGGAACCTTAGGAATCTACCTAGTGCTCTATTTGCTGCAGCTGAGCTGGCACCCAAGACACAAGACAAAGTCCTTTTCACTCTTCTCTCCCCTTTCCTCAAGCAGAGGAGTGCCTCCTCGTGACCACCACCACCCTTCACCTGAGGCAAGTATTGCCTGGCAACTGTCCATGCTTACTCAAGACCAAGGGCTCTTCAGTGTGCTTGTGGTGAAGGCCACCAGGCCTGAGTCTCTCCCTTCAGGACTTTAGGCTCCTCTCTGCGCTAGTGCAAGTTCAAAAATGCCATTTAGGAGACAATAACTGGAACCAGGGACCCAAGGAACCCACTCCAGGCTCTACCCCACTGTGGCCAACCTGGTACCCAAGCTACAAGACAAAGTCTCCTTTGCTCTCTGCCTCCTTTTCTCAAGCAGAAGGGATCTCTCCCTATAGCTACCACAGCTGGTAATGTACTGGGTCACACTTGAAGCCAGCATGGCTATGAGTTTCACTCAAGATCTGTGGCAAGTACTGCCTGGCTATCCCACTGCTGATTATTCAGGCCCAAGGTCTCTTTCTTCAGTCAGAAGATGATGAATTCTGCCAGGACTAGGTCCTTCCCCTCAAGGCAGTTGTTTCCCTCTGGTCTAGGTTGTGTTTTAAATGTTTTCCAGGAGCTAGGGCCCGGAATGGAAGCCTCAGGACTCTGCCTGGCACCATATTCTACTGAGGCTGAGCTGGTATCCAAGTTGCAAGCAAAAATCCTCTCCACTCTCCTCTCTCCTCTCCTTAAGCAGGGGAGAGTCTGTCTTAGAACTGTAAGCTGCACTTCCTGGAGTTGGGGGAAGGCTAACACAAGCACTACCTTAGCTGCTCCAGATGGTATCTCCCTAGCTCACATGCACTCCAAGTCCACCGGTTCTGAGCCCAGCTCTGCACCAGGATTTGTCAAGGAATTGCAATCCTTGTGGCCTAGGCTACCTTTCAAATTTATTTAGGATTCCACAGCACTTCAGCCTGTGGTGGCAGGGCTTGCCACAACTCACGTCTGACTACTAGGATGGACAATTTGCTTCTGGCTAGGGCTGGCCTAAATGCCCCCTCCATGGGCATCGGCTGAGCTCCCGTTGCTTTCCACTGTGACAGGACACCTTTGAGTTCCAATGCAAGATTCCACATCACTGCACTCTCCCTCCCCTAAGCATACAAATTCTTTCTTCGTGCCAAGTTGCTTTTCTTGGGGATAGAGGAGGAGTAGTGCAGGTGATTCAAGACTGCTTTTCCTATCCTTTTCAGTTCTCTTTCTTTAATATGATGTTAAAATCAGGTACTGTGATCACCCCTCACTCACCTAAACTTTGGTTCTAATAAAAGTGCTTTTTTTTGTGGATAATTTTTCGGTGTTCCTGCTGGGAGGACAATTGCTAGAGGCATCTATTTGGCCACCGTGTTCTACCTCCCCTATCATTTTTTTTTAACTTTCATGTATTGATTGAACTGCATTTTATTTTTCAATAAACACTGGGCTCAATTTTTTTTCAGTTTTTCCCCCGAAAAACTAATCGATCATCCCCAAACCAATACCATATATTAAATAAACTTTATAGAATTAACTGAATAATCTATCTTCTTTTCACTAATTTTATATTAATATTATCAATGTATATTTGTAATATTATACATTTTTATATAATGTATAATAGATACTTATATCTATTTGATATATAAAGATAATATATAAAATGAATTTTATATATATATATAGAGAGAGAGACAGAGGGCACCTATATGTGTCAGGCACTGTGATAAATCACTGGTGAACACAGACACTATCCTTTCCCTCAAAGAATTTAAATTTTAATGGGGTATGTATTTTTTAAAATAAACAAATAATACATAAAACACTGTACTATGTAATTTATAATAATAACTAACATTTATTGAATGCTTACTATATACCTGACTCTGTTCCAAAGGTCATCAATCTATTGCCTGTGGCAAAATCCAGTAAGCACTCTGTTTTCACATAGACAATAAGCTAAAACTAAATCTACATTTTTAAGGGATTGTGGGAAAAAGGAAAGAAAGAATGAATAATATGAGAGACAAATTAGACATGACTCACAAATGCTGAAATATTATCTCTGTGGCCTGTTATAAAAGAAGTTTATTGAACCCTGTTTTAAACCTTCTAAATGTACTCATTCAATTTTCACAGTAAGCATTAAAGTGGTTAATATTATTACATAATATGTAAGCTCTACTATTCTTCCAGATGAGAAAACTAAAGCAAAAAGAGTTTCCTATACTTATCACAGAGGAAATAAACAGGCTACTGAACTTCTAAATGAGGATCAGGGATGAGGAGGGTTAAGACAAAAAAGGAAGAGTTTTCTGAAAAAACTATTCAGATTTACTTTTTTGAAAGTTGAGATTACAGTCAGACGTGGTGGCTCACGCCCGCAATCCCAGCACTTTGGGAGGCCAAGGCGGGCAGATCACGAGGTCAGGAGATCGAGACCATCCTGCCAACATGGTGAAACCCCATCTCTATTAAAAATACAAAAATCAGCTGGGTGTGGTGGCATGCACCTGTAGTCCCAGCTACTCTGGAGGCTGAGGCAGGAGAATCGCTTGAACCCAGGAGGCGGAGGTTGCAGTGAGCTGAGATAGTGCCATTGAACTCCAGCCTGGGCAAAAGAGTGGAACTCCATATCACAAAAAAAAAAAAAAAAAAAAAAAAAAATTGAGAATACCTGGGAATTGAAAGAACAGGGCTCCATGCCCTATTGTTGAGAAGCTCAAACATGCAGTATTTGGATACATACATAGGAGCCAGGTAAAAAGATGAGAAGCAGTAGACATAAGAATAGAAGGAAACAGAAATAAACAGAAGTCAACAGAGGAGAGTGTTTTGAGGAGGGCAGAAAACATTTCGTGTTGTTGGGCAAGACCGGAAATAAGAGCCAGTAGGCGGCTTGAGGTTTTAGCCTAAAGGACAGGGCATAACTGATCGGGCCAGCTACCTTTATGTCTTATTCTATTATGCCTTCAGTTAACATAAAGGGGGCATCAAGAGGACCAAGTCCTAACAAGGAGCCACTCATACAACCTTTTTTTCTCTCTAGAAAACAGGTACCATAAGTAGTACTACTTTCTGAATTGAGAAACATAAAAAAAAAAATTATAACACAAAACAAATAAAAACAAAGCCCTTATGTAAGATTTTCCCCAATAGTAACAGGTTTCAGTGAAAGATTTTGGAACATGACTCCTCATTACCTTCCTCTTCCTCTCCAATATTAACTTCAATTTACCTTCACTTTCTGAGTTAAACAGCTTCTTTTAGTATACAGGCGGCTGGGTGCCGGTGAGACTGGGGTCTTGGTTAGGGTCCTGGTAGAGAGAACTGGTATAAGGATTTCTCTGAGATAAGCAGGGGAGCCAGCAGAGAAATGTTCAGACCAACGTCTGGAATCCTGAGAAAAGATCGACATCAGGTTTCCATACATGTGCTGATTCTCCTTAGCCCCCAAGAGACCAAAACAAACAAACAAAAAGACAAACAGATAGATTGAGATATCCTTGCCTCTAAAACTGGGAGATTTGCCGGCTGCTTCTGAATATGCCAGCAAGAGAGTGGAAACCTACCTACTTTAACATCATTGACACACAGAATAGATACAAGTGCTTCATCTTTCATCTCTTGTTAAGACAAAAGTAATTTAGCATCCCCTAACATGAAACCTTAGCTCTAGAGAGCAGAAAAAAAAAATACCTAAACATTACATAGGGTCCCAAAGCCAGAGAAAGGAAGGGCAGTAAGAATAAACAGAAAACACCAGCAAAACAGATCTGCTGGAGGAGACACATGACAGTGTGATTTAAAATAATGAGAACATTAGCAGAAGTCCAGGCTTACTATATACACACCAAAGACTTTCTGCAGAAAAACGAACAAACAAAATCCTTTTCTAAATCAATAATTCAATAGGTAAAAATGAAAGAAAATATGGCCTGTAATGTCATCCTTTATAAATCCCTACCCATTATTCTTGGATTCTAATTGGAATCTGAAACAGTGCACATTTCCCCTTTATGTTCTTATGAATCCAAGAACAATGAGATGATGACTTTGATTCACATGCAAAAAGTGTTTTAAATTATTATTCCAAGCAATCATTGTTTTCAAAAATCTTTCTCTAGAGGAGGCTGAAAAGCCTCACTTAGTCCATGAATACTTATATTTCATTGTAAGAGCATCCTGTATTGAAGTCACAATTGATCGAGTAAGGTATTTATAAAGGATGACATCACAGTCATACATTGCTTAACAATTAGGATATGTTCTAAGAAATTTGTCATTAGGCAATTTTGTCATCATGCGAACATCACAGAGTGTATTTATGCAAACCTATATGGTATAGCCTCCTACACATCTAGGCTATGTGAGATAGCCTATTGCTCCTAGGCTACAAACCTATGCAACATGTTACTAAATACTGTAGGCAACTGCAACATAACGCTAAGTGTTTGTGTATCTAAAAATATCTAAACATAGAAAATGAATAGTAAAAATACAGTATAAAAGATGGTAAACATGATAAACCTGTATAGGACATTTAGCATGAACAGAGCTTGTTGGACTGGAAGTCGTTCTGGGGGAAGTCAGTGAGTAAGTTGTGAGTAAATGGGAAGGCCTAGAACATTACTGTGCCCTTTATGCTACTGGCAACAGAGTAAGTTTGTTTCTACCAGCATCACCACAAACACTCTAGTAACACATTACCCTCTGATGTTACAACAGCTGCTATGTTACTAGGAGATAAAAATTTTTCAGCTGGATTATAATCTCCTATGGCCAACATCATAAATGTGGTCCATCATTGACTGAAACTTTGTTATGCGATATATGTCTGGAATGTGTTTCTTAAATATATATGTATATTTAATCTGAATTGAGAAGCCTAGAATGAACACTTCTTTTCCTGAATGAGGACTGTTGTCAACTAAGTGTAATAGTCAGAGCATTATTCTCAATATTATTTGTTGTTATGTCATTACTGGGTCTATTTGACACCTTATAGCAGAAATAATTAAATCTTTATTACTCTTTAATATGAGCTCTGAATTTTCTCTCTCTTTTTAATGTGGAACGTGGATTGGAGTACAAAATAATATGAGTATGAGAGGAGAGCGCCAACCAGAAATGATGTAGGAATTCGCAGAAACAAACATCAGAAAAAATGCCCTGTTTACAAACTAAAAGATGCAAATTGAAAGGGTTTTACATCTAAGAAGCCAAGAAGTAGACAAAAGTTTCCACCGACAGACAGAACTAGACAGAACCATCAGTTGCATTCTCATGGCACTTCTGTTGACTTTTTGAAGGGTAGTGTTATTTCTAGTTTCAGCATTAACAAGAAGAGAATAAATATTTATATTACATAGATATAATAATTATAATTTAAATTTTCTGCCATCTGGATGTAAAATTTGGCATTCTTGGGATGGTTTTAATTTAAAAATATTTAACATGGCTAATGGCAATTCCCTTATGATAGGTTGAATTATTTTAAAAAAAAATCCAACTAGTAGATATGTACAGAAAGTACATTTAAATGAAATTAAAAGTGGAAAAAAATTGCTGTACAAATATCTAACAGGAAAAGAATATAGGTGAGTCATATTAATGTTAGATAAAATGGTATTCAAAGCCAAAGAATAAAAATGAAGACAAAGACAATATCTTTAAAATGTAATCTCTCTTAAAATAATATGTGGATCTAATTTTTTCTAATTAGAAATAAAATTTTGGCATACTTGCTGTTACCAGTATTAATAATATTTTTTAAATAATATGGAAAACTCAATGAGCAAAAATTACCAAAAAAAATGGAAATAACAATCATAAAAGATGGCTTGCTGTACAAGATAATTGAAATGTAATATAAAGTTACCGTAATAAAAGTGTAAACACAGTTTGGCAAATAGGTCAATGAAATAAACCAAAATCGAGAAATAGATCAAGTAGAAAACATATGGCAAAAGTGTCATTCTAATTTGGAGAAAAATAGATTATTTAATGAATGGTACTGGCATAATTAGCTATTTCTCTAAAATAAACAAAAATTAAGACACTGCTTCATATTACATAAAATTGATTTCTAGATACATTAAAATCTAAATATAAAATAATTAAAAATACTAAAATAATGTGTAAAAGAACATTTGTAAGCCTTCAGATGAAGTCTTTTAGCAAGATGCTAAATCTGAAATGAAAGACTGATAGATTTGACAACACAAATGTCTTTAGTTATAGTTTTACACCATAAACAGAGTCCAGAGAAAAATACAGAACAATAATTTTTGCAGCATATATGATTAATTTTCTAAGTGTATAAAATATAAAAATAATCTGACAGAAAAAAAGAGAAAATGCAAATCACCAAAAACTTGAGAAAACGTGCTCAACTTCATTAGTAGTTAATAAAATGCAAATAAAACAGCAGAGATGTCACTTTATATTCATTTGTGGAAAAACAATTCTTTTTAAAAAAATTTTTTTTTTTTTTTTGAGACGGAGTCTCGCTCTGTCGCCCAGGCTGGAGTGCAGTGGCGCGATCTCGGCTCGCTGTAAGCTCCGCCTCCCGGGTTCACGCCATTCTCCTGCCTCAGCCTCTCCGAGTAGCTGGGACTACAGGCGCCCGCCACCACGCCCAGATAATTTTTTGTATTTTTAGTAGAGACGGGGTTTCACCGTGGTCTCGATCTCCTGACCTCGTGATCCGCCCGCCTCTGCCTCCCAAAGTGCTGGGATTACAAGCGTGAGCCACCGCGACCGGCCCTTTTTAAAATATTAACATCCAAATTGCTCAGCTTGTGCAGAAATGTTGGCTGGCTAATGGAATTAAAATCTTCAGGAATATCAAAAAATATCTTAGGAACTGTTTAAAAATGAAGAAGGGTAAAAAAATTGATAACTAAATTCAGAGTAGGAGTCTGAACTGGATTGTTTTGCTGTGAAGAACATTATTGTAACATCTGGCAAAATTTAAGTCAGGATTGAATAGTACGAATCAGTGTTAATATAACCAATAGTTATATTTTAGTTATGTAAGGAGAATGACCCTCTTTGTAGGAAATATAAGGTTAAGTATTTGGGAATATACAGACATGATTTCAGCAACTTAGCCTAAGCAATTTGTACTTTCAACCTTTTTCTAAATTTCAATTTTTTTTCTCTCTCTCTCTCTCTCACTCTCCCTGTCTCTAGCACAGCAAATAAACTTTTAGAAATCTATTCTATAGAAGCAGAATTGACAAAGTTATTTATTTCTGGTGGAGATGTTAAAAATCTACACAAAAATTAACTGAAGATGGATTAAAGACTTAAATGTAAGACCTAAAATCATAAAATCCCTAGAAGAAAGCCTAGGCAGTACCATTCGGGACATAGGCATGGGCAAGCACTTCATGACTAAAACACCAAAAGCAATGGCAACAAAAGCCAAAACAGATAAATGGGATCTGATTAAACTAAAGAGCTTCTGCACGGCAAAAGAAACTATCTTCAGAGTGAACAGGCAACCTACAGAATGGGAGAAAATTTTTGCAATCATTCCGTCCAACAAAGGACTAATATCCAGAATCTACAAAGAACTTAAACAAATTTACAAGAAAAAAACAAACAGCCCCATCAAAAAGTGGGCAAAGGATATGAACAGACACTTCTTAAAAGAAGACATTTATGCAACCAATAGACTTATGAAAAATGTTCATCATCACTGGTCATTAGAGAAATGCAAATCAAAACCACAATGAGATACCATCTCACGCCAGTTAGAATGGCGATCATTAAAAAGTCAGGAAGCAACAGATGCTGGAATGGATGTGGAGAAACAGGAATGCTTTTACACTGTTGGTGGGAGTGTAAATTAGTTCAACCATTGTGGAAGACAGTGTGGTGATTCCTCAAGGATCTAGAACTAGAAATACCATTTGAACCAGTGATCCCATTACTGATTATATACCCAAAGTATTATAAATCATGCTACTATAAAGACACATGCACACATATGTTTACTGTGGCACTATTCACAATAGCAAAGACTTGGAACCAATCCAAATGCCCATCAATTATAGACTGGATAAAGAAAAGGTGGCACATATACAACATGGCATACTATGCAGCCATAAAAATGGATGAGTTCATGTCCTTTGCAGCGACATGGATGAAGCTGGAAACCATCATTCTCAACAAACTATCACAAGGACAGAAAACCAAACACTGCATGTTCTCACTCATAAGTGGGAGGTGAACAATAAGAACATGTGAAGATAGGGAGGGGAACATCCCTCACCAGGGCCTGTTGGGGTCTGGGGGGCTGGGGGACAGATAATGTTAGGAGAAATACCTAATGTAAATGACGAGTTGATGGGTGCAGCAAACCAACATGGCACATGTATACCTATGTAACAAACCTGCACATTGTGCTCATGTACCCTAGAACCTAAAGTATAATAATAATTTTAAAAAATCTAGATATCTTTCAATAAAGTAAGAATTAATTAAATTATTATACATCTATAATATAGAATGCTTTGTAGCTATGAGAATGAATTAAAGCTACATGTGTTTAATTTCCACATCTGACCATGCAAGGACTTAGGGAGACCAATGCAAAGAAAATACTCTGTAGAGTATTGCTAGAGTCCAGGTGAGTACCTTGTCCTACCTGGAGAATGATTGCACAGGTATAGAGAAAGATGCTAAAAACTTATAGGAGGTGGAGCAAGATGGCTGAACAGAACCTTCCAGTAATTATTCCCCTCCTCCAGCTGGAGCACAAAATTAAACAACCATCCACGCAAGAGAGTACTTTCACAAGAACCAAAACTCAGGTGAGTGATCACAGTACCTAGCTTTAATATCATATCAAGGAAAGAGGCCCTGAAAAGGGTAGCAAGGACAGTCTCGAACTGCCAACCTCCAACTCACCACAGAGCAGCTTGGCATAAAGAGAGATCTGAGTGCTTGGAGGAGGAAAAGTGCAGCGGTTGTGGGATTTTCCATGGGAACTCAGTGCTACCTTGTCACAGCGGAAAGCAACACAATGCAGAATTCAGCTGGTGCCCATGGAGGGAGCACTTCAATCAGCCCTGGCCAGAGGGGAATTGTCCATCCTGGTAGTAAGAAGCTGAGTTCTGGCTAACCCGACCACTATGGGCTAAAATACTCTGAAGTCCTAAGTACACTTGAAAGGTAGTGTAGATCACAAAGACTGAAATTCCGAGGCAAGTCCTGTTGCTGAACTGAGCTTAGAGAGAGTGGACTTGAGGTGTATGCAACATAGTGCGACACCAGCTGAGATGACCAAGGGAGTGCTTGTGTCACCCCCTATCCAAACTTCAGGCAGCACAGCTCACAGCTCTATGAGGAGAGAAAAGAGTAAAGAAGATTTTTATCTTGCATCATTCATACTGGTTCAGCCACAGTATAACAAAGCAGCAAGCAGGGCCCTGAAGACCCCATTCCAGGCTATAGCTCTCAGAAAATATTTCTAGACCCACCCTGGGCCAGAAGGGAACCCACATCCTAAAGGCAAAAAAAAAAAAAAAAACAACCCAGTCTTGGTAGAATTCACCACCTGGTGTGAAAGAGCCGTTGGGCCTTGAATAAACATCAGTGATAGTCAGGCAACAGTAACTATGGGCCTCGGACAAGACCCAGTATTGGGCTGGCTTCAGGTATAACTCAGCACATTTCCAGCTGTGGTGGCCACAGGAAGGGACCTTTTCTGCTTAAGAAAAGGGGCAGGAAAAGTATAAAGAACTTTCTTTTAAAATTACGGTTCCAGCTAAGCCACAGTAAAATAAGACAAACGGGAGATTCCTAAAGTCCCTGATGCCAGGCCTTTGCTACTGGAAGGACTTTCTAGACCTGCCCGAAGCCATAAGGGAACACGCTGCCACAGGCCTTGGGTGAAATACAATATTGTGCTGGCTTCAGGTGTGACCCAGCACAGTCCCAGAGGCGGTGGCTATAGGAGAGCTTGCGTCACCCCTACCCTAACTCCAGGCATCACAGCACAGAGGGAGAGACTCCATTTGTTGAGGGCGGGAGGCTGGGGGAATAAGGGAAGAAAACAAGAGATTATACCTGGTAATCTGGGGTGTTCACCTGTATCTTAACCAAAAATACCAAAGAAGTACTTCTAGAACTCTGAAAAAGTTACAGCATTACTGGGCTTGGGATGCCCTCTAATGCATATGCCCCTTAATGCTGCAGTGACCAAAGACTTAGATCACAACACTCAATTCCCTTCGAATACTTGGAAAGCTTTCTCGAGAACGATGTGTACAAATAAGCCCAGACTGCAAAGATTAGAATCAATACCAAACTTTTCATTAACTAGAAATTAATTAACAAACACAATCACCTAGACCATTCAAAAAAAAAAAAAATGACATCACCAGATGAAACAAATAGGCACCGTGACCAGTTCTGAAATTATAGAGATATGTGGCCTTTAAGACAGATAATTCAAAATAGCTGTTTTTAGAAAGATAACAAAATCCAAGATAGCACAAAGAAAAAATTCAGAATCCCATCAGATAAACTTAACAAAGAGATTGAAATAATTTAAAACAATATAACAGAAATTCTCCAGCTGAAAACTGCATTTGACAAATTTAAGAATGCATCAGGGTCTCTCAATAGCAGAACTGATAAAGCAAAGAAAAAATTAGTGAGTTTAAAGACAGGCTTTCTGAAAATACACAGTCAGAGGAGACAAAAGAAAACAAGAATTTAAAGTATCCCTACAGGATCTAGAAAATAGCCTAAAAAGGACAAATCTAAGAGTTATTGCCTTAAAGAGGAGACAGAGAGAGATTGGGGTAGAAAGTTTAGTTAAAAGGATAATAACTAAGAACTTTCCAAACCTAGAGAAATACATCAATATTCCAGTACAAGAAGGTTATAGAACACCAAGCAGATATAGCACAAATAAGATTACCTCAAGACATTTAAAATCAAATGTCCAAAGGTCAAGGATAAAGAAAGTATCCTAAAAACAGTAAGAGAAAAGAAACAACATATAAATAAGTTCTAATATGTCTGGGAGCAAATTTCTCAGTGGAAACTTTATACACCATGAGAGTGGCATGATATATTTAATGTACTGAAGAAAAACACTCTGATCCTAGAATATTATATCTAGCAAAAATATTATTTAAACATGAAGGAGAAATAAAGATTTTACCAGACAAACAAAACAAGGATTTCATTAATACCAGACTTGTCCTACAGGAAATGCTAAAGAGTTCTTCAATATGAAAGAAAAGGACATTAATGAACAATAAGCAATAACTTGAAGGCACAAAACTCACTGGTAATAGTAAGTACACAGACAAACACAGAAAATTAGAACGTTTTAATTGCAGTGTGTAAACTACTCATATATCGAGTAGGGCAACTACAAGACTAACCTACCAAAAATAATAATTACAAAAATGTGTAACACATAGACAGTATAATAAAAATAGAAACAACAAAGAGATAAAAATGGGGGTGAGAATGAAATTAAAGTATAGAGATTTTAATAGTTTTCTCTCTTGTTGGTTGGTTGGTTGTTTCCTTCTGCAATCAGTATTAAGTTGTCATCAGTTCAAAATAATGGATTATAAGATGTTATTTGCAAGCCGCATGGTAACCTCAAATTAAAAATCCTACAAAAGATTTGAAAAAGATAAAGCAATATATTAAAACATAGCACCACAGAAAATTGCTTTCACAAAAAGGAAAACAGGGAAGAGGGAAGGAAGAAAGAGAAGACAACAAAATGACAGAAAACAGATAACAAAATGGCAGGAGCAAGTTCTTATTTGTCAATAATAACATTGAATGTAAATGGACTAAGCTCTCCAATCAAAAGGCATAGAGTGGATGAATGGATAAAAAGTAAGGCCCAGCAATTTGTTACCTACAAGAAATACTCTTTACCTATAAAGATACACATAGATTGAAAATAAAGGAGGGAGAAGATATTCCATACAAATGGAAACCAAAAAAGAGGAGGAATAGCTATACTATGTCAGGTAAAATAGATTTCAAGACACAAACTATAAAAGGAGACATACAAAATTATTATATAGTGATAAAGAGGTCAAGTCATCAAGAAGATATAGCAATTGTAAATATATACGGTCTTTGCATTGTAGCACCTATCAAATAAAGCATATATTATTAGAGCTCAAGAGAGAGATAGACTCAATACAATAATATCTAGAAGCTTCAACATACTACTTTCAGCATTGGACAGATCATCAGACAGAAAAACATCAAATAAACAGCAGACCTAATCTGCACTGCGGACCAAATAGACATAATAGACATTTTCAGAAAATGTCACCCAATGGCTACAGAATATACAGTCTTCTTTTCAACACATGAACTATTCAAGGATAGACCATATGTCAGGCCACAAAACAAGTCTTAAAACATTCAAATTGAAATTGTATCAAGAATTCTCTCGTTCCAGATTGGGAGTAGAGCCAAGATGGCTGAATAGGAACAGCTCCGGTCTCCAGCTCCCAGCCCCAGCGACACAGAAGACGGGTGATTTCTGCATTTCTGCTTGAGGTACCAGTTTCATCTCACTAGGGAGTGCCAAACAGTGGGTGCAGGACAGTCGGTGAAGCGCACTGTGCGCGAGCCGAAGCAGGGCGAGGCATTGCCTCACTCGGGAAGCGCAAGAGGTCAGGGAGTTCCCTTTCCTAGTCAAAGAAAGGGGTAACAGACGGCACCTCGAATATCGGGTCAGTTCCATCCTAATACTGCGCTTTTCCAACGGGCCTGGAAAACAGCACACTAGGAGATTGTGTCCCGCATCTGGATCGGAGGGTCCTATGCCCACGGAGTCTCGCTGATTGCTAGCACAGCAGTCTGAGATCAAGCTGCAAGATGGCAGCGAGGCTGGGGGAGGGGCGCCTGCCATTGCCCAGGCTTGCTTAGGTAAACAAAGCAGCCAGGAAGCTCGAACTGGGTGGAGCCCACCACAGCTCAAGGAGGCCTGCCTGCCTCTGTAGGCTCCACCTCTAGGGGCAGGGCACAGACAAACAAAAACTCAGCAGGAACCTCCACAGACTTAAATGTCCCTGTCTGACTGACAGCTTTGAAGAGAGTAGTGGTTCTCCCAGCACGCAGCTGGAGATCTGAGAATGGACAGACTGCCTCCTAAAGTGGGTCCCTCACCGCTGAGCAGCCTAACTGGGAGGCATCCCCCCAGTAGGGACAGACTGACACCTCATTCAGCCAGGTACTCCTCTGAGACAAAACTTCCAGAGGAACTATCAGACAGCTGAATTTGTGGTCTCAAGAAAATCCGCTGTTCTGCAGCCAGCGCTGCTGACACCCAGCCAAACAGGGTCTGAAGTGGACCTCTAGTAAACTCCAACAGACCTGCAGCTGAGGGTCCTGTCTGGTAGAAGGAAAACTAACAAACAGAAAGGACATCCACACCAAAAACCCATCTGTACATCACCATCATCAAAGACAAAAAGTAGATAAAACCACAAAGACGGGGAAAAAACAGAGCAGAAAAACTGGAAACTCTAAAAAGCAAAGCACCTCTCCTCCTCCAAAGGAAAGCAGTTCCACACCAGCAACGGAACAAAGCTGGATGGAGGATGACTTTGACGAGTTGACAGAAGAAGGCTTCAGACGATCAAATTAGTCTGAGCTACGGGAGGAAATTCAAAACAACAGCAAAGAAGTTAAAAACTTTGAAAAAAAATTAGAAGAATGGATAACTAGAATAACCAATGGACAGAAGGGCTTAAAGGAGCTGATGGAGCTGAAAGCCAAGTTTCAAGAACTATGCGAAGATTGCAGAAGCCTCAGTCGCAGATGCGATCAACTGGAAGAAAGGGTATCGCTGATGGAAGATGAAATGAATGAAATGAAGAGAGAAGGGAAGTTTAGAGAAAAAAGAATAAAAAGAAATGAATGAAGCATCCAAGAAATTTGGGACTATGTGAAAAGACCAAACCTACGTCTGATTGGTGTACCTGAAAATGACGGGGAGAATGGAACCAAGTTGGAAAACACTCTGCAAGATATTATCCAGGAGAACTTCCCCAATCTAGCAAGGCAGGCCAACATTCAGATTCAGGAAATACAGAGAACGCCACAAAGATACTCCTCGAGAAGAGCAACTCCAAGACACATAATTGTCAGATTCACCAAAGTTGAAATGAAGGAAAAAATGTTAAGGGCAGCCAGAGAGAAAGGTCGGGTTACCCACAAAGAGAAGCCCATCAGACTAACAGCTGATCTCTCGGCAGAAACTCTACAAGCCAGAAGAGAGTGGGGGCCGATATTCAACATTCTTAAAGAAAAGAATTTTCAACCCAGAATTTCATATCCAGCCAAACTAAGCTTCATAAGTGAAGGAGAAATAAAACACTTTACAGACAAGCAAACGCTGAGTGATTTTGTCACTACCAGGCCTGCCCTAAAAGAGCTCCTGAAGGAAGCACTAAACATGGAAAGGAACAACCGGTACCAGCCCCTGCAAAAACATGCCAAATTGTAAAGACCATCGAGGCTAGGAAGAAACTGCAGCAACTAATGAGCAAAATAACCAACTAACATCATAATGACAGGATCAGATTCACACATAACAATATTAACGTTAAATGTAAATGGGCTAAATGCTCCAATTAAAGGACACAGACTGGCTAACTGGATAAGGAGTCAGGACCCATTAGTGTGCTGTAGTCAGGAAACCCATCTCACGTGCAGAGACACACATAGACTCAAAATAAAGGGATGGAGGAAGATCTATCAAGCAAATGGAAAACAAAAACAGGCAGGGGTTGCAATCCTAGTCTCTGATAAAATAGACTTTAAACCAACAAAGATCAAAAGAGACAAAGAAGGCCATTACATAATGGTAAAGGGATCAATTCAACAAGAAGAGCTAACTATCCTAAATATATATGCATCCAACACAGGAGCACCCAGATTCAAAAAGCAAGTCCTGAGTGACCTACAAAGGGACTTAAACTCCTGCACAATAATAACGGGAGATTTTAACATCCCACTGTCAACATTAGACAGATCAATGAGACAGAAAGTTAACAAGGATATCCAGGAATTAAACTCAGCTCTACATAAAGTGGACCTAATAGACATCTGCAGAACTCTCCACCCCAAATCAACAGAATATACATTTTTTTCAGCACCACACCACACCTATTCCAAAATTGACCACATAGTTGGAAGTAAAGCTCTCCTCAGCAAATGTGAAAGAACAGAAATTATAACAAACTGTCTCTCAGACGACAGTGCAATCAAACTAGAACTCAGGATTAAGAAACTCACTCAAAACCGCTCAACTACATGGAAACTGAACAACCTGCTCCTGAATGACTACTGGGTACATAATGAAATGAAGGCAGAAATAAAGATGTTCTTTGAAACCAACGAGAACAAAGACACAACATACCAGAATCTCTGGGACACGTTCAAAGCAGTGTGTGGAGGGAAATTTATAGCACTAAATGCCCACAAGAGAAAGCAGGAAAGATCCAAAATTGACACCCTAACATCACAATTAAAAGAACTAGAAAAGCAAGAGCAAACACATTCAAAAGCTAGCAGAAGGCTAGAAATAACTAAAATCAGAGCAGAACTGAAGGAAATAGAGACACAAAAAACCCTTCAAAAAATTAATGAATCCAGGAGCTGGTTTTTTGAAAAGATCAACAAAATTGATAGACCGCTAGCAAGACTAATAAAGAAGAAAAGAGAGAAGAATCAAATAGATGCAATAAAAAATGAAAAAGGGGATATCACCACTGATCCCACAGAAATACAATCTACCATCAGAGAATACTACAAACACCTCTATGCAAATAAACTAGAAAATCTAGAAGAAATGGATCAATTCCTCGACAAATACACCCTCCCAAGACTAAATCAGGAAGAAGTTGAATCTCTGAATAGACCAATAACAGGTTCTGAAATTGTGGCAATAATCAATAGCTTACCAACCAAAAAGAGTCCAGGACCTGATGGATTCACAGCCAAATTCTACCAGCGGTAAAAGGAGGAACTGATACCATTCCTTCTGAAACTATTCCAATCAATAGAAAAAGAGGGAATCCTCCCTAACACATTTTATGAAGCCAGCATTGTCCTGATACCAAAGCCTGGCAGAGACATAACCAAAAAAGAGAATTTCAGACCAATATCCTTGATGAACATTGATGCAAAAATCCTCAATAAAATACTGGCAAACCGAATACAGCAGCACATCAAAAAGCTTATCCACCATAATCAAGTGGGCTTCATCCCTGGGATGCAAGGCTGGTTCAACATACGCAAATCAATAAATGTAATCCAACATATAAACAGAACCAAAGACAAAAACCACATGATTATCTCAATAGATGCAGAAAAGGCCTTTGACAAAATTCAACAACCCTTCATGCTAAAAACTCTCAATAAATTAGGTATTGATGGGACATATCTCAAAATAATAAGAGCTATCTATGACAAACCCACAGCCAATATCATACTGAATGGGCAAAAACTGGAAGCATTCCCTCTGAAAACTGGCACAAGACAGGGATGCCCCCTCTCACCGCTCCTATTCAACGTAGTGCTGGAAGTTCTGGCCAGAGTAATCAGGCAGGAGAAGGAAATAAAGAGTATTCAATTAGGAAAAGAGGAAGTCAAATTGTCCCTGTTTGCAGATGACATGATTGTATATCTAGAAAACTCCATCCTCTCAGCCCAAAACCGCCTTAAGCTGATTAGCAACTTCAGCAAACTCTCAGGATACAAAATCAATGTACAAAAATCACAAGCATTCTTGTACACCAATCACAGACAAACAGACAGCCAAATCATGAGTGAACTCCCATTCACAATTGCTTCAAAGAGAATAAAATACCTAGGAATCCAACTTACAAGGGATGTGAAGGACCTCTTCAAGGAGAACTACAAACCAGTGCTCAATGAAATAAAAGAGGATACAAACAAATGGAAGAACATTCCATGCTCATGGGTTGGAAGAATCAATATCGTGAAAATGGCCATAATGCCCAAGGTAATTTATAGATTCAATGCCATCCCCATCAAGCTACCAATGACTTTCTTCACAGAATTGGAAAAAACTACTTTAAAGTTCATATGGAACCAAAAAAGAGCCCACATCGCCAAGTCAATCCTAAGCCAAAAGAACAAAGCTGGAGGCATCACCCTACCTGACTTTAAACTATACTACAAGGCTATAGTAACCAAAACAGCATGGTACTGGTACCACAACAGAGACATAGATCAATGGAACAGAAGAGAGCCCTCAGAAATGATGCCACATATCTACAACTATCTGATCTTTGACAAACCTGACAAAAACAAGCAATGGGGAAAGGATTCCCTCTTTAATAAATGGTGCTGGGAAAACTGGCTAGTCATATGTAGAAAGCTGAAACTGGATCCCTTCCTTACACCTTATACAAAAATTAATTCAAGATGGATTAAAGACTTAAATGTTAGACCTAAAACCATTAAAATCCCACAAGAAAACCTAGGCAATACCATTCAGGACATAGGCGTGGGCAAGGACTTCATGTCTAAAACACCAAAAGCAATGGCAACAAAAGCCAAAATTGACAAATGGGATCTAATTAAACTAAAGAGCTTCTGCACAGCAAAAGAAACTACCATCAGAGTGAACAGGCAACCTACAGAATGGGAGAAAATTTTTGCAACCTACTCATCTCACAAAGGGCTAATATCCAGAATCTACAATGAACTCAAACAAATTTACAAGAAAAAAACAAACAACCCCATCAAAAAGTGGGCAAAGGACATGAACAGACACTTCTCAAAAGAAGACATTTATGCAGCCAAAAAACACAGGAAGAAATGCTCATCATCACTGGCCATCAGAGATATGCAAATCAAAACCACAGTGAGATACCATCTCACACCAGTTAGAATGGCCATCATTAAAAAATCAGGAAACAACAGGTGCTGGAGAGGATGTGGAGAAATAGGAACACTTTTACACTGTTGGTGGGACTGTAAACTAGTTCAACCATTGTGGAAGTCAGTGTGGCAATTCCTCAGGGATCTAGAACTAGAAATACCATTTGACCCAGCCATCCCATTACTGGGTATATACCCAAAGGACTATAAATCATGCTGCTATAAAGACACATGCACACGTATGTTTATTGCGGCACTATTCACAATAGCAAAGAGTTGGAACCAACCCAAATGTCCAACAACAATAGACTGGATTAAGAAAATGTGGCACATATACACCATGGAATACTATGCAGCCACAAAAAATGATGAGTTCGTGTCCTTTGTAGGGACATGGATGAAACTGGAAAACATCATTCTCAGTAAACTATCGCAAGGACAAAAAACCAAACACCACATGTTCTCACTCATAGGTGGGAACTGAACAATGAGAACTCATGGACACAGGAAGGGGAACATCACACTCCGGGGACTGTTGTGTGGTGGGGGGAGGGGGGAGGGACAGCATTAGGAGATATACCTAATGCTAAATGATGAGTTAATGGGTGCAGGAAATCAACACGGCACATGGATACATATGTAACAAACCTGCACGTTGTGCACATGTACCCTAAAACCTAAAGTATAATTTGAAAAAGAAAAAAAAGTAAAAAAAAAAAAAAAGAATTTTCTCTAACCATAATGGAATAAAACTAGAAAAAAATAACTAGAAGAAGTTTGGAAACCATGCAAACAGAAGCAAATTAAATAATATGCTCCTCATTTAGGTGTGGTGACTCACGCCTGTAATCCCAGCAATTTGGGAGGCTAAGGCGGGCGATCACCTGAGGTCGGGAGTTTGAGACCAGCCTGACCAACATGGAGAAAACCGTCTCTACTAAAAATACAAAATCGGCTGGGCATGGTCGCTCATGCCTGCAATCCCAGCTACTTGGGAGGCTAAGGAAGAGAATCACTTGAACCCGGGAGGCAGAGGTTCCAGTGAGCCAAGATTGCACCATTACACTCCAACCTGGGCAACAAGAGTGAAACTCCGTCTCAAAAATAAGTAAATAAAACAATAATAATAATAATAATAATAAGCTCCTGAATTACCAGTGGGTCGACAAAGAAATTAAGGGAGAAATTATAAAATTCCTAGAAACAAATGAAAATGGAAACATAACATACTAAAACCCATGGAATACAGCAAAAGAAGTACTAAGAGGAAATTTCATAGCAATAAGTGCCTACATCAAAATGTAGAAAAACTTCAAGCAACCTAATTATGAATCTGAAACGGAAAAGCAAGAACAAACCAAACCCAACATGAGTATAACAAAAAGTAAATATCAGCAGAAATACGTGAAATTGAAAAAAAATAAATGAATAAATAACACAAAAGACCAACAAAATGAAAAGTTTTCTTTTTTTCCTTTCTTTTTTTTTTTTTTTTTTTTTTTTGAGATGGAGTCTTGCTCTGTAGCCCAGGCTGGAGTGCAGTGGCACAATCTTAGCTCACTGCAAGCTCCCCTTCCCAAGCTCACACCATTCTCCTGCCTCAGCTTCTGGAGCAGCTGGGACCACAGGTGCCCGTCACCACACCCAGCTAATTTTTTGTATTTTTAGTAGAGACGGAGTTTCTCCGTGTTAGCCAGGATGGTCTCGATCTCCTAACCTCGTGATCCGCCCACCTTGGCCTCCCAAAGTGCTGGGATTACAGGTGTGAGCCACTGTGCCCGACTGAAAAGTTCAATTTTTTTAAAAGATTCACAGAATCAACAAGTTCTTAGCCAGACTAAGACAAAAACAGAGAAAATCCAACCAAATAAAATCAGAGATGAAAAAGGAGACATTACAATTCACACCTCAG
The DNA here is from genome assembly GCF_028878055.3 of Symphalangus syndactylus. NCBI lineage: Eukaryota > Metazoa > Chordata > Mammalia > Primates > Hylobatidae > Symphalangus > Symphalangus syndactylus. The sequence continues at coordinate 85,582,199 of NC_072433.2, forward strand.
AAATGCAAAGGATCATTAGAGGCTACTGTGAGCAACTATATGTCAAGAAGCTGAGGAACCTAGAAGAAACAGATAAATTCGTAAATGCATACAAACTACCAAGATTGAACCATGAAGAAATCCAAAACCTGAACAGACCAGTAAGAAGTAATGAGATCAAAGCCATAATACAAAGTCGGCCAGCATAGAAAAGCCTGGGACTCCATGGCGTCATTGCTGAATTTTATCAAACATTTAAAGAAAAACGAATACCAAACCTTCTCAAACTATTCCAAAAAAACAGAGGAGGAAGGAATACTTCCAAACCCATTCTACAAGGTCAGCATTACCTTGATAAGAAAACCTGAAAAGGATACATCAAAAAAGGAAAATTACAGGCCAATATATCTAATGAATATTAATGCAAAAATCCTCAATAAAATACTACCAAATTGAATTTAACACAGTAAAATATCATGCCTCATAACCAAGTAGGATTTATCCCGGGGATGCAAGGATGTTGTAACATATGCAAATCAATCAATGTGATATATCATATCAACGAAATGAAAAACAAAAAACATATGATCATTTCAATTGATGCTGAAAAAGCTTTTGATAAAATTCAACATCCCTTCATGAAAAAGAAACCCCACAAAAAACCGGGTATAAAAAGAATACACCTCAATACAATAAATGCCATATATGACAGACCCACAGCTAGAATCATACCAAACTGGAAAAAAACTGAAAGCCTTTCCTCTAAGATCTGGAAAAAGACAAGAATGCTTTTTCAGCACTATCATTCAACATAATAATGAGAGCCCTAGGTAGAGCAATTAGACAAAAGAAAGAGATAGACGGTATACAAATTGAAAAGAAAAAAGACAAATTATCCTTGTTTACGTGTAATATAATCTTATATTTGGAAAATCCTAAAGACTCTACTAAATAACTATTAAATGTGATAAGCAAACTCAGTAGCAGGATATAAAATCAACATTAAAATATCAGTAGCACTTGTATATACCAATAGTGAACAAGCTGAAAAAGATATCAAGAAAGTACTCCCATTTACAATAGCTACAAATAAAATAAAATACTTGGGAATAAACTTAACCAATGAAGTGAAAAGTGTCTACAATGAAAACTGTGAAACACCGATGAAAGAAATTAAAGAGGACACACACAAAAAATAGAAAGATATTCCTTGTTCATGTACTGGAAAAAGTAATATTGTTAAAATGTTCATACTACCCAAGCAATCTACAAATTCAGTGCAATATCTGTCCAAAATACTGATGATATTCTTCACAGAAATATATTGTATCAAGTATTTTGTAGAAATAGAAAAAATAATCCTAAAATTTATACAGAAACACAAAAAAGCCAGAATAGCTGAAGCCATCCTGAGAAAAGAGAGCAAACTAGAGGAATCACGTTACCTGACATCAAACTCTACTACACAGCAATGGTAACCTAAACAGCATAGTAGCAGCATAAAAACAGACACCTAGACGAGTGTAACAGAACAGACTACCCAGAGATAAATCCATATATCTAGTCAATTCATTTTTGACAAAGGGTTCAACAACATACACTGGGGAAAGGACAGTGTCTCTAATAAATGGTGCTGGAAAACCTGGATATTCATAAGCAGAAGAATGAAACTAGGGCTCTATCTCTCACCATATCCATTTATCAAATCAAAATGGATTATTAAGACTTAAATCTAATACCTCCAACTATGAAACTACTGCAAGAAAACATTGGTAAAGCTCTCCAGGATATTGGTGCGGGTGGAGATTTCTTAAGTAATACTCCCTAAAGCACAGGCAATCAAAGCAAAAATAGACAAATATGATTACATCAAATTAAAATGCTTCTGTACAGCAAATGAAACAGTAAAATGAAAAGGGATCCCACAGAATGCGAAAAAATAACTGCAAACTATCTATCTAACAAAGGATGAATAACTAGAATATATAAAGAACTCAGATCAGTAGGAAATAATCTAATAATCTGGTTTAAAAATGGGCAAAATACCTGAATGGACATTTCTCAAAAGAAGACATAAAAATGGCAAACAGGTATATTAAAAGTTGCTCAAAATTATTGACCGTCAGAGAAATGCAAACCAAAAGTGCAATAAGATGTCACTTCACTTCAGTTAAAACGGCTTTTATCCAAAAGACAAACAATAACGAACTCTGGAGAGGATGCGAAGAAAGGGTAACCCTGGTACAATTTGGTGGGAATATTAATCAGTACAGCCACCATAGCGAACAGTATTGATGTGCCTCAACAAACTAAGAATAAGGCCTGGCATGGTGGCTCACACCTGTAATCCTAGCACTTTGGGAGCCCAAGGTGGACAGATCCCTGAGCCCAGTAGTTTGTGACCAGCCTGGGCAACATAGCAAGACCCCATCTCAGTAATAATAATAATAATAATAACCAACTAAGAATAGAACTACTATATGAGCCAGAAATCCCACTGCTAGATTTCCAAAAGAAAGGAAATCAGTATCTTAAAGAGATGTCTGTAATACATAAACATAAATACTTATGTTTATTGCAGCACTAATCACAATAGCCAAGATTTGAAAGCAACCTAAGTGTCCATCAACAGATAAACTGATAAAGAAAATGTGGTACATATACACAATGGAGTACTATTCAGCCATAAGAAAGAATGAGATCCAGTCATTCACAACAACATGAATAACTGGGGGACAGTATGTTAAATGAAATAAGCCAGGCACAGAAAGACAAATTTCTCATGTTCTCACTCATTTTGGGGAGCTAAAAAGTAAAACAATTGAACTCATGGAGATAGAGAGTAGAATGATGGTTGCCAGAAGCTGGGAATGGTAGTGGGGGTAAAGGGTTGGGTAATGGAGATGGTTAATGAGAACAAAAACATTGTTAGATACAATAACTAAGATGTATTATTTTATAGCTCAACAGAGTGACTTCAGTCAGTAATAATTTGTTATATATTTTGGAATAACTGAGCAGGTACATTTAGAATATTTATAACAGAAATAAATGATGAATGATTGAGGTGCTAAAAACCCCATTTGCCCTGATATGATTATTAAACATTGTATGCCTGTATCAAAATACCTCATCTACCCCACAAATATATACAGCAAGGTACCCATAAAAATTAAAAATAAAGAAAATTGAGAGAAAAATTTAAAAATAACAAAATGGGAGGTCAGGCACAGTGGCTCATGCCTGTAATCCCTACATTTCTCTAACTTTTGTTTAATTTTTAAAAAATAATTAAAAATCTTAAAATTTTAAAAACCTTACACTCCTTGGCACAAAAATGCTTCAAGAGAAAAGTCATGTTTCATTCCAGCAAATCATTTAAAAGCTTTCTGCTTTTTTTTACATAGTAACAAATTAAAGTCACTCAACATACATATTTTTTTCTTATGTCAAAAATTTTCAGACTGCCACAAAATAACTGCATTCTTATCCATCAGAGTCATTTGTTCCAATAAAATCAATAATCAATGTCCTAATAATGTTGGCCCTAGACATTTATTTCTCAAAGTTATGATCTCAGGCAGCAATTTAAAAAAGCAAGTTTATTGTCCTTTCTGGGGCAATAAACATAAAAAAAGAATTATGGGTCTTCCTTTTCTAAATAAGCTGCTATTCTTCAAGAAACCACCAGGTTAAATATCTGTCAATTTAAAGACTCAGACTGTTGAGTTTGGTGTCACTGAAATTCATATAATAATATATAAAGTATATATAATAATTCATATAATATAGTATAATATATGAAATTATATGAAATTCATATAATTCATATAATAAAAACAAAATCATATAATGATTTTCTTCATATTTCAAATAAAATGAAATTCATACAATTATTCCTATAATGAAAAGCCTGATGGCCTGCTAGCGTGGGCATCATTTTTATTAGCACCATATCAACAACAGGAAAACATTTTCATTCAGACAATATCAAACAGGGGGGAAGAAGGAGGACAGAGCCAGCACTCTAGGATCTGATTAAATTCATAGAAATTTAAACATTTAAGTTGAAAAATCAATTTATTTAATATTTGTTAATGAGATTGTTGCATCTCTTTTTTATCCTTTTTTTCCAAATATCAGTTTGGAGCTTTCGCTCACTTGAGCGCAGGTGGGAATTTCAATCAGAACATGAGAAATGCTGGTCTGAACAGGTCATGCCAAAGCCCTAATAGCCACTTCAGCTTTATTTACATTTGCTCTAAATTGATCATAACCCTCACAGCTCCAGTTTTTGCTAGTATATACACTCTCGACAATGACTTATTTGACCACTCTGAAAAACAGTGTTGCCAATTGTGCATGGATAACAAGTCTGATGTGTGATTCAGAGGCCTCAGAAAATTTTCTTCAAGTATGAGAGGGACAAAACAGCAAAATATCAAAGTCTGCACTGGATTTCTCTACCTTAATTTGGTATAGTTTATTTCAACAAGGAAGTGCTGATCATTTATCACTGGCTGTATTACGTTAAGCAAAGAAGAAATACATGACTAAGTTCTAACTCTCAAAGGACATATAAAGAAAGCTTCTAGATCACTCCCCAACTCTGAGCTTCCTGCTCTAATATGTGAACAACTAGATTTTGTGCTATTTTCTATGATGAGGCACATAATATTTGGGGCTTTCTGCTAGGACCATTTAATAGAGGTAAGGTTTTAATTTTTGTTGTTTTTTTCTTCAAATCACACTGGATACTCAGTGAAGACAAAAATAATTCACTGTAATATAATTCTTGTATATCCCACTGCTCATGCTTCATCCACAACACACAAACACAAACACACCACACACACAAAGGTACCCCATCCATAGTTCCTATTCAAATGAACTGCTCACCAAAAATGTAAAAAATTTCACATTAAATGGACCTTAAAGTTTTCAAGTTTTTTGATGCCTAACTTTCTTTATTTGGAAAGTCAAATACCAATCTTTTCTCTCTAAATTATTGGATATGTTTCTAATAAATACTGGTTTAAATGAACATAAACATTCTTAAATAGTAATTATTGAGAAAGATAAAATGGCTACTCTTCTTTGAAGAGTTCCAATATCCACAACAACCACCTTAGTTTATAAAGGAGAGAAACCTTCTAAGGTGCTGACTCCAACCTCTGTACTACCTTCCTCCCACCAAATGCCAGCAAAGTTAAATGGTCAGAAAAAATATATATATTTATATATAATTATATATATAATATATAATTAGAGCAGGGTTAGGATAGTGTTGGCACACTCATGTCATCTTTCCACATCATAGAACAATTTTATACAATTGAATATAGAAATATTTATGAACTACCTTATGTATTAGTTTGCTGCAGCTAGCATAACAACATGCCACTGACTGCATAGGTTAAATAATAGAAATTTATTTTCTCTGTCTGGATGCTGTAAGTCCAAGATCAACGTGCCAGCTGTGGATTGGTTTCTTCTGAAGCCTCTTCCTTTGGTTTGCAGATAGCTACCCTCTTGCTGCCTCTTCACATGGTTCGTGCCTCTTGGTGTTCCTCTGTGTTTCCCATTTTCCTCTTTTTTTTTCTTGTTCTTTTCTTTCTTTCTTTTTTTTTTTTTTTTTGAGATGGAGTCTCGCCTTGTCACCAGGCTGGAGTGCAGTTGCACGATCTCGGCTCACTGAAACCTCCGCCTCCTGCGTTCAAGCAACTCTCCTACTTCAGTCTCTGGAGTAGCTGGGACTACAGATGCACGCCACCACGACGGCTATTTTTTTTTAATTTTTTTTTTATTTTAGTAGAGACAGGCTTTCACCATGTTGCCCAGGTGGTCTCGAACCCCTGAGCTCGGGCAATCCGCCCTCCTCGGCCTCCCAAAGTGCTAGGATTACAGGTGTGAGCCACCGTGCCCGGACTCCTATTCTCCTCTTACAAGGACGACAGTCATGTGGAGTAGGGCCCAATTTAACAATCATATTTCAATTGAATTACCTCTTCTAAGACCCTCTCTCCAAATACAGGCACATCCTGAGGTACTAGAGGTGAGGACTTCAACATAGGAATTTTGGGGGCATCCAATGCAGCCCGTACACCTTACTAGCAGCTAGATATTCAAAGGATATGAAAATGGCATAGCCCTTTATTTCAAGGAGCAGAGCATGAACATTTTTAAGGAGATAAGTCAGTAAACAAATAATTAAATTCGAATTCAAATAGAACAAAATGGAACCTGCAAAATGTTGTTAAAGTTCAAAAAATGAAAGGATTACACCCATTTGGAAGGATCAGGGAACAGCTCATGGAGCAAGTGGTGTTTAAATTGCCGGAATTATAAGATAATAAAATGCATTGTTTTAAGCCACTAACTGGTAATTTATTACAGCAGCCATAGAAACCTAATATAACATCCTTTATTAAGTTAAGGAAAGTTTAGATGATGCTGAGCTTTCTGAGAGTTTTTATCATTAAAGCTTGTTTAATCATTTAAAATTCATTTCTGTAGCTATTGATACGATCATGTGACTTTTCTTTTTTAGCCTTTAAATGGTAAGTCACTGATTATTTTTTGAATATTAAACTAGCCTGGCACTCCTAAAATAAACCACACTTGGTCATTATGTATTATCACTCTTTTATGTACTGCTGGATGTGATTTACTAGATGTGTTTTATTGCAGATATTTGCATCTTGAAGTTCATGGGAGCTATTCATTTATAGTTTATTTTTTCTTATATAATGAAGCGAAATGAGAAATGTAAGAGATTTTGTAGAATTGGTAGAATTCTACCCCAAAAGCATCTGTGCCAGGAGTTTCTGAGTCCTCAGATACTTGTGTTTTGTGTTTTGTCTGCAGATTTTAGTTATAATTAGTGTAATCAATTTAGGTATGTTCTAATGAGCCTACTCAATGTATGCTGGCGTGTGATGGCTGTGGGTAGCATTTTTTTATGTAGCTTGCTTTCTGCTTGTTACAATGTACTTCTAATACCTGTGTATTTGTGTCTTTTCAGTTGTTATTTCTTCAAGCATTATCCCTTCTCCATTCTTTTTCTTTCTGTATGTCTTTTATGGGCCTTCAGTTAGTCAGATGTTAGCACTTTTTATTATTTCCTTCTTATTTCTTAATTACTCTTATATTTTCTATTTTCTTGTACGTCTGAGTAATTTCTTTGGATATATCTTCCATTGCAATAATTCTCAATTGTACTCTACTTCGCTACTAAACCATTTACTAATTTTTTTATTTTAATAAATTTTTATTTTTAAAAGTTTATTTTTTTGTTTCTGTGATGGCAAATCTTATGTGTCAACTTAGCTAGGCAATGGAGCCCAGTTGTTTGGTCAAACATTAACATAATGTTTTGTGAAAGTATTTTGTAGATGTAATTAACATTTACAACTAATTGACTGTATGAAAAGGAGATTATCCTCAATAAACTGGCTGAGCCTCTTAGTTGAACACCTTAAGAGCAAAAACTGATTACCTTAAGAAGGAATTCTGCCTCAACCATAACATAGAAATCCTGCCTGAGTTTCTAGTTTGCCAGCCTGTCCTATGGGTTTCAGAACTGACTCTGGAACATGAACTTTTGCCTGAGTTTCCAGCCTGCCAGGCTGCCCTACAATTTTCAAATTTGCAAGCCTCCACAATCACATGTGCCTATTTCTTAAAATAAAGCTAGATAGGCGATAGATAGATGATAGACAGACAGATAGATAGATAGATAGATAGATAGATAGATGATAGATAGATAGATAGACAGATAGATAGACGATGGATAAACAGATAGATGGTTGAACCGAGTCTGTTGGTTCTGTTTCTTTGGGAAACCCTAACTTATCAAATTAGTCTGGACATTTTAACAACTTCTTATTAATTGCTATTTTTGTTATCCCATTTTTATTTTGGTAAACATTTCCAACATAAGAATTTAAAAGTTTGTACCTGATACTTGAGATTTTAGGATCCTTAGGAAATCTAAATCTATTGTTTATTGTTTTGATGACTCTCTTCCATGTTGATTTGGTTCCTTGTATGTCTGATAATCTTTATGAGTTCATATTTGATTAGCTTGATTATGTGGATAATGTGCTGACCAAATTTGAGGGTGTTTTCTTCTTGACAGAAATTCGCATTTGCTTCTGTTGAAAGTCAGGCAGTTTTACCAAATTGAAGCTCCTTCCACCTGCTCTTTTGGTCTCAGATGTCTCATTCAGCTACCCCTACTTTGTGTTATTGGCTCAAGTCCTAATTCAGGGACCCCTGCAAACCACTCCCTAATTTCGGGATCAGCACCTGACTTCATGTGATAATATTCTTTGTGTTTTCCGATCATATATTTTTGGCTGCATGAGGACTTTCTTACTCCCTGGGAGTATATATTCACCCATATATGTACATACACATTTTATGCAGGATCTAATTATTTTGTAACAGGAAAGCCTCCTCAAAATATCTGGTCTGACATACTGCCAGCAGCACACTGCCAGTTACTGAGGATTTTGTTAACAAATTATGCAGATAATTAACAGATAATTGGGTAGTTATGGAAATAAAAGGTAATTTCATAATAACTTAAAATCTATCGAATTTGTTTAAAAGAAACATTTCAATACATTAAATTATATTTTAATGATTTGAACTTTGTTTCTAATATAATAATGTCAGAGAATTCTAAACTCGGATATAAAATAGGGGGTGGCTGAACAAATTGTTTCTCTAGAATTCTATAAGTTCAACTTTGGGTTATTTACCACTCCAAACAGCAATGTTCAGGGTTGTATTTATCACTGGAGATTTACAGAGCAAAAAGTCTGCTTGAAACATCTTTATATTTGGAGAAATCTTATTTTTGGCAGCAGGGGAAAAAAACAGTGATTAGAAGGACCATCAGTCAAAAGATAAAAGATTTTTTCTTGTCTATGAATCATAGATTCATGGAAACTAAAGTTGAAAATAACTCAATAAGTCATCTAATTCATTCCTCTCTCAAAAAAAAAGAATTAATGTCTCAAGAATTTAAAGGAAATGGTCTTGTTATTTTCATTTTTTAAGATTCCTGCAGGCCTATCTTTCCTTTTTAAATTATTCTAGTTATATTATGATTTGTTTGACATGAAAGTCTTTCAAAGCACCAGGAGTTAGAATGGTAATATTCTGTTAAAATGTTTAGAATAGGCCAGGCACAGTGGTTCACGCCTGTAATCCCAGCACTTTGGAAGGCCGAGGCTGGCGGATGACGAGGTCAGGAGATCAAAACTATCCTGGCTAACACAGTGAAATCCTGTCTCTACTAAAAATAACAAAAATTAGCCGGGCATGGTGGCGGGCGCCTGTAGTCCCAGCTACTCGGGAGGCTGAGACAGGAGAGTCCTGTGAGCCCGGGAGGCAGAGCTTGCAGTGGGCCTAGATGGCGCCACTGCACTCCAGCCTGGGCGACAGAGTGAGACTCCATCTCAAAAAAAAAAAAAAAAAAAAAAAGTTTAGAATAAAATGTAAATCAAGAAAAAAATCTATTATATAAAATTTAGAAACTTTTTATCAGCTGATATTATACAACATCCTAAGTCTCAAATAAAATAATAAGTAGGGTGTATCCTAAATAGGTGCTACTTTAGATAACAGATTAATTATGCAACTTCTCATATTTGAAACTTATAGTATACATTGTAGCTTAACTTCAGAGTAACCACAAGTGAATATCCACTTTATCTTTCTAGCCCACAGCCCAAACTGTTCTTCAGTAGCTCATTTCCTCTTATTATTTAATTGGACTCCCTGCACCTGTCCAAAGCTCTGTTCACATTTAGTGACTAAATAGCTTTCTAAAACATAGATCTGACCTTGTCATATGACAATTCAAAATTTGTGATATTCCATTTCCCTACTAGTAAACTTTAAATACAGTTCATCTTGAGCCTAACTTTCTACTTTCATTTCCCATGTATCAGTGTTCCTTCTTCCTTCTGTGTTTCCCATGGTTTATTTATCTAATCCTTCTGCTATTCTCTAAACATGTCCTCCAATCTCTGGACTATTTGCCTTTGAGTGTTTGCCAGTTGCCATCTCCCCTCCCTTACCTGCAACTCTGTAACCACATGCCAAAGCTCTAAATATTCCCTAAATCTCATTTTAGCTCGTTATCTTCTTTGAAAGTCATTCCAGAATCCTTTTGTTAAAATAAATCTCTCCTCTGTCCCCTTCATTAATATTCATTTCTTCCTCCATTATAGCATTTACTATAGCACTGTATTTGAGGTGTAGATGTAAATACATTAACCTACTAATTTAGGCACTCAGTTGTAGGGAATCACATAGTAGTCATCTTTGGTTTCTTCTATAGAACTTGCATTGCATAATTTTATTAATTATCAGCTTTTTGCTACTGGTAAGAATTAACTAATTGTTTTTATGACACAGAGATTTAGACAGACATAAAAATATAGTGTATGAGTTATATATATTATTTCTGTAGTCAAAAAAATTGGGATTATAATCCTTATCTAGCTACATAATAAGGAGCCTCTGACAAAGTACTTAATCTCTCTAGCTTCAGTTTCCTCATAAATAAAATATATTTACAATTATACCCAACTAACAAGATCTTTGTGAGGATCAAATGTTATGCTATTGAAACATTTAGCTTAGTGCTTGCCATAGTAAACATCCAGAAAATATTAGTTATTATTAGTTATGATTATTTTAATAATTCCAAATGATTGCTATTTAAAATAAATCACTATAAAATAAAAAAGAATACAAGTATGTGATAGAACTTGGAGATGCTGTTTAGGTGTCATAGACACCCAAATCTATGTCATGTGACATATACATTTTAGGCTGTGGACTCAGAGAAGATCCTATGATAGAAAATTCTAATTATAAGTAAATCGGAAAAAAATTAAAATTTGCCTCTAGTTTCTTCTCCCTCTTTTTCTTTCACACACACACACACACACACATACCTATACCCTCCACCACCCCCACGACATACACACACACACACAACTAGATCTTTCTAGATGCAGGCATTTCCAGCTTCTTTATTGAGTGATTTTACTACATCTCTGCTGGAGTTACCATTGCAATGGGCAGTTTAGCAAGCCTTAACGATAAACTGCATGAACACAAGTTTCTGAAATATAGGTACTACTATTCTTTGAATATGGATAAATCTAATTAAAAGAAGATCTTGGGCTTGGAAAAGGCTTCCCACTTAGCATTCCAGATACAGGCACGAATCAATCCTTTTCCTTGTGGATCATCTGGGATCAGAGTGGAATTTTTCGAAAGAAACATTTCTAAGCAGCTAAAGTTACCATAAGCATAGTGACAAAAAACAACTACTGAAAATGAAAATTTATAATATACTGGAGTTCAAATGTTTTAACCAATTAATCAGCAATAATTTTGGTTGGACTTGTCTCACAGAGCTTCCCAAAATGAAAGTCCATGACACCTTGTCATGCTCTTAACTAATTTGAAAATCCTGCCCTAGAGATCCAGCATTTCAATCCACAAGCCATTGGGATATGAAGTATGCTTCTACCCTGACAGCAGTGCACAAGCTATAAAGGATATAGAAGAGGCTCCTCACCAACTACCAACCCAAATTTTAAAATGGAGATGGTTGTGTGCTAACATCAGTAACAAAAAAAAAAAAAAGAAAAAAGAAAAGTATGAAACATGCAGGGAATAAGAAAAAACATGTCATCCAGCTTCAAAGATATAAATTAGTTCTTTTGAAGAAGCACAGATATTTGATGCTGTAAATTACAATGTCAGATTAGATAGAAATCTTCAATTAGTTCAGTCACAAAATCATGCAGGGCTCTTTTGGACTTAATACTGAGAAAAATTGTGTCTCTTGTTTCATACAACAGAGAGATGTGATGTGATAGTATTTTCCATATGAATGATGGGCCTGCACCTGGAATACAGCATTCAATTTGTGCTTGTTGGTGCCCAAAAGATCTACATAAATTAAAAGGAGTTCAGAGGAGGTGGAGAAAAAAAATGACTAGTGAAATGAGAAATTTGATGGATGGACTGACGACAAAAAAACATATTAATACATTTGATATTTTTGTCTAAGCAAAGCCCTTAAGGGAGAATTTATTTATGGGGGAAATCCTAGTAATACCAGAAAGTTCTGAGCCTTGGATTGAGCAAAGAATACAGACTTGGATATGAATTAATCTGTAATGTTTTGGACATATACCAAAATAATGAGATGAAATTATGAGTAAACATATTATCTGTGAAAACCAATTAGTGGCCGACAAATGCTACTCAAAGTGTGGTGCAGAGGATTGCAGCATCAGCATCCCTCAGAAAGGCAGAATCTCAGGTCCCAACACAGAGCTTCTGAGTCCAGGTCTACATTTTAACGAGATCTCCAGGTCACGTATCAGCATACAATAAATCTCGGAAAATACTGGTAATATATCAAATAATACGTTTGGGGCAGGGCTGAGTTTAAATTTTGACTTTGCCTCTTATTAGCTATGTGACCATGAATAAATCACTTAATCACTACATACTTGAGATTCCTCATCTGTAAAAGGAATATAATTATATCAATTTAATGAGAGTTGCCTTGAAGATTATTGAAATAATACAAATAAAATATTTCTCAGAGTAGAGAGAGACCTGCAAATTGTAGCATGTATAAATGGTATAATGGTCTCTGAGAAAGGAAAAATGAAATGTAGGAGAAAAAAGAGGAAATAAAAGAGGAGAATAATAAAAGGGAAAAGTGAAGAATTATTAAAAGATTATATTCTAGACAGCAGTGAGAGCACTTTTCCATCTTTCACCCATAAAATTCAGTCCCCACACCCTGGGTATATTGTCTGCTTTATCACTCATTTTTTTTTCTACTTTCTCTTTAGTATAGTTAGGTATTCTTTTGCCTTATTCTGTGACCCAAACATTCTCTCAATGTGTCACACCTATGAGACCTCCCAAAAAGCAGTTACTGGAGACCTGCTTAAACCTTTTGAGTGGGGAAGTTGGAAATCATTGTACCCATGTATCTCTCCACATTCATGTTCACTAGATCTCTGAGTAAGCTGAATATCGTGCAATGTCAATGTCTATCTTTTTGTGCAAACTCTTGAAGAGAAGATGCACAAAAGCTGTCAGAAGACATTGATCTCTGAAAATTCTACAAAATGAAATTTCCAGTTCTATTTGAGGTCTTGTTGTGGGGTCCAGAACTAGGTGAAGGGTTGATAATGAGATTGTTAAAGAAAAAAGTATTCTAACACTTGTTAAAATGATAAGGAAGACTTCATTCAGTACTCATGGTATATCTATCAAGACTATCACAATAAGGGAGAGAGATTGGGCTGAACTCCAAAAACAGCAAAGACCGCTGAGGATTTACAGCCAACGAGCAGAACGTGGGTCACTGAGTAAAAATTACAAGAAGAAATAGCAATATTAGGGGGATTATTGCTAAACCAATTTAGGGTTCTTGCTGAAGGTAGGTCAGGGTCATCAGAGATCAAGGGCAGAAGGTGAAGAATTTGATCAGATATCAAGGGTGAGGGATCTTCTCTAAACTGCCTGAGCATGATTTGTGCTGAAACTGAGTTACGGAGGCAGAAGACAGTAACCAAGGATGAGATCTAGTTGAAAAGAGTGCTCAGAGGAGGCTGACTAAAGTTTGGGCAAGGAAGGAGTCTTTGTCAAAGGTAAGGGTCCACAGTACACACACACACACACACACACACACACCATATGGAAATTAAACTCCCTAAACTGCCATCAGGCAAATGCCATTTTCTAGGGACATCATAACCACAAATGTAAGCGAACAAGAAGAAAGGCCTTTAGGAAAGGGTCCAGCAAACAGCATACGGTATAATTTCAAGAGCAAAGGGATGACTTGCTACTGCTGGCAATAACCAAAACAATACACAATGAAATAACGAAACAGACAAAACATCATCATGGCTTAGAGAAGCTGGAAAAAGGCGAAATGCAATACTGGGATGTGTGGGTGTGTGTGTGTGTGTGTGTGTGACAGAGAGAGAGAAAGAGTGAGAATTGAAAAGTTATTATAAAATTTAAAATTAGAGGATGTATTGTTGTTAGACGATTCTTTGAAGGTTATTAAGTTCCAACAACATTAAGAAGGCAGCATGACTCCCTGACTTGCTCTCATTTGTAATACATTTCTACTCACATCAAATAAAGGAGCTAAGTTGTGTGTTAATGTTAATGATGCTAATATTTTTACAGGTACTTGTACCTCCAACACTAGTGTCTCTAGGGCAATGGCTGTTATAAAAAGTCAAAGTACTATAAATTTTGTATCAAAAAACTATAAATTTTGTTATTATATAAATATTATATATCATATATTAACATCTTTTACTGATTAAAAAAATCCCTTTGCTACTAAAGCAGTGAAATGTATAACAAAGCATATTTTTCACTTCAACAAGTTTCTTTTGTAAAAGACTATTCAGCTTTAAGATCATTTATCTTGTATATGAAAATGAATTTTCTCAAAGTGACAAATATTGTTATTTAAAATGCCTCTGATATGCTAAAAAAAAAAAGAAAAAACTCACGCAATAGAATTGTCTAACAGCAGGCAGCCCATCAAAATTATTTCTTATTGAACAAGAGTGCCCTATGGAGGTAGCCATAATTTACATTAACATGAAATTGAGAAACATACATTTCATTAGCATAAAACCTTATACTGTACGGATACATCTTCAGCTTGTATTTCCTTTCAGAAGTTGATAAATGCAAGTTCCATATTTCAGATAGAGTAAATCTTAGGAGAAGAAATAAGATATGCCTAACAGCTGTAGCATAATTAAAATCTCATTTGCTATATATAATACTGAGAAGGGTAAGTAATTGCAGAAAAGGAAGTGTATGATAATCTCTTCTCTGAATAATAGGAATTCAGTATTTGGTTCCCCCACTGACAGTCATGTAACCTAAATGTAATATTTATTTGAATATTTGCTATTTATAATGTAGATACATATAATAAGTTTACTTACAATTTAAAATTATGTTAGCGCTCAAGCTGTTGAGTGTAAATAATTCTTGCTTTGGTGACTTTTTTCCCACTTACACCATGTCTCAGTGAACATTCAAATAAACATGGTTACATCATATGTGAACATTTGTCTAATTATTAGTGAGAGAAGAAAATAATGATTTTTCCCTGAGGATTTTAAGTAAACTGATTATTTGATTTCTGAGAATGAATTAAAGGCAAAACACATGTCCCTGATAAGACTTGTGTTTTAAGCCCTAGCTATCTGCAAAGCTAAAACTTTGGATGGAAAAAGGATTGGAAACCGACATGGAACCAAAAAAGAGGCCCTCAAAATGCATCTTTCATATCCACTTTAATTCCAATGTCACTTAGAAACATTTTCACAAGAGCAAAGCAACAGTTGCTTTATCACCTATTAACAGCTCTTTATGAATTACTTTATCTGCCGCTTTCCCAGTGGACACAGTCATCATGTGGTCATGCCTGCACTATGCATAATGGGAGATGGAGACATGGGGTGGGGTCATTATGGGACCCTGTCTGACATTATAGTGTATGTAGGTGGAATTAACTATACGTAGGGCACAATAAAATAGAGGCTGCAGAAAGAGGAGCATTGAAAACGAGCTGTTCATTCTTGGAAATTGAGGCTAGGACCTGCCCAGTGGGGAGAAGGCTTGAAGAAAAACCTATCTCTTCTAAAAGAGCATCTTCTTTGACTTTCATCTGTGGGACCATTATCAGTGTCTACTGCTAATGTCCGAAAGAGACTACAAAAAAATAACTTGTTCATTAATCAGCACCAAGTTTATTGTTTACTGCAAGAAGAGAGACTACTACCTTAAGAGAGTCTTTGGAGAACCTTGGATGGAAAGTACAAAATTGTGACATTTGTAAGTTTGGGGAATCTAGTTTAAAGGTGAGTCTTTCAATGCTGAGGGCTAGGTAGGAATTAGGTTAAGGTCGTGATATGATAGTTTAAGATTAGTGAACACAGTGAGGATTTGAAAGGAAGCTTGAGTAGTAAAAAGTCATTTGGTGAGCCAAGTTGGACAAACTATTGAAGAGTAGTCTACTGTTCAGATACATGGATTTTCAGGAAGTAAGCCTGAGATAATACAGTATTTGCCACTTTATATTCCTGGGCAAGAAGCTGTTGGAATAATAAAGTCATGCTAATGTGCAACAATGAGCTAGTGGCTAAATGATTTAAATTCTTACTGTGTTAAGAGTCTTAGGAAGCTGACAGCCTTACTATTAAGGACAACACTTGCAAGATCTTTGGCTTTTTGTTGCAAATTCATAATGTTCTTATCTTTCTAAGCTTCCAGAAGTGAAGCATGGGGCTCACCACTGTCCATTGCATTTGACAAAGAGTACAATGTATGCTGCTTCTTTGATGCTGATCCTGAGTATTGGGAGAGATAAAATTCAAAATAAGCTGCCAGAAATTATCCATCTGCAGTGCCTCTTATTTTAACACACTGCAACCCCAATTCATTGTTTGTGCAAGACTGGGATTGCACAGTATATTTTTAGAGCCATATGCTGACTGATAGAGGTGATATTTATTACTAATAATATAGGTCTTACCTGACTTTGGCATACAAGAACCGCAAACGTCTGCAAAGAAAAAAAGAAGATTCTTTGACTAAATGGTAATCTATATGATCAGGAGGCTTTCTAAGGGAGGACATCGAGGCAAAAAAGAAGAAATTACAAGATACATTTTTTACATTATTACATCTCTTTTCATTAATAAATATTTTCTATAAGAAAGACATAAATACTGCTATATAGAAATCCTTGTGAATCAATAAATCTCATTACACGCGCAGATATATCTAAACTGACAGCTACAGAGACACAGCACTTTATTGTGGAAAATACATAAAAAGTCTCTAAGTCCCAATCCTAGATGTGGAACATGTAAGACTTTGAATAGTTCTAGCCTCAGTTTACTTTCCTTTAAATAGGAAAAAATTTAAACAACATATTTTACAAATTAATTATGATGATTAAATGAAATACTTGAAGGATATTTGAAAGTTACTTCAGTAAAGAAATAAAAGGTTACTATTAAAATTAATTCTGTATAACTAGTTATTTAACACATAGGAAGATGGTATAAGATTCTCTTTCTTCACCAAAATAATCTGTCCCCAAGAAGAAAGTCTAAGTTTATCTCAATCATATCTCCTTGAGCTTAGTTTCTTACATTAAAAATAATGAATAACTATCTAAAAGTTACATAATGCTGATACATCAAAAGAATAACAATAGACGTAATTTAATGATCACTAAAATTGTCATTAATATCAAGCTTTTAAAATCATATTTGCTAAATCCAGTATATTCGTAGTCTTTACTTGATAAACAAACCAAAGAAAACTAGTGCAGCATCTCATGTTTGTAGTTCTTATGTGTTTAATATATTTTTGTACATGAAATTTGATTTTTACTTAAGTTTTCTCAGTAAAACTTAAGCACAACTGAAAATATGATTGTCATTTTTCAAGAGGAACTGGAAAGGAGAAAAAATCAAATGTGTAAGGTAGGAATGACTGAAATCAAGTTAAATCAGAACTGTTTTTCTGTAAGGACAGGTCACTTAGGTTTCTGTTGATATTGATTGTGGCAGCCTACAGATCACTAATTTATTATTTTAATTAAGATACTTAGTCTATAGCCATACCAAATTGAACATCCCCAATCTCATTTGATTTCAAAAGGTTTTTTCATTCTCTCTTAAAATTCTAAAATTACATATAGTTTGGGACCACAGTCAGCCCTATGCAAGCCAGAGCGGAGTACAGCCCAAAGCTTTGAAAGAATAGAAATTAAGAGCCTTTCTGTAGAAGCTGGTTGATAGAAAAATGGAGAGGAGTAAAGGAGAGACTGACAGGTGTGGTGGCTCACACCTATAATCTCAACACTTTGGGAGACAAAGGCAGAAGGATCACTTGAGGGCAGGAGTTTGAGACCAGCCTAGACAACATGTTGAGACTGCATATATACAAAATTATTATTATTTTTAATTAGCCAGGCATGGTGGCGAGCATCTGTAGTCCTAGTTACTCAGGAGGCTGAGCAAGGAAGGAAGAGTGCTTGAGGCCAGGAGTTCAAGACTGCAATTAACTATTATTGAAACGCTGCACTCCAGCCAGGTGTCAAGGTTAGATCGTGTCTCTCAAAAAAAAAAAAAAAAAAAAAAAAAAAAAACAAACAAACAAAAAACTATGTGACAGTAGTGTAATGCAGAAATTGCACTACATATTTGAAGAGTCCTTTATACTTCTCAAATGGCTTTCAAGGAGATTGCCTCATGAGATCTTCGTCACTGCAGAAGTGAGATTCTATACCATTTCCATTTGCAGACTTTTTTAAAAAACGAGATTCAAAAAAGTTGAATACTTTTTCAGAGTCTAATAAATACAAAATGAGAATTAAAGTCTGTTGCCTGCTAGAATAGATTCAAAAGGCACCTTATAGTGAAGAAGAATGTGTTTCCACTTTAAAATTTTAGCAACAGATAATGATTATTTATTAAATAACAGTTGACCTCACTTTATACAGTGTTGGCCCCTCTAGAGGAACTCACTTCTTTGTTCTTCACTATGTCCCCAATAGTAAGCTTAATTTGGAGGATCAAGACCCAGCACAACTTTGGGCCTTGGTGCTAGATATGGAGTTTTCTATTTGGTGAAGGAAGAAGCCGCAAGGCCTTTGAGGCCATATTGCTTCTCTTCTCTCGGAATCCAACCTCCTTGCCTCATCTCCCTTTCTTCACCAGCATAACTTATATAGTAAGAGAGGCCTAGAACCATTTCACAGATGGGGAAAGATCTGTCTTGCTTTCTTCTCTTAGAAAATTTAACGAAAAACTTCTAGGATATGGTGAGCTGGAAGAAGTGTTTCTGTCATCCTTATAATGAAAAAGAGCCAGATTAACTTAACAGTTATGATTTTTTTCCACATTAGAGAGCTGAGTTCACAGAGCAAACAGTGGCCCCAAATCTGAGAAGAGATTGGTCCCTGCAAAGATAAGGGAAACACAAGCACATGCTTTCATGGGTAGACACGACCCAGAAGCAGACCCCTGTGAGATGAATGATGAATTCTAAGTGTGGGCTGGTGGGATAGTGTGAAGTCCAACAAAGAGAACTTCAGGGACATGACATGCTCTTGTAGTCCCTCTTCCAGGAACTCAAACAGATATTCACAGAAAGTTCGGTAAGAGCATTAAGAATATGCCTATTTTGCTGAGAAAGAACAGTCATGAACGAGGAGAAACTTTCGTCCTTAGGGCACTGGAGAAAATGCAGGTCAGCTTGAAGAAGGGAATAGAGGGGAAAAAATACCTTCTCCTGGGCAAAGAGCAGGGCTATGCACTGGGCTCACAATTGAGAGATGGGAGGAGAAGAGAATTGAGAGGACCACAACTCTGAGATCCAGGATTTGATGCCAGTTTAAGACAGAAATTTAACTAGAACAGCAGAGAATACTCTGTCATGATGCCTTCCACTAGCAAACGAACACACTTTGAATTACAGCTAAGAGCAGAATTTGCAGGAAGAGAACAGAAATGGAGTATAAGCAGGCAAAAAGATCTTTTAGGAGGAAAAGCTTCAAGAGGCAACCTAAAGTACAGCACACAGATGAGACATGACTCTGGCTTACAAATTCTCACGCCAAACACAAGGCATGACTGCAGGAATTTGAAACCTATGGTACACTTGGTGTAACCACAGCAGCAACGTATCTCAAACACACCCAATGGCTAACCAGATTAACTCAAATAGAAACCATATAAAGCATGTTTTTAGATTATAATGAAATTCATATAGAAATCAATAGCACTAAGGTTTTGGAAAAATCTCCAAATATTTGAAAATTGAACAACACAATTCTAAATAATCCATAGGTTAAAGAGGAAATCTCAAGAGAAATTTAAAAATAATTTGAAATGAATGAATATGGAAATTCAATACATAAAAATTTGTGGTTTGCAGCAGAAATAGTGCTTAGAGGGAAATTTATAGCATTAAATGTTTATATTGGAAAAGCAGAGAGGTCTCAAAGCAGTAATTTAAGTTTCTACCTTAAAAAAAAAAGAAGAGCAAATTAAACCTAAGGCAAGCAGAAAAAAGGAAATAAAGATAAGATCAGAAATCAATGAATTTGAAAACAGAAAAATGATAAATAAAAATTAGCAAAACTAAAAATTTATTTTTTGTGGCTGGGGTGGTGGCTCATGCCTATAATCCCAGCACGTTGGGAGGCCGAGGTAGGTGGATAACTTGAGGTCAGGAGTTCGAGACCACCCTGGCCAATATGGTGAAACCCTGTCACTACTAAAACTGCAAAAATTAGCTGGGTGTGGCGGTTTCTGCCTGTAGTCCCAGCTACTTGGGAGGCTGAGGCAGGAGAATCATTTGAACCCGGGAGACAGAGGTTGCAGTGAGCCGAGAACAGGCCACTACACTCCAGCTTGGGCAACAGAGGGAGACGAAATCTCAAAAAAATAAAATAAAATAAAATAAAAATTTATTTTTTGGAAAGCTAAATAAAATTGATAAACCTCTGGCTAGATTAACCAAAATGGAGGAGGGAGAAACAAATAAAATGAAACCTACCAGTTTCAGGAATGGTAAGAGAAGGTTACCACTGACGCCACAGACATTTTCAGAATATTATAGAAATACTACCAACAATTCTAAAACTTCAATAAAATTGATCAATCCCTCAAAAGACAGAGACTGCAAAAAAATTAAGAAGAAACAGGTAGATGCAATAATCCTATAACTATTAAATAAATTGAATTTGTAGTTAAAATTCTCTCCAAAAGAACCCTCCAGGCCCAAGTGATTTTGTTAGTGAATTTTATCAAATATATAAGGCAGAAATACTACTCTGTTCACAAAATCCTCTGCAGAAAATAGAAGAATTCCTTGCTTATTTTTTTTGTGGTCAATATTATTCTAATGTCAAAACCAGACAAAGATTTTATAAGAAAAGTACTAAAAAGTATCTCTCATCAACACAAACACAAAAATCCTCAAAAAAAGTATAACTAATTGAATATAGCAATATAAAAGAATAATCTATCTTAATCAAGTGGAGTTTATCCCAAGAATGCAAACTGATTTAACATTTAAAAATTAATCAATGTAATTCACTCAATAAACAAGAAAAAATCATTTTAATAGATGAGAAAAAAGCATTTGTCGAAATTCAACATCAATTCATGATTAAAAAAAATTCTCAGCAAACTCGGAATAGGAAAGAATATCTACAAATAGATAAAAGCCTTCAAAAAATTAAAACTATACAACTAACATAACACTTAATGAGGGAAGATTGAAATCCTTCCTTTTAAAATCAAGAGCAAGGTAAAAATTTCCTTTCTCACCACTTTCATACAAATCATACTAGCGGCCTGAGTGCAATAAGAGAAGAGAAAGGAAGGGAGAAAAAAGTATCTATTCACAGATGGTATGACTTTCTATGTAGAAAATTTCAAATAATATACAAAAAAAAATCTTCCAAGAACTAATATGTAAATTCATCAAAATTACAGAATGTAATGACAATGTATAATGGTCAAACATATTTCTATATGCTAGCAATAAACAATTAGAATTTGGAATTTAAAAAATTATAATAGCATAAAAATAATAAAACCTGTGGGTGTATATCTGTGTGTAAACAAAATATAAGAAGGATCTATATGCTTACAACTACAAAGCCCTGATGAAGGAAGTAAAAAAAGATAAATAATTGGAAAAATGTACTGTGCTCATGGATTAAAAGACTCAATATTATTAAGATTTCAGTCTTTTTCCAATTTGATCTATAGAGTTAATGCAATCCCAATTAAAATCCCAGCAATGATTTTTGTTGATATTCACAGGTTTATTCTAAAATGTATATGGGAAGATAAAGGAAATAAAATAACTTATATGATTTTGAAACAAAAGAACAAAGTTAGAACACTCCCAATATCTGTTTTCAAGACTTACTGTTATGCTACAGTATTCAGGATTGTGTAGTATCAGTAATAGGACAGGCACATAGATGAAAGGAACAAAATATGAAGCCAAGAAATATATCCAGTCTAACGTAGTCAAATGATTTTGACAAAGGTACAAAGGCAAACTGAAAGAAAGGATAGTGTTTTCAGCAAATTGTGCTGAAACAATTCAATCTCCGTATGCAAAAAAATTGAACCCTGGCAAAAAAAACTCACACCTTATACAAAAATTAATTCAAAATGGACCATATACATTCATGTAAATCCTAAAACTATAAAATGTCTAGAAATAGATAGGAAAAAATCGTGTGAATTTAGATTTTTCAAGTAGTTTTTAGACATGACTCCGAAAGCAAGATTCATAAAAGAAAAAAATTTATAACTTGGATAAATTATCAAAATTAAAATATTTTGCTTTGTAAAAGATACTGTTGACATATTTCAAAAGACAGGTCATATCCTGGAAGGAAATAGATGCAACTCACATATCTGATAATGTACTTTTATGCAAATGTATAAAGAGCCCTCAAAAATCTACAAAAATCAGCAATCAAAAATGTTCATTTTAAAAAGTGAGGGTGGGATAAAGCTTTAAACAGGTAACTTACCAAAGAAGATATGCAAATGAAAACTAAGCACATGAAAAGATACACAGCAACATTAGTCATTAAGGAAATGCAAATTAATCTCAAGGAGATACAACTATTACAAGTACTAGAATGGTTAAAATGAAAAAAATAGGTGACAACACCAAGTCTGACAAAGACGAAGAGCAACTTGGTAGGAGGCAGTTATGCATAAATGTGTAAATGCACATTTAACACATAACTCAGCAGTCCCACACTTAGACATTTACCCTAGAAAATTGTAAGAATACACCTAGAAACACTTGTACATGCATATTCATAGGAGCCTTGTTTATCAGATCCGAAAATTGGAAACAATGAAAATGTCCTTCAACATATAATTGTAAAAAGGAACAGTGGTAGATTTCTACAATAGAACTCTACCCAGCAATAAGAAGGAAAAGAGTATGAGCTCACCCAGCAATAGGAAAGAATCTTAAATGTGCTTTTCTAAGTGAAAGAAGCTAAACTAAAAAGAGCTTTATATTGTATAATTTCAGTTATATAGCATTCTGGGAACAATGCAAAACAATAAAGTCCGAAAGGTGCCAGGGTTGGATCTGAGGGGCGGAGTTGGCCACAAAAGGGTAGCATTAGGGAATTTAGGGGGTGATGGAACTTTGGCAAGTAAATACATGACTATGCTTTTGTCAAAACCCATAGAATTATGTACGGCAAAGAAAGAATTTTATTATACGGAAACTTTTTAAAAGAAAACTGGAATGTCAAGAGAACCCAAGATGAAATGTACTCTGGCAATTGAATCTAACTGTATTATAAATGAGTAACATCCACACGACAGAGGTGGAAAAGAAAGGAGTTAATATGAATAACCTTAAAAAACCTTATGTTGACTGGATGATGAAAATAGCTGAATAGAAACTATAAAAAGAAGAATAAAAATAAAAATAAATGGAGTCCAAAGAAAAGCTGGTAAGAGTTGATGACTCATTCCTTATGATCTCTAGGTGTGGGGAGAGCTTCTCTTTCACTTACTTGACAAGTTCTTCCTGGAATTAGCCTTGCCTGCCTCTTCTCATCACTGGAATGGTAGGGTCAGAAAAGTATAAACCCACATGAAGAGTAAAGGGTTCAACATGCCACGTGGAATACTGACATCCAAGTATAGGCTGGCCTCTGGCATTGCTCGAAGGATTCCCTGTAGCTTCACTGCCTCTTCACAGGTCACCCAAAGCCCACTTAGTTTAGTTTATCGACTGACTTTGTCTCTATATCTAGATCCCTTTCTGGGGGACACAGTGATGGCTGGTTAAGGAAACTCAAAGTTTATAATTCTAGGATTTCACAAATTAGTTTTCTTTCTCTACCCCTCCTGCCTGCATTTAAGACACAATAGACATTTCACACATATAACAAAATTACATAAAAGAAGGAAAATTGGACAGCTATGTCTTTCTACTTAAGCTGGGCTGTGGTCAGTATGAAAATTTAGAGTTAGAAAACGCTACACCTTATCTATGTTGCTTCAAAATTGCCTTTTTATAAATCAATTCTATTCAATCCACGTGCAAAATTCAACAGTATCCTTGCAGTCCTTTTCCTCTAGATGAAATTTATACAAATTCGCAAGTGTTTCTAGGGAAATCGTATGGTATAAAAAAGATGATACGTGGCACGCTTGGCATTTTGTACATATAAGAAATTTGAAAGGAAGTTACTTTTCCAGCAATATGACCAAAAGCTTTCATGTACAATTTTTAAAATCATAATATTTATACTCTCCTTTTCATGGATATGTCAGAACACTTCAGCAAAGTAATTTAATAATTATCTTTACATCCCTCTGTAAACTCTCAATTCAGGAGCTTAAAAAATGTTCAAAAATTAACACATGCAATTGATTAATTCAGACAAAAAATAAATGACTAGAGAAAAAAAGATTGTAGCAATTTCTAAGATAATTTCTACCACAGCAGTAAGTATTTACTATAGCAATAGTACTTACTACAGCAATTGTTTCTTATAGCAATAAGTACTTCAAAATCATGTCTGCCTATATGTGTGTGTGAGACAGAAACAGTTTACTGACACTGAGAAAGAACACAGATATACTATGTATTTTAATAAGAAGAGCACACTTGAGTAACCAAATCTTATGTTCTCTGTAATATTATTTCCAAGCACTTTCCTAATTTTCTGCATTGTAATTTGTCTAGAAATGTAATTTCTTTAGGAAGATTGAAATAATTTTCATCTTAAGGACTATATATGCAGTTTGTTTTGATTGAGGCACAGAAACTTGTGAAGTTTTCAGCGCACAATGGTCTTTCAATATATATCTTTTGACTGAATTAGAGAAGCAATCAAGTAGAGCTTATCTTATGGGGAGAGGAAAGGAGGCCATGTAAGGGCAAGAAACTACTATCCAATGATGCGAGATGGTAAAGAGACACTGAAATCTCAGCATACACATCACAAAAAGCTTGCTTAGTGGGGAGAAGAAGGGAAAGTTTTTCCATTGAATGGTGATATAGTTTGGATATGTGTCCCTGCCCAAATCTCATGTTGAATTGTAATCCCCAGTATTGGATGTGGGGCCTGGTGGGAGGTGATTGCATCATGGGGTGGATTTCTCCTGAATGGTTTAGCACCATCCCCTTAGTGATAAGTGAGCTCTTGCCCTGAGTTCACATGAGATCTGATCATTTAAAAGTGTGTGACACCTCCCCCTACCCCGTTCTCTCTTTCTCTCTCCTGCTTTCACCATGTGACTTGCCTGTTCCCCCTTCAGCTTCCACTATGATGGAAAGTTCCCCAAAGCTTCACTAGAAGCCAAGCAGATACCAGCTCCATGCTTCCTGTAAAGACTGCTGAACCATGAGCAAATTAAACCTCTTTTCGTCGCAAACCACCCAGTGTAAGGTACTTCTTTATGGCAATGCAATAACAGCCTAATACAAGTGGTATTTACAAACTCTGAGCTATGACTTCATTGCTTTCTGATTTTAAGCTCCATCTTCCAAAAATTTTAGTAGCTCCTTTCTATCTCTGTATATTTATGCTTGTCTGTTTCACTGAACATCAGTTCTCTTAATCGGTAATGCATCTTATTCACCCTGGTTCCACTATAGCCTGAGCCCAGTGACTTGCAAACAACAGACATGTAGTAAGTAATTATCATTTGGGTTTGATTAAATTTTACTAATGGTTCATATCTTCCTTGCATGTCTGGTCTCTTTTCTACTAAGAAAATCCCTGAATATTTAGTTTTCTTCTCTTCTTTTGCTTCTCTATTTTTGCTAAACATTCAGATATTTTTGGTGACAATTTCAGGTTGACTAATTTGGGACATGGGAGGTGCAAAATCCTGCCAAGGGAAGGTCTGATGGATGAAACAATACTTTGGTACAGAACAAATCAGAAATTTAATTTCATTTTGAGCTGGTGGAAGCTTTCAGTTTATAGCCTCTGGCTCCTCTCCTCAGCGTTCCGTAGAGAATGCCTTTCCCTGTCTTTCACCTCTTCTGAAGAGGTCTTTTTCTTTGGCTACAGGTGGAATTTTTTTGGACAAATAAGATATTTTTGTACTTGTTTCTGTCTGCTGGCTACTGTGAACTTCTACTAGGAAGCCTTAGCAAACTCTATCCTCTTCAGAAGACTCACCATGAGGTGCTTCTTTTGATTTGAATAATTTATTGGTCTATCTCTCTTTTTCTTATCCTCTTGTGAGGGACTTGGATGAGCAGACCTCAGTTCTATAGCTAAACCAGCTGTCATTCAGGCAGACCTTCAAGAGATACACAGCAGAATTCCAGCAGTTTCAAGGCTGTGGAGACTCAGTTTCCAGTTAACTAAACACCTGAGGGTATCGGAGAGAGAACCTCAAAGGTAGCAGCAGTCTCTGAGCAAACAGGTATTTTAGTATGTCTGTTTGTTTATACCTTACAGAGCTGACTCCTGTAGTTCTCCTTTTCAGCTAAGTTTAGTCATTGACATTGAAGAGCTAAGAGGATGAATCAGAAAGAAAGAAATAAAAGAGACTAAATATGAGGAGATAAAGATTAGGTGTAGTGCTAGCAAATTTCCCAATATGAATCACATATTTCTTTAAATCCATTTTTGGTTGAAGCTAAATAGTATAGACTAAATAAAGGTCTAAGAATGATCTTAATGAAAATAGAAGTTTTTGTCCCAGAGGTTACCACCATCCTAAGGTCATGTTTTACTGCGGCTATGAATAAATGGAGAACCCCTACCCAGGGAAAGTAAAATAAAAGTAGACAGGACTTAATCTTTTGTAATTCTATGGATTCTTAGTTTACTCTTCCATCTCAGCATAAGGCAAAACAATACTTTCTTAAAGAGCTCTTTTTATTTACTCCCTTCAGCTAGAGCTGTGTGTACCAGAATATGGGCAGTTCCTCTCAGGATAAATGCCTCTATTTTACAGATTCACAAATAATCTACAACTAAACCCAACACATTATTAGTTTTTCTAAGAAGCGAAGAGCCTGAAGCTTTACAAAACAGAAATGCAGAAAGGACCCTATGGGAGGCTTGGTGTGCACACTCTAGCAGATTCAAGTTGATTGCTTAACAATAGAAGGCCACAGAGGAACCTGCTGGGAATAGGTTTCTGCCTTATCTATGTAGTTTAATTGACACCACATATGAACACATCGCATGAAAATATTCTACGGATAAGTCATCTTTGTTTTCATGTCACCGAGTCTTACCAACTTAGCAAATAAGCATAGAAAATTTCCAGAGATTAAAAGGCAGGTTTATTGTCTATAGTGATAGGAGAGGGCACTGTTAACTAAAGAAAAAAAAATCCTAATCTCCTGAGCCATCCATCTGTAACAATATTTTGGAGCTATGAAACTTCTTATTTTACCACATTCCATATACAAAAGATGGAAAGAAAAGCTACTTGGTTGAAAAATAATTTATATGAAAAGCACAGAAGAAACCCAAAAAGGAAATTAATCAGATTATTTTCTCACCTTCAGGTGATTGTTACAGATGTTTCACAAGTCTCAGGACATCTGCTGTTCATCAGTTCTAACAAATACATGGTGTCACTATAAAGCCAAAGCATTAGTCTCGTATTTACAACCCAGAGGTTTTCTACTTCTTTGTTTCCTGCTTTGCTCCTGCAAGTTAGAATTCACAAAGAGTTAAATATCCTAGGCAGCTTTTATTCTACACTAGTAGAGATAGATCCTTTAATTCAAGGCATAAAAAAATGGAGAAATCCATGATCTATAATCATCAAAAGAAATAGCAGAGGATAATATATTTTTGTTAATCATCTACTTTTTTTTTAATCTGGTATTTATTGCCCTAAGACAAATTAAGCCCATGTCAATTAACTTTCACTCCATAACCTTTCATTACAGAAAGCAATTTAAGGGATGAAGAATTATTTGTTAAATCAATCCCCAATTTATTAGCTGTCTTGACTTTTAGCAAGTTTAAGATTACTTTTTATAATAATTCCATCTTTGGATTGCTTAATGCTCAGATATAAACAGATTTTTTGAATAGAAGATATTTCAGTTAATAACAATTAAATTCATAGATCCTGAAAAATTATATATGTGGATTTTCATAGGCAGTTTGTACCTAACTCCAGAAACTTAAAATATTATATAGGGACATTTAAAAAATCTGAGTTCAAGAAACAAAAGTTATTGACACAAGGGATATAACTATAAAAGCAGACGTTTTTACCTTTTCATTTCATGAATTAAGTAAAGTAAGAAGAAGAAGGAAAGAAATAAGTCTAAGTGTTGATATGTAAATAAAAATGCAAACGTGTTTTTGCCATTGTTAAAATCACCCATTATGAATAAGTGCTTTTGTTTTCCATGTTCCTGTGGGATATATCAGGTCAAATGTCAGTTCTGTCCTCAAAATGGCCTCTTAAAATCCTGTCTCTCCTTCCTCCAAGAGCAGGTGCATGAAATAAACCAGCAGGCAGTCAAAGTTGAAATTACATTTGTGCGTCCTAAATCATGACATTCAGTCTTGAAGAGAAAGAAGAAAGCGCAGATGTCTTTTCACCAAAGGACCTAGCTCTGTGGAGAAGAAAGTGGGGGGGCGGGGGACAGGAAATCACAAAGACACAACACATTCCTGTTTGCTTCAACTGAGTGCTTCCACAGACCTTCTTTGTATTAGACAGAATGGAGATCAGACTCTCACACGTGTTCAGGCCAAGATCAGTGCTGCAGATTCTCAGCAGTTCTCTGTGTTCAGTCTGCTCTCCTGAATTAACATCATTTTATATTTGATCATTATGAATCTCAGTTCTTGCATAAGCAGGGAAAAAATTTAGGTTATTGAGAGAGGGAGAGGAAAACCCTGCTGAGACATGCATGTGGGCTACTTTTGGACCATCCGTTTGAATACATTGCCCAATGCCATGGTCCTTCCATACATATGATTTTCTACTCTCAAATAAGCTCAGCAACTTTCCTAGAATAAACATTTGAACAACTTTTAAAAGAAGCTAGTTAGGGATTTAGAAATGTAATTTGAACACTAAAATTATACTGTGCACCTGCATTTTCTTTCATCTTCAAATGTAAAAATCCAGGATATTTCCCAAATTATGCCACTAATGTGTGTTTTGTTTTAGCTTTTTTAATGTTTCAAACATATTTCTAGCCTTTTGAAAAATAAAATTCAAAAAAAAGAAGAATAAAATAAAAATTAAGTTGACATATAACCTATCTTCTTTTTAAAAAATACTATCAAGAAGGGAAAATCCTACTCCAGTCCCATTGCCCAAATTTAAGATTTGGTTCTTAGCTTTCCAGGCTTTTTATTTCTTGATATATAAGAGTATGTGTTTGTGTATATGTATGTATGTATATACACATATTAATAACTATGCTCATATATGCTTTATACAATTTGATCATATTTTATCTAGAATTTGTGTTTTAAATTATTTAACAAAATATCCTAAAAAATATTTTCATAGTCCTAGCTCCTACAGTGGGCACTAAATTTTAGGCTAATTTTTTTAACAACTAGGTATAGATTTGAATTCCTAATTACTTAGTAGAGTGCTTTAGACATTTAACTTTCTATTTCTAGTATTTGAAAGAGTGACAAAAAGATTTTATTACAGAAAAATACACACAGCATTAGAGAAGCAAGCAAAGCTAGACTATGCCTTAAAGGCCAATGGGTTTGCTGACTGACAGTACCTGATGAATTCCTAGAAAAACCTCTGTTCATATAACTGATTTCTATACAAAGCAGGCTTCACTATTCTGTGTGAATTCCATGAAAGTTTTCATAAGGGAATAAGTTTAAATACCATCTTAAGAAGGAAGATGCACTTCAAATGATCCAGCATCTTCTCCACTAAATCTTGTTAGGCAGACACTTAGAGGTCACCATATCGAATTGTTTCATTCAATGACATTTCATCACTTTTTTTTGAAACCAACAAAAAAAAATTAACCATTTGTTTAAAAATATATTTGTTTCCCTTAATTTAAAAAATCCGATAAACAAATTCTGGTACCTTACCTCATGCAATGTATTTATTCAGTGATAAAAAGAAATGAGCTGTCAAGGCATGAAAATGCATATTGCTAAGTGGAAGATGCCAGTCTGAAAAGTTACATACTATATGAGTACAACTACATGGCATTCTGGAAAAGACAAAACTATAGACAGTAAAAACATTAGTGGATGCAGCCAGGCACGGTGGCTCATGCCTGTAATCCCAGCACTTTGGGAGGCTGAGGCCGGCGGATCACGAGGTCAGGAGATCGAGACCACGGTGAAACCCCGTCTCTACTAAAAATATAAAAAATTAGCCCGGCGCAGTGGTGGACGCCTGTAGTCCCAGCTACTTGAGAGGCTGAGGCAGGAGAATGGTGTGAACCCAGGAGGTGGAGCTTGCAGTAAGCTGAGACCGTGCCACTGCACTCCAGCCTGGGTGATGGAGCGAGACTCCGTCACAAAAAAAAAAAAAAAAATTGTGAATGCTGGAGTTCAGGAGGGGTATAAGAGAATAAAAAGTACAAAACATGGGATTTTTAGGACTGTGAAATTATTCCATGATACTATGATGGTGGATACAGGACATTATGTATTTATCAAAACCCACTGAATGTACAAGACAAAGAGTAAACTCCTAGGTAAACTATGAACTAGAGTTAATAATCTATCAGTATTGGCTCTTCAGCTGTAAAAATGTACCACACTAATGCAAGATGTTAATGATAGGAGAAAGAGGGTGGGGGGTGAAGGGGGTGTGTAATATGGGAAATTGTGCTTTTTGCCTATGTTTTCTGAAACCTAAAACTGCTCTGAAAAATAAAGTCTATTAACTGAAGAAATGAAAGGGAAATAAAGAAGACAGCTTGAGGGTGAAGTGCTGTACCCCCCAACCTTATTGTTCACTAGGATTTGTGATAAATTCATGCCTATGTTTCGAATTCTCCAACGGAATGTACTGATGATCTGTTTCTTATTACGTTTTCTACAATAATTTATTAAATAATTTCCTTTTAGATTACTTTTAGGGGAAAAAAAGAAAAAGCAGAAGAAAAATATGTCTGAACCAATTTCCAAATTTGGCTAAAGTTTGAGAAGACATAAAGAGAAAGGAACAAGTATTAATTGTGCCTGACATGAAATGCCATGGGTTAAGGTTTGTTCTTATTTCAGGGTCTTCTGGCTTGTTGGCGTCAGCTTTGTCCCATTTATAATGTAGACATTAAACAAGATTGTCCAGTTTAAAGTCTGCTGGTTGTGGCCAAAACACTTCATGCAGACGACATATAGGTAATCTCTTTGCCTCTCAAGTATTAGTGCTGAAATCTGGATTGTAATGATTGACTCAAGCATGTTTGAGTGTCAGGAAAATGGATCCGGATTTCTACATGCAACTTTGTATAAATAAACATCACAGTAGATGTGATCCAGGGGTAGGATATTGGGAGATGAAGTGCAGCACAGGTTGCATTTCAATTTAAGACAGCAGTCAGCTGGGGATTGAGCCTATGCAGTCCTGGGACATATGTTCAGGAAAATGTCCCTTGTTATAAACCATGTAAAAATAATAAGAAGAATCTTCCCACAGATTTCTGCAAGTGGCAGAGCTAAAAAAGAAACAGTTGCTTTAAAATATATATTTTTCCATTCACACAGCTTCCATATAAAAATATGCTATATTCCAGAGGTTTTTATCTTCATAAAATCAGCCTGTATGCAATTCCTAGCAGAGTGAACAAATACAGCAAAATATTTTTTAACAAGCAAATAAAACTTGCAATTTACTTTTGTTGAAAATCAAATTTTAATTTAACTAGTATTGTATTTTGCTGCCTTGTCTAAGTTTATTTTAAATTATGAAGTGCCAAGATATGGAAACAAACTAAATGCCAATCATCAATGGATGAATAGATAAAGAAAGTATAGTATATCAAGGGAAAATAAGTCATTATATAAAATGGATACCTGCACACATTATATTTATCACAGGGCAATTCACAATTGCAAAGATATGGAATCAACCTAAGTGCTCATCAACTGATGAGTGGATAAAGAAAATGTGGCATGCATATATATAAACACACACGCGCACACACACACACACACCATGAAATAATATTCAGCCTCAAACAAACCAGAATAATGTATTAATGTATTTTGCAATAACTTGGATGGAACTATAAGCCATTATCCTAAGTGAAGTAACTCAGGAATGAAAAGCAAAAAATCGCGCATTCTCATTTATAACTGGGAGCTAAGCTATGGATTGTGTAAAGGCATGGAGAGTAGTATAGTGGACATTGAAGACTCAGAAATGGGAAGGGTGGGAGGGAAGTGAGGAACGACAAATTACCTGTCAAGTACAATGTATACTACTCAAGTGATGAGTACATTAAAAGCCCAGGCTTCACCATTATACAATTCATCTATGTAATCAAAAACCACTTGTACCCCTAAAACTATTGAAATATTTTTTTAAATCAGTAAAACACCTGAATAAACATCTGTCAAAAAAGACCTACAATGGCCAATAGGTATATGACCAAATTCTCAACATCAGTAATCACCAGGGAAGTGCAAATCAAAACCACAATATGATATCACCTCATTCAAATTAGAATGGCTATTATCAAAAACACAAAACGTAACAGGTGTTGGTGAGGACTTGGAGAAAGGGGAACCCTTATACACTGTCGTTTGGAATGTATATTACTACAGCCATTATGGAAAATGGTATGGAGGTTCCTCATAAGACTAAAAATAGAACTATGATATGATACAGCAATCCCACTACTGGGTATATACGAAAATGACATGAAATTTGTATATTAAAGTGATATCTGAACTCCCAAGTTTGTTGCAGCAGTATTCACAATAGCCAAATATAGAATCAATCTAAATGGTCATCAATGGACAAATAGACAAGAAAACGTGGTGTATATATATATATACAATAGAATACTATTCAACCATAAAAAGAAAATCCTGTCATTTGTAGTAACATGGATAACCTGGGGGACATCAGATTATGTAAAATAAGCCCTGCACATCTCACTTATATTTGGAATCTTAAAAAGTCAGTCTCATATATGTAGAGAGTAAAATGATGGTTACCAGAATCTAGGATGGTTATGCAACAGGGGGATGGAAGGGGTGTTGGTCAAAAGATTTGTAATTATAGTTAGAAGAAATAAACTCAAGAGACCCATTATACAGCAAGGTGACTATAGGTAATAACAATACATTTTCTTTTTGAAAAATACAAAGAGAATGGTAGTTAAGTGGTCTTAACACAAAAATGATACCTTATAAGGTAATGAATTTGTTACTTCAGTATATTTAACCACTCCATAATGTATACACACTTCCAAACATCATGTTGTACACAATAAATACATATAATATTATCTGTCAATTTAAAAAAAATTAAGTTAAAATCATTTGAAAATCTAAAAAAAGAAAGTGTGGTATGTATACCACATTTGTGTGTGTGTGTGCGTGTGTGTGTAGAATCAATCTAAGTAGTCATCAATGGATGAATAGATGAAGAAAATGTGGTATAGATACACAATGGATAATGGACATACACACACAAAATGGACTATCACTTAGCCTTTAAAAAGAAGGTAATTCTGCAACATATGACAAAATGAGTGACCCCTGGGGATATTGTACTATGTGAAATAAACCAATTACAGATGGACAAATACTGCATTATTCCATTTACTTTAGGTACATAGATAGAATAGTCAAACACATAGAAGCAGAGAGTAGAACAGTGGTTACCAGGGGCTGAAAAAAACGGGAAATGGGGAGTCGTTCAACGGGTATAATGTTTCAGTTATGTAAGATGAATTAGTTCTAGAGATCTGCTGCATATCATAGTGCCTACAGTCAACAATACAAAATGCTGTACACTTAAAAAATTTCTTACGAGAGTAGGTCTTATGTTAAGTGTTCTTACCACAATAAAGTATTTTTAAATATAAATATGAAATGTCTTTGCAAATATTAGAATTGTGCTGTTTTAGCACTTGGCACATGTGCCTGTGGGGGATGAAAATAATGATGCTGTCCACACTCCTAACAATCATTATGACTAGGTATTATACTAATTACAGTAGCAATGGCAACTAAGTTTCTGTCCCCTGACTTGGGGAACTCTCACTAGATTGTAATTTTAGAATAGCTATTTTTTCCTAAATATTCCAGAATCAGTGCAGAAATGGTGATATCATCTGAACGTATCCCCTAGAATTCATGTGTTGAAAGCTTAATCCCCAGTGCATCAGTGTTGGGAGCTGGGGCCTCATGGGTGGTGTTTAGGTCATGAGGGCAGAGGTCTCATGTATAGATTAATGCCATAATAAAAAGGACTCTTGGAAATGGGTTTGTTCTCTTTCTCTCTTTGCCCTTCCAACTTTTGCTCTGTGATGACACAGCAAGAATGCCCCTACAAGATGCCAGGACCTTGATCTTTGAATTTCCAGCCTCCAGAATTGTAAGCCAATAAATTTCTGTTTATTATAAGTTACTCAGCCTCAGGTATTCTGTTATAGCAGCCCAAGACAGACCTACAGGAAAACATTAAGCCCAATGTACTATATTAGGCCAATGCACAGTAGTTCCCCCATATTCATTGTTTTGCTTTCCACAATTTCAGCTACCCTGAGTAGCCTGAAGAAATCACTCACTGCCCCACTCTGTCCCCCATAGAACGTGAATCATTCCGCTATTCAGTGTATCCACATTGTATATGCTACTTGCCCATTAGTCACTTAGTAACCATCTCAGTTATCAGATCAAAACCAAACATAATATATATAGAGTTCGCCACCATCTGTGGTTTAAAATATCCACTGGAGGTCTTAGAACATATTCTCTGAAGACAAGGTAGACTACTGGACTCTATGACAGTCATATTCAAAAAAGCTAACATGCTTTGAGGGACACTCAGATTTGTTTCAGTCATAACAAACGTGCTCTTAATTATCCTGTACACCTTCAATGAAATTAGTTTAAAACAAATCCTACTCAAAAACAATCTCAGACTCAGTGTTGGCACAGACTTTAGAGATTAGTCTCAATTTCACTAATTCTCTTTAAATCAGAGTTTCTCATCTGTGTCACTATTAACATTTTGTGCTAGATGAGCCTATGTTTGGGGCACTGTCTTGTGCAATGTGGAATGTTTCATAATATCCCTGGCCTCTACCTACTGGATGCCAATAGCACTCTCTATCAGTGTGACAACCAAAAATGTCTCAGACACTTCAGAATTTCCCTGGGGGGACAAAATCACCTGAGCTAGAACTACTATTCAACCTTTCCCAGGCATTTTCCTCCAGAATCTGATTGAATATATATAGTGATAGAAAAATTTCTATTAATGAGGGTACCAATTAAACATTTATAACTTTAATCAGCACTCATATAAATGTGATTGATATGTCATTTAGATCACTGCCTTTATTTATTCAACACCCTCTACTACCACCTAAAAAACCACTCATCTTTCAAGACTCAGATCAAAGGTAAGAGCTTCACAGAGCCTTTCCTGAACTCACCTCAAATGTAAAAGTGACTCCTCTCCTGAGTGTTTCCCCTGAACCCCTTACCCCTTCTTTTTCCTTCCTTTCACTAAAAAAAAAATAATAAAAATAAATAACTCCTGTATGTGCTGGGCACTCTTCTAAGTTCTGGAGTTAAAGCACTAAGCAAAGCAAACCAAAAAAAAAAAAAAACAAAAAAACACGAAACTCTCCCTCATGGAGTTTGTATTCTGTAATGAAGGTGGAGAATGACAATTATTTTTAAAAATTATGTGAAAACAGTTAAACAGAAAGTGGGAGTATTAAAATGTTTTAAAGAATCATCAAGTCCTCACTGAACAGGTGCTGTTTGAGATAAGACAGGAAAGTGATAAAGGATGAGTCACATGGTGATCGGATGGAAAATCATGTCGGACTGAAGGAATGGCAGCTATAACTGGAAGGCTTCACTGTGCTTCACTCTTTATATGTCCTTCTCACTTATTAACACATAAAGAGAAATAAAGCTGTTGGTTTTGGTTATTCATACAATGCTCAGCATATACTCGGTATTTATTTTTTTCCATAAATGCAAACATGTTTTAAATACCTACTGCAAATATAAGTATCCTAACTGGAAAGCTTAGTGAGTTTTACTCAATTCACACTTCTTTAATTTGGGACTGTATGAAAATGTCTAAACATATGTTATGGAATTCTCTATTGATCTATCCATCTATCATCCACCTCCATATCTATTTAACTGAAGCAAATGTCCATATAACAAACCAAAATGACTTACAGTAGGATTCTGGTATTAATTTCAAGGTTTTTTTTATACTTTGCTTTTTCCACTATAAGTGATGAGAACTCTTAGTCAGGTGCTAACAAGTCTGGTCTTTTCCTTTCTCTTGGCCCAGTTTCTATCCCTTCTCAGTTGTTCAGTTCTGCTAAGAAACTGGATCTTGCCAATGAAAAGACAGGCTGGCCGAGTATGGATTGTTTCTTCCTTTTATCAATGGATTTGGAACTTTTGTGAAAAATCCCCAACCTCTTCCTCTCTGACTACACAGAGTTTACTCTGCAAATGAGCAATCTTTCTGAGATGATTAACTTCCGTGTTCTCAGCACAAAATAACGCTTTCTCCCAGAGACTGGCTTTCCTTTCACTCTGCAAAAGCCTGTGAGAGACACTCTCTCTCCCTCTGCTTGCAGTGCTCTGTCTTGTGTGTCACTGTTTTCCACTGACCTGTCCCATGGCAGTGAGAGTGCTGTGGTTTCCTGTGCCTCTGGTCAGAGAGAGGAAGTGCCTGGTTGATGACTGAGACAGAGGGAGTAATTCCAGTATTCATCCCGTGCAACACAATAGCCATCCTCCCAGCTGCAGCCACCCAGGGGTTTGTATTCCCAGCCAGTTAGGATCCCAGCAGGAAAGTGATGCCACATTCAGCTTGGCGTAATTTGTAATGACTTTAACAAAGAAAATATTTGCAAAGATGTGGTCAGAGAATAACGAATTCACAAAGAGGAGTGTAGTACAAAAGGGCTAAGAACATGGCACTGGATAGGCCTGAGGAAGCAAGGAGGGGGAGCAGTCACTGTAATCTGACAGCAGCTACAGCCTTGAGTCACACAGTCTGCCTGCAATAATGACTTGCAGAAAAGAAGCAAAGGAATATACACTCCAACCTCACTCTTCATCCTTCCCTTTTTTCTTCCCCTCCTCCAAGTTCAAGGGACCCTATTGATGTAATCCATAAAGACTGGCTCCTGCGGCCTCGCAGTACAAAGGATGGAGTGTGAGTAGCAAGTGGAAGATGCCCAGCACATATCATCATGGTATTTCACTCCCATTATCCTTTGGTTGACATTCACATATTAGAGATATGAAAGATTTTCCCAATCCAAAATACCCATAGGATTGTGATATTATAAGCTATTGAAGTTAGCTAGGACATTGGTAATCATTTAATCAGAAAAATTCCCAAGCATATGAAGATTGCAAATGCTTGCCCCCCAGTGTCCCAATGCCAGATCTGGGACAAGAAACCAGATCTCCTAACTTGGAGCCCACTATGAAATGTTGTCATTTTAGAGGCAAATAGAGATCTAAAACGGCAAATGCCATTTAGGCCTTCTCGCAATATATGATATGTATTTGTGTATCCCTCCTTATATATACATATACCTATAACGATACAGAGGTAAATATATAAATATCAATATTTGTCAAAGCTAGAATGATGGGAAAGCAAGCTTGACATATCAAAAGTTGCCTCAGAAATGAACAGGCAGAATTTCAAGTGTAGTCCGGTTTCTTTTAATTGACCATAGGCATTGCACTTGATAAATTCATACAAGGGATTTCAAAATAAAGTTATTTTATTTTGCTCAGTTGAATATCTTTATGCTTCAAATTCAATGCATGCTTCTAATAAGTCCCTCTCCATTACATTTAAAGCATTATTATCATATTCTTATTTCTGTCCCATTCTCAGAAAGATTTGATTTGAACATAATGTGCATACAATCTTTAGAAGTCTGACTTGTTTGCAGAATTACAATAAGGTCTTACTTATTTGCTGCTATTGGAGAACAAATATTACCATGTAAATATATTTTTAGATAACTTGAAAATACACTTTAAATGATAGAACCTTTTCTCAGTAACACACAGTTTTTATAAATATCATTTATTATACTAAACTGCATCTTATTCTCCTCAGAGTAGAAGGGTGAAGGCCTATTTGACTCTACAGAAAATAATCTCAGGGTATTGTTTTTTATTTAATTCTTACATCAATTTTCTGAAGATTTCTGGTACCTTTAAACACTGCCAGTCTATGAGCTGTCAAGCCTTGTCAGGATACTGGTTTCTTATGTCACCTTCTTTGTAAATTAATTTTACCCAATCCAATTACGCATTTATTCAGTCAATACTGTTTAATGAATATGTTCTAGGTAAACTTCAAAGAGATTGAGTCAATATAAATGAGCTTTCTAACAAAATCACCCAAAGATAAACTACCTAAAAATGTTGTAAATTTCTCATCATTGGGTGTGTTTAAATATATGTTGGATGACCGTAAAAAAAGGATGCCAGAGCAGAGATTGTAGTATCACGAAAGTGTGGTATCAGAAAGTCAAATTTGTGGTACTTTACACATACGAGATGCTCTAATTCTAACTAGCAGTTGCCACCAGATCCACTCTTTCTTACTGCTGTAGCCTTAGCTCACTTTAATTGAAGATAGCAATGCCTGAAACAGAACCCTGAAATTACTTATTTCTTAGTTTTCAGCCATTTTAAGGAAGAATGATTCACAGGTAAACCTTGTGTTCGGAAGTGAATGATAACTTGTGTCATTTCTTAAATAAATATTTTAAATTCATTTACTCTGCTAATAGTTTTTACTTACTCAATATTCAATACTGTGAAAAAGAATCAAAAGCAATAATGTATTTCTGTTTGACTCAAATATTTTTAAACTCTCCAACTGAGCACCCAATTAGCCTAGTGACAGCCGAACTCCTCCATAACGCTTTGGCTATGAGAATATCTTTAACTTGCAATTTCTTTGCTTGTGGAAAGATGCAACTTCTTCTCCCAAAAAAATCCTTATTCAGTAACTTGCTAAACTTACTATCACTAAGAGTCAGAATAAGACATCATGTAAAATTGGAGCATGACTTAGTATGAAAGGCTATAAGGCCATGTATTGAACTCAGAATAGGTTCATTCACTTCACAAATATGTATGGAGTATCTATCAGGTCCTAAGCACTCTGCTAACAAGATTCATCTATGAACAAAACAGGTAAAAATAAACAAGATTAAATTTAGTATGTACTATATACTAATAAGTGCTAGGGAGAAAAGTGTAAGGCCGGGGAAAATGACAGTGGGGTTGCGCAGGGATGTGCTAAGATTTTGGTTAGGCTGGCCAGGGAAAGGTTTATGTAAAACCTGAGTTTGAAATAAAAACTTAATTAAAGAAAGGAGTCAACTTTGTGGATATCTGGAAAAGAGCATTTGAGGCATAATGATGAAGTGTGAAGCCCCCGACGCAGGGCTGCCCAGGTATTTGAGAATGAGTGAGGAGACCAGGGTGGCTGGGGCTTAGGGAGTGAAGGAGTGTGGTGGAACACGTGGCCCATCATGTAGGTTTCAAAGTCACAGCAAAAATATTTGCCTTTCCACAGTGTGTGACTGGGGACTTTTGAATAGAGGAATGACATGATCTCGTTTATGTTTTCATGGGATCACTCTGGCTGCTCCATTGAGAACAGACTGAAAGGGGTCTAGATAGAAAAAGGAAAACAAGTCAGGAGATACAGTTATGATTCATGAGCAGGATGACGGCACTTGGGCCAGGGGATGTCAGTGGAGGTGGCAAGAAGTGTGACATGGTTTGCATCTGTGTCCCCACCCAAAACTCATGTTCAGTTGTAATCCTCAGTGTTGTAAGTGGGGCCTGGTAAGAGGAGATTGGATCATGGGGACAGTTTCTAATGATTTAACACCACACCACTGGGGACTGTTCTCATGGTATTGAGTGAGCAGTTATCCCCAGATCTGGTTGTTTCACAGTGTGCAGCACCTCCCCGCTCCCCTCTTGCTTCTGCTCCCAGCCATGTGAAGTGCCAGTCCTCCTTCCCCTTCCTCCATGATTGAAAGTTTCCTGGGTGGAGCCAAGATGGCCGAATAGGAACAGCTCCGTTCTACAGCTCCCAGCCTGAGCGATACAGAAGATGGGTGATTTCTGCATTTCTGTTTGAGGTACCCGGTTCATCTCACTAGGGAGTGCCAAACAGTGGGTGCAGGACAGTTGGTACGGCGCACTGTGTGCGAGCAAAAGCAGGGCAAGGCATTGACTCACCCGGGAAGCGCAAGGGGTCAGGGAGTTCCCTTTCCTAGTCAAAGAAAGGGGTAACAGACGGCACCTGGAAAATCGGGTCAGTCCCACCCTAATACTGTGCTTTTCCAAATGGGCCTGGAAAACGGCACACTATGAGATTGTGTCCCGCACTTCGCTCGGAGGGTCCTATGCCCACAGAGTCTTGCTGATTGCTAGCACAGCAGTCTGAGATCAAACTGCAAGGTGGCAACGAGGCTGGAGGAGGGGCGCCCGCCATTGCCCAGGCTTGCTTAGGTAAACAAAGCAGCCAGGAAGCTCGAACTGGGTGGAGCCCACCACAGCTCAAGGAAGCCTGCCTGCCTCTGTAG
The DNA here is from genome assembly GCF_028878055.3 of Symphalangus syndactylus. NCBI lineage: Eukaryota > Metazoa > Chordata > Mammalia > Primates > Hylobatidae > Symphalangus > Symphalangus syndactylus. The sequence goes on from NC_072433.2 coordinate 85,623,131, forward strand.
GCTCCACCTTTGGGGGCAGGGCACAGACAAACAAAAATTCAGCAGGAAACTCTGCAGACTTAAATGTCCCTATCTGACTGACTGCTTTGAAGAGAGTAGTGGTTCTCCCAGCACGCAGCTGGAGATCTGAGAATGCACAGACTGCCTCCTAAAGTGGGTCCCTCACCCCTGAGCAGCCTAACTGGGAGGCACCCCCCAGTAGGGACAGACTGACACCCCACTCGGCCAGGTACTCCTCTGAGACAAAACTTCCAGAGGAACTATCAGACAGCTGAATTTGTGGTCTCACGAAATTCCACTGTTCTGCAGCCACTGCTGCTAACACCTAGCCAAACAGGGTCTGGAGTGGACCTCTAGCAAACTCCAACAGACCTGCAGCTGAGGGTCCTGTCTGGTAGAAGGAAAACTAACAAACAGAAAGGACATCCACACCAAAAACCCATCTGTACATCACCATCATCAAAGACCAAAAGTAGATAAAACCACAAAGATGGGGAAAAACAGAGCAGAAAAACTGGAAACTCTAAAAAGCAGAGCACCTCTCCTCCTCCAAAGAAACGCAGTTCCTCACCAGCAATGGAACAAAGCTGGACGGAGAATGACTTTGACGAGTTGAGAGAAGAAGCCTTCAGATGAACAAACTATTCCGAGCTATGGGAGGAAATTCAAAACAATAGCAAAGAAGTTAAAAACTTTGAAAAAAAATTAGACGAATGGATAACTAGAATAACCAATGGACAGAAGGGCTTAAGGGAGCTGATGGAGCTGAAAGCCAAGTATCGAGAACTACACGAAGATTGCAGAAGCCTCGGAAGCTGATGGGATCAACTGGAAGAAAGGGTATCGCTGATGGAAGATGAAATTAACGAAATGAAGTGAGAAGGGAAGTTTAGAGAAAAAAGAATAAAAAGAAACGAACAAAGCCTCCAAGAAATTTGGGACTATGTGAAAAGACCAAACCTATGTCTGACTGGTGTACCTGAAAATGACGGGGAGAATGGAACCAAGTTGGAAAACACTCTGCAAGATATTACCCAAGAGAACTTCCCCAATCTAGCAAGGCAGGCCAACATTCAGATTCAGGAAATACAGAGAATGCCACAAAGATACTCCTCGAGAGGAGCAACTCCAAGACACATAATTGTCAGATTCACCAAAGTTGAAATGAAGGAAAATATGTTAAGGGCAGCCAGAGAGAAAGGTCGGGTTACCCACAAAGGGAAGCCCATCAGACTAACAGCTGATCTCTCGGCAGAAACCCTACAAGCCAGAAGAGAGTGGGGACTGATATTCAACATTCATAAAGAAAAGAATTTTCAACCCAGAATTTCATATCCAGCCAAACTAAGCTTCATAAGTGAAGGAGAAATAAAATACTTTACAGACAAGCAAATGCTGAGTGACTTTGTCACCACCAGGCCTGCCCTAAAAGAGCTCCTGAAGGAAGCACTAAACATGGAAAGGAACAACCAGTACCAGCCCCTGCAAAAACATGCCAAATTGTAAGGACCATTGAGGCTAGGAAGAAACTGCATCAACTAACGAGCAAAATAACCAACTAACATCATAATGACAGGATCAGATTCAGACATAACAATAGTAACTTTAAATGTAAATGGGCTAAATACTTCATGTCTCAAACACCAAAAGCAATGGCAAAAAAGGCCAAAATTGACAAATGGGATCTAATTAAACTAAAGAGCTTCTGCACAGCAAAAGAAACTACCATCAGAGTGAACAGGCAACCTACAGAATGGGAGAAAATATTTGCAAACTACTCATCTGACAAAGGGCTAATATCCAGAATCTACAATGAACTCAAACAAATTTACAAGAAAAAAACAAACAACCCCATCAAAAAGTGGGCAAAGGACAAGAACAGACACTTCTCAAAAGAAGACATTTATGCAGCCAAAAAATACAGGAAGAAATGCTCATCATCACTGGCCATCAGAGAAATGCAAATCAAAACCACAGTGAGATACCATCTCACACCAGTTAGAATGGCCACCATTAAAAAATCAGGAAACAACAGGTGCTGGAGAGGATGTGGAGAAATAGGAACACTTTTACACTGTTGGTGGGACTGTAAACTAGTTCAACCATTGTGGAAGTCAGTGCAGCGATTCCTTAGGGATCTAGAACTAGAAATACCATTTGACCCAGCCATCCCATTACTGGGTATATACCCAAAGGATTATGAATCATGCTGCTACAAAGACACATGCACACGTATGTTTATTGCGGCACTATTCACAATAGCAAAGACTTGGAACCAACCCAAGTGTCCAACAACGATAGACTGGATTAAGAAAATGTGGCACATATACACCATGGAATACTATGCAACCATAAAAAATGATGAATTCATGTCCTTTGTAGGGACATGGATGAAACTGGAAAACATCATTCTCAGTAAACTATCGCAAGGACAAAAAACCAAACACTGCATGTTCTCACTCATAGGTGGGAATTGAACAATGAGAACTCAAGGACACAGGAAGGGGAACATCACACTCCGGGGACTGTTGTGGGGTTGGGGGAGGAGGCAGGGACAGCATTAGGAGATATACCTAATGCTAAATGATGAGTTAATGGGTGCAGGAAATCAACATGGCACATGGATGCATATGTAACAAACCTGCACATTGCGCACATGTACCCTAAAACCTAAAGTATAATAAAAAAAAAAATATAAAAAAAAATGATTTTACGACCTCAAAAAAAAAAAAAGAAAAAAAAAAAAGACACAGACTGGCAAACTGGATAAGGAGTCAAGACCCATCAGTGTGCTGTATTCAGGAAACCCATCTCACGTGCAGAGACACACATAGACTCAAAATAAAGGGATGGAGGAAGATCTATCAAGCAAATGGAAAACAAAAAGAGGGAGGGGTTGCAATCCTAGTCTCTGATAAAACAGACTTTAAACCAACAAAGATCAAAAGAGACAAAGAAGGCCATTACATAATGGTAAAGGGATCAATTCAACAAGAAGAGCTAACTATCCTAAATATATATGCAACCAATACAGGAGCACCCAGATTCATAAAGCAAGTCCTGAGTGACCTACAAAGGGACTTAAACTCCCACACAGTAATAATGGGAGATTTTAACACCCCACTTTCAACATTAGACAGATCAACAAGACAGAAAGTTAACAAGGATATCCAGGAATTGAACTCAGCTCTGCACAAAGAGGACCTAATAGACATCTACAGAACTCTCCACCCCAAATCAACAGAATATACATTTTTTTCAGCACCACACCACACCTATTCCAAAATTGACCACATAGTTGGAAGTAAAGCTCTCCTCAGCAAATGTAAAAGAACAGAAATTATAACAAACTGTCTCTCAGACCACGGTGCACTCAAACTAGAACTCAGGATTAAGAAACTCACTCAAAACCACTCAACTACATGGAAACGGAACAACCTGCTCCTGAATGACTATTGGGTACATAATGAAATGAAGGCAGAAATAAAGATGTTCTTTGAAACCAATGGGAACAAAGACACAACATACCAGAATCTCTGGGACACATTCAAAGCAGTGTGTAGGGGGAAATTTATGGCACTAAATGCCCACAAGAGAAAGCAGGAAAGATCCAAAATTGACACCCTAACATCACAATCAAAAGAACTAGAAAAGCAAGAGCAAACACATTCAAAAACTAGCAGAAGGCTAGAAATAACTAAAATCAGAGCAGAACCGAACGAAATAGAGACACAAAAAACTCTTCAAAAAATTAATGAATCCAGGAGCTGGTGTTTTGAAAAGATCAACAAAATTGATAGACCGCTAGCAAGACTAATAAAGAAGAAAAGAGAGAAGAATCAAATAGATGCAATAAAAAATGAAAAAGGGGATATCACCACCAATCCCACAGAAATACAATCTACCATCAGAGAATACTACAAACACCTCTATGCAAATAAACTAGAAAATCTAGAAGAAATGGATAAATTCCTCGACAAATACGCCCTCCCAAGACTAAACCAGGAAGAAGTTGAATCTCTTAGTAGACCAATAACAGGCTCTGAAATTGTGGCAATAATCAATCGTTTACCAACCAAAAAGAGTCCAGGACCTGATGGATTCACAGCCGAATTCTACCAGAGGTACAAGGAGGAACTGGTACCATTCCTTCTGAAACTATTCCAATAGATAGAAAAAGAGGGAATCCTCCCTAACACATTTTATGAAGCCAGCATCGTCCTGATACCAAAGCCTGGCAGAGACATAACCAAAAAACAGAATTTCAGACCAATATCCTTGATGAACATTGACGCAAAAATCCTCAATAAAATACTGGCAAACCGAATCCAGCAGCACATCAAAAAGCTTATGCACCATGATCAAGTGGGCTTCATCCCCGGGATGCAAGGCTGATTCAACATACGCAAATCAATAAATGTAATCCAGCATATAAACAGAACCAAAGACAAAAACCACATGATTATCTCAATAGATGCAGAAAAGGCCTTTGACAAAATTCAACAACCCTTCATGATAAAAACTCTCAATAAATTAGGTATTGATGGGACATATCTCAAAATAATAAGAGCTATCTATGACAAACCCACAGCCAATATCATACTGAATGGGCAAAAACTGGAAGCATTCCCTTTGAAAACTGGCACAAGACAGAGATGCCCTCTCTCACCGCTCCTATTCAACATAGTGTTGGAAGTTCTGGCCAGGGCAATCAGGCAGGAGAAGGAAATAAAGGGTATTCAATTAGGAAAAGAGGAAGTGAAATTGTCCCTGTTTGCAGATGACATGATTGTATATCTAGAAAACCCCATTGTCTCAGCCCAAAATCTCCTTAAGCTGATTAGCAACTTCAGCAAAGTCTCAGGATACAAAATCAATGTAGAAAAATCACAAGCATTCTTGTACACCAATCGCAGACAAACAGAGAGCCAAATCATGAGTGAACTCCCATTCACAATTGCTTCAAAGAGAATAAAATACCTAGGAATCCAACTTACAAGGGATGTGAAGGACCTCTTCAAGGAGAACTACAAACCACTGCTCAATGAAATAAAAGAGGACACAAACAAATGGAAGAACATTCCATGCTCATGGGTTGGAAGAATCAATATCGTGAAAATGGCCATACTGCCCAAGGTAATTTATAGATTCAATGCCATCCCCATCAAGCTACCAATGACTTTCTTCACAGAATTGGAAAAAACTACTTTAAAGTTCATATGGAACCAAAAAAGAGCCCACATCGCCAAGTCAATCCTAAGCCAAAAGAACAAAGCTGGAGACACCATGCTACCTGACTTCAAACTATACTACAAGGCTACAGTAACCAAAACAGCATGGTACTGGTACCACAACAGAGACATAGATCAATGGAACAGAACAGAGCCCTCAGAAACGATGACACATATCTACAACTATCTGATCTTTGACAAACCTGACAAAAGCAAGAAATGGGGAAAGGATTCCCTATTTAATAAATGGTGCTGGGAAAACTGGCTAGCCATATGTAGAAAGCTGAAACTGGATCCCTTCCTTACACCTTATACAAAAATTAATTCAAGATGGATTAAAGACTTACATGTTAGACCTAAAACCATTAAAATCCTAGAAGAAAACCTAGGGAATACCATTCAGGACATAGGCGTGGGCAAGGACTTCATGTCTAAAACACCAAAAGCAACGGCAACAAAAGCCAAAATTGACAAATGGGATCTCATTAAACTAAAGAGCTTCTGCACAGCAAAAGAAACTACCATCAGAGTAAACAGGCAACGTACAGAATGGGAGAAAATATTTGCAACCTACTCATCTGACAAAGGGCTAATATCCAGAATCTACAATGAACTCAAACAAATTTACAAGAAAAAAACAAACAACCCCATCAAAAAGTGGGCAAAGGACATGAACAGACACTTCTCAAAAGAAGACATTTATGCAGCCAAAAGACACATGAAAAGATACTCATCATCACTGGCCATCAGAGAAATGCAAATCAAAACCACAGTGAGATACTATCTCACACCAGTTAGAATGGCCATCATTAAAAAGTCAGGAAACAACAGGTGCTGGAGAGGATGTGGAGAAATAGGAACACTTTTACACTGTTGGTGGGACTGTAAACTAGTTCAACCATTGTGGAAGTCAGTGTGGCAATTCCTCAGGGATCTAGAACTAGAAATACCATTTGACCCAGCCATCCCATTACTGGGTATATACCCAAAGGACTATAAATCATGCTGCTGTAAAGACACATGCACATGTATGTTTATTGCGGCACTATTCACAATAGCAAAGACTTGGAACCAACCCAAATGTCCAACAACGATAGACTGGATTAAGAAAATGTGGCACATATACACCATAGAATACTATGCAGCCATAAAAAATGATGAGCTCATGTCCTTTGTAGGGACATGGATGAAACTGGAAAACATCATTCTCAGTAAACTATCTCAAGGACAAAAAACCAAACAGCACATGTTCTCACTCATAGGTGGGAATTGAACAATGAGAACTCATGGACACAGGAAGGGGAACATCACACTCCAGGGACTGCTGTGGGGTGGGGGGAGGGGGGAGGGACAGCATTAGGAGATATACCTAATGCTAAATGACGAGCTAATGGGTGCAGCAAAACAACATGGCACATGGATACATATATAAGAATCCTGCACATTGTGCACATGTACCCTAAAACCTAAAGTATAATAATAAAAATAAAGACAAAATAAAAAATGAAAAAAGAGTTTCCTGAGGCCTCCTCAGTCATGCTACCTGTACAGCCTGAGGAATTATGAGCCCATTAAACCTCTTTTCTTCATAAATTACCCACTCTCTGGCATTTCTTTATAGCAATGTTAGAACCAGACATGTTTTGTAGGCACCGATGACACATCCAATGTGAAAAATGAGTGCCAGAGAAAGTTCAAGAATGACACCAAGATTATCTGAGAATACATGGGAACCTAAAACTTATTTTGATTGACATTAAATGGTCAATCAACTGCCCAGGCCCAAGGATCTCACCAAACAGAGTCTTCCAAAATACATGTTAGCATGTTACATGTTTTAATTTATGAAGAAGCACAAAGCAGAACCATGTAATGCTATGGGCAGCACAAACTCAACACCCAGAAATAGAGAAGATAATGTCTACAGAGAGGATTGGTGATGAAGCAGCATGATTAGTAACCTTTGCCTGTAAAGGCAATTTTCAACACTGCCACATTGACAGGCTAAACGTCTGCCTAAAATTAACTCTTCTATTTCTAATTATTTCCTCTCAGATTGGACTTTCTCTACTCTCCTTTTCCCAGCAGTCCATAACTATGCCTAGCAATTATTAACAAAATATGCTTTATTGAAACTTTGTACATGATCCAGCCCATATTATGCAAAAAAAACAAAAAAAATCTCACTATGCTTGTTCTAGACTGAGTGTTAACTTTAAGGAGAGCTTATAACTAAAATAGTCACTTTTTCAATTGTATGATTTAGGCCAATCATTTAAATGGTATATGTAAAATAAAATAAAATGACTTACAAAGTAGTTTAGACTACAATTGAGTGGTAGGAAGTATTCAGACGGGTTGGGTTTAAAGGTATTTTAGGGGGGCAAATTTTATGCTCCTTTTATCCTAACTGCTTGAGTAAACTCACCAACATCTTATAATAACATTCTATTTCCTTTCTCCGTGTGAAGATTTATCACAATGAATCTGGTGAGATAATCCCTTTAATAGTAGAAGTCATTACGAAGTAATTGCATTGAAATGTGCTATAGAATGATGAGCACTTATTTCTCTTTCTTGCCAACAAGTATATGAGTCTTTCATTGACTGAAAGACAGTAACACAATTCTCCTTTCTCCCCTTAACACAGCCTCTTCTGATTGGGAAAAAAAAAATTACAAAAAAAATTTGGTTCGGACTTCCCTGGCACTTAATGCTGACAATACTGAGATGCAGAACTCTTTACCATAGTAGGAGATGTACCATCTCCTTTACACTGCTTTTGCCTGTTTAACACTCTGCTGGTTATTAATGACACATTTGAGATCATAGTGACCTCTTTCAGCCTCCTCAAGCAGATGTAGCCTAGCAATGATAAAAACAAAATATCAAGTACAGCAGTATAATTCTATTTTGCAAACAAAATAGCTGGGTATTAACTACTTCAAAAGACTCTGTAGCCAGAACGCTCTCTCTGAAAAAAATAATGCCTTCATGTGGTATGATTAGTGAAATAGTAGCGCTGCTCTAAAATGAGATTAATTTTTAATTTTAACATCATTCACAACTTTCTTTTCAAGCTGCCTGAGGCCTGAAATTTTGTTTTTGTTTTTTTAATCAATCTGTTGTTACTTTTTATTATTATTCTTGAATGTTCACTCCTGAAGCCAGAATTACATTTGTGTCTTTGGGGTTTGAAATTGATTCAAAATTGACTGAAAGACAGTAACACAATTCTCCTTTCTCCCCTCAACACAGCCTCTTCTGATTGGGGAAAAAAAAAAAAAAATGACAAAAAAATTTGGTTCGGACTTCCCTGGCACACAATGCTGGCAGTACTGAGATGCAGAACTCTTTACCATAGTAGGGGATGTACCATCTCCTTTACACTGCTTTTGCCTGTTTAACACTCAATTCAAAATAGCTCTTTTCTACCATTTCCAAGCATGTTTTACTAAAACACGATATTGATATTCTCTTTGAGGGTATTGAATCTCTCCTCTCCAAGTTAAAGTGAAAATGGGGAATGGGACTGATGTTGACCCACTGATTCCTCTTAATGTCCATCTGTCTCACTTTTATTTACAAACATGAATCATGAATCAAAAGCATTTTTGACATAACAGTTTCTATATGTGTTCCCTGGTTTGAAGTTCCCAAATAAAATATTTAATAGATATTCACTGGGCTCTTATTAAATGTATGACATTATGCTACATACTGCGGTGAGTGCTAAAAATTATTAAACTGTCCCCTGTCTCCTGCCAATCTGCTGGGAAGCCTCAGAAAGATAATTCAACAATTACATTGCAAAGGACATCTATAGGTAAAAGTCTATCTACAGGTATAAGTGAGATGAAATCCAGAAAGAATGTTAGAAGGGTGCTTTCATTATGCTGCATTGATCTATAACTTACTTATTCATGAAGAGTATGGTGGTGGTGGTGGTGGTGATGATTATTATATTAAAGCATTATTATTATTCTAACCCAGTAGAATCATAGCTTATTTAAAAAGCATTATAATATTTGATCCGCTTTCACATTTGATGCACAAAATAGCTCTTTGCTCCCCTCAGCACATATGTTACTCTCTTTATTTGGCAGATGAAGAAACTGAGTCACAGTAAATTATTTGAGAAAAATGTCTACTAGCAGAAACTAAGTTTCCTGAATCCTAGTCTCTGTATTTTTTAGGTAGATGGCTACAAAAATCCCCCAGGACTCAGACTGATCCCTTTTTACATTTCTTCTGTAAATTTTTTTAAGATAGTTTTTCATAATTTATTAGGTTATTTATATATACATATTTTTTATTATACTTTAAGTTCTAGGGTACATGTGCACAACGTGCAGGTTTGTTACATATGTATACGTGTGCCATGTTGGTGTGCTGCACCCATTAACTGGTCATTTACATTAGGTATATCTCCTAATGCTATCCCTCCCCCCTCCCCCCACCCCACGACAGGCCCAAGTGTGTGATGTTCCCCTTCCTGTGTCCAAGTGTTCTCACTGTTCAATTCCCTAGGGAACCAGAACAAAGATTAAAAATTCTTCTGTAAATTTTTAATCTTTGTTCTGGTTCCCTGGAAAACAGACTGAGGTAGACATACACATACAAAAGGGCTGGTGGGGGGTGCCCTTGGGAACAACATCCATAAGGGAGGGAGAGAAGCAGAATTAGGCTGGGGGAAATATTGATTGTAAATGCAGTTGCCCCAGTGAGTCTTGACATTCTTTCTTCAGTTATCTCTGTTGAAGCAAGAGGATTGTACCTTGAATATGGCATATCTTATACAGACAGTGTAACCTTGGACCAGGAAACTCCCTTTAGCTAGTGCAATTCTCAAAAAGGTATTCAGCTATCTATAGCCTGCAGCCAGTTAGCAACTTAGCTGAGAAGTGAGTGATCCTTCCAAAGTGGCAGTCTAGGTGGTACATCACAGCCTCTGACACATGTGTCTTCACCATTTCCATACATGGCCCCCACAGTTATGCAGGGGCTTCTCATTGCCTCAATCTGAGAGTCTGAAAATGACACATTACTTCTACTCACAGTTTATTGGCCAAAATTAGTCACGTCTCCACAAAACAACTGGGAAGTGTGTGCTCCCATGTGCCCAGGAAAGAGGGGAGAACTTCTCATCATTACTAGAAGTATATCCACTTAGTGTTTTAGAATACCAGGATCAATTACACTAAAACATCAAAATATCAGCCAATCAATCAAAAAGTACTTGCTGATTACATTCTATGTAACAGTGCCACATTAGGAGTTTTGATAAGTAGTATTTAGCAGAATGACAAAGTATTAAAAATCCAGATGGGAGAAAAGAAGATCAAATCTGTAACGCAAGGTAGTACATACTTGAGAGTTAAATTGTGACTATTGATGCTAAATTCTATAAAAATGCAGGAAAGAAGTACAAAAAGGGGAGACGTTGGAAGAGACTTCATGAAAAAGATGAAAATTGAGTTGTGTCCTGAAATTTTAAAAACATATGGAAAGAAGAGAAATTTGCCTCCACAATTACAATCAGATATACCTCACGACCACTCTTGGAACTTTTTAGAAGGTCCTTCTTTCTGAAAGTCTCACATTCTCAAGCATATGCTGCCCAATTAGTGCAAAGTAGCTCTTTAACATGAGGGAGTGCTGATAAATCATGAAACATTCTCTCACAAACTGAGAAACAGTTTGCTGAATAGTACAGATTAGTGAGGTGAAAATGTGCCCAGGGCAGAAAGCACTGTGCTAGAATGGCCTGCTGAACTGTGCTCCTCCTATTTCAAGACCTACACTAAATGGCCTAACTTCATCGCTGTCTGTAGCTTACCTCCCCAGTTAGCACATCTTCATGATTTTACCTATGGTGTAATTTCTGACGTTGCTATAATTCCTCCAGTCTACTTTCCCAAAAACCCCAAAAGAATGAGCAATTTGATCTTTTTAATATAATTGACTCAGTATATGTAGTAAACTTTCACTTACCTACTTTTGTTAATTCAAGAAGTGAAAATATAAACCCACTGTTTCAGGTGTGTCACCTGTTCTCTAACTTAAGCGTCACAATCACCAAAGGTGGACAATTTTATCCCAATTTTATATATTAGGACAAAGAGGTTTAGTGAAGTTCAATCACTTTTCCCAGTTATAGTTTGTTAAATTGCTTGCCCTAAGTGTAACTCAAACCTCATCTGTCTGATTCTAAAATTCATCATCTTTTCACTACAACTTTTCACTTTGCTTATAATTATAATTATATATATATTTATAATTATAATTATATAATTATACATATATTTATATATATATAATTATAATTATAAGCAGTCAATAATTATGTTAAAGTCAGCCCCTACACAGAATTCCAGCTTTATTTTTTATATAAGGTGAATCCCTCTTTGAATTTTAAAGTAATACAATTGCCAAAGTTTCTTACACAGAATTTCCTAATGTGTCTGCACTATATGGTCCTAAACCACAGACTCTCAGAAACTGCATTATGGAAGCTCAAACATAATTCACTCTGTGGTTGTCAACATTTGCTCCACACTGGTAATCTGTAAGAAATTAAGCTAAGACCACCCAATTTGTTGAACTGATCCTTCAGTTGTTTCTGACCTGGGCCATCTCCCCAGCAAGAGCCATAAGGTAAAACATGTTGTGTTCCATTCTCACCCTGCCAGACAATGCTGTGCCTTTTGAACATTTTAAAAAACATGTGTTCTAAAAGCATCTGTCGGCATTGCTATGCAACAGCAGTTTCCAATGGACCATGCTTGAGATGAATGGAAACTCAGGATATGTCTATCACATATAGCAAGGCACTAGAGATTAATGAGACCAGATGTTCCTAGAAGTCTTGGGGAAGAAACAATGGAATGCTTCTCTGCTCTTGGTATTGATTTACTTTTTCCCTCCCATGTTTTCTGGAATAAACTGAATAACATAATCTAATACATAAGCAAAGCTACAATATATAATTCAGAATGTGTTACATCTGAGTTGCTAGGTGACCATATAAAAACTCTGGGACCCCAGTGGGAAATTTCAGTAACCTCTTTTATCAGTTCAATAAATAGATAGATAAATAAATAAATAAAATGAATACTGAACAATAAATAAAAGAGTTTAAGAAGATAAATGACCCATGCTATACTCCGCAAAAATGTAAAATTTTAGAAGAAGTTCTCTGTTTGTGGGTGCAGTATTAAAAAAAAAAAGGACTGCAAAGGAATTTGAATTTTAACCTAAAGAAGTAAAAAATTACCAACTCAAATCCTGAGCTTTGCTTTTGCTTGGAGAGCTGCTTTGGTAAATGCCCTTGGATGAGATCTTGTCCTTGAGAAGATGGCGTTTCATGAAATCAGTGAGAAGCATCTCATTCCTAAAGCCCCAGTTCTATCCAAAGTAAAGGGGTACCCAAAGGGCTGAGTCAGGGAAGCCATCACTTCACTTGCCTTTCTGTCCTCTGCATATCTCAAAAGCCAAAGGGAAGACTGAGTGGATGCGGAGGAAATGCAATCACTCCTCTCACCATGCTGATCAAAATCCCCTCTGTGGTAATAACCAGGTAGCTGCTGGGAAAAAGAGCATTTAATCTAAATGTAAAACAGAATGTACTGTTGATGGTCCAGGTTTCAGTCCACTGATGGGAAACATCATCTTCTTACCTTTTTCTTCCCTGGAAATGAATCAGTGTGTTCAGCTTTGAAACTCATCAGCACACCCCTGTTTTCACTTTCCGCACAAATAGGTAGGAAGTCTGTGATTTTGACTGAGAATGAAACCCCTGCTGACATGATGATTTGTGGCAGATAATGCAACTGATTCCATAGAGATCGCTTGAGATCACAAGAGATGTGAACAATCAATCTGAAAAATAAAATTTATTCAGGTACAGTACTACTAATCAAATCCATACTCAAAACAGCTCATGCACAAGACGACTCTCACCACAGTTAACCAGTTCAAACAATGTCACTCTTTTGTTGATAGTGTCATTATGATAGTTGCATCAAAATGGAGAAGTGGGCCTAGGAAAAAGCTAAATTTTCAATGTGAAAAGGTTTGGGGGAACTATTAGGTATTCAAAAGAGAAACATAATCTGCAATTCAGAAAGCAGCTTCATAGGAACTCCACATTCACAAAAATGCTAGGAAATTAATCTACTTTTTCGGGAAACTTAATTTCATATCTAAAATGTTGCTTTATCATGATATAATGAGAATTAAGCCAATAGAAACCTTTATTGCCTCTCATCTTAATACTTGCAGTTTTCTTTGGAGGAACTCTTCTCCAGTCCTGACACTTCCTTTCACAGAGCTTCATTGCTACAAGACTGGCCCCTTTCTATCTGAGATGTACTGACTGGTGCAGTTGAAGAGAATAAACTAGACACACTACGCTCAGCACTTGCTTTCTCTTGAGTTGAATGGCCTATGGATGGCTGATGAATTCTTCTGATTCTGATGCTAGTACTCTTATCTGGGCCAAGCTCTCTAAGTGCAAGGGACTAACCTGAACAAAAACAGTTTGCATGACTGTGAAAACATTCCTTTCTGTGCATCATGTTCTGTCTCTCTCTCTCACACACCACACATACACACACACAGAGCGTCTATTATCTCTATTTCTCTCTGTGTGTGTTCATCCCCGATCTCACTGGTTTTCTCACAGGCAGCTGGAATTCTCTGCAACGGTTCCAGGCTGAGGGATGTCATGTAAAATGGAGAACCCTGTCCTGATCCAGCACTTCTGTGACTAATGAAAGCTATCCAGTCCTGGGGATCGGTATTAGGAAGCTCATTTTCTTTTCACACTAAGTTACATATTATAACTTACCTCTATCGATTATGTAGGTGATGTTTAGATTTCTTGTCTGCCTTAGTTCTTGCCTTATTTCCCAATTCATTACCTGTTAGAAAAGAAGAATATTTTTTCATTAAAAACTCCAATCTTTACACCTTTGATTAAAAATATTATATAAAAATGTTCGATAAGAAATTTGAACATTTGGTTCATGATGTTTTATTATGTGTGGTCACATGCATTAGTTCTCTAGATTTGCTTTGTTTTTCTGCACTTCAGGCCATCACTTTAAGAGAACATTATGAATAGCTGCTGGACCTAATAACATTTAAATGGAATGGCCAATTAATTCAATCCAGGAAATATTTGAGAGTTAAGTAGATCATGGGAGACATTAATGACATGGGGACAAGTATGGTACCCCAGGGATATTCCAGGAATTGAGACCCTATTGTACGCTGCTTATATAGAACCTTCAAACCTGAGATTGTATGAATTCTCCACTATTTGTTGCTTTGTTTTCTGTTTCTCTCCTTCTAATAAAGTTCTAAACCATCTGCATAGCTTAAATGAAAAGATCTATTAGCAAAGTTTGTAATTAACTCTTAAAGCTCTTTCAAGTAGATTAAAATAGCTGAACCATGTCTACGACCATGTTTTTGCTTATGCCTCTGTCTTTTCTTTATAAAAATTCCTAAAAGTGAGTATTTTACTTGCTAAGGGGGGCATTTGAAAGGTTGGAGTCCCTTTGTGACATCAGGATAATTGAGGCCCAAATTTCCTTGTGATCAACACTATCTGGAAAGCTGCCTCAGTTCTCCAGTTCCTTTTGAAGTTGACATCACTGCTGTGTGTGGTATTTCAAACATCTGTTCCCATGATTCCCAAGGAACAAGTGTCATGAATCACTGCTTCCCAAAAGAGTTACATTTTGCTGAAAGTTGACTTCAATTTTACTTGCAGTCTTAAAAGTCCCAAAAGATATACTAAAAATTCACTTCCAGAGTGTTTATAGTAAACAATTATTGCTTGTTTTGTGGTGCAAGACTGATATATTACTTCAGGGAAGCAAAAACAATAGGGATTTTCTAGGCAGTGGCATATTCTTTTATTCTCTCTTCCCTCCCACAACACTCAATATTTCTTGGAAAATTCCCAGGGAGTCTGAAACTCCTAAAAGTTATCTTCTACTATCCATGAGGTACAATTATCCCCTCTAAAAAGTAAGATATCTTTTAAAAAGAAAAATTCATTATATTTTCAAGTCCCTGAGAAAGTTTACCTCATTTCATGAAAATTAAGAGTTATAACCCTACCTAAAGGTTGGGAATCTAATAATTTCCCCTACTTTTTGAGTGAGACAGAAATATCTTGGATTAAAATGTTGTCTTTATATTGAATTAAAATAGCAAAACCAATGAACCAAGTTAGGTTGCTTAGTTTCCAAGGATCTGAAATGGTCTGGGATGAAACAGCAATACCTTCTTTAAAATTACATCCCTTTTCTCTGAAATAATTTATGGTTACAAATAAATTATAGGCAACATCATTTAAACTATCTAGCATCAAACTGTTATCTGATGTGTGAGTATATCAAAATTTAAAATAAGCTATTAAAGAATTTGTTTCTGCTCATTGCTTTCCATATTTCTCTCTGGAACAGGATTATTATTTTTATTTGCTCATTGATACCACTTCATATTTTTCCTAATTTTTAAGTATAATTATAAATAGAAAGTAAAACTTACCAACTTAAGTTTCATATAAATCTTTTTATTTTAGAATGGTTTTATATTTACATAAAAGATGTAAAGATAGGACAAAATATTTCTATATATGCTAACTCAATTTCCTCTGGTGTTATCATCTTATATTATTATGGTCCATTTGGCAATAATAACCCATATTGGCACATCGTTAGTAACTAACTAAACTCCGTATTTTATTTGGATTTCATTAATTTTTCTCTAATGCTCTTTATTTCTATTCCAGAATCTCATTTAGGATACCACACGGCATTTGGTCGTCGTGTCTCCTTATCCTTCTCTGATCTGTGACAGTTTCTCAGACAGTTTCCTTGATTTTGATGATGTTGACAGTTTGGAAAGGTATTGGTCACATACTTTGTAGAATGTTCCTCAATTTGGGGTTTGTCTAATATTTTTATTGATTATAGTTTTGGGTTTTTGAAAGGAAGACCACAAAAGTGAAATGCCATTCTCATCACATCATATTAATGTACATACCATCACCATAAGTTATCACTGATAACATGAGCCTTGACTACCATGCTGAGGTAGTATTTGTAAGGTTTCTATACTGTAGAGTTACCATTTCCTCTTTTCATACTCTACACTTTGGAAGTAAGTCACTAAGCATATCCTCCACTCAAAGGATGGAGAGTTAAGCTCCACCTTCTTGGGGTGTGGTGAACATAGACAAATTATTTGAGGTTCTTTTCAGGAGGTTTGTCTGTTTGCTTCATTTATTTATTCTTCAATTATTTATTTATATAAATAGGGACTCAGGCATATTTATTTTATAATTTGGGTTATAATCCAATAAAATAGTATCTACTCTTTTTGCTCAAATTGTTTTTCATCTTTTACCATTGTAAGCTCCATTGTCTCTTGTGTCACTTTGGCATATCCTCATCATTTCGTTTAGAGCACTTCCTTACTTTCTCACACAACAAGGTGCAACAGGCTCATCTTGTACATTCCCTACCGCAGCCCTGGAATCAGCCATTTCTCCAAGGAGCCCTGGTTTCTTTTATTGGAGGATAACATTAGAAACCAAGATGGTAGGATTTGGTGAGCTCGATACTAATGTCATGTCACTGTTTCCAGGCCCTCATAGAAGACAGAGCTAAGACATATATAGGTACGTGCAAAGCAATGCATACATGCATATCTATAATTACTTCTGTATTAATTTGTATCTATATTAAGCTAAAAATGACTTCATGCTAATCTCTCTGACTTTATTCCAGCACCATGTGGTTCATTCTAGTCTAACTCACTTACTTATCTGTAACTTCTCACTCCAGCAGTGAGAAACCTGGCTCCCACCATTATTATCCTGTTACATAGTTGATTATACATGTATGGCAGTTTCAGAATGGTTAACCTATAGCCCTTGAGAATGAAATTTTATCAACTACAGAACAGTGTTCATATATATTTCCTTTTGTATTTAGCCTTAAGGTTTTCAGTCAAACTACAGGTTTCCAAAGTTAGTTAGGCCACAGCCTTTTTCCTCTCCTTCAATAAGGTTGAATAATATGCGTAATGCCATTAGAGTCTTCTGGCACAGTCTGCATTCCAACTTGGGATCCCTGATAAATTTTGTTTTTGTTTGTAAAGATTCAGGTGCATTCTTATGTGCTGCAAAGTTCTAAGGGTCTTGAGATATGCACAGTGGCATTTAGCCATCACAATATTACCATAAAAATTAGTCCCAATACCTTTAAAAAAAATCCTGTGCTTCCTAATTATAAAGAAAACGTAAAATCTTTATCTGTTTACATTTTTAACACTTATTTTTTCCATTTATTATAAGCTCTTTATTTATAACTAAATCAAATTAAAAGCAATTTGTGCATACTCTTAAGAGCTTTTATTACTCCATTTTCTTTATTTTGTTTTTATTTGACTTTAAATTCCGGGATACATGGCAAAATGTGTAGGTTTTTTACATAGGTATACATACGCCATGGTGGTTTGCTACACCTATCAACCCATCATCTAAGTTTTAAGCCCCACATGCATTAGGTATTTGTCCTAATGCTCTCCCTCCCCTTGGCCCCCACCCCACAACAGGCCCCAGTGTGTGTTGCTCCCCTCCCTGTGTCCATGTATTCTCATTGTTAAACTGCCACTTATGAGTGAGAACATGTGGTGTTTGGTTTTCTGTTCCTGTGTTAGTTTGCTGAGAATGATGGTTTCCAGCTTCATCCATGTCCCTGCAAAGGACATGAGTGTATTCTTTTTCCTTTTTTTTTTTTTTCTTTTTTTTTTTTTGTTGTTGAGACGGAGTCTCACTCTGTCACCCAGGCTGGAGTGCAATGGTGCAATCTCGGCCCACTGCAACCTCTGCCTCCCAAGTTCAAGTGATTCTCCTGCCTCAGCCTCCAGAGTACCTGGGATTACAGGTGCCCACGACCACATCCAGTTAATTTTTATATTTTTAGTAGAGACAGGGTTTCACCAGGTTGGCCAGGCTGGTCTCGAACTTCTGACCTCATGTGATCCACCCGCCTTGGCCTCCCAAAGTGCTTGGATTACAGGTGTGAGCCACCACACCCTGCCAGAGCTTATTCTTTTTTATGGCTGCATAATATTCCATGGTGAATATTGTCAAATTTTCTTTATCTAGTCTATCATTGATGGGGTTTTGGGTTGGTCCCAAGTCTTTGCTATTGTAAATAGTGCTGCAATAAACATAAGTTTGCATGTGACTTTATAGCAGAATGATTTATAATCCTTTGGGTATATACCCAGTAATGGCATTGCTAGGTTAAATGGTATTTCTGGTTCTAGGTCCTTGAGGAATCACCACACTGTCTTTCACAGTCGTTGAACTAATTTACACTCCCACCAACAGTGTAAAAGTGTTCCTATTTCTCCACATCCTTGCCAGCATCTGTTTCCTGACTTTTTAATGATTGTCATTCCAACTGGAGTGAGATCTCATTGTGGTTTTTGTGTTTCTCTAATGACCAGTGATGATGAGCTTTTTTTCATATGTTTGTTGGCAGCATAAATGTCTTCTTTTGAGAAGCGTCTGTTCATATCCTTCACCCACGTTTTGATAGGGTTGTTTTTTCTCATAAATTTGTTTAAGTTCCTTGTAGATTCTAGATATTAGACTATTCCTATCAGGCTACCATTGATTTTCTTCACAGAATTAGAAAAAAACTACTTTAAACTTCATATGGAACAAAAAAGGGCCCATATAGCCAAGACGATCCTAAGCAAGAAGAACAAAACTGGTGGCATCATGCTACCTGACTTCAAACTATACTGCAAGGGTACAGCAACCAAAACAGCATTTACTGGAACCAAAACAGGTATATAGACCAATGGAACAGATCCAAGGCCTCAGAAATGACACCACACATCTACAGCCATTCTGATCTTTGACAAACCTCATAAAAACAAACAACGGGGAAAGGATTCCCTATGTGATAAATAGTGCTGGGAAAACTGGTAGCCATAAGCAGGAAACTGCAACTAGACCCCATCCTTACACGTTATACAAAAATTAACTCAAGATGGATTAAAGACTTAAATGTAAAACCCAAAACCATAAAAATCCCAGAAGAAAACCTAGGCAATGCCATTCAGGCCATAGGCATGGGAAAAGACTTCATGTCTAAAACACCAAAAGCAATTGCAACAGAAGCCAAAATTGATAAATTGGGTCTAATTAAACTAAAGAGCTTCTGCACAGCAAAAGAAACTATCATCAGAGTAAACAGGCAACCTACAGAACGGGAGCAAATTTTTTGCAATCTACCTATATTACTCATTTTCATACAGCTATAAAGAAATCTCTGAGACTGAGTAATTTATTAGGAAAAAGAGGTTTAATGGACTCATATTTCCACATGGCTGGAGAGGCCTCACAATCATGGCAGAAAGTGAAGGTGAAGCAGAGGCACGTCTTACATGACACCAGGCAAGACAGCATGTGCAGGGGACCTGCTCTTTATAAAACCATCAGATCTTGTGAGACTTATTCACTATCACAAGAACATCATGGGAAAATCTGCCCCCATGATTCAGTTACTTTCTGCCAGGTCCCTCCCAGGACACTTGGGGATTAAGGGAGCTACAATTCAAGACAAGCTTTGGGTGGTGACACAGCCAAAGCATATTAGAGCTATAGATATAAAAATGTCATTGATATTTCACTGAGGAAAAAATTAGAAAATATTCCAAGAAGAAAGCAAAGATACAATAACAAGGGTATCCTGTTCTCTTTTCCAACCTAACAAGAATGGAAAATGACTACAAGTGAAAATTGAGAGCTGTCGTCCCAATTTCCCGTCTTTGTATCTTTGTCTTGCCTTCCGTAATTTTTTTTTTTTGACAGGGTCTCACCCTTGCCGAGGCTGAATGCAGTGGCGTGATCAATGGCTCATTGCAGCCTCAGTTTCTCAGGCTCAAACCATCCTTCAACCCTCTGTCTTTGAGTAGCTGGGACTACAGGCACCTGCCACCACACCTGGCAAGTCTTTTTGTAGGGGTTTCACCTTGTTGCCCAGGCTGGTCTTAAGTTCCTATGCTCAAGTGATCTGCCCACCTTGGCCTCTTAAAGCACTGGGATTATAGGCATCAGTCACAAGTGCTGGGATTACAGACATAGGCCACTGTGTCCCATTGCCTTCTGTATTTCTAATGCCAATCTTTTCTTCCATCTTCTTTACTACTAGAAAGCAGGCCATTAACTAATGGAAGTAGAGACAGAAAGGAGTCAGTATTTCTACAGATCTTTAGGCAGGAAAAGAAATGAGGCTGAAATGATGATATTGTTTGTTTTTGTGTCCCCACCTAAATCTCATCTCAAATTGTAATACCTATAATCCCCACGTGTTGAGAGTCCTGCCCTTGAAACATGGGGATGATTGGATCATGGGGGCAGTTTCCCCCATGCTGTTCTTGTGATAGTGAGTGAGTTCTCAAAAGATCCGATGGTTTTATAAGGGGCTCATCCCCCTTTGCTCATTTGCTCTCTCTCATCTGCCACCATGTAAGATATGCCTTTGCTTCTCTCTCCTTCCACGATGATTGTAAGTTTCCTGAGGCCTCCTAAGCCATGCGGAACTGTGGGTCAATTAAACCTCTTTCCTTTGTAAATTACCTAGTCGCGGGTACACCTTTATAGCAGTGTGAGAACTGACTAATACAAATGGAGTACAGGCACAGGGATGGCTTCTCTCATCTTCTGTTAAAGTCATCTGGAAACAAGAGAAAGAGATATCACTTTGCACAACACTATTGACCTATCCAATTATGAATCTGCATCCCAAAGTGAGTTGGAAACGAACCTGAAAACAACTTGCTTGATTTCTTTAGCATCCTCACAATCATATTCACAGCAAAAAGTCTTCTGTGTATAGATGTAAAGATATTTTCACAGATTCAGTGAAATTTGCTTTGGAGCACTGGAATTGTTTTACATTTACCGCTGAGAAAGTTAAAGGAATAGCACATTTTACAATCAGTCTTTCAGTTCTCAGAGGGCCTCTTATCCTAAAAAAGTTCCCATGACTGACTCTCAACATGTTTTTAAAAACCTTTACCTCTATATGTGGCTGTGGTCATGTACTTGATTTTTTTTTTTTTTTGAGATTAAAAACACATAAACACAAGCAGTCAAGCAGGTGGATTTATATTGCTGTTTGTATTCTTACCAGCAATGCATGAAAGTTCAAGTTGCTCCATATGCTCATCACCACTTTTTATTGGCCTTTTTTCATTTTAGCCATTCCAGTGGGTGTGCAGTGACAACTCATATTTCAAAATTTGAATTTCTCTGATGACTAACGATGCTAAACACTTTTCTATGTCTATTGGTCACTCATGTATTTTCTTTTCTGAAGTTTCTATTTAAACATTTTTTAAACTTTTAACTGACTTGCATTTCTATTAATGAGTTGTAAGAGTACTTTATATATTTTGAATATGAATAATTTATCAAATATATGTTTTGAAATATCTTCTCCCAACCTATGGCTTATCTTTTCATATTGTTAATGGTGTCTTTTGCGAGCAGAAGCCTTTTATTTTTATAAGTTTACAACATTTTGTAAAAGACATAGGCATAGAAACAAAAAAACAGATGAGTGGTTGCCAGAAGCTGTGGCTAGGGATGGGAAACTGGTTGCATATGGACCTAAGAGAACTTATTATTGTGATAAAAAATATTTCATATCTTAATTATGATAATGGTCACACAACTATATATATTTGACAAAATTCATCAACTATATCCTTTAAAAAGGTGATCATGTTTGTTGTATGTAAAGCGTAACTCTATAGGCCTAATTTAAAGTAAAATAAAATCTCTTTGAAATCCTCCCATGTAAACAGAATAGTCTCCCCTGATGTACACCTTGCATTTGGGAATAAAAAACAGAAACATTTAAAAAATGAGAGTGGGTCAGGAATTTATTATCACAATCTAAGTACTGCCTTCCAAACGTGGGACTCTAAGATAGAGGCAAGCAATTGAGGTCAGATAATCCAATTTGAAGAAATTGAGAAAAAAAAGAAGAAGAAGAAAGAGAGAGACAAAGAGAAAAAAGAAAAAGAGAGAGAGAGGCAGGGAGGGTGGGAGGGAGGGAGGGAGGAAGGAAGGAAGGAAGGAAGGAAGGAAGGAAGGAAGGAAGGAAGGAAGGAAGAGAAAGACTGACTATATAAGTTAGCTGTTTAAATTCACAATATTATCACACATTTTCTTGTAATTCCTTACATTAAGTCACTTAACCAACTCAGACATTTTAACTGGGTAAACTTCATTGTATGCTTTTTCATATCCTGTGATCCTAAGGGAAGTCTTTGTGCAGGAAATCTTTCTTATAGTTGATCTAAATAAGTATTAGATTATAGCCTAAATAAATCATATTTTTCAAACGCTAGATGCATTGTTTCTCTCATTTAGTGCCAGCCTTGGATGAGGCTGTATCTTCAACAAATGAAATTTTGTGCAAACTGTATCTTCAACAAATGAAATTTTGTGCAAACTGTCACTTCACGGTCCAAAAAGATTTGTCTCTTTTAGAAAGCAGTTTCTGACCTCAAGATTACAGTCTATATTGCTTATATCCTTTTTTCCCTAAAATACAGAAGGCATCTGGGAGCATGAGAGGAGGTATTTTGTGTATATTGATCAAACCAATCATTTTGGGTTATCAGCTTCTCATGTACTGCATACTCTACTGCATCTGAGCTAAGAATTTGAAGAGATCAGCCAGTATTCTGATGGAAACTTTGAAATGACAGAGATAAGATAAAGAACTTACTGTATACTGTATAGGGAAAATATCGTTGGACAAAAGAAAGTTAGAAGTATAATATGGTACAAATAGTGCTAGTACTTAGTTACATCACTTTTACTTTTATACTCAATGCACCTGAAGATACTTTACCAACAAAGTACCAACAGAAAAATAAAGACATGGATGATTATCTAGATGAATCCAACAGAAAAATAAAGACATGGATGATTATCTAGCTTTGCCTAATAAACCTTATTTTACTCAGAGAAGTGCCTATGAGCCATAAACACTCCCTTTTCAGATGGGCAGCTATTTCAGATAATTCCTTGTGATGATTGAGAAAGTATTAGATTAACCTGTGGCACTAAACATAGATTCTCTCTCCAAAAACCTATGTTCCTGTCCCAAGCATCAGAGTTGCTCTTGCCGTTAGCGCCTTTCATTTCTGGCATTTCTTCCTCATACTAACACTCACAGTCAGTACTTCCATCCCCCTGCCCCAGCCCTTCCAAACTTTACATTGCAGATATGGGACAGGAAACATGGGGATAAATCGGGAGTACTTTACAGGGTAACTATCTTCTTCCTGCTAGAGGAAGAGCTGAAAAAAAAATACTAATTTTCTTCCTCTTTATTTCTTTTTAAAAAAAATGGGCTACATGTGCAGAATGTGCAGGTTTGTTACATAGGTATACATGTGCCATGGTGGTTTGCTGCACCTATTGAATCATCCTCTAAGTTCCCTCCCCCAACCCCCAACAGGCCCTGGTGTGTCTGTTCCCCTCTCAGTGTCCATGTGTTCTCAGTGTTCAACTCCCACTTATGAGTGAGAACAGGCGGTGTTTGGTTTTCTGTTCCTGTGTTATTTTGCTGAGGATGATGGCTTCCACCTTCACCCATGTCTCTGCAAATGACATAATCTCATTCCATTTTATGGCTGCAAAGTATCCCATGGTGTATATGTACCACATTTTCTTTATCCAGTCTATCATTGATGGGTATGTGGGTTAGTTCCATGTCTTTGGTATTGTAAATAGTGCTGCAGTAAACATATGTGTGCATGTGTCTTCATAGTACAGTGATTTATATTCCTTTGAGTATATACCCAATAATGAGATTGCTGGGTCAAATGACATTTCTGGTTCTAGATCCTTGAGGAATTGCCATATTGTCTTCCACAATGGTTGAACTAATTTACACTGCCACCAACAGTGTAAAAGTGTTCCTATTTCTCCACAGCCCCACTCGCAGAATCTATTGTTTCCTGACTGGTTAATAATCGTCCTTCTGACTGACATGACATGGTATCTCATTGTGGTTTTGATTTGCACTTCTCTTTTGACCAGTGATGCTGAGCTGTTTTTCATGTGTGTTTTGGCCACATAAATGTCTTCTTTTGAGAAGTGTCTGTTCACATCCTTCGCCCACTTTATGATGGGGTTGTTTGTGTTTGTCGTTTTCTTTTTTTTGATGGAGTTTCGCTCTGTCGCCCAGGCTGGAGCACAGTGGTGGGATCTTGGCTCACTGCAAGCTCCGCCTCTGCAGTTCATGCCAATTCTCCTGCCTCAGCCACCCGAGTAGCTGGGACCACAGGCACCCGCCACCACATCTGCCTAATTTTTTTGTATTTTTAGTAGAGATGCGGTTTCACCATGTTAGCCAGCATGGTCTCCATCTCTTGACCTCGTGATCCACCCTTCTCGGCCTCCAAAAGTGCTGGGATTACAGGTGTGAGCCACCGTGTCTGGCCAAAGTTCCTTGTAAATTCTGGAAATTAGTCCTTTGTCAGATGGGTAGATTGCAAAAATTTTCTACCATTCTGTAGGTTGCCTGTTCACTCTGATGATAGTTTCTTTTGCTATGCAGAAGCTCTTAAATTTGATTTCATTTGTCAATTTTTGCTTTTATTGCAATTGCTTTTGGTGTTTTAGTTACAAAGTCTTTACCCATGCCTATGAGCTAAATGGTATTGTCTAGGTTTTCTTCTAAGGTTTTAATGGTTTTGGGTTTTACATTTAAGTCTTTAATCCCTCTTGATTTAATTTTGTATAAGGTGTAAGGAAGGGGTCCAGTTTTACTTTTCTGCGTATGGCTAGCTAGTTTTCCAGCACCATTTACTGAATAGGACATCCTTTCCCCATTGTTTGTTTTTGTTGGATTCATCAAAGATCAGATGGTTGTAAATGTGTGTTGGTATTTCTGAGGTCTCTGTTCTGTTCCATTGGTCTATATATCTGTTTTGGTACCAGTACCATGCTGTTTTGGTTACTGTAGCCTTGTAGAATAGCTTGAAGTCAGGTAGCATCATGCCTTCAGCTTTATTCTTTTTGCTTAGGATTGTCTTGGCTATGCAGGATCTTCTTTGATTTCATATGAAATTTAACAGTTTTTTCTAATTCTGTGAAAAATGTCAATGGCAGTTTGATGGGAATAGCATTGTATCTATAAATTACTTTGGGTAGAATGGCCATTTTCACGATATTGATTCTTCCTATTCATGAGGATGGAATGCTTTTCCATTTTTTTGTGTCCTTTCTTACTTCCTTGAGCAGTAGTTTTTAGTTCTCCTTGGAAAGATTCCTCGGATCCCTTGTTAGCTGTATTCCTAGGTATTCTGTTCTCTTTGTAGTGATTGTTAATGGGAGTTCATTCATGATTTGGCTCTCTGCTTGCCTATTGTTGGTGTAATTTTTTCAGCCCCAAAACTTCTTGAACTAATAAGCAACTTTAGGAAAGTCTCAGGATACAAAATCAATGTGCAAAAGTCACTAGCATTCTTATACACCAATAACAGACAAACAGAGAGCCAAATCATGAGTGAACTCCCATTCACAATTGCTTCAAAGAGAATAAAGCACAAAAGAACATTTGACCGGATGTTAAAAGGCATTGGTTCAAGACCTCACTCTGCTCCAAACTGGTTAAGAAACTTGAAGCTAGTCACGCAACATGAATGTACACTTTTTATCTTAAAAATGTAGGAGTTATACTAAATGATTATTAACTTCCTTTTAGCTCCAATATCCTAATATTATAATGTTTTTATATAATCAAATTATGAGAGTTGTGGAAGTTCAGAAGATATTTTCCCCAAATGTGTTATTTGCTGAAATAACACATAAGCCATGTTAACCTAACATAATTCCTAGTATTCATAAAATGAAAAGCATTTGCCTTGCCTGTGTTCCTACTTCCCTATCATTTTCATTACAGCATGGCCCAAAGTATGCCCATTGCTCAGCAAGCAGTAATGAAGTGGAGCCCGTTTGGTTAATAATTCAATTCTGGAAATCCCACCTAGAGTCATTTCCTTCTGCTCTGAATCCTTTTAAAGATCAGTTTGGCACTTTGAATTTTAATTTTCTAGGATATAAGTTTTTCTTAAGTAGACGTGATTACATAAAAAAGAGAAAATATTACTTGTTCCTTTTGAAATAACATAGTCTATAATGTTCAATATTCAGAAATGGCTTATTAGCAAATAATTTCAAAACATTATTTGAAAGTTTAAAATAGTAGGTTACTGTCTTCATGTGTCAGACAGTGGGGAATTGCACATCCAAAAAAGCAATTGTCTTTGATGACTCAGAAACATGGCACAGGCTGGCTCTAAATACTAAGCCTAGAAGATAGTGTAACAATTCACCAGATATCCTTAACTGCTGGAAGCCATGAGTCTACATGGGATTACCTGCCTCATCTCACATTCTTTTTCAGCATGGGATCACTGTACTAGGAGCCTTTCTTCTCAGATTGTACAGGTCACCAATATAATATTATATGACCACTCCTGGCCCTTACTGAGAAAGTCAAAAGGAATAGAAAAGAGTTGGGGACCAATATCTCCCAATTACTCCTTCTCTGCTAACCATATCAGCCTCTGGTAATAACCATCCTACTCTCTACAAATATGAGTTAAACTTTTTTAGAATCCCCGTATAGGTGAAGTCATGTGGCATTTGTCTTTCTGTGACTGGCTTATTTCACTTAATGTATGTCCTCCAGGTTCATCTATGTTGTCACAAGTGGCAGGATTTTCTTCTTTTTTTGTGGCTGAATAGTATTCCATTGTGTATATATACCGTGTTTTCTTTATTCATTCATACCTTGTTGGACCATTATGTTGATTCAATATCTTGGCTATTATGAGTACTGCTATAGTAAACGTTGGAGTGCAGATATCTCTTTGACATACTGTTTTTGTTTCCTTTGGATTTATACCCAATTAGATAGGAGAAATAAGTTCAAGAGATCTATTTTAAAGCATGGTGACTACAGTCATCATGTATCATTAAAATATGATGATATATGGTATTCTTGAAAAGTGCAAAGAGAGTGGATATTAAGTGCTCTCACCATGGAAATGAAAACTCTGTGAGGTAAGGTATTTGTTAATTAGCTAGATTTAACTGTTCCACTACACACACATACACATTTCAAAACATGTTGTACATAATAAATACAATTTTATCTGTCAACTAAAAACGTAAATTTAAAAAGAATTGAAGAGTGAGTGAGCAGGAAAAAACTAGTAGAACTTAGTTATTGCAGTGTCATAAATATAACTTCCATGTCTTCCAGAAAAGGAGACAATGGAATGATAGTTGGGCAACCAGAGTATAAATAGGGAGCACTTGGCTGTTCAGCTCAAATGCATGACTGAGACAAAAAGCTGCCGAAGGCAATGGCATGCTGCAGTTTCCTTGAAATAGGATTATGCTCTGTGTGAATCCGAAAAGATGAGTTCAATATATAAAAAAGCCAAATAGCATTGTGAAAAATATAAAACTGTTCTTCCACAAACTCTAAAAATGTGTCATCAAACACAAGATTCTTTTAAGCTATCAAAAATTATTCAGAAATAAATCATTTAGGCAAGAGAAGTAAGATTACTGAGTTAATATAGCTATCAGTAAATTTTTTTTTATTATCTCAACACTAAATTCTGTGTGACACAAACTTACAGTGAATGAAAATACACTGAATGAAAAATGTACAGTCAAATGAAAATGATATGTATTTGATATACATATCTTTTCCATCCTGCATTCAATCAGCTGGAATTATTTTTAAGGAAATAATTTATTTCAGTGAATGGGTCTCTTAAAAGTTTAAATCTCAGGGTTGGGTTGAAGATATTAGTTCCCGGGCATCAGCTTTTTGAATTAATGCATAGCCTACCAATGAGGCGTAAGCCGCTGCGCCCGGCTGTTGCTTTATACTTTTAAAGATGTTTCTTAAAGTTCCAAAGGCAAAAACAAACAAAAAAAAAAGCAGTAAATAAAAATAAGCAATAAGTAAAATAAGGGTTATAACCAATCTTTAAAATCCTAGTGGTAATGGGCCGGGCGCGGTGGCTCACACCTGTAATCCCAGCACTTGGGAGGCCGAGGCGGGCGGATCACGAGGTCAGGGGATCCAGACCATCCTGGCTAACACAGCGAAACCCCGTCTCTACTAAAAAATACAAAAAAACTAGCCGGGTATGGTGGTGGGAACCTGTAGTCCCAGCTGCTAGGGAGGTTGAGGCAGGAGAATAGCGTGAACCTGGGAGGCGGAGCTTGCAGTGAGCCGAGATCGCGCCACTGCTCTCCAGCCTGGGCCACAGGCGAGACTCTGTCAAAAAAAAAAAAAAAAAAATCAATCCTAGTGGTAATGGTCCCTGGATTCCACATGAATGAGAATGAAGCATGGTGGACTCTTGAAGTTTTTTTTTAAAATCTTCTTGACCATTTACTTATTTCCTTTGTAGATGTTGCTGCTCAGATGTTAACCCAATCCGGACTGAAATTGGCTCCAGCTCAAGGCACTGACTCAACTCAAAGAGTTCTAGTCTTTCCACTTAGTCTTCTTTTTTTGTTTCAGTCCAAGGAAACCTCTGGCCTGGGCTATGCTGCATGTTTATTACACAAGTTCTTTGCCACCCTTAGCTCCTGCTTTATTTCTTGAGTTCTTGAGGGAAAAGACAATAGTTCCTCAAGAGTCAACTAACTAAGTTTTCTACCTTGATTTCGAAGTTACCTCCTCTGTCTTTTCTGAGAATGAGTGGGATCCTGCAAACCCTAGCTCTTCCCCTTGTCCAGTGTATTCCACCCCTTTTCAGTTTACTTGAATCACTAGCCAGTTATTAAGATAGCACATTTGCCTATTTAACATTTGTTTATTTAGCAAATACAGTCCTTATTGAGCTGTTTGTATGCCAGGCACTATGCTAGGCATGGAGCACACTATAGTGAATAAAAAGATATCGTGCCTGTCGTGGTGGAGCCTAATATGAAAAAAAATGATTTTAATAATATTACAAAATTAGTATAATGAAAGATAAAAAATTCCTGAGAGAGATTATAAGGGATCTACTTTAAACTGAATGATTAGGGGAAGCCTAACTGAAAAGATAAGGTTCTAACTGAAATATTAAGGACAAGAGTGGGGAGCGAAAGCATTAGAGACAGTGATGATCTGAGATAGTCCTAAACTGTATCAGGTTAGCCTCATACAGTTGCTCAGGGTATGCAGTAGCACTAGTTGCTGGGGTCTACACTGAGATCTTGACATAGCTTATTCTGTAGTCCTATTATCATGCACTGTGTCCTAACCTCTACTCTAAGTTAGTCTGGGTCTATCTCCTATATAGCCTTTTTGCCTGATGCCTTTATCCACGATATCAGGCTCCCATAGACCTTTCAAGATACCGGTCTGTTACTCTACTTCTCTCTAATCCCAAGTTCATGTCTCAAGTAAACTTTCCACTAAGCTTTGTTTCTAAACAGTGAGGAACTTCTAGGCTTCAGTGCATTTTCAGGGAAGAAGTTTTCAAGCCCTTCTTGCTCAGATTGACAGCCCTGCTCACTCCTCCAGGCCCTTTCAGAAGGTCGTCTACACTCTCAGCTAAATATCAGAAATCTCTTGGCAATAACTTATCACCACAGAATGATAGGAGAAAAAGTATTATTTTGTTAAATATAAGCAATACCTTAAAAAGCAAAATATTTGCTGGAGAAAATTGTATATTACCTTTTTAAAAGTTAGTTTTCATTACTCCTTTAGAGAAAGTCTCTCAATGCCATGTGTTTGTAACATACTAAGAGAGTTTAAAGGACAGCAGCCACATTTCAGAAACAATAATCTAAGGACTCAGTTTTAAATACATGCAGACATAATTATCTTCCTTTAAAATATAAAAGCCACAATAAAATTTCGAGTGTCAAAAAGAGAATTTCAGATTGATAGATAAGCTTACAAAAAAACTAGAATGAGTACTTAGTATAATTAGAGTTGTTGGTCCAATTCGAAAATACAAAAGAACAGAAGATTTAAACAATAAATAGGCACAATGAGGTACTTTTCTAATTCTTGCTTGTTTGTGAAAACTTTAAAGACTATTTCAAATATATAGAACAGAAAATTTGAAATTAAAACAATAATTAATAAAAGCATACTTATACCTTTGTTCTAGAAGTAGAAGTAAATCTCATATCTGGAACTACTGGTAGATTGCTTAAAAATCCTGTTGATGATGTCAATAAAGCTGCCATATTTGCAATTAGAAATGACACTTAGCACAAAACCATACATTTTCACATTTCATGTTTATGAGTATTAATTGTGCTATTTCCTCATGCCCTACACCCTGATGAATATATTGGTGCTGTCAAAACACAGAGTAAAACCCCAAGGACCCTATTGATTAATTAGCTTTTCCAGATTATCTGGAAATATAAATTTTGTTTCCAAAAGAGAATTAGGTTTAGTATGTTTCCTAAATCTCTGAAATTAGAGAAATATTATTTATAAAATATCTGCCATTGTATACGTTTATTTTTTAATTCCATTATTGAAATATTTATTTCCTACAAAATTGAACTAACAATAGGTATTTAAGTAGAATATTCGTCTTTTGTTTTAAAAAGGGTTCTATCTCAACAAGACCATAAAGTTATTTTAAGTGGGTTAACAATGGAAAAGTAACACATTAGGAATGGGACAGGCATAACACTCTGATTGGTAGAGCAGAAAGATGATATTCTTGTCAAAACTGTAATCAGAAAATTTTCTAGACATGCTAAGCTAAGTGTATTAGTCCATTTTGACGCTGCTGATAAAGACATACCTGAGACTGGGAAGAAAAATAGGGTTAATGGACAGCCGAGACCACGTCCACCCCGCGAGCACAGAGCGTCGCCCTCGCCGCTCTGCTGGGCATCCACAGCAGCAGCTAGCTCATCATGGATGATGTTATCACCGCGCTTCTCATCAACAAGGGCTCTGGCATGTGCAAGGCTGGCTTCACAGGTGACGATGCCCCTGGGCAGTCTTCCCCTCCATCATGGGCGCCAGGGAGTGATGGTGAGCATGGGTCAGAAGGACTCCTATGTGGGTGATGAGGCCCAGAGCAAGAGAGGCATCCTGACCCTGAAGTACCCCATGGAGCATGGCACCAACTGGGATGACATGGAGAAGATCTGTCACCACGCCTTCCACAATAAGCTGTGTGTGGCTCCTGAGGAGCACCCCATGCTGCTGACCCAGGCCCCCCTGAACCCTAAGGCCAATCATAAGAAGATGACCCAGATCATGTTTGAGACCTTCAGCAATACCCCAGCCATATACGTGACCATCCAGGCTGTGGTGCTGTCCCTGTATGACTCTGGCCTTACCACTGGCATTGTGATGGACTCTGGTAATGGGGTCACCCACACTGCCCATCTACGAGTGGTATGCCCTCCTCCATGCCATCCTGCGTCTGGACCTGGCTGGCCTGGACCTGACTACCTCATGAAGATCCTCACAGAGTGGGCGCTACAGCTTCACCACCACAGCCAAGCAGGAAATCGTGCACGACATCAAGGAGAAGCTGTGCAACATCACCCTGGACTTCGAGCAGGAGATGGCCACGGTGGCCTCCAGCTCCTCCCTGGAGAAGAGCTACGAGCTGCCCAACCTCCCGACAACCAGGTCATCACCATCAGCAATGAGGGGTTCCACAGCCCCCAGGCCCTCTTCCAGCCTTCCTTCCTGGGCATGGAATCCTGTGGCATTCTACTGTCAACTCCATCATGAAGTGTGACATGGGCATCCGCAAAGACCTGCATGCCAACACGGGGCTGTCTGGCGGCACCACCATGTACCCTGGCATGGCAGGACAGGATGCAGAAGGCGCCACCGCCCTGGCGCCATTGCTGCTCTGGAGAGTTAGTACTCCGTGTGGATCAGTGACTCCATCCTGGCCTCGCTTTCCACCTTCCAGCAGATGTGGATCAGCAAGGAATACGACGAGCCCAACCCCTTCCTCATCCACCGCAAATGTTCAAGGCAGATTGTAACTTAGTTGCATTACATCCTTTCTTGAGAAAACCTAACTTGCCCAGAAAAAGAGATGAGATTGGCATGGCTTTATTTGTTTTCTTTGTTTTGTTTTGTTTTGTTTTGTTTTTTGGCTTGACTCAGGATTCAAAAACTGGAACAGTGAAGGTGACAGCAGTTGGCTGGAGGAAGCATCCCCCAAAGTTCTGCAATATGGCTGAGGACTTTGATTGTACACTGTACTTTTTTTTACAGTCATCCCAAATATCATGAGATATATTGTTACAGGAAGTCTGTTGCCCTCTTAAAAGCCACCCCACTACTCTCAGGAGAATGGCCCAGTCCTCTTCCAAGCCCACAAAGGGGAGGCAATAGCATTGCTTTCATGTAAATTATGTAATGCAAAAATTTTTTAATCTTCACCTTAATATTTTTTTATTTTGTTTTACTTTGATCAGCCTTTGTGGCCTTCCTCTTTTGTCCCCTAACTTGAGATGTATGAAGGCTTTCGGTCTCCCTGGGAGTGGGTGGAGGTAGCCAGGGCTTACCTATACACTGACTTGAGACCAGTTGAATAAAAGTGCACACCAAAAAAAAAAAAAAATGAAGAAGAAAGAAAGAAAAACAAATAGGTTTAATGGCAGGGGAGGCTTCACAATCAAGGCAGAAGGCAAAAGGCACTTCTTACATGGTTTTGGCAAGAACTAAAGAGAGAGAGAGAGAAGTGAAAGCAGAAACCCCTTATAAAACCATCAGATCTCATGAGACTTATTCACTACCATGAAAACAATATGGGGAAACTGCCCCCATGATTTCATTATCTCCCACCGAGTCCCTACCACAAGACATGGGAATTATGGGAGTATAATTCAAGATGAGATTTGGGTGGGGACACAGAGCCAAACCATATCACTAAGTAACTATCTCTTGCATGCATTTAAGCTGCATTCAACTATATGTTTTTCTCCTATATGTGTTGCTCTGGAAGCCCAAGTCTTAAAACTGGAACCCTTGCACTGGAATTGAGAAACTCATTGACTATCTCAAGTGCTGTCTCTAACCCCAAATTACATTGGAGGTGATTTCTATCTTTACAAGTTCCATCTGAGCTCCGTTACCATCTTGGGCTGCTTTCTCTTCTGGTTTTCATTTCCTTGTTTGTTTGTTTGTTTCCTTTGCCCCATACACCATTTCTTTAAATTCTCCTTAATTCCAAAGGCCTGGACAGAAAACAGAAATGCATAACACTTGACAACTCAGTAGGAACTCTGATTTTACCCTGATAGCATCTGGACAACAGAACACCGGGAGGAAGTGAACAAGATGCAGATTGCACTCTTTCCCCCACCCAAAGCCATGAGCCCTTCTCTGGATCCCACTCACATTCCTGAAGCCAACAGACTGCATGCTCAAGATGTTTAGGCCTTGAGAACTTCACAGGGGAAAGCCAAGGAAAATGACACTGCTGAAGCTGATACAGCACATCTGCTTGCCTCATGGCCTTAGTCATTGGATTTCTGAAGCACTAAATAATAACTCACAAATTCAGAGCAAGTTATTCATTAAATGAACTTTGTGCAAAGATAAATAGGATAGATTAATGAAGACTCTGATGTATAAGTTTTCAAATTAATTGCATGATTGAGACTGATTAGCAACAAATATTTAGTTAGAAAAGCAAGTCACACCCTATAGGGTGAAAGGTTCTACCCATTGTCTATTTCCAGAATGGTGAAAAGACTACACCAGTGAACTGCACCAGAGCAAAGTCCTGGCAGTAACAGAGCCTAGAATTGCCTTTATAGCTGCTGTCAAAAGAGTGGATATCCACATTAACTATTCTGGATCCTCATTCTGGTCATAGTTTCACAGCCAGACTTGTTTATCTGTAGCACAATCATCTCTGATCCCAGAACTTACCAGCTTTCTTACTTTCCTCCATACTAACGTTTATTTACCAATTATATTATCATCATACAAGTACTGTGTCACAGCTTCTAACATTGCCTAACACACAATTTGGGGAATTAGAAATAGTTACAACAGCTCTAGAGACAAGGTTTTGGGCTTTATACTATTTCAGACATGTTGTAAAAAGTCCTTAAAATTTGAGAGTGCCTATTCTTAGGTTGAATCAGCAAAAAATGTATGCCACGTAGCAACAGCATTGTAATTCTAGACCTATTATATTTGGTATGATTACAACTTATGAATTCCAGCATTATAAATTTTAAAGGGTTATATGAAATTGGTTAATTTCATCAATTAGATATTGTCTCACTACTCCCTTGTTTTTTGTTTTTAGTTTTTTTTTTGTTTTTTTTTTTTTTGGAGAGAGGATAAATATTTGTGAAACCTCCAGGATACCATTCTATGCTAAATTGCACCAGAGCCAGATTGCCTATGTGGGAAAACAGGCTTCATCATTTATTAACTGAATAACTTTAGTTAAGTTTTGAATCTTTGCATTCTTTGGCTTTTCATCTATAAAACGGGAACAATAAAGGTGTTTATTTCTAAAAAATTTAATGAGTTAATACGTGTAGAGAACTAAGAAGAGTACTAGGCTCATAACATACATTCAACAAATGTTACACATTATTAGTATCAGTGTTTGGAAATACACAATACTATATTTCAGCTTTTAAATGGCAAAATAGTGTAAGAAGCAGGTAAATTTTAAAATGCAAACTGTGACGGATATCTGTAAGAATAAGTTAAAGATGTGAATCAGGAATATCAGACTTTAGATAATTTTTATAGAAATTTCCAATTCAAAGCAATAGCTGAAGTACACAGTATAGAATTTAACAAATGAAGGGCATATTCATGTTGAAAAAAGAAACATTTTGCAAATCTCTAACCTTAATTTCCCTGCATTTAAGACATTTTGACTTTTATATAAATTTCTTATTCAAAGGAAACTTGCTGAAATGTTTGTCCAATGCATCTTCACTTTTTAAATTATAGGACCTGGTGGTATCTCTATCATTCCTTTCGCCTTGCCTTGACCTATCATCTCTCCTTCTGAATTAAATTTCCACAGTAAAGCATATGCTCTCCTTGATTAGAAAGTCTCTCACATTTTAAATTCAGGAACTTTTTATATTCTTAGAAGTTATCAGCTGAGCACAGTGGCATGAGACTGTAGTTCTAGTGACTTGGAAGGTTGAAACAAGAAGATCACTTGAGCCCAGGAGCTCAAGGCTGTGGTGCCCTATAGTCATACTTCCAATTTGAAAATGATGGCATAGAAACAAGCTGGCTTCACTCCCTTCTACAGAAAACCAAAAACAAATATATAGCACCAAGATGATCACCAGCAATATCCTAGAACACAAATATGAGGATGAATCAGTTCCTAGAGCCACAGAGAAGTGAAAAAACTCCAGCAGACAGTAAGAGAATCAGATGTTCATGACAATGACACCCCTCCCTGGAATCTGCCCAGCCCCAAATATGTAGAAAATGTTCATTGACTCTCAGTTTCTACACTGGAGAAAGTGAGACTGAGGTTGACAGTCAGCTTCTCTACTGTCTTATGTTCCCTGACAGGAGACCTGTCCCTACCTCAAACTGTGGGAAGCATTGTGAGTACCTAAAAGGAGAAACATCTCTGAAGACAGCCAAAGAGGAAGTCGAGAGGCAGGACTAACATCCTGAATGCTAGAAACTGCTCTGTAATTCAGCCAAATGACATGCCAAATCAGAGTGGCTGCTTAGCAGTACCATGCCGTACACATTCCACAGGGCCCCTGAGCACAAACTACAGCCAGCCTTTTCACACTGCCAGGATATCCACTTTGGGATCTCCCCTATTTCTGATCATCAGTCTCTGATAATTTGCTAGAGCCAAGGCAACATGGGCTTAATATGCCATCTAGTGCTGAAAAGGAGGCATTGACCTAGTGGAAAAAAAGTATAAGAAATTCAACAGATAAATTATGAAGAATCTCTAAGCAAACATACCCAATAAAAACCAAAATAAGCCAGGCAGACAAAACTGGAATGAATAACTAATTGTTCAATGCAAAGACACAGAGGTACATTCACACACACACACACAAAGAAAACAACAGCAAACAAGAAACCATGACCTCTCCAAATAGACAAAGCAAGGAACCAGTGACTGACCCTAACAAGACTGATACATGAGCTCTCTGTCCAATAAT
Source organism: Symphalangus syndactylus (assembly GCF_028878055.3). Classification (NCBI taxonomy): domain Eukaryota; kingdom Metazoa; phylum Chordata; class Mammalia; order Primates; family Hylobatidae; genus Symphalangus; species Symphalangus syndactylus. Next base: position 85,659,662 of record NC_072433.2, read on the forward strand.
TCAAAATAGGATTTTGAAAGAAACTTAGTGATCTCCAAGATAACACATAAAAGCAATTTATAAGTTTATCATATAAATTTTATTGAAATAATAACAAAAGATCAAACAAAAATCTTGGAACGGAGAAACACATTTGCTGAATCCAAAAATTCATTGAAGGCTCTTTGCAGCAGAATGGATCGAGCAGAGGAAAGAATCAGTGCTTCCAAAGACAGGGTGTTTAGAAGTACACAGTCACAGGAGAAATAACAAAAAAAAATCAAAAGGAATAAAGACTACTTATAAGATATAGAAAATTACCTCAAAAGACAAAATCTAAGAATTACTAGTATTCAAAAGGGAGCTGAGCAAAAGAACAGGGTAGGACACTTACTCAAAAAATAATAACAGAAAAGTTTCCAAAACTTGAGAAAGAAATAAAAGTTCAGGTATAGGAAGGACAGAGAACATCAAATAGGACTATGCCAAGATATATAATAATTAAACTCTCAAAGGTCAAAGACAATGAGAGGATCCTAAGAATCAGCAAGAGAAAAAAAGCAAACAAGATGTAAAGAAAGGCCAATCATCTGATGACAGACTTCTCAGTGGAAACCACATAGGCCAGGAAGGAGCAGAATATCTTCAAAGTGTTGAAAGGAAAAAAAAAAACTGCCATTCAAAAATACTTTATCTAGCAAAGCTATCATTCAAATAAGGAGTCACAAAGTCTTACCTAGACAAACAAAAGCTAAGAGAATTCATCACCACCAGACTTACCTCACAAGAAATGGTAAAGGGAACTCTTCAATCTGAACAACAACAAAAACATACTAATGTGAAAAAAGAAAATATTTAAAGGCACAAAATCCACTGGTAAAATTAAGTACAAAATCATCCCCAGAATACTCTAATTCTGTAATTCTAGTGTGCAATCCACCCATGACTTTAGTATGGAGCCTAAAAGATAAATACATATAATGTTAGCTACAGAAACTCGTTAAGAGATAGGCAATAAAAAATGTAAATTGAGACAACCAAAATTCAAAATGTGGGATGATGGAGTTAAAATATAAAGATTGTTTTTATTTTTTTCTTTGTTTGCTTGTTTTTACTCTTTTTTGTGTTATCTAATACAAGTTGTCATCTCTTTAAAATAATTTGTTATATCTATAAGATACTTCACATAAGCTTCATGGTAACCACAATGCAAAAACCTATAATAGATACATTAAAAGTAAAAATCAACACATTAAAAGTAAAAATCAGCACATTAAAACATTCTACCAGCGAAAAATCAATTAACAACAAAAGATGACAGGAAGAAAGAGAGAGAGGAGCTACAACACAACCAGAAAACAAGCAACAAAATAGCAGTAGTAAGGCCTTACTTATCAATAATAATGCTGAATGCAAATGGACTCAATTTTCCAATTAAAAATATAGAGTGACTAAATGAATAAAAAAGCAAGATCCAACTAAATTCTGCCTATAAGAAACCTCACCTATAAAATCACAGCTAAAGTGAAAGTGTAGGAAAAAAAAAGATATTTCATGTGAATGGAAACCAAGAAGAGCAGCAGTTGCTATACTTACATGAGATAAAATAGATGACTAGAAAAGACTGTAAAAAGAGACAAAGAAGGTCTTATAAAGATAAAAGAGTCAATACAGAATGGAAGATAACAATTGTAAATATTTATGCATCCAACAGCAGAGTACCCAAGTATATAAAGCAAACATTAATAGCTCTAAAGGGTTAGGTAGACTGTAATATAATAATACACTAGTAGGAAACTTTAACACCCCTACTCTTAGTAATGAACAGATCATCTAGAAAGAAAATCCAAAAAACCACTGACATTGAACTATACTAAAATAAAAAGGCCTAATTGACCTTTACAGAACAGTTGATGCAACTGCTGACGAATATACATTATTTTCATCAGCACATGGGACATCCTCCAGAATAAATGATATTTTAGGCCACAAAACAAGTTTCAACAAGTTCAAAAGGTTAGAAACAAAATCAAATGTCTTTCTGACCACAATGGAATAATACTAGAAATCAATAAAAAGAGGAAGCTTAGAAAGTACACAAACACATGGATATTGACATGCTCCTAAATGACCAATATGGTCAGTGAATAAACTAAAAAGAAAATATAAAACTCTTTTGAAGCAAATAAAAATGGAAGTACATTTCAAAATCTATGGGATACAGCAAAAGCGTACTAAGAGCAAAGTTTGTAGCAATAAATGCCTATATCAAAAAGAAGTTGAAAAATCTCAGGTAAACTAATGATGCACCTTGAAGGACTAGAAAAGCAAGAACAAAGCAAACACAAAATTAGTAGGAGACAAGAAATAATAAAGATCAGGACAGAAATAAATAACACTGCGACTAAAAAAAAATCAATGAAAACAAAAAGTTAGATCAAAGAAACAGAAGATCGATGAAACAAATATATTTTTGAAAAAAAAATAGGCAAACCTTTAGCTCAACTAATAAAAGAGAGAAGACCCAAATAAATAAAATTAGAAATTAAAAGGGGACATAACCACTGAGATTATAGAAATATAAAGAATTATTACAGACGATTATGAAAAACAGTATACCAATACATTGAAAAACCTAGAAGAATCGAATGTATTCCTGGACACATATAAACTACCAAAACTAAACCATGAAGAAATAGAAAACCTCAAGAAATCAGTAAATTGAAGTCATAAGAAAATGTCTCCCATCAAAGAAAATCCCAGGACTTGATGTCTTCACTGCTGAATTCTACCAAATGTTTAAAGGATAACTAATATCAATTCTACTCAAACTCTTCAAACAAAAAAAAAAAGTGAGGAGGAATGAATACTTTCAGACTCATTCTGTGAGGCCAGCATTACCCTGATACCAAAACCAGACAAAGACACAACAAAAAGAAAAATATAGGCCCATATCACTGATGAACACACATGCAAAAGTCCTCAATAAACTACTAGCTAACTGAATTCAGAAATACATTAAAAAGGTCTTCCAATATGATCAAATAGGATTCATCCCAGGGATGCAAGGATGTTTCAACATAGGCAAATCAATAAATACGACACATTGCATTAAAAGAAAAAAGAACAAAAACCATATGATCATTTCTATAGAATGCTGAGAAAACATTTGGTAAAATTTAGCTCCCTGCTTTATGATAAAAACTTTCAACAAAGGAATATACCTTAGAAGGAATATATTCTTCTGTGCAAAAGTAATTGCAGTTTTGCAATTACTTACCTTTAGTTACCTTTAATAGTAGAAACCACAATTACTTTTGCACCAAATACCCTAAAATAATATAGATATAGTATATATAGTGTGTACATGTATACATATATAAATATATATGTAAAATGTAGTATAGAAGAAATATATCTTAAAATAATAAAGGCCATATATATGACAAACCCACATCCAGCATCATACTGAATGGGGAATTATTGAAAGCCTTTTCTCTAAGATCTCAAATAAGACAAGGATGCCTACTGACTTTCACCAATTTTATTCAACATAATACCAGAAGTTTGGGACAGAACAATTAAAAAGTGGGGAGGGGCATCCAAGTCAGAAAGAGAAGAATTCAAATTAGCCTTGTATACAGGTGGCATGACCTTACATTTGGAAAAATCTGAAGACTCCACCAAAAAATTGTTAGAACTGACCAATGAATTTAGTAAAGTTTCAGGATAAAATAATCAACAAACAAAAATTACTAACATTTATATACACCAACAGCAAATAATCTGCAAAAGAAATAATGCAAGCAATCTTAATTACAATAGATACAAAAATATATAATACCCAGGAATCAATTTAACTGGAGATGAAAGATTTACTTTTATAAATAAGTTTTTCCTCTTGGAAAACTATAGAATACTGATAAAAGAAATTGAAAGAAACACAAAAAATGGAAAGATATGCCAAGCTTATGAATTGGAAGAACTAATATTGCTAAAACAACAATTCTACCCAAAACAATTGCAGATTCTATGTAATCCCTATCAAAATACAAATAACACTCTTCACAGAAATAGATAAACTAAAATTTATATGAAACTACAAAAGACCCCATGTAGCCGCAGTAATCCTGAGCAAAAAGAACAAAAGAACATCACACTACCTGACTTTAAAATACACTACTAAGCTATGGTAACCAAATTAGCATGCTACTGGCACAAAATCAGAAACGTGGACTGGCATAAAATCAGAAACAATGGAACAGAATAGGGGGCCCAAATATAATTCCATGCATTTACAGCTAACTCATTTTTTATGAAGGCGTCACAAACATACATCAAGAAAAAAACAGTAGCTTTAATAAATGGTGTTGGGAAATCTGTATAACCATACTCAGAATAATGAAACTAGACCCCTATCTCTCACCACATACAAAAAAATCAAATCAAAATGGATTAAAGACTGAAATCTAAGATCTGAAACTATGAAACTGCTAGGTGAAAACAATGCTAGTGGACAGTGGTCTGGGTGAATTATTTTGTTTAAGACCTCAAAAGCACAGGCAACCAAAGCAAAAATAGACAAATGGGATTACATCAAGCTAAAAGCTTCTGCATAGAAGAAGGAAACAATAAACAAAGTGAAGAGAGAACACACACAATGGGAAATATGATTTGCAAAGTATCCATCTGAAAATTGATTAATAGCTAGAATATATCAGGAACTCAAACAACTCAATAGCAAAAAAGTAATTATTTAATTTTAAAAAGAGCAAAAATCTGAATAGACATTGCTCAAAAGAAGACAAATGGCTAACAAGTATACGAAAAAATGCCCCAAATCACCAATCATCAAAGAAATGCAAATCGAAACCACAGTGAGATATCATCTCACCCCATTCAGAATAACTTTTATCAAAAAGAAAGGAAATAACAGAAGCTAGCCAGGATATGGAGAAAGGGGAACCTTCATACACTGTTGTAGGGGACGTAAATTAGTACAGTCACTGTAGAGAACAGTATGGAGATTCTTCAAAAAACTATAAACAGAGCTGCCATATGATCCAGCTATTCTGCTAATGGGTTTATATCCAAAAGAAAAGAAATCAAAAAATTGCAGAGATATCTGCACTCTCATATTTATTGCAGCACTGTTCATAATATCCAAGATTTGGAATCTACCTAACTGTTCATCAATAGACAAATGGATAAAGAAAATGTGGTACATACACAGTGAAATACTATTTAGCCATAAAAAAGAATTAAATTCTGAGCTTATTATGTTAAGTGATAATAAGCCAAACACAGAAAGACAAATATTGCATGTTCTCACTCATATGTAGGGGGAGGATACAAAGGAGGAAAGGATGTAGAAAGATTGATTTCAAAAGTTTTTTCAAAAGAAATGACAAGGGTCTCTGAAGAACTTTTATGGATATGGATTATATCTGCCAATATTTACTGTAATTTATATTGATTAAATTGAAAAAGTAAACAATATGTACTTACTCGTTTTAAAATAACCATAATAAACCATTACCTGTTCACTATTAATGAAATATTTTATTTAAAACCAAAAATTTAGTGAGAAAGTAGTATTTTCCATTTTTACCAATCTCTTAAATGTTTAGCTAATAGAAAGAAGACAATGAGCTTCTCATATTTGCTTATACCTTTAATCTGCTACAACATCTCTGGTTATGTAGCCTCTGGAAAAACTCCACAATAATACACTTGTGATAAGTATGAAGGGCACTGATATTTCAGCATTATTATGAAAATAATTTTGAACTTTCAGATCTCTCGGAAGTATTCTCAAGAGATCCCAGAAAACCATGTGAATAACCACTATCCTTGAGTGTTCATGTGTTGTCTAGCAAGTGTGTATCCCGCAGTATTGTGCACTATGAGGTACAGGAGAAAAATTAGATAATAAAACCTCTTTAAAAAATTTATATTCTCACTAAAGAGATTCAAAATGTACATATTCAAAATTTCATGACATTTTAAGGCAATTCCTTTTTTTTCTTTCTTTTCCTATACTACGTTAAGAAGTGTATATGCATTAGCTTCTTAGGTGAGGTTATAGATCATAAAATTAGGGGGAAAGCCAAAATAGTTCAAAAGAGAAAAAAAAATCACTGTAGCCTGAGAAGATTTCAAGAGTGGAGAAGTGACTCGAATTGAACCCAAAATAATCAGTAAGACATAAATGGAAATTAAATATTGAGAAGGAGATTTCAAACAGCATGACCTAGCAGGTGCACTCATGGTTCTTTCAGAAGTTGCAGAGGAAACACATGTAAAGGCAAAATGAAACAGAGTTAGAATGGGACTTAATTGTGGAAATATCTGAATTATAAATTGAGGATGTCCGAGTCCTTATGTAAGTAATGGGAATCACAGATGCTTTTGGACATTGGAGTAAAGTGAAGTGTGTAGTCTGGATAAAGAAGGAAGAGGATTGGAAAGCGGGAGAAGAAGTTGGGAAAGGATGAAATCATATAGACATTGCACAGCCAATCAAAAACATTTTAAGGAATTTTAGATTTTGTGGACTAGAGCTAGATGATACATTCCACTACCACTAACCACTTTGACAGCATCAGTAGCCAGCCCCCTCACCACGCAAAATTGAGAAAGATTGGATAGCATATATCACAAACACCCACGTAAATTCTGAACAGCAACAATTTGCAAAATCTGTAAACCATCACATAATTCAGTCCTCTGGGTTTCACCACTGTCCAAATATCCTATAATTAACAGCTTTAATCCTTGCCATGAAACACCTACCTCTTAGAGGGACCAACCATTCTCTTGGGGGCTTGCAATGTGACAGGTTACCACTGGCACTTTCTGCTAGCTTCTAGGGCATGCTATTATCTAGAGTTATCTGACCATTATAGTTTCCATTCTAGCCAATATTTTTTAAACCAGGGAATAAGTAGGAAATGGGAAATTAATATCAGCAGTCATCATTTTGTTCTACGTTATGATCTGTTTGTGGACAAAATTATTATTGCTATTATTAGTAGTAGTATTATTTATAGTGTGCTTACCATGGGTCAGCCATTTTCCTAAGCAAAGGGAACATTTTAATCACTTTTAAAATGGTTTTTCAGAGGGACTGCTTAGCAAATTGTTTTTCTATCTTACTAGCAGGAACTGGATATATGCCATTCTGTTTGTTTGTTTGTTTGTTTGTTTGTTTTGAGATGGAGTTTCGCTTTTGTTGCCCAGGCTGGAGTGCAATGACACGATCTTAGCTCACTGCAACCTTTGCCTCCCAGGTTCAAATGATTCTCTTGCCTCAGCCTCCCAGGGAGCTGGGATTACAGGCATGCACCACCACGCCCAGCTAATTTTTTGTATTTTTAGTAGAGACGGGGTTTCTCCATGTTGGTCAGGCTGGTCTCAAACTCCCGACCTCATGTGATCCACCCACCTCAGCCTCCCAAATTGCTGGGATTACAGGTGTGAGCCACTGCACCCGGCCAGGATATATGCCATTCCTAACTGCAATCTGGGAAGATGAATCTCCTAGTTTTCCAGCCTTTCTACTAGAGGAAATCAGGGAAAAAATGGTTGTAAATGGCCTTGGTGCTAACAATTACAGAATCTGTCATAATACCAAAGCATGGCAGCATTATTGCTTTTGTGGGCCCTTGGTACTTTTACCTTTGTGAGTCTCTTTCTCTGTGAAAATATCAATATACATCTTCATTGTGACAAAATAATATTTTGTGACTATCTTGACATAAAGATGAATGTATTAAAATAATTATTTCAACCTAAAAGCTTATTTTTTCTTCTGGTTTTAAAAAAGATTAAAATTTCTTGTGGGCTCCTGAAAGTATTGTTGGCTATAACCCTATTGTGTTTAATGAGTGATATTTAGCACTATAAACTTTCCTCTTGAAACCGTTTTAGCTGTGTCCCAGAGATTCTAGTAGGTTGTATATTTGTTTTCATTATTTTTAAAGAATTTCTTGATTTCTGCCTTAATTTCATTGTTTACCTAGAAGTCATTCAGGAGCAGGTTGTTTAACGTCCATGTAATTGTATGGTTTTGAGAGACTTTCTTAGTATTAATTTCCATTTTTATTGCCCTGCAGTGCAAGAGTGTCATTGGTATGATTTTTTTTTTAATTTGTTGAGTATTGCTTTGTGGTTTACTATATAGTTAATTTTAGAGTATGTGCCATATGTAAACGAGAAGAATGTATATTCTGTTGTTGTTGGGTGGAGTGTTCTGTAGATGTCTGTTAAGTCCATTTCATCAAATGTCAAGTTTAGGTCCCAAATATCTTTGTTAGTTTTCTGCCTCAATGATTCTTAGTATGATTAATACTTGGTATTTGTATTAATACTGTCTTGGTATTTGTGTTGATACTGTTTAAGTATTAATACTTTCAGTGGGGTTATCTAAATCTCTTTGTAAGTCTCTAAGACTCCCTCTTTGTCTTTTATTATTACCGTTGTTTTCAAAAGGTTTAAAGCCTCTTTTGCCTGAAATTAAAATAGCAACCCCTGCTTTTTTGTTTACCATTTGCTTGGTAGATTTTTTTCCATCCCTTTACTTTGAGCCTATGAGCATCATTGCATGTGAAATGGATCTCTTGAAGACAACATACAGTTGGGTGTTTCTTCTTTATAAAACTTTCCACTCCACTCCATGCCTTTTAAGGGGAGTGTTAAGCTTATTTACGTTCAAGGTTAATATTCAAATTTTATCCTGTTGTATATGTTCAAATTTTATCCTGTCATCACATTGTTAGCTAGTGTTTATGCAGACTTGATGATGTAGTTGCTTTAGAGTGTCAATGGTCTATGTACATAAGAGTGTTTTTGTGGCAGCCAGTAATGGTCTTTTGTTTCCATGTTTAGCATTCCCTTAAGGACCTCTTGTTAGGCAGGTCTGGTAGTAACAAATTCCCTTAGCATTTGCTTGTCTGAAAAGGATTTTATTTCTCCTTCACTTATTAAGCTTAGTTTGGCTGGATATGAAACTCTTGGTTGGAATTCATTTTCTTTAAGAATGCTGAATGTGGGCCCCCATTCCCTTCTGGCTTGTAAAGTTTGTGCTGAAAGGTCCACTGTTAGACTGATGAGGTTCCCTTTGTAGGTGGCCTGCCCCTTCCCTCTAGCAGCCTTTAATGTTTATTCTTTTATGTTGACCTTGGAGAATCTGATAATTATGTGTATTGGGAATGGTCATCTTGTAAGTATTATGCTGGGGTACTCTGAATTCCCTCAGTTTGAATGTTGACCTCTCCAGTGAGGTTGGGGAAGTTTCCAAGGACAACATCCTCAAATATATTTTCAAAGTTGCTTGTTTTCTTTCCCTCTCTTTCAGGGATGACAATTAGTTATAAGTTTAATCAGTCTTTCTACATAATCTCATATTTCCTGGAGATTTTGTTCATTCTTACTTTTCTTTCTTCATTTTTGTCTGACTGAGTTGATCCAAAGAACCCATCTCCAAGCTCTGAGATGTTTTCCTCAGCTTGGCCTGTTCTGATGTTAATACTTCCAGTTGTATTACAAAATTCTTGTAGTGAGTTTTTCAGCTATATCAGTTTAGTTAGGTTCTTTCCTAAAATGGCTATTTCATCTTTCACCTCTTGTATCATTTTATTGGATTCCTTAAATTCCTTGGATTGGGTTTCAACTTTCTCCTGAATCTCGATGATCTTTGTTGCCATCCAAATTCTGAATTCTAATTCTATAATTTCAGCCATTTCAGCCTGGTTAATAACCATTACTGGGGTGCTAGTGCAGTTGTTTAGAGGAAAGAAGACACTGACTTTTTGAGTTACCAGATTTCTTGCCCTGGTTCTTTCTCATCTATGTAAACTGATGTTTCTTTAATTTTTGAAGTTGTTGTCCTTTGGAAGGGGATCTTTGCTTTTATATTATTTTATGCCATTGGGGTTTGATTTTAGTTTCAGTCTACTGGCTTCATTTCTGGATGATATTGGGGGGCCCAGACTCAGCTCAGTCCTCCCAGGCTGCATGCTGAAACTCCTGGGCTGCATGCTAGGGGGCTGGGTCCAGGCCCACAGCTTTGTTCTCTTGTGCCTCAAGGTTAAGCTGCTGCTGCACTGGAGAGACTGAGGTATTTCTGATCAATTGGCAACAACACTCTAGTAGGGAATGCCAGCAAAGCACTTCACTGGGCCTTGGCAGCAGGGGGTCAATGCTTACATGCATGCGCCAGCAGCAGCCAGGCACTGGCATGGCAGGATCTGTGCACACACTTACACCACTGGCAGCAGGGCAGCAGGGTTTGTGCACATGTACATGCCACTGGCAGTGAGGCAGCAAAGTCCAGGCATGTGCATGCCAGCAAAGTGGTAGGGGGAGGCCACAGGTGAGTTCATGTGAGCAAAGTGGTGGTGGAGGCTGTGAGTGGGTGTGTGGTGGTGGGGTCTGTCTGCTGGAGCTCTCTGATGGTAAATCGGGGTCTGCCAGTGACAGAACAATGGCAGCAGCTGCTGGGATGTGGCCTGGTTGGCTATCCAAGGCCACGCAGCCAGAAAGGGACCCTGGAAGAGGCCGGCAGACAGCAGGGCACTCAGATCAGACTGGTCCCATCCCAAGGCAAGACAGCCCTGCTCTGTCCAGGTCCACTGGATAAGAAAGGCCAAAGCCACCTGGAGGAGTATGGCAGGCCTTGGTAGATGGGCATACATAGCATTGCTACATTGCAGCCATTCCCACATCAAACTCTCTGGGCTCCACACAGGCTGGAGTCCTGTTCCTGCCACTTCTCCAAGCAGATTTTCTTGCCAGCTCAAATGTCCATGGGGGTCAGGGGGTCTCCTGCAGCTAGGATTTCAGAAGTCTGTGGTAAGAGTGGGCCATTCCTCCCTTATTCAACTCAGTCTTTCCCCAAGAGCCACTGGGAGCTGGGAATGAGTCCTTGTACTCAGCAGCCCCATATAGGATCCCTGGGTTCCTCCTTCTTTGGCCCAGGGTCTGCATCCTCTCTTTGTCAGCTCTCAGTGACTTACTTGTGAAGACCTGCTCAACGTGTGCCAGTCTTCTTGATGGTCCAGTCTCTTGGTCAGTATTTTAATAAAAATTGATTAAACTCCATTTCCTGGAATCCTCCTTATGGATCTTCTGGTACCTGCTGGTCACCAGGCAACAGAGCTATGGCAGAGCCACCTGTCCTCACCAAGCAGAGGGGATGGAGCAGTGGAGATCCACCAGAACCCCGTGGGCAGAAATAATCCACATATATTTCTTATGTTCTCTTCGGGGATAACCAAACTGAGCATCAGGAAGACTGATTGCCTTGACCAAAGTAACACACCTTCATTGTTCTGTTGGCCATGAGAGAAGCTTGAGCTTAGTGGAGGGCAAATCCCAAGCGTTCCAGCACCTGGCTGTGTAGTCTGGGTGGGGGCTGGAGAGCACCATCTTGGATGCAGCAAGATCTAGGGAAGTGCCTGACATGGTAGCAGCCACATGTCATGGGCTGGATTGGAGACTGGCCCTCTCAGAGTGGAGGCAGTGCACTGTCCTGCAGACCATACTAGCAGCTAGTCATTTTAGAATAGAAAAAGAATATAAAGTCTTTCTTTATTTTTTTATAAAAGGGCTCAAATTATTTTTGTCTCCAATCCAAAGTCTTTTGAGAAACAGTCAAGGTCTTCTATGACTTCAAATTCATTTCTTGCCACCAGGCCAAAACTGTGATGCAATCTAGATATAGTAAGGAGTTTAAAGTTTCCAAATATACCATGTTAACTGGTTCATGTTTCTATAACTCTGTGCAGATTAATTTCCATTTTCCGTTTTTGTATATTATAAAGTGTATTACAAAAATTATTTATCACTAGTATATCGTGATATCAAAGAATATCTGGAGCTTTAGGGAAGAGAAGAAATTCAACTTTAGGGAAGAGAAGATAATTTCAACTTGCAATAAACACAATGACAGATAGAGGCACCAGAATGCATATTCCATGAAGAGACAGAAATTTTTTCTATCATTCATCGGTGTACCCAGGACCTTGCCAGATAAATAGTGGAGACTACATGCATCTGCTGAAATCTGCATGCAAAGTCCTATAAGGTATTCAAAGAGGTATACAAATTGTGGCTTCCTAGAACACTTACTGTTCTATGTGACCCTTGATTCAACCTTTAATATAAATGTTAAATCTCAGAAAGTCAAAATGAGCTTCAAGAAGATATTTGTGAATACTTTGTATTAGTCACATTAACCAAACAAAAGTTTATATTTAAAATGCATAAATTCTTAGTACTCAGGTAACGAAATAATCTGTATGCCAAACCCCCAGGTCACAAGTTTACCCATATAACAAACCTGCACATGTATCCCTGAACCCAAAATAAAAGTTAAAATATTTTTTAAATGCCTAAATTGTGTATAGTAAATTTTGAAAAGATTTTAGAATAAATAATAAAGAAAATATGTTCAATAAATAATCCATGTAAAAGCAACTAAAATAAAAACTTCTCTATAAGCTAAGCATATGCCAAATTGAGAACAGACTTGTGGTAGTAGAAAGTGTAATATGAATACCAAATGGATTTTGTACATTGCATTATTTCATCACAAGATAATTCAGGCAAAATTGTTGGTTGCAATTCTAGTCCCACAATATATGGAGGATTCAGTGTCCACTAATCAGGACTCAAACCCAGTTCATCTAATACAGAATAATGATATCTTTATAGAAATTTAAACCTAATTCCTAATCCTAAATGACTAAAATATTATGTATTATTTCTTATTCTCAAAAAGTCTGTGGCTATAAAGGAAGTTTAGCTTCATGTAAAGACATGGCTATGGCATGGGCCAATAGACACATGTAAGGTGCTCATATGCAGGGACCATTTGTACCTATTTGTGCCACTGGTGCTTAGCAGTGTTTGGAATATACGTATGTTCAATAAATGAACAAAGAATAAATGAAGCATGGATGAATTAAGTAACCCCTAGGCAATGACTGTTAACGGTTGCTGAAACAATTGGATCAAAAGCCGTTGAGAGGCTCTACAATATATGAATCGGGCTGAAAACACCTGATCCTACTTATCAATCTTAATATCACAAAGCTAGAGACAATGACATAGTATGGGCCTCCTGATGTGATGCAAAAGAAAGCACATTACATGAAATAGTGTGCTGAAAAGTTAACGTGAATCTGCTCACCTCTCTATGCCTTTCTATCAGTTTACAAGATACACAAGGACAGAGAAATGTTACCTGCCACTTAGAATGCTATCAGCAAAATCCAAGATGTGGGAAAAGCTGTGATATGAACAAGCAAGTTTCTTCAACAAATAACTTGTAAGGAAAATAAAAAGGAAAGATAACCTATGGATCAGACTGTGAGATGTGGAGGGGGAAATACTGTCAAAAGAACAGAAAATTAGGGAAAATCGAACATTGAATATGGATAACACTAAAGAACTACTGTTATTTTTCAGCCTGATACTATTTTGCTTATGTTAAAAATAAATGAAACAGAATCACTTTTCTTTTAGAGTCTCATACTGAAGTATTCGCAAATAAAATGATATGTAGTCTTGAATTTCCTTAAAAATAATGTAATGGGATAGAAGTGAGTGCAGGCAAGGTCAGCTATGTGTTACTAATTATTGAAGCTGCTTGACTGATACATAGAGATGCTTTTTACTTGTTTTTCTACTGTAAATGTGTGCTGATTTTTAAAAATATAATTCAGTAATTGTAAAGCTCCATACTACACACTATCTAGCACAAAGTAAGCACTTAATGAATGTTAGCTAATATAATTTTTTTTAAAAAGTGCTGTGTGGATGGTGCTGACATGCATCTGTTTACTTTGTGCAAGGGTGTGTATAATTTGTTAATGTTTACATTTCTCTTATGGTAATGACAGAATAGCTTATTTCAGACTAACTCTCCCACTGATAATTAATATAAACTCTGGGCAAAATATTTTCTAAGAAAAAAGTTTGAATGCACTGAAATAAAAACAAAAGAAGGCATATACAAGAGAGGATATACTATGTGAAAGAAGGGAAGCAAACTAGATGACTGCCACCTTTAATCACTGTTCCCCTGAGGGCCCGTCCTAGTTTGCTATGGAGTCTAGTGAAACACATCTCAGATGGAAAGAGGTAGCCTTAGTGGGCTACTAAAAAATACGTTGGATTGTCAGAAAAATCCTAGAAAGGAGAAATTCACAGAAAGGGAAGAATAAAATCTGCATTAAAATTTTATTCAAATTATTGGTTGACTATTAAACTGTTCATGTATAAGAATATGACCCATGCCTTAGAAGAAAGCAACAGCTGAAAGGCAGGAATTTTACCAGCTACCTAGTTCAGGGGATGCATAGTTTGGCTTTTAAGTCTTATAAAGTTAGAGGAGCCTGATGAAGACATCAGGCTTTCCAACAAAACCCCAGAAGGACCACACCTTAGAAACAACGCCAATACTAAGGACTACGCTCTCTAGGACTAAGGACAAAACAAAAAGCAGCCCACACTACACCAGCCTAAAACCATCTATCCACAGGTCAAGATGTTTAGTCAATAATTTAACAGCCCAAAAGGACAAAACGCAACACCTTTAGAGGAAGAAACAAAATCCAGAGTTTCTACAACGTATCAATCATCGTGTCCCATATACAGTCAAATAATACAGGACAAAGAAGCAGGAAAATTTGACCCATAATCAAGAGAAAAGGAATACCAATAGAAGCTGCCCCATAAGTGGCCCAGCTGTTTTTATTAGCAGATAAGAACTTTAAAACAGCTGTTACAAATACATTACGGGTTTATAGAAAAAAAAATGACAGAACGGGGGATCTTGGCAGAGTAATGGAAAGTTTAAAAAAATTAAAAGTTTATTTTAAAAAGAAGGAATTGTTTGGTTTTTTGTCCTTGCGATAGTTTACTGAGAATGATGTTTTCCAGTTTCATCCATGTCCCTACAAAGGACACGAACTCATCATTTTTTATGGCTGCATAGTATTCCATGGTGTATATGTGCCACATTTTCTTAATCCAGTCTATCGTTGTTGGACATTTGGGTTGGTTCCAACTCTTTGCTATTGTGAATAGTGCCGCAATAAACATACGTGTGCATGTGTCTTTATAGCAGCATGATTTATAGTCCTTTGGGTATATACCCAGTAATGGGATGGCTGGGTCAAATGGTATTTCTAGTTCTAGATCCCTGAGGAATCGCCACACTGACTTCCACAATGGTTGAACTAGTTTACAGTCCCACCAACAGTGTAAAAGTGTTCCTATTTCTCCACATCCTCTCCAGCACCTGTTGTTTCCTGATTTTTTAATGATGGCCATTCTAACTGGTGTGAGATGGTATCTCACTGTGGTTTTGATTTGCATTTCTCTGATGGCCAGTGATGAGGAGCATTTCTTCATGTGTTTTTTGGCTGCATAAATGTCTTCTTTTGAGAAGTGTCTGTTCATGTCCTCTGCCCACTTTTTGATGGGGTTGTTTGTTTTCACTCATAGGTGGGAATTGAACAATGAGAACTCATGGACACAGGAAGGGGAACATCACGCTCCGGGGACTGTTGTGGGGTGGGGGGAGGGGGGAGGGACAGCATTAGGAGATACACCTAATGCTAAATGACGAGTTAATGGGTGCAGGAAATCAACATGGCACATGGATACATATGTAACAAACCTGCACATTGTGCACATGTACCCTAAAACCCTAAAGTATAATAATAATAAAAAAAAAAAGACAAAAAAAAGAAGGAATTGTTTAGCTTACAAATTCATCAACCAGTAAATAAATAAACAGCACAATGCATCTGAGTAGGTCCTGTGTGGCAGCACATTCAGTCATAGGGTGGGAGAGAGGTTGTGCTGCTACCCTTCAGCTAGAGCAGTGTCTATTCCCTCCTTTCTTCCCGCCTTGCAGGCCTAGCCTTGGGACAGATCCAAGTAGATAATAGCTCATGGGCTCCAGACCAAGCAGGTGGCTTCCATGCTTCCATAAGTGACTGAAATTAAATATTAACTAGAGCCTGTCAAATTATAACAATAGACCCTTGTATTTTGTATTTTTATGAAACTTTATATTTAGTAAAGGCTTCCACATATCTTTCCAATGTTCCTGGCAATAACTAGAAGCTAGTGTGATATGAATGCCATGGTCTCTTCATAAAATAACTGTCTCTCAGATAAGGTTTCAAAAGATGCCGTTGCCTTCAGTATCTTAAAAAGGATTGCTATACAATTAATTGGTAAAAAGCTCAAGCCTCATTAGAAAGAATGACATCAACTCTGAGGTAGGGGACCCTGAGCATATGGGGGTACCAGGTGATGTATTTACTTTGCAATTATCAAAGAGTGCTTGACTAAAAGGTAATTGACAATCCCCTAGATACTAGATGTTGATTCAGTTCACAGCCTCATCTTGAGAATCTGGTCTATACCCAGCTCTGATCTCAGAAATCACCACAAAAATATATCATTGTAAACTGATCTACAAATCCCCACATATCTGAATCTGAATTCTATCATCTTCCAGAATTTCTAAGACTGTCTTAAAATACATTTAAAAATCACTAAATGCTTTTTTACTAAAGTAATCTTCAAATTTATTTTGCAAAAAAATACACAGTTCAAAAGATAGCATCTCTGGTGAGGCCTTGCCTCGCAATTATGAGATGGGAGAATATTCTGGGTAAAGTATCTAATAACAGTGACAGCAGGTGAGGAGATCTGAAAGGCAGAATGTCACATAAGCTGATCAGGTCATTTTGACTGAATGCAGAGGCAATCAAAGTTAAAAGTCGTCCTTCAAATGCCACTTAAATTAATCACTGAACGATTCATTCAAGTCCCCTTTTGACACATCAGGCTACTGAAAAGCCTTTATTTGAGTCTGTATTGAAATTTTCAAATCAGGCCAGGTGTAACTGCACACACCTTTAATCCCAAAGGTTTGGGAGGCCGAAGTGGGAGGGTTGCTTGAGTCCAGAAGTTCAAGACCAGCCTGGGCAACATAGTGAGACCATCTCTGAATAAATTTTTTTTAATTAGCTTGGTGTAGTGGTGCCTGCCTGTAGTCCTAGCTACTCAGGAGGCTGAGGCAGGAGGATCACTTCAGCCCGGAATTTCAAGCCTGCTCTGAGCTATCAATGCACCACTGCAGTCTATCCTGGGTTACAGAATGAGATTCCATCTCTAAAATAAAAATTTGTAAAATCAGTTGCTATGGTGCAAAAAATGTATATTATGATTTCCAGAAAAACCACAAATGAAAGAAAACATTTTTCAAAACTCTTTCAAGGGAAAGAGTTCTATTTCTAGGATGTTTATAAAATGTCATATATGAATATCCTAGCGGGTACACTGTAGATTATTTGGGTGATGGATACCCTAAAAGCCCTGACTTCACCACTACACAATCTAACCATGTAACAAAATTATACTAGTACCCAAGACATTTACACAAATAAAATTGTTTTTTAAAAATCACTTAAAGATATTTTCTTCAACTTGTTACTTGAAAAGATATTTTAAAAAGTAATTAACCCTTTCTTCATAGACCATATACCAACTTAAAAATCCAATTTCAGTATTCAAGCTCATAGAGAGTAAACCTTACACCCTAGGGCAAATGATGAAATCTGGGGAAAACCTACTGAAATTTTATATAACCTCACAATATATTTACTGACTTAAAATGAAGCCTAGTTATCAAGAATTTGACATCGTTTCAAAAACATTTATTGATTACAAACTTAAGAATGCAAAGTTCTGCTTAATGCTGGCCTTGATGTTTAGAAACATATCATTGCTGTGTTTATACAATGTCAAATACATTATTTATTTTATTTCTAAAACTAAATCAGGGGATGACATTCATTGATCCACCTGACTTGTATCTAGGATAAGATTCCATTCCTCTACCCTAATCAGTATGCACCTTACTGGGGAACTCTAAATTGAGTTATTTCCTAAAATAAAGAAAGGTCCAGGAAATCATTTGCCGTAAGTTTCCAGGAAGGTTATTGACCCTTCAGGATGAGACTTCTGGTTGCCATAAATTCAGTGCACACTTAGGTCTAAGAGTTGCAAGTAGTCTCTCAAGTTACTAAAAAAATAAAAGAGGTAGGGAGCATTCTTTCTCAGTCAGAACTACTGGTGTAAGAAATTCATTAGGTCCACTGCCTAAGAGTTTGCAGGGTCAGCTATACTGTTTGGCCTGCAAACTTTCAGACGAGCCTAAAAGCAAGTAGACAATATTTTAAAATACATGGACAAAAAAATTACCAGGTAATGTCAGGATAGCAACAATTATATGAATCAGTTTCAAAATGAATCATGAAAAAGCACTGTGTCCAAAACAAAGAAGTGATTTATAATGTATTAGAAGAGTAAATTAGTTTGTGTGTGTGTGTGTGTTTTTGTTCCAAGTTTCAATGCAGAAGTCTAGCAACTCTGAGTTTTCCCCCATGCTTCAGTGTTAAGAAAAAAATGCAGGTCACGATAGTTGATCTTTTCATAGTAGGAAAGGCTCAAATAAATTACAATTGAGAAAAATAATGTGCAATAAAAACCACATTAGAATAACAAAAAAGCATTTCCTGAGAAAGATCTTGTTCTTTTGTGTGGCATTTGTAACTGGCTAGATACAGTTTATTTGTTCTTTTTGTAATGGGGCCAGATGTCACTCCACATGTAGTATCCAGATTGAAATGAAATGAGGTAGAACTGACCCAGGCTGGACAAGAAAGGACTATGGAAGAAGTAAGGCAGGATCTACATAAAGTAATAATGGCAGAATTATTGATCATGTCTCTTTGGGTTTGTGTTGTTTTCAAAAAGGAATATATAAAATTAAGTAATGAATGAGACTATGCAGCATTTGTCTTTCTCTGTCTGGTTTATTTACTTAACATAATGTCCTTTGTATATAGCATAAGGTTCATCCATATTGTCACAGGTGACATGATTTTCTTTTTTATGCCTGAAGAGTATTCCATTGTGTGTGTGTGTGTGTGTGTGTATAAAAAACACTTTCTTTCTCCATTTATTTGCTGGACACTTAGGTTGATTCCAGATCTTGGCTATTGTGAATAATGCTAGGAATGTCGGAATGCAAATATCTCTTCCACATGCTAATTTCATTTCCTTTGGATATTTGCACAGTTGTGGGATTGCTGGATAATATCATCGTTCTAGTTTTAATTTTTAATCAA
Source organism: Symphalangus syndactylus (assembly GCF_028878055.3). Lineage (NCBI taxonomy): Eukaryota > Metazoa > Chordata > Mammalia > Primates > Hylobatidae > Symphalangus > Symphalangus syndactylus. The sequence continues at coordinate 85,678,864 of NC_072433.2, forward strand.
ATTTTAAAAATTAATTTAAGTATAATTTTTGAAATTATGTTTTCTGTAATGCCTACACTAATTTACATTCCCACCAACAGGATACAATGGTTTCCTGTTCTCCACATCTTTCCCAACACTTGTGATTTTTCATCTTTTTGATAATAGCCATTCTTACAGGTGTGAAGTGATATCTTGTGGTTTTCATTTGCATTTCTGTGATAATTAATGATGCTAAAAATTTTTTCATCTACGTGTTAGCCATTTGCATGTCTTCTTTGAAGAAATATCTAGCCAGGTCCTTTGCCCATTTTAAAATCAGGTTATGTGTTTTCCTGCTATTGAGTTGACTTTCTTATGTATTTTAAATACTAACCCCTTATCAGATGTATGAGTTGCAGATAGTTTATCTCATTCAGTAGATTGTCCCTTCACTCTGTTGATTGTTGCCTTGGTTCTACAGAAACTTGATAATTTGATGCAATCTCTTTTGTCTATTTTTACTCTTGTGGCTTGTGCTTGGGATCATGTCCAAAAAATTATTCCCTAGATCAGTATCATAATGCTTTTTTTTCTATTTTTTTTAGTAATTTTATATTCACAAGTTTTACATTTAAGTATATAGCATGAGATAAAAGTCTGAATGTGGATATCCAGTTTTCCCAACATCACTTATTAAAGAGACTGTTCTTTTCTCATTGTATGTTCTTGGCAACTTTATTGAAAATCATTTGGTTGTTACCTGTGGGTTTATTTCTGGGCTCTCTATTCTGTTCCATTGGTATATATGTCTGTTTTTATGCTAGCAGCATGCTGTTTTGATTACCATATCTTTGTAGTGTGTGTTAAAATAAGGTAAGGTGATGCTTTCAGCTTTGCACTTTCTGCTCAAGGTTGCTTTGGCTATTTGGGGTCTTTTGTGGTTTCATACAAATTTTAGAATTGTCTTCCTCTTTTCATGAAAAATGTCATTGTATTGAATCTATAGACCACTTGGGGTAGTACGAATATTTTAACAATATTAGTTCTTCCCATCCATGAACACAGAATATCTTTCCATTCAATTGTGTCCGCTTCAATTTCTTCAATCAGTGTTTTGGAGTTTTCAAGGTACGTGTCCTTAACCTCCTTGATTAATTTTATTCCTATTTTATTTGTGGTTGTTGTAATTGGTTTTTTTTTTTTGCATCCTATTTCAGGTTCCTATATATGTATATGTGTCTGTGAGTGCACACGTGCACACACACACATATATATGAGGCATTGTACTTCTTATTTCTAGAAGTTTAATTTCAATCTTTTTTATGTATTCCATATCTCTACTTAAATTTTTTAACTGTATGGAATATCGTTATATAAAACATTTAAAATGTTCTTGTCAGCTAATTTTAACATCTGTGTCAGTCCCAGGATGGTTTTAATTGATTTGTTTTTCTCCTCCCTATGGATCCTATTTTTCTGCTTCTTTTTATGCCTGCTAATATTTGGTTAGATGCCAGACATTATAATTTTACCTTATCAAACTAGATATCTTGTATTTCTATAAATATTTTGCTTTGGGACACAATTAAGTAATTTGGAAATAGTTTCATCTTTATACATCTTGTTTTTAAGTATTTCTTAAGACAAATGAGAGCAGAACAGTTTCAGTCTAGGGCTAATTATTTCCCAAAAACAGGGCAAGATCATTTTGAGTACTCTCTTCATTGCTCATGTATTATGAGGTTTTTCCATTGTGGCTGATAGGACAAAGCAATATTCCAAGCTCTACCTGGGCATTAGGCACTGTTTCCTCTAATTCTTTCTGGTAATTCTCTCCTCACTCTTGGGCTGTTTCTTCACAGGCATATGCTGGTCAGTAAATATTAACACTTTTTAGAATATATTTTATAACAGATTACAGAGTCTCAAATGTCCAAGATACAATCCAAACTTACTCAACATTCACAGACCCGAAAAATGTTACCAAATCTCAAAGAAAGGCAATCAACAGAGCCCAACTCTGAGATAACCCAGATGTTGCAATTGTTACAAAGACTTAAAGCAACTATAATTATGCTCAATGAGGACAAGAAAAATATTCATATAATGAACTAATGGATGGAAAATAGCACAGAAATAGGCAACCTAATAAAAACAAATGGAAATTTTAGAAATGAAAAAATCTAACAGGTGAAAATTTAAAATTCAGCTTCATAGCAGAATAAAGATGACAAGGGAAGGAATCTGTGTACATAATAGATCAAAATAAATTATCAATTCTGATAAACAGAAAAAAATTATAAAATAAATTTTAGAAGTCTCAAGATTATGTAGGACAATATCAAAGGGGTAATTGGAGTCCCAGAAGGAGAATAGTGAGATGTGAGTTTTATATAGATATAGATATAGATAGATATAGATATAGATATAGATATAGATACACACATACACACACATACATACACACATATGTATACATTATTTCTTTGAATATTTGAATATATGTGTATATGTGTATATATACACATATACACATATATTCAAAGAAATAATGTCTATAAATATATAAAACTCATGTCTCACTATTAAATATATATATATATAAATTTATATATTTACCTAGTTTTACCAAATTAGGTAAATATATGAATTTATAAATCCAAGATGTCCAAATTCCCAAACAGCAGAAATATTAAGAAAGCCAAGCCTAGACACATCAAATTATTGAAAACTAAAGGCAAAGGGAAAATTTCAAAAGCAAAAGAGAATAAGAAACAACATTACATACAGAGGAAGAAAGACTTGAATGGTCAGAAGCTTTCTCCGATCACATAGCATGAAGGCTAGAAGACAGAGAACAACATCTTTAAAGTACTGAAAGAACAAAACCGCCAACTCAGAATTCTACAAGTGAAAATATCTTTTGAGAATAAAGAAGTGATGAAGACATTTTCAGAAAAACTGAAAAAAAATTAAAAAATAGGTGTGTACACCAGACCTATGCTATTAGAAATGCTAAACAAAGTTAAAGGAAATGACGTCAGAGGGAAACCTGGAGCTTCAGCAACAAATAAAAATAATTAGAAATGCTTATTGTAAGTAAATTATACCTCAATAAAGTTATTTTTAATTTTTTAAAGTAAATTAGTCTAGCTAACATCATGGTTCAAATTAGAAAAATGACAAAACTTAGAAAAATGAGGTAGGAGTATATTAGCTGTTTTGTACCAAAAAGCCCAATGAGGGTGAACCTAAGAAGAGATTCTAAGCTTTCATTCATTGCTTTTGAAAACAAAATTATTATTTTCTCTCTTTCTATGTCAAAAATAAATGTGTGGTTTTAAATGAGTTTTATATTCTAACTGGATGATAGATGCAATACATGCCATCTTGGTTTTCAAATACTGGTAAAACTTAGCTCTGGAAGAGAATTAGAGAAAAGCTATGGCATTCTTTCACCCCTGAGCCAATTCTAGTTCTTGAGCCAGAATGCTTAATGAGGTTCAAGTGAGAATTACATGGATAAATAAGAGATTTAACGTATTACAAATTCACTGGAAGAGCTAAAAAACAATTGTGATGATCAAAACTTTAGAAATCAGATTTTGCAAACAAAGAGAAGCCTACAAGAATAATTAATGAGAGCATGGAAGAGAAAAATCAGAAATTAGAAACTGAAAATGCAATGGAAATGAAATAAATTGACTGAAGACGTGCATCAACAAAGCCAGTGAAATTGGACCCAGTTTTTCTTTGCTATCAAAATTACTGTTTAGTTAAAAAGCAAAAACTAAGTAGCTTGGCATTTCAGAAACTCTCCTTGAAATAACATTCAGTACTAATTTCAAATGAAATTACAGAGCATTTCTGGATAGGAATGATTTACTTCCATTCTGTTTTAAATAAACTAATTCTAATACCTATTTGATTCTATGCATCTATGTGAAACAAACCCTTCTAACTCCTTTGTTCATTTGCAAATCCCCACACCTTCCAAACAAACAAACAAAAATATGTTCATAGGAAGCAGGCTTTCACAATCGTGAATATGTATTGCCCTATAAATTAGTCGTTGATATGTGTGTCTCCTTTGTTATAATGAACTCCCAAAGAGAAGAGGAATTCCTTATTTACCTTTGAGTTGCCAGTGCCTAGTACATGAGAGATGTTCAACAAAGCACTGTTAAATAAATTTAATTCTGCATTTATCTCTGCAGGGCTAGCTATACAATTTGAGAGCAAGAGTCCAGTGTATAATGACAATGTGGGGCCCCTTGTTAAAAACATTATTAAAAATTTCAGGGTGGTGACTACAGAGCTTGAAAACAAGCCCAGGTCCCTTCTGAGAATGAAGCTCTATGTGACTGCCCACGTCACTTGCCCAGGAACCCACACCATATTCATGCTGTCCAATGCCTACCAGCATTTACTTCTGCTCCTGAATAGGAAGTAATTTAGAAATGGCTCCATTCCAAAATGGTTAAATAATAATAATAATAACAACAACAGGATTTTTTTTTAAACAGGCTTCTGGCCTGTTACATACAACATAGTAGGGGGGAAAAAAACCGGAGAATCAGAGGTATAACAATTGAAAAGTGACCAGTTCCCAAATAAGGTTAAGAATGCAAAACAGTGAAAAATATAGTGAGAAGGTGACAAGAATAAATGTTCAACATTTTATTAGTAAGCTTTGTAGCTTTCTTCTTTCTAAATGTACTTGTTTAATAAAAACTCCACTTTTTTCCAGCACCATTTATTAAATAGGGAATCCTTTCCCCATTTCTTGTTTTTGTCAGGTTTGTCAAAGATCAGATAGTTGTAGCTATGCGGCATCATTTCTGAGGGCTCTGTTCTGTTCCATTGATCTATGTCTCTGTTTTGGTACCAGTACCATGCTGTTTTGGTTACTGTAGCCTTGTAGTATAGTTTAAAGTCAGGTAGTGTGATGCCTCCAGCTTTGTTCTTTTGGCTTAGGATTGACTTGGCGATGCGGGCTCTTTTTTGATTCCATATTAACTTTAAAGTAGTTTTTTCCAGTTCTGTGAAGAAAGTCATTGGTAGCTTGATGGGGATGGCATTGAATCTATAAATTACCTTGGGCAGTATGGCCATTTTCACGATATTGATTCTTCCAACCCATGAGCATGGAATGTTCTTCCATTTGTTTGTATCCTCTTTTATTTCATTGAGCAGTGGTTTGTAGTTCTCCTTGAAGAGGTCCTTCACATCCCTTGTAAGTTGGATTCCTAGGTATTTTATTCTCTTTGAAGCAATTGTGAAAGGGAGTTCACTCATGATTTGGCTCTCTGTCTGTTATTGGTGTACAAACTGGCTAGCCATATGTAGAAAGCTGCAACTGGATCCCTTCCTTATACCTTATACAAAAATTAATTCAAGATGGATTAAAGACTTATATGTTAGACCTAAAACCATTAAAATCCTACAAGAAAACCTAGGCAATACCATTCAGGACATAGGCGTGGGCAAGGACTTCATGTCTAAAACACCAAAAGCAATGGCAACAAAAGCCAAAATCGACAAATGGGATCTCATTAAACTAAAGAGCTTCTGCACAGCAAAAGAAACTATCATCAGAGTGAACAGGCAACCTACACAATGGGAGAAAATTTTTGCAACCTACTCATCTGACAAAGGGCTAATATCCAGAATCTACAATGAACTCAAACAAATTTACAAGAAAAAAACAAACAACCCCATCAAAAAGTGGGCAGAGGACATGAACAGACACTTCTCAAAAGAAGACATTTATGCAGCCAAAAAACACATGAAGAAATGCTCCTCATCACTGGCCATCAGAGAAATGCAAATCAAAACCACAGTGAGATACCATCTCACACCAGTTAGAATGGCCATCATTAAAAAATCAGGAAACAACAGGTGCTGGAGAGGATGTGGAGAAATAGGAACACTTTTACACTGTTGGTGGGACTGTAAACTAGTTCAACCATTGTGGAAGTCAGTGTGGCGATTCCTCAGGGATCTAGAACTAGAAATACCATTTGACCCAGCCATCCCATTACTGGGTATATACCCAAAGGACTATAAATCATGCTGCTATAAAGACACATGCACACGTATGTTTATTGCGGCACTATTCACAATAGCAAAGAGTTGGAACCAACCCAAATGTCCAACAACGATAGACTGGATTAAGAAAATGTGGCACATATACACCATGGAATACTATGCAGCCATAAAAAATGATGAGTTCGTGTCCTTTGTAGGGACATGGATGAAACTGGAAAACATCATTCTCAGTAAACTATCGCAAGGACAAAAAACCAAACACCACATGTTCTCACTCATAGGTGGGAATTGAACAATGAGAACTCATGGACACAGGAAGGGGAACATCACGCTCTGGGGACTGTTGTGGGGTGGGGGGAGGGGGGAGGGACAGCATTAGGAGATACACCTAATGCTAAATGACGAGTTAATGGGTGCAGGAAATCAACATGGCACATGGATACATATGTAACAAACCTGCACATTGTGCACATGTACCCTAAAACCCTAAAGTATAAAAAAAAAAAAAAAAAAAACTCCACAATTAACCACAATATTTGATTAGCCAAAATATTTTTGGATAATTTCGAGTTCCCTATATTTACATGCAGTATTCTAATGTCAAATATTTAGATTATGATAAAATGTCACTGATGCGAAATATGTTTAGAAATTTTTTTTTTTTTTGCATGATTCCAAAGACTCTTCAAGGCATTGTTATGAGGTATCTATTTCCTTTGACCTTCAGATGCAAAGGGTTGAGCTAATCAGGCTGTGTAGGTCAGGGCATGTTATTACATTGGACTATTAAAAAAGTCTTTTCTTTATTGGTTCCTTTTATTTCCTTTCCTACATGCTATTCACTACTCCCTCTCTAGGCAGTCATTTCATTCTGTTCGATGTGTTTAGTTTTCCTTATGTATTTAACTATAAAAATGTGATTTTTTGTTTTAAATGCATGAATTCCAATTATGATTTCTAATATATGAATTCATTTAGATAGTGTTTTCGTGTGTTCACTAAGCACTGTGTTTTTAAAATCCATCTATATTTGCTATATGAATATAATTTATTATTTCTAACCACTATATAGTATTCCATAATATACACCCAACGCATTCTATTACCTGCTCTGCCAGTGATGATTAGTTCAACTCCCACCAACACAAATAATACAGCAATAAACATCCTTGTACATGTCCCCTAATGAATCTGTGTGAGACTTTCCTTGGGATATATATTGAAGAAATAAATAATTTAGACATAAGGTATGAGAACATAGATTTGAATAAGTGAGCTCATATTGCCCTTTTGAGTGGATACATTAGTTTTATCTCCCACCAGCAATAAATATGGGTACCTATACCTCTACAAACTTGTCAGTAGTTGGCATTGTTTAGCTTTCTACTTATTGCCTGGAGCATAGGTATAAAATGATAGCTCATCATTCTTTTGATTTGCATTTTCAGCATTACAAATGAATTTGGGCATCTCTTTGCTTGTTAACCTCTTGAGACACCGCTTTGTAAGCTGCCTTTCAAATCTCATGCCCATTTTTTATTGGGGTTTCTGTCAGTTTCTTGTTAATTTGCAAGAATTCCTTTTCTAGTCTAGTTATTAATGCCTTATTACTTGTAGATATTACAAATGATTCCCTGCTTTTGTCATCCTGTTGCCTATGCATTATCTTAGTCTGTGATACCCTTCATTGAACAGATATTTAATTCTGATAAAAAATATGATCAGTTTTCTTCTTATGCTTTACAGTTTAAAGGTTGTGTTTAAAAACTCCTTCCCTGCTCCTAAATCACAAACATATTCTCCTGAATGACCTTCTCTTACTTTATACCATCACTTTTCACATGTAGGTATTTAATTAGGTATACATTGTAAGGTACTCTATATAGAGAACAAGTTTTCCTAACATCATCAATAATCTATTCTTTCTCATGGGTTTGTGCAGCGACATCAAAATATCATTGTGCTAGCAAAAATTAAATGCTAAAGAGGTCAATTTTTGATAACATCATTTTATGATTCGCTTTCTGACATGCTGAGCAAAAAATAATGGAAAATGAATTTTGTAAAAGGAAAATTTGTATATGGAAATTTGCATAAGAATTTGCATAACAATTTAAGACATTCAATACTGGGATAGTAGCCACAAGAAAAATGACCTTTCTGTCACTGGACGTGTTTAAGCCAAGGCTGAATCTCCACCTGATGAATCCCATATAATAAGTGTACGGTTGATGACCTGTCCTCAGTTCTTTCATGTGCAATATAAGAGGACCATGCTATCTACTGTCTAGGCCCTACATCAGATTAAGTTCAATGATTCTTTAAATCTGTGCCATCTAAATTTCCTTTCAGCTTAAAGAATCTCTGATTTTTTTAAACATTCAGTCTTCTCTCTTTTATAGAATATTCCTAAAATTGGATCAAATGTCATAGCCCTAGAACCTTACAAAGTAATTACACATATATTTTTATTCATAAAATATCCAGAGAACCTTGACTGCAGCTCCTTGGTAAATGAAATGAACCGTCCCCAGTATTTTTGCTCACCTTAGAAAACTTCTGGACCAATTTTTCCCAATAAATAATGTATCTCCAGTAAGATTTGCCAAAGGATTGCCGAACTTTCCTTGTAGACACCAAAATTGAAGTCATGCACACTGATTTATTTGAGGGACAGCTTTGTTTGTTCATAACTTACCAAGAGTTCATTACTCATATTAAGTGCCCAATAAATATTTCTACATTCTACTACTTTTTAGGGTTTTTAAAACCCCTGATTAAGGGTAAAAATTTGGGGTATGGTGGCAAAGTAAAAGTTCACAAGTCTTAATTTCAAATCTTATCCCTGGGCCAGAAGCAAAGAAAAAAAGACATTCTCTTAAAAGTTGACATCACTAGCTGAAAGACCATGCCCAAGTCTTGCCCTAACTGCCTCTCCCAAAATAGTTTCTTAATGTGTCACTGAAAAATCAACATCTAAATTAAACCTCGCATTATTTTGTGTCTGCCTGAGACCTTAGTGATACATCTCAAGTTAGAGGGGTGTCCACAGATTTCTAGTCAAATCTAAGTAGGAAATTCTAAAGACAATGAACCTATTACTTATGAATAAGTGTATTTGCACAATAATTGTGTTGAGAAGATTGCATTATAGCGGTATATTACTCCCTGGCACTATTTGGGCCAAGGTTATTACATTACAGTCAAATGACTAGAATAACAGTAAGATGCTCTTTGATTTTCTAATTATTATTAAAGAATGCCTCCTGAGCCGAGCCTCAGAGGCTTCTCTTTTGAATCATCTGCAACTCACGCTGCTTTGCATGCATTATACATTAAACCCATATGGCTGTTTGAGTGGAGGGTCTCTAGAGGGAAGTTTCATACTGCTTTTTTCACTGCAGGAGGGAGAAAGGTAGAAAAAACAAGAAAGAGGAAAAGGCTGGGGCTAGTGAGAAGGAAGAAAGAACACCACTGAGTAAAGATCAGGATTCAAGCACAGGTGAGTCCAGTTAATCAATATTAAATAGACATGGGAGCCAATTCTAGAAGATATTGCTTATATTTTTGTTGCCAAACTTGAGGGAGCTCCTGAGCAAGCGTGCTGTTTGTATCCATCAGTTTTTTGTAGGCACCTCTACCCTATCATTTCCTAAGATGAGAAAGAGCTGCAGCTATTTGTCAAAAATGTATGTATACAGCTGAAGTTTGACTTTAATAGAATCATGTTAAAAATTAATATTTAGAAGGCACCTATGCAATGTGGTATGTCCAAAAATATTTCCCCAAGTTTGACAAAATACATGTAATTTTACTGAAAGATAATATATAGAAATTCCCCAATATGCTCAGAATTCCCCCACTTAAAGTCCTCCTTTGAGAACAGATAATAAAGCACTAATTCCTCAGAAATTAGGCACAGAAGTAATTCCTTCATCCATTCTCAACAGAGTAATGCACTTATACTTTAACTTACGCAAATCCTAAAAGTAACACCTATTTATTAGTCATATTCATTCTTATTTCCCTGCTCTGGAACAAGTTCTATTCTTCAGGCTCAACAGATTATGAATATCACCTAATAATATCAAATACAATTGAGCACCAATCATGTGTCAGGCATTATGCTCAGCATTAAAAATCCATTATTTTATTTATTTCTCATAACAATCTTATCCGATATATATTCATATTATTGTAATTATTTTCACTTTACAGGTGAGAAAACTAAGGCTCAGAGAGATTTTACATTTACATAATGTTCAGCTCTATATGTTAAGCTTTATAATTTAAATCTTAAAGTAGATAAAAGGCAATTTTTTATTTTTGTTCTTGCAATGTATAGATGGATTGATGCACTTTCATCTTTAATTTGATTAGTCATCTTGCCCACAGAAATATATTTAGCTTTCAAACTTACAGGTCATTTTCTCAGTTTTTCTTAGGAGAAAAACAAAATTAAATGACAATGACAACAAAACTATGTGAGATAAAATATTAATGATATTTCAGCCAATGGGCTGTTAAAAGTCCTCCCACTCATATTTTCATTATCTAAACCTTCCTATAAATGGGGTTATATTGTTTTTGAATACCAATATTAATTTCTCAATTAAATATTTACCATTTAAAATATTTTTTATAGAATCTGATATAGGTTAGTAGCACAGAGTTGATGGAAGAGAAGCATGCAAATAGCTCTGAACAGATTCTCTGTATTTAGTTTTAAATGAAGCAGGACTCCAAGAAAGCATTACATTTTACCATTCCCATAAAGGTGGTGTTTTTTTTTTCTCTTTAATATTCTGGCATCTTGTCCCTGCCCCTATGTAGTAAGGGGCCTAAGTGAGCTCCAGATCTTATTTTCTCACCCTTGCTTCCATCAGTAGCAGAAAAGGTCTCTCCCTCATGGCCAGTCTATGACTTAACTCATATGTGGCACATCATCTATCCCTTACTAATCAAAATGAGATATGCATCTGTTTCCCCAAATTATCAAGCATGTGAATTGCTACTTGTGAATAAGAACTGAAAAGAACCAGTTAAAATACAAAATTGTCCATTATGCAAAATCTTGAGCACTTCTCTTTTTGAAATAATACAGTCATAAATTGTTCTATTTGTTTTCTTGAGGGCAAATGGTCCTCAGGAAATATTTATTCCATTACAGTTAAAAAGGAAGTTTTAAACAAATGCCTATCAATATTCCATTGCTCCACTTTAAAAATTAGGAAAATAGGAACTTAAAACTTCCTTTATAAATACAATTACATGCAATGTACATATTTGTTTCTATCTGTGTTTTCCATTGGACTGAGTCAAAACCAAGAAATATTTCATTTATCTTTACAATTTCCCCCACTGATAAGTGCTTTCCACAAGACCTGATAAGTAGAATATTCTCAATAAAATTTATTAAATGATGACTGAATAAACAGATAAGTAAAAGAAAAAAATGCACAAAATAATAGAAAGGGGAGTTTTAAAGTTTATGTAGCTCAACAAATGGGAAAATTAATGGCTTTAGGTATAAAAAGAAAATGTCTGAAATGTGGTTAGTGGCAGAACCAGAACTGAGTCCAAGCTCCACTCACCACGCTTTCCGCTATTCCACACTTAAACTCTAAAGTGTGTCCACGTAACTGTGAGATACAAAAAAGGGATTAGCGACTAGAAATGTATTTGTGTAGACAGAAAGAAACAGACAAATGGGAAAAAAATATAGGGAGAAGCACAGAAACACAGTAAAATAGACTCAAAACCACATGGAATATAAAGAATCAAACCCAGAGATAGACTTATGACCCAGTATCCCCACCTATGAAGCTCTGTTGCATTTTCTTAGCCTTAAACAGTGTTGTTCACCAGTTGGTATGTCCATCAGTAGGAAGTCAGTTGAATGGTGGTTCAGGTATATAATGAAATACTATATAACTGTTACATGAAAGATATACATATCTGTATAGGTGTGTATATATACACAGATAGATATATGTATCTATCTGTGTATATATACTGTATATATGTGTATAAATATACATATATGTATATGTATATACTGTATATATACTGAGATAGGCCAAGTTTTTTTAAAAAGTAAACATAAAAACAAAGTGCACAAAAGTAAGAATCAGATACTATAAGTGGGAAAAAAGAAAGTATAAGATACAGATATTTACGTACATGATGCTTGGAGAGACTAGAATATCTCTGAATATGTATACACAAGAATCCAAAATCTGGTTGACTTCAGAGAGGAAACTAAAGGACTAAAGATAAGAAGTGGGCATTTGTTTTGTTGTATGTATTCTCTTTGGCAGTGTTATAATTTCTTACTAGATACGGATGACTTTTTAAGAGACAAAAATGAAAACAAAGGATTTGTCTGGCTCATAATTTACTATAATATCATTATTGACACTGTTTTTTGAATTTCTCAAGTTTTACCATGATTTTTGAACCAATAGTTACCAACAAGAATTAAAATTAAAATTATAGGAGATTATATCAGAGGTTATAGATGGAAAGAAACTATGCATACTAGTTCAGAGCACAGTGCTAGACATCAAATAGACAATAAATCACAAAACCTGATGTTAATAATCAGTAAATTACAGAGAAGGATCCCCTTCTTCCTCCTCCCTTCCAATCAAACCTCTCTCCAAGATCTAGCTATTACTTCTCAGAGATTCCAAGCCAAAAAACCAAAAGCCTTATGACTTATTTTCAGTTTTGAAAATATACTTTATCACCCTCTGATTAAGCCTCTGATCAGGAGACGTAGTAACACTGTTAAGCATATGGTTTGATATGGGCATTTGAATTAAACCATGAGACAAATTACACTAGACACTTTTTCTCTCAGATGGCAGGCATAATTCTTGAGAAAAAATATTTCTGACAGGGAGCAACTGGAATAATACAAATTTTATAGGTACATAGTAGGTGTATATACTTATGGGGTACACGAGATATTTTGATACAGGCACACAATGCATAAAAATCACATCAGAGTAAATGGAGTATCCATCACCTCAAGCATTTATCATTTCTTTGTGTGAAAAACATTCCAATTATACTTATTTAGTAATCTGTAAATAGATAATACATTTATGTTGACTGAAGTCACCTTGTTGTGTTATCAACTACTAGATTGTATGCATTCTATCTAAATACATTTTTGCACCCATTAACATGATCCACTACCTCCCACTTCCCTTTTCTGCCTCTGGTAATCATCATTCTATTCCCTATTCCCATGAGCTCAATTGTTTTAATTTTTAGCTACCACAAATGAGAAGATTATGCAAAGAAGAAATGCCTGGTTAATTGCACTTAATATGATGTCTTCCAGTTCCATCCATGTTGTTGCAAATGACATAATTTTCTTCTTTTTTATAGCTGAATGGTACTGCATTGCGTGTATGTATCACATTTTCTTTATCCATTTGTCTGTTGATGGACACTTTGGTTGCTTCCAAAGCTTGGCTATTATAAATAGTGCTACAATAAACATAGGAGCATAGATATGTCTTCGATTTATTTATTTTCTTTCTTACGAACATATACCTACCAGTGGGATTGTTGGGTCATATGGTAGTTCTATTTTTAGTTTTTTGAGAAACCTCCATACTCTTTTCCATAGTGGCTGTACTAATTTACATTCCCACCAACTGTGTTCTATGGCTACTTTTTCTCCACATCCTTGCCATCGTTTCTCACTGCCTATCTTTTGGAGAAAAACCATTTTAACCGAGGTGATATGATTTCTCATCGTAGTTCTGATTTGCATTTCTCTAATTATCAGTGACGCTGAGCATCTTTTCATATACCTATTAATCATTTGTATATCTTCTTTGAGAAAGGTCTATTCAGATCTTTTTCCCGTTTTTTGATCTAATTATTGGATTTTTTCGTATAGAGTGGTTTGAGCTCCTTATATATTCTGGTTTTTAATCCCTTGTCAGATTGGTAGTTTTCAAGTATTTTCTTGGCTATTAGAGTTATTTTTTGTTTCCATATGAATTTTTAAATAGTTATAATCCCTTTGAATAAACTTCCTACTCCTATCTCTTTCTCTACCTCCTCTTTAAGGTCAATAATTCTTAGGTTTATCCTTTTGAGGGTATTTTCTAGGTCTTATAGACATGATTGTTTTTTCTTTTGTATCCTCTGACTGTGTCTTTTCAAATAATCTGTCTTCAAACTCACTAATTCTTTCTTCTGCTTAATCAATTCTGCTATTAAGATATTTTGATGCATTATTCAGTATGTCAGTTGCATTTTTCTAGAATTTCTGTTTGATTCTTTTCAATTATTAATATTTCAATCTCTTTGTTAAATTTATCTGAGAGAATTCTGACTCATTCTCCACACCACACACCCACTGCTGGTGGACAGGAGAGTGGTAGTGTTGGTAAAACAAGACTGTCTCTCCTACCCAATTCAATGCCTCTTTCAGTGATGTGAAGTTAAATCCAGGTACTGTGATTGCTGCACCTGATATTGATTCTTGTGATGGTGCTTTTCTCTGTGCAGATAGTTGTTGAAATTTGGTGCTCCTTTCAGGCAAACTGTGTAGGCTTCTATTCATTCCACCATTTTGATCTGCCACCCTCCCCTTGATACTGATTTCCAATTTTATTCCATTGTGGTTACAGAAGATACTTGATATGATTTTTTTTTAATTCTTAAAGACTTGTTCCTTGGGCTAACATATGGTCTATCCTTAAATATGATCTGTGTGCTAAGTAGAAGAATGTACATTCTGTAGCCATTGAATGAAATGTAATGTAAATATTAATATCTATTAGAAATATGTGGTCTATAGTGCAGATTAAGTCCAATTTTTTTATTTCTTTTCTGTCTGGATGATCTGTCCATTACCGAAAGAAGGCTGTTGAAGTCTCCAGCTATTATTGTATTGAGGTCTTTCTCTCTCTTTAGCTCTAACAATATTTGGCTTATATATCTAGGTGCTCCAGTGTTGAGTGTGTATATATTTACTATTGTTATACCCTCTTGCTGAAATGACTTATTTATCATATATAATGAACTTCTATGTCTCTTTTTATACTTTGTGTCTTGAAATCTATTTTGTCTGATGAAGTATAGCTACTCTGCTCTGTTTTTGGTTCGCATTGGCATGGAATATCTTTTTCTATACCTTTATTTTCAGTCTACATGTGTTTTTATAGGTGAAGAGCTTCTTGGCAACAGATCATTGGGCCTTTTTTTAAAATTCATTCAGCTACTCTATTTTTTAATTAGAGACTTTAGCTCATTTATATTTAATGTTATTATTGATAAGTAAGAACTTTCTATTGCCATTTCATTATTTGTTTTCTAATTGTTTTATGGTCTTCTCCTCCTCTCTTCCTTTCTTTTTTTTTGTGAAGAGGACTTTCTCTGATGGTGTGTTTTAATTTCTTGATTTTTGTTTCTGTGTATCAGTTGTATTTTTTTTTTTGTTTTGAAGTTGCCACGACACTTGCAAATAACATCTTACAGCCCTTTTTTTTTTTTTTTTTTTTTTTTTTTGAGATGGAGTCTTGCTCTGTCGCCCAGGCTAGAGTGCAGTGGTGCAATCTCGGCTCACTGCAAACTCTGCCTCCTGGGTTCACGCCACTCTCCTGCCTCAGCCTCTCCGAGTAGCTGGGACTACAGGTGCCCGCCACCACGCCCGGCTAATTTTTTGTATTTTTAGTAGAGACGGGGTTTCACCGTGGTCTCGATCTCCTGACCTCGTGATCCGCCCGCCTCAGCCTCCCAAAGTGCTGGGATTACAAGCATGAGCCACCGCGCACAGCTTACAGCCCATTATTTTAAACTGATGACAATTTTACTTTAATTGCCAAAACAAACAAGCAAATAAAAAAAGACAAAAACTTTACACTTTGATTCATTCCCCTGACTTTTTAACTTTTTGTTGTTTCTATCTATATGTTATTATACTGTCTATGTCTTGAAAAGTTGTTGTAGTTATTATTTTTCATAGGTTCATATTGTAGTCTTTTAACTCCAGATATGAGTAGTTTACACACCACAATTACAGTGTTATATTATTCTATGTTTTGCTGTGAGCTTACCATTGCCAGTGAGTTTTATACCTTTCAGATGACTTATTGCTTATTAATGTCCTGTTCTTTCACACTGAAGAATTCCCTTTAGTGTTTCTTATAGGAAAGTTCTGGTATTGATGAAATCCCTCACCTTTCGTTTATCTGGAGAAATATTTATGTATTTTTCATGTTTGAAGTATGGTTTCACTGGATATACTATTCTAGGATAAAAGGTTTTTTTTTTTCTTTCAGCACTTTAAATATTTCATGCCACTCTCTCCTGGTCTGTTAGGTTTCTACTCAGAAGTCTGCTGTCAGATGTATTGGAGATCTTTTGTATCTTATTTGTTTCTTCTCTCTTGATGCTTTTAGAATTCTTTCTTTATCCTTGAACTTTGGGAGTTTGATTATTAAAAGTATTAATATAGTTTTATTCAGATTAAATCTACTTGGTGTTCTATAAGCTTCTTGTGGTTGAATATTGATATCTTTTCTTGGGTTTTGAAAGTTCTGTTATTGCTTTGAATGAATTTTCTACTCCCATCTCTTTCTCTACCTTCTTGTTAAGGCCAATAACTCTTAAATTTGCCCTTTTGGGCCTATTTTTTAGATCTTGTAGGCATGCTTCATTGTTTTTTAGTCTTTTATACAATCTCTGATTGTATGTTTTCAAATAACCTGTCTTCAGACTCACTAATACTTTCTCCTACTCGATTCTGCTGTTGAGAGAGTCTGACGCATTCTTCACTATGCTAATTGAACATTTCAGCTGCAGAATTGCTGCTTGAATTTTTAAAACTAATTTTAATTTCTTTGTTAAATGTATTGTATAGGATTCAGAATTTCTCTCTGTGTCACCTTAAATTTTGTTCAACTTCCTCAGTGCAGCTATTTTGAATACTTTGTCTGGAAGATCACATAGCTCTGTCACTCTGGGATTGGCCTCTGATGACTTATTTAGTTTGTTTGGTGAGATCATGATTTCCTGGATGGTCTTGACACTTTGGGATGCTCATCGATGTCTAGGCATTGAAGAGTGAGGTGTTTGTTGTATTCTGAGCTTATTTTGTACCCATTCTTCTTAGGGAAGCTTTCCAAGTACTCAAAGAGAATTGAGTGCTGTGATCTAAGTCTTTGGTCACTGCAGCCATATCTGCATTAGATGCCTTCCCAAACCCAGTAATGCTGTGACTCTTGCATACTCATAGAGATACCCCCTTGGTTGTCTTGGGTAAGATCTGACAGAATTACCTGGATTACCAGGCAGAGACTCTTGTTTTCTTCCCTTACTTTCCCCCAAACCAACGGAGTTTCTGTCTCTCTGAGCTGACCTGCCTGGAGTTGAGGGAGGGGTGACAGAAGCACCCGTGTGGTACCACCACTGGGACTATGCTGGGTCAGACAGAAGTCACCACAGTACTGGGTCTCACCCAAGGCCTGCAGTGACTATTGTCTGTCTTCCACTGATGTTTATTTAAAGCCCAAGGGCTCTTTAGTTGGCAGGTGGTGAATCAAGCCTGGCTTGTGTCTTTCCCTTTAGGGTAGAGAGTTCCCTTCTAGCTCAGTGTGTGTCTAGAAATGGTGTGCAAGAGCTAGGACCTGGAGGTGAGAATGTTAGGAATCTACTTAGTACTTTATTTTACTGTGACTGAGCTGGTACTCAGGTTGTTAGACAAAGTTCTTTTTTTTTCTCTCTCTTTTCCTCAAGCAGGAGTTTCTCCTCATGGCCACCACTGCCCATGTGGTAAGTACTGACTGGCTACCACTGATGTTCTTTTCAATGCTCAAGGGCTCTTTAGTCTGCATGTGGTGAATGTTGCCAGGCTTGGGTCTCTTCTTTCAGGGAAGTGGGTTCCCTTCTGCCCCAGGATGGGTCTGGTAATGCTGTCCAGGAACTAAGTTCTGGAACTGGGGATTTTAGAAATTTACTTGGTGTTTTATTTTACTGTAGCTGAGCTGCTACACGCTGCAAGAAAAAAACCTTTTTACTCTTCCTTCTTCTTTCACGAAGCAGAAGGAGTGTCTCTGTGGCCACTACAGCTGGTAATCCACTGTCACACCGGAAGGCAGCACAGTACAGGGTCTCACCCAAGTAAGCGCCCATGGCAAGTGCTTCTTGGATACTGCTGATGTTTATTCAAGGTCCAATGGCTCCTTAATAAGCAGGTGATGAATCTTGAGGGAACTGGCTCCTTCTGTCCAAGGCAGCGGTTCCCTTCTGGCCCTCAGTGTGTTTAGAAATGTCCTGTAGGAGCTAAGGCCCGGAATGGGGACTTCAGGACCCTGGGTGGTGCCCTATTCCGCTGTGGCTGAGCTGGTAGCCAAGTTGCAAGACAAAGTCCTCTTTGCTTTCCTTTCTCCTCTCCTTAAGCAGGGGGAAAGAGTCTTTCCTGGAACTGCAAGCTGTGCTGCCTGGGGTTGGGGGAGGCGTTAAGCAAGCACTCTGTTGGCCGCTCTAGCTGGTGTCTCACTAGGTCATGTGTACCCCAAGTACACTGTCTCTGAGCCCAGAATAGCACCAGGACTTGCAGTCCTTGTGGCGTAAACTGCCTTTCAAGTTTACTTAGGATTCTAGATCACTTGGATCACTTAGGATTCTAGCCCATGGTAGTGAGGCGGGCTGGAACTCAGTTCCCAAGCACTGGAATGGGTGATTTCCCTCTGCCTAGGGCTGGTCTAAATCCTCCCTCCATGGGCACCAGCTGAGTTCTGCTCTGTATTGCTTTCTGCTGTAACAGGTGGTACTGAGTTCCAATGCAAAGCCCACAATCACTGCACTTCCCCTCTGTCAAGCACACAGATTCTCTCTCAGTGCTATACTGTGCAGCTGGGAGATGGAGGAGGGATAGTTCAGGAGATTCAAGACTGTCTTTCCTACCCTCTTTAGTGTCTCTTTCCTTAATGTGATGTTAAAACCAAGTACTATGATAACTCACATGCTTTTTGGTTCTTATAAAGGTGCTTTTTGAGACAAGGCCTTGCTTTTTCACCAAGGCTGGAGTGTAGTGTTACAATCTCAGCTCACTATAACCCCTGCCTCTGGGATCAAGTGATTCTCCCACCTCAACATTCCAAGTGCGGGGACTACAGGCATGCACCACTATGCCTGGCTGATTTTTTTATTATTTGTAGAGATGGGTTTTTGCCATGTTGTTGCCCAGGCTGGTCTCAAACTCCTGGGCTCAAGCCATCCACCTGCCTTGGCCTCCCAAAGTGCCAGGATTACAGGTGGGAGCCACCACACCTGGCATAGAGGTGCTTGCTTTTGTGGATAGTTCCATCTGGTGTTCCTGCAAGGGGTGGGAGATGATCACTGGAGGATTCTATTTGGCCCTCTCGCTTCACCTCCAAATCTCTTAGCACAAATATTGATAGCCATTCACTTGAATCATTGAAGTTAACATATTTTTAACTTATTTTCCCATTTTTCTTTCTCATCCCAGATTGCCTTTCTAAAACACGAATCTAATCGTGTTCCTCTCTTCCTGATAAACAGCCGTCAATGTTTCATATATATGTCTACAAGAAATCTATGTTCATAAACCAATTGGCATTCCTCAGCCTCAGTATGTGAACTGTGTAATAAATACATATTTTCAAAAAACATCTTCTGCTTGTTTCTTTGACAAATTAGCTTACTGTTGATATACTGAATCAAGAACGGTTTATTTATAAGCTTCTTTTCATCTATTATTGAGCATTTAAGAAAAATCAAAACCTGAACTGAGAAAAATCTTTTTAAGTGCTTGGCTGCCTCAGAAATGAGGACACTGTGAACAATTTGCAATAGAAATGGGAGGAGCCTATGTGAAGATATAGATTTCTAACATGTTATATGTGGTTAGAAAATGTTGCCTGGTAGCATCATTAATCAAAGCTAAACATTTACCTAACAGAACCCAGCAGCCCCAAACTCTAGCCATTTCCTCGCTGGTTTCCTATAAAAACACACCAGTGTGAATTTGATTAACACCTATCCCTAATCTGTCTGTTCAGCCCTACCACCTGTTTTACAAATTATTATCAGTCACGGATTGGGATTGGTTTGTCTTCAGGAAAGGCAGAACCAAAAAGAGGAGTTTTCTGGCCTAATTACTTGTTTTTCAAACAGGCACACCCACACATTTTGCCTACAAATTGTGATGCTTTGATATGCAGTAAAATTATTTTTACTCTGTAGTAATTTTAGATTGAGCCATTTATCACAGAACATCAAGGGTTGTCTTAAAAAGATAAAATGAATTGTGCCTCAATTGCCTAGTTAATTTCCTAAAAATGAAGGTTCCTTGTTTGTATTTAGCATGAGGATTACTCATGCAAACACTTAGTCTTCCTCACTGGGTGATTCTAAGCCCCTTAAGGTTAGGATTCCTGCCACACTCAAGACACACACACACACACACACACACTCACACACACCATCTAGCCCAATGTCATGGACATAGTAAATACTCAGTATATCTGAGAAATTAATAATTCAAGTTCCCTACCTTGTCTTTTTCTTTAGCATGTGCTAGATATTGTACACAATTCCAATGCCCGGTTAATTTTATCTTTCTGGTAATAGCTTGTTAGATTTGTGGAATTACAGAGCCCACAGGCAGCTTCAAGGTTTATTTGATGCACCTCTTTATTTCACAGATGAGAACACTGAGGTTATATGGAATTAATAAGAGAGTTGTCTAAAGTCATGCAACTAGGGAGTAGCAAATCTGGAACTAGTCTCATTCCTGAGTTCCAGTGATCTCTTCTCTGAATCACACGGAACTGTCTCCTATCAGAGCAATCTAATTGGAGGTTAACATGCAACCCTTGAACCTTGCTATTTATCTGTTTATTTCCTAGGATACATTCTTTTTGCCTTTAAATGGAAAATATGAATATTTGTCCAAGACATACATGGAACAATCTGAATATCCCCAAAGAATGTCATTCATTAAAAAACACGAACAACATTTGGCATTATCACAATAAATGATGGAGAGAGAGAAAGTCCTTGGAATTTTTCTTAAGTTGATCAGTGCAATGATTTCTTAGCCAAATTTACTATCTTACACATAATTTGCATTAAATACAAAGACAGGAGTAAATAAAAAATAATTAATACATTGGCTTCATCTAGTCTTTCTGATACCTTGATTGAGAATTAACTTTGCCAGACTCTATGTGGAACAGAGATAAAGAAACCGGTTTTCATTCTCAAAGAAGTAACGTGAGATTTGATTGCTCATACTCTGTGAAGCACGTAGGGACATTCATCACAGCCCACTAAAGAAAGAGCGACTTTTGCATTGCCACACCTTAAATGCATAATAGCAACTGAACATTAAACATTTCAGTGTTTAAGTAACTGATAAGCTCCTCCTACTCCCCAAAGTGTTTAACTGAGAAGATAGAAAAACAAAACATGTTTTCAACTATAGTTATAATAATTATAAAAATCAAAGACAAGCCGCCAGAGCCCCTTAAGCTGGATATCACAGACAAAGCAGACAGTCCTCTGATGAGCTATGATGTGATCTTTGTGCTGCTAAGCTTTAAGAGGAATGATGGAGTTCACGAGCTAGGAAAGTTTGCTGTGAAATTCCTCAACTTAGGGAGAGAGGAATGTCAACAGGAACAATGAAGTCTCTAGGAAAACCAAGGAAATAATTTTCACTCCTAGATATGTTTCTTCTTTTGGAAATCCCAACAAACCTGAAGAGGGAGTTTCTTGTGGAATTCAGAAGAGGTGGTGATAGCAACAACCAGGTACAACTAATGCACTGCAGGTGTTAAAAATCTACCATGCCCTACTTATGTATTGATTTGAAATCAATATAATTGATTTAGTCAGCTCTCTGACCCAGTGAATTCAAGGCAATCAAAGTAGCAAATGCAGATAGCTACACGAATGTGATCATTCTTATTTAAATAAGCTACACTGGAAAATAAAAATAGCAGCAACTATAAAAATGAAAATAACGATAGCTAATATTTGCTGAGACTCTGTCTCAGTTGCTCCCTCTGGATTATATGTTGCATTTAATCCTTACAATACCCCCTCTGAGATAGTATTATCTGTCAAAACTCATGCTACTACCTTTTTCTGTTTGAATAAGCATTCTAAAGCACTCTATTGGTAATCTTTTCCAAGGCATTAAGCATATTCTGCCTTGATTTCTGAGTTACGTGCTTGCTTATCTCTTCTTCCTGATTATAAACACCTTGACAGCAGGAAGCATAACAGCAAAATAACAGTGCTTGCTATTTAAGTGAGAATCAACAAATATTTACTGGATTGAACTGAATTAATTTGCATTGAAATGTAGATTACAAATGTGCAGGAAAAATCCAAGTTACATGGGAGTTAATTAGCAAGTCACTGCTCAAACTCCAGGTGTTTATATCAATTACTAGAACATGGATATAGTTTTAAATTTAAGCCAATTTGCTCTTTCTACATTTCTATTCCACCATAATTTGAAAGTTTGTCAATATCATCAACTATTGCTATCCTGTTAAAGGACAGGATGACGTTAAAGGACAGGATGACTAGAAATCTGAGACTATCAGGGTATGAAATGAGGAGCAGACCCCAAAGCATATAATTCCATGTAGCCAGATATTGCTATGCAAGATTTTTGATGCAGTAATTAATGCAAATATCACAGGTCATGGGAAAAATTTATTATACTGAATTCATTAAAATGTTACTCTAACAAGCATTTTTGATGTTCTCTTTCTTATTTTTACTTTCATTTTGTAGGTATTGTCCTGGATCATAGTTTTTAATGACTTTGTGTCATAAAATATAGTTTGCTTTGGACTGCATTGAAAAGGTGGATGACTAATTTGTTGGCAGAGGAACATACACAAGGAATAAACGTAACTTTCTTAGGAACTTAACTGAAGCATACTGCTGCTCAATGCTGCATATGCTGTACCCACAAGTCATTCTAGTCATTTTCTGTCACATACGGCAACAATCTTCTGAAAAGATATTTACTACTACTTTTTTCTTATATAGTTTTAGATAAAGAGACCTGCATAGGAAGTGTTGATATTGTTATCCTAAGGTCAATAATTACATCATTTTTGGAGCTAATGTTGGAATTATGAACTTTTATTTTGTACATAACTACAGGTCATAGAACAATTTACAGGAGTGTGAAACTTCTTGTAGCTACTTATATAATCTGTTTCCATTTTCTATTACCAACTATTTCTAATTTGGGAGAAAAATTATTCAGAAAATTACTACTTAACTGGAAAATCTTTTTTTTTTTTTTTTTTTTTTTCTGGCAGAGATACCTGAGGTTTTATTTTGGACAAAAAAAAAAAGCAACTAAATTGTTTTGCAGCTGGAGAAATGGACAAGGGGGGTCCCCAGGCAGTAAACTCCCTGGCAGATGAGCTGCGGGCTAGGGCTGAGCCTCCGGTGGGTCCCCCGTTCCCTGTGCTACTCTGCACAACGGCCTCCCTCCCAGGCTCTGGGGCAGCCGCAGGAGGAGTAGGCTGGGAGGGGCTTCCGCACCTGTCACTTGGGCAGGACGTCAGGACATCAGAGGACTCAGACACCAGCTTCCCACCGCCTGTCTCAATCTGCTTCACAACCACGCCCCTCGTGGAGCCGGTGCGGCTGAAGGAGCTGGAGCCCAGGCGGTAGCTGCGTCTGGGAGTTGTGAGGCTCCCATAGGCGGAGCTCAGTCCTCTTGCATTGCCGCTGGTGGTCTTCCTATGGATGAATACTCATGTTCTGCATCCCAGACTCCAGCCGGCTCTCCTCGCCCTCCAGCAGCTTCCTATAGGTAGTAATCTCAATGTCCAGGGCCAGCTTGACGTTCATCACCTCCTGGTACTCACACAGCTGCCGCGCTACGTCCTACTTGGCCTGCTGCGGGGCAGCCTCCAGCTCGGACAGCTTGCGGTTGGCATCCTTAACGGACAGCTCCCCACGCTGCTCGGCATCTGCGATGGCGGCCTCCAGGGAAACTTCCGGCCTTTGAGGCCCTCAATCTCAGCCTGAAGCCAGCTGATATTCCGGTTCATCTCAGAGATCCGAGTCTGTGCGCTGCAGGTCATCCCCATGCTTCCCAGACAGCGTCTGCAGCTACTCATACTTGATCTGGTACATGCTGTCAGCCTCAGCCTGGCTGCGGTTGGCCATCTCCTCGTACTGCGCCTTTACCTCAGCGATGATGCTGTCCATGTCCAGGGAGTGGCTGTTGTCCACGGACAGCACCACAGATGTGTCTAAGATCTGGGACTGCAGCTCCCGGATCTCCTCTTCATATAGCTGCCTAAGGAGGTTGATCTCGTCAGTCAGCCCTTCCACACGAGACTCCAGCTCTACCTTGTTCATGTAAGCTTCATCCACATCCTTCTTGATGAGGACAAATTCATTCTCCATCTCTGTCCGCTTATTGATCTCATCCTCGTACTTGTTCTTGAAGTCCTCCACCAGCCCCTGCATGTTGCCAAGCTCCGCTTCCAGCTTCAGCTTCTCGTGGCCCAGAGTCTCCAACTGCCACCTAAAGTTGTTGATGTAGCTCTGGAACATGTTGTCCATGTTGCTCTGAGCCGTCTTCTGCCGCTGCAGGTGGCTCCACTTGGTCTCCAGCATCTTGTTCTGCTGCTCCAGGAACCGTAACTTGTCTATGAAGGAGGCAAATTTGTTGAGAGTCTTAATCTGCTCCTTCTCCTGGGTGCGCACGGCCGGGATGTTGGGATCCACCTCCAGGTTAAGGGGACTCAGCAGGCTCTGGTTGAACGTGACGGCTCTGGTTGAACGTGACGGCGGTGATGCCTCCCATGCTGCTGGCCCCACCATAGCCTCCACCCAGGCCACCCAGGAAGCTGCTGCTGCTGCCCACTCAAGAGAAGCTCAAGGAGTTGATGTGGGCACTGGGCCCACTTGTGTAGGAGCAGCTGCTGAAGTCCCGGGGGCCAGAGGTGGACACCTTGTAGGACTTCTGGGTCACCCTGGTGGACAAGGTGGAAGCAGGAGTGGAGGCAGGCGGGTGGGCTAAACCAGACGGCGATCCCAGAAGGAGCAGAGAGGCTGCTTCTTGGTGGAAAATCGTTTTATACTTTAGGATTTGTATTCCAAAATATCAGTAGTTTTCAAAAATGTTAACTATGACCCATGATAAGAGGTAATATTACAGCGTGGCCAATACAAAAACAAACATATATAAAACATGAATCAAAAGCTTTATTACATAGTACCTATCCTTGCTATGCACCACTGATTTTGACATTTTTTGTTAAATACTATTTTATTTCATGTTTTAAAAATGCTTATCATAACACTAAATTAATTTCACAACCATTAATAATCACAACCTTCAAATTTTTTTAAATGTCATGAACATTAGAACGATTATATAAATTAGAAGTGAGCTATTCTTAAATATATCCTTTTCTCTAGAAATTCCCTACAGATTTCCAAAAACTGCCCCTTAGCACCTCAGCTAAACGATTAGATTTGTGGTTATAGACATGAATACTTCGCCTGTAAAGGTGATATAAGTACTTCATCTTTCGGGTGTGTGATATGTTAGTTTTCATTCAGAGCTGTAGACCCAGACAACTGTTAGGTATGGGCACAAATACTGATATTTTTTCCTCCACAGAGATGAGAGTTCTTGAGAAAAATGGTGAAGTGCAAGATAGAAATAAAAACGAAGACTATGAGATGCAGCTGAATAAAGATAAAAGTAATAATTAATCTCTCCTTTCCCAGTCCGAGCAAATGGGATTATCTGGCCAGGTCAGTACCTATCTTGACAGAGAAAAGTGAAATTCTTTCTCAGACACCTGCTTGCAATTTCAAAGTAGAAATTAACAAACAACAAAATCACCGAACGAAACTATAAAGGAGAAATACTTTTATTCATTTTCTTAAAATTTTTACCTATAAATTCAGAGGATAATAAATTATTTAAACTGTTTAAATTATTAATTGCTCCCATGTTGCTGACACTGTGTAAAGAAAGATTAATTGTAATATTTGTTGAATTAAATTTATTAATAATATATGTCAAACTTATTAAATAATATTTTTTAATGAATGAATAAAAATCTTCTAAGTCAAAGATTTACAAGAAATGTTTAATATTACTTGGTCTTCTAAAGTAAGGTTATATTTGAAAATATGTAAAGTCCAGTTTCTCTAGTGTATTTGTTTTTTAGTTCATTCATATTTACCATCTGCAGTTATTAAATTATTCAAACAATTTATTCATTCCAATGTCTTCTTGCTTCTATTTCATTCAACTCCTAATCACCAGATGAGACAGTATTCTGGAAAACCAATATTTATTTCATTATTCTTCTACCTCATATATCCAGTGCCGTCTAGTTTATATCCAACGCCCTAAAATTAGAAATAAAGGTTTCCCTAACCTAGATCTAGCCAATCTATCTCACCTAATTCCTTGCTTCACTGTATGTTCAACACTGTGGACAAATGGAAGCCAATGATAATCCCGAAAGACACACCCACGAACACCATAAATCCAAATGTTGAACTCACAAAAGTTAAAAATCCTGACACCATAACTCTGCAAAAAGTAATTTTAAAAATATCTAAGGCCGGGCGCAGTGGCTCATGCCTGCAGTCCCAGCACTTTGGGAGTCCGAGGCAGGTGGATCACAAGGTCAGGAGATCGAGACCATCCTGGCTAACACGGTGAAACCCCATCTCTACTAAAAATACGAAAAATTAGCTGGGCGTGGTGGCGGGCGCCTACAGTCCCAGCTACTCGGAAGGCTGAGGCAGGAGAATGGCATGAACCTAGGAGGCGGAGCTTGCAGTGAGCCCAGATGGCACCACTGCACTCCGGCCTGGGGGACAGAGCGAGACTCTGTCTCAAAAAAAAAAAAAAAAAAAAAAAAAAAAAAAAAAAAAAAAAATTTAAAAGATATTTACATTTTTAAAAGGAGATTTATTTGAGAAACATACAAAAACACAGCAGAACACTTCATAAGCCACTTTACCCAATAACATAAGCAATAATAACACAGATTTCAAGTATGAACATTCAGGTATACTGATAGTCACACTGATATAACAGTTATGAGCAGATGAACTATATTCATAAAAAAAATAGGTCAAAAGCGAAATGTATGAATACCTACCACTATGGTTGTTAATAGTGTGTTTTAGGACTGCTGT
This sequence comes from Symphalangus syndactylus, assembly GCF_028878055.3. Taxonomy (NCBI): domain Eukaryota; kingdom Metazoa; phylum Chordata; class Mammalia; order Primates; family Hylobatidae; genus Symphalangus; species Symphalangus syndactylus. The sequence continues at coordinate 85,706,098 of NC_072433.2, forward strand.
CCTAAATACTGTGAGGGACGAACTAAGTCTTTTGACATGATTGATCGAAAACCAGAATGGGTCACCACTGTACCAATCACCCAAAGAGCCAAGATCTCAAAAAATTTTATCTTTCACAAATGCAGATATACAAAAATTGTCTTCATTTACTGAGGAAGTTCCAGTGTGTTTACATACATGCTCCAATGCTTGCACTCGAAGTCAATGTTGTGATAATGCACTTTCATGGAATCATATTTATAAAAAATGCATAAAACAAATTAGAAATTTCTAGAAGTCTCTACATGATTTATACTTCCAGTATTGGAAATGATGCAAAGATAAAATACCTATCACAGAGAACTGCAAAAGAAAAAAAATGCTGAGAATGTAAAATACTGGGAAAAAAACTGAAAAAAAGAAAAAAACTCCAGAAAACTAAAAAGAAAATTTAGCATTTGAAAAATATGTATTACAAGGATAGATTATGGGCAATTGCACAGAGATCGTTCATAAGAGCTGGCTGACTTTCACAACATTAACAATATTTTCAACCCTAGCATCACAATGAGTAGCTGATTTGTTTTCTTTCAGGACATGGCTTTTCTCAGACAAAATGTTCACCTTCACTTTCTGCATGGTGCTGCTCTTTTTGAAATGCTTCTATGATTTGATATACACAGACATGAAGATTTTCTATTACATTTTCCCATCTTCTGTGCCATGCTTCTGTGTTGTTTTGCATACACAGAAATCTATTCCACATGCACTTATATACAGACCACAAATTTGGCAGAAACAATACTGGTGATCAAACAGCAACACCATTGCTTAAGTGTCTTCTTATCCTACCATCATATAATTATTTATGCATCAGTAAGCAACTTCATGAGCTTCTTCAGGCAGCTTCAATTCATTAGAAGCTCCTGGAATATCATCAGCTGAAGGAAATGCCAACGCAGGCAATGACGCATTTTTAAACTGAAGTTCTCATTGTTGCTGTAACATGTGGCCAATCCTCTCATCTGAATTTTCTGCCAAATGCATTGGCTGAATGGAAAAAAGCAAACTTTATTGGTAACACCTTGAAATTCACTTTTAAAGCCTTGATTGCACCTAGTTCTAAATCTGTCATTATAGCTTGGGGATTCAAGTGAAATTCATTTTCTTCTTCAAAAAGACAGTAACAAGGTAACTATTCTGCCTAACAATGCAACTATCCTGTGATTGTGATTTTCAGGATTTCAGACTTTAGCAATTTTAGGCTTTAGGAATATTGATCATTAGGAAATTTGATCTTTTGGGATCTTATGGCACTCAGGATTGTGTCTTTCAAGATTATGACCCAAACTTGAACAAATCTGTCCCTTTGAATATAGATGTATCTGTGTTTCTGCCTTAAGCAATATACATCCTTCTTTCAAGAAAGGCTTCTCATTGTTTCAGCACCCAGCCAAATCCCACCCTATACTTAAGGAGCAATTCAAGTCTTACCCAAACTCTCTTCAGGTCTTTCCTGTGAGTAAAAATGGGGTTCATATTTCTGCATACCGTATTATTCTATAACTTAGTGACTTTAAAAAAAACTATTAATCACACTTATTAGTATTTCTCTTTGTTTCTTGTATTAGGAATTTGGAAGAGGGTTGTCTGAGCAGTTCTGGCTCAATATCTTATGAGGCTGCAGTCAGATGTGGGTCAGGACACAGTCATCTGAAGACTATGTGTGAAAGATACGCTTACTCACATGGATGGCAAGTGTGGGCTTTTGGTGGGAGGTCTGTTACCCTCCCTGTGGGCCTTTCCATAGGATGGCTTGGTTTTCCTTAAGACATGAAGTTTAGTTTCTCCCACAATCAAAAAAAAAAAAAAAACAAGGTGGAAGCTGCAACGCCTTTTATGTCCTAACCTCAGATATCATACACCATCACTTCCACAGTATTCTACTGGTCACATGGGTCAGCACTAATTAATGTATATGGGCTCTACCCAAGGATGTGAATATCAGAAGCCAAGGACTGCTGGGAGGCCTTTGGGAGGCCAGATACCACAGTTGTAATTGTAATAAATGGACTCTCTAGGGCCTGCTTCTACCCACTATTTGAAATAACTGGAGTCCCTCAAAGTTTCCCTTTATTATTTCTAAAAGTATCTCATATGGACTGAAGCACAGAGGTCTCTCAGATACCACGCAATCACTGCCATTTTTTTCTCTCTTTTGGCTTCAGGCTTATAAAATCCCATGAAGGCCCCTTTCTTCAATATCTGGCACAAATCCTGATCATTGTGACTGAATACGCGCTACGCACATGCCCCACTGGGCCAAATCCTCTCTGCTGGGCCAAACAAGATGCGGTGCCCAAAGCTGCGAACCTTGGGCAGCCTCCCGTATGCTTGATGCCATCAGGTGGCAGGCACGCTCTGTTGTCTGTTCTCTGCACATGTAAGGGAGAATGAATCCCAGGGAGTCAGCCCATGTGGCGCAGTACATTATATGGTTATGGAGCTCCCAGTGATTTCAGAACTTTTGATAAGAGAGCCCTTTCATGTGTTACCTCAGTTTTCCTAGCACTTGACCTAAGTCGTTTCAGGCTGAAGGATGAGCTGAGTGATAGGCATTATTCTATATTAAAAACAGCTCTTTACTTCCAGTACCTATCGTGTTACTGGGCATAGCAATGTGCCAAATTTCTTTCTCCCTTGTAATAGTTATTTCCCAAGAGGTTTGCTTTCTCATAAAAATCTGTCTCTATGAGTCCTAAAGTGCATTCAATTTAGGTTCAACTGGGACTCCAACTACACTCCTCCTGCTAATATCCTTAAAAGGCCTCTAGTCCCAGAAATGGAAAATCTTTTTTATTGGGATAAACAGAATCTTTTCCTAGGCTTGACTCTGAGGGATGCTGTTACCTACACAATAAATAGCCAAGAGCCACCTGCGTAAAGACTTTCCAGAAGCTCTGGCAGAAGTAGTATAATCAACGTTGATTTAACAACTCTTGTGAAAAGTTAATTTAGAATAGCTTTATCCATTCCCTCACAGTATCACTTAAGCAAGCAAAGAGACTAGTGATATAGTTCATAGGTTTTGAAGAAAAACAGGCTGAAATTAAAAGCCCAGTTTGTCCACATAGCAGCAAAATACACTTGTAAGTTACTAAGTCTAATTTTCCTCATCTGATATCATATGGTTATCATAAGAATTACCTAAGACTGTTCAAGTCTGTGTTTAAAAATAAATGATAGGAACATTCACTATTATCATTAGCATCCTAATAATTACTGATACTATCCCATAACAAGGCTTCTCAACATTCTGTAAAACCCTTTTGTAGCTTAGGGGCTAATAGTGGACTGAGGTCCAGCCTGTAGCTGATCTTCCAGGCCATACCATCAACAGTACCCTCTTTGTCTCCAGAGTCAAATTTTAATTTTGGATCTTCAGGACACAAGCAAGAGGGAGATTGAATCTCAGCTTACCTCCAGTCTTTATTATGGGAACTGGAATAGACAAAACTCTATTGTTAATATCAAATTTGAAATCAATTTGAAGCAATTTGAAAGGCAAGATCATGGAGTTTCTGACTACATTCCCTGCTCTGCACTTTCCTTCTTGGTGGTTGTCTTCCTCCCCCTGCCTTTCCTCAGGATTCATCAATCAAAATCTCCCTGGAACTAGGCTTCTCAAAGTACAGTCCCTACAGTACTTGTCACTTCAAGAAGGAAAGCATAATAGTTGAAATTAAGATTCCCAGGACCCACCTTTCTCTTTCTCTCTCTCTCTCTCTCTCTATGTATATATATATACACACACAAAAAAACACACGTGTGTGTATATATATAAAACATGCACATAAATATATATATATAATATATGTGTGTGTGTGTGTGTGTGTGTGTGTGTGTGTTTTTCTCAACAGACTTCTAAGGTGATTGATGTGCAGGGAGCTTGGATCCAAACTTTGAGTAGCACCACCCTACTGCACAAATAATTTGGGAGCCATGGAATCAAACCATCATTAATTAAGCCTCATGTTTAAAAGACCAGAAAAGCTAGGCTTGACATGGCTTACCAAGTAAAACTGGACTTTTAAATTACTAAAATTTTGCTTTTGCTGTGGTCATGTGCCACAAGAAAAAATGGTATTAATGAAACAGTAATGAAATGGTTGTTCCAACTCACAGTTCTATATGTTTATTACACAGAATATTAGGGAAGAACTTAATAATCAGCCACTAGTTTGGGTCACCTGAAAGTTACTTCTAGGATAGTGCCTTGAAATGCTGGATAACTTGGTAGCTGTTCCAATGATTAGTGCTTCCCCATCTTGGGTTTTGCCCATCTTTATGCTATAAATGACTTTCTATTTCTCCTCCTCTATCAATTTGTATTAAGTACGGGAATCATACTTTCTTTCCTATTATCCTAGCCACCATTAAAAGTTTTACTATAGCAACCATTTGCTTAGAGTGAACCTCATCTCACCTACTATTTCTATTACTGTCAATAAAAAAGCTTTTTTTCCACCATTACAAGCATGAATGTCCTACAGTCTGATATATCTTTAAAAATGGAATCCATATGGTTGTGGGGCCTTTTCCTTGGTTTAAAACACCTATGTACCCATCACCAAGAATTCCCCCACAATTGTAAGACATTCTTTGCCTTGATAGAGCAGATGTTATTCCCTATGGATCCTGTAGGCTTCAATCAACACACTTTTCTTTCTATTTTCCATCCCTACCTCCTTTTACATAATGCCTTGGTGGAAAGTTCCAGCTAGAGTCAAAACGTTCTTTGCCTAATGCTGGCAGGGACCCTCTGGTCTCCAGGGAAGACCATCACTTTTCCCTTGGAAACTAAACAGTCTTTTCTACTAGCTGCAACAATATTTCTAACCCAGTTTTCTATTGCTATGCCCAGGCTTGGGGATATATAAATAATCTGTGGCAGTACACATTTTCTCTATGCTCATGCTATCATCTGTTTAATACAAGGCAGTTAGTTCTAATCTTTGGGTAGCAATTAGTCCATGCTATAAATAGATGCTATACTGGAATTACTAATTACCCAGAGAAACCCAAGGAATATAATTTCTGTTTCACAGAGCACACCAGCCTGAGGATTAAGAAAAATCATAACGGCAGTATATTATTTCTCTAATTTGGCTCTGTTTCATGACTGTGGAATTTGCAGGCTTCCTTTTCCTTGGTGCCCATACACAGAAACTTCTGAGCTCTCACATTGCCTCTGCCAGTCCCTCCTTTCCTACTTTGGCTCCGACACACTGTGGTGGCCCAGATGGCTTCTGTCTGTGAAACCCCTTCTAGGCCCCTCTCCATAGGCAGGAAAGGTAGTGCCATTTCACACTTATGTCCTCTGCAGTCCAAGGTACTCCAAGGGAAGCCCCTCTTCCTCATGATAAAGTTACACCTTGGGAGCACAAAGCAGAGCTGCTTTGTGGTCAGTATATCATCTCCCAGAAATTTTGGAATACTTGTCTTTTCTAGAAAACTTTATTTCATTTTTCCCAAAGCAGCTTTCTCCACATTCCTGTTTGTCCAGGCCAAGCAGTCCATTTAAGTAGAGCATCAAGCTGTGTTCACTCTTTTCTAACACTAGGACTTGACTAATGTAACAAATCTTTTTAGGAAGAGTTTATTCCCAGGATGCTTTTAAGTGCCCCCATGCAAATGTATTCTCAGCATGTCCACTTTATCAGTGTCATAGGAATACACAGGTCCAACTTTTAGGGCGAACAGAGTTTTGCCTTACGCTCAGGTCTCCCCTTCCTCCACCTCTGCCTTTGCAGAGTACTCAAAATCCAACATTTGGTTGAAGGTACAGTCTTGAGTAAGGTACTAATTTTTTTATGAGACTTTAAGATGCTCAAGGCTGGTGTATTAGTTATCTATTGCTGCCTCACAAATTACCCCAAAATGTCATGACTGCAAACAACAAGCATTTGTTATCTCGCAGGCTCTGTGAGTCAGGCACCTGTGAGCAGCTTAGCTAGCTGGGTCTGTCTCAGAGCCTCTCATGAGGCTGCAATCAAGGTGTTGGCCAGGGATGCAGTTATCTCCAAAGTAAATTCAGAGACCTTTTTAAAAAAATATTTACAGTGTTATGCCAAATTAGATATTGATTACATATATCATAAAATTAATAAATTAAGCAGATTTTTCTACTTCATAATTCATGTCAAATTTAATAGTCTCTTCACTGATTCTTTGTACTGAGAAAGGGTATTTTCATTTTCCCCCTCATTCTTTTTTTTTTTTTTTTGAGACGGAGTCTCGCTCTGTCACCGAGGCTGGAGTGCAGTGGTGCAATCTCGGCTCACTGCAAGCTCCGCCTCCCGGGTTCACGCCATTCTCCTGCCTCAGCCTCTCCAAGTAGCTGGGACTACAGGCGCCTGCCACCACGCCCGGCTAATTTTTTTGTATTTTTAGTAGAGACGGGGTTTCACCGTGGTCGCGATCTCCTGACCTCGTGATCCGCCCGCCTCGGCCTCCCAAAATGCTGGGATTACATCCCCCTCATTCTTAAGACTAATAAAGGACATTCTGTAATCTTCAGTTTCTTTGGTACCAAGAAGCTCTTATTTATTCCTTATACTTCTCAGCAGCTTTAATTTGGATAAATGTTTTCAGGATTTGTTTTTTTTTTTTTTTTTTTCCAATTGCTTCCAACCTCACGCTCAGGTCATTGCTGACTCTAGACTGAAAACACCAGTTTCTCCTCAAATAAGTCTCCCCGTAAGAGTTGCTCGCAACATGGTAACTGGCTTCCCTCAGAGTAAGGGCTCAAAAAAACAGAGGCAGATAGAGAGAGAGAGACAGATACAGACAGATGGAGAGAGAAACAGAAACAGAGAGACACACAGAGAGAAAGAAAGAGAAGGAAGGAGATGCTCAGAATTCCTATGCCTGGTTACATGGATTTTGTGTATGTGATTTTTTTCCATTGTAATTTGACAATATTTCAGGATAGAGTCATTTTATAGTGTTTATTAGGAAATTCTAATGAGTATTGGGCTCAAGGAGAACTCTTTGGAAATGGCATGTGACAACTACGTGACTATTAATTCATTGAATTCATTGCCATTACACTGAACACAAAATAATAAATACATCCAAAGTAATTGGCTGTTTAAAATCACGTTTGCAAAACAGCCTGTGGTTAAACTGCTTGTTAACTTGGCAGTGGCAAAATAGGACAATTTTATACTGAAGTGGCTTTTATAAAAGGTCTCTGCCAGAACTAAGGACTTTCCTGGAAATGATTTGTAAAAGGCTTTGCATAAAGACATACTGCAAATGAGGCCACCAACTTCATATTTCTATACTCATTCTTTATTGTTGTAAGCTGAATAATACCTGCACCCCCCCCAACCCCAGAAATGTCACATTGTAATCCTTGGAATCTGTAGCCTTATATGGAATACCTACAGTGAAGAGGTGGCCTTACATGGTAAAAGAGGCTGTAGACATGATCAAATTAAGGGTCTTCAGATGGGGAGATTATTCTGGATTATCTGAATAGGCCCAGTGTAATCACAAGGGTCTTTATAAGAGAAAGAGGTGTGGCCAGGCGCAGTGGCTTATGCCTGTAATCCCAGCACTTTGGGAGGCCAAGTCAGGCAGATCGTGAGGTCAGGAGTTCGAGACCAGCCTGACCAACATGATGAAACCCCATCTGTACTAAAAATACAAATATTAGCTGGGCATGGTGGTGTGCACCTGTAACCCCAGCTACTTGGGAAGCTGAGACAGGAGAATAGCTTGAACCCAGGAGGTGGAGGTTGCAGTGAGCTGAGATCGTGCCACTGCACTCCAGCCTGGGCGACAGAGTAAGACTCCGTCTCAAAAAAAAAAAAAAAAAAAAAAAACAAGAAGAGAGAGGTGTCTCAGACTGAGAAAGATGACCAGGTGGTGACACAAGCAGAGGGACAGAAAGAAAGAGATTTGGAGATAATGTACTGCTGACTTTGAAGATGGAGGAAAGGAGCCACAGCCAGGAAATACTATGACGTCCAGAAGCCAGCGAAGGCAAGTAGATGGATTCTCCCCTAGAGCCTCTAGAAGGAACCAGCCTTGCTGACACCCTGACTTTAGTCCAATGAGACTGATTTTGAACTTCTGGCCTCCAAAATGGTAAGAGACTAAATTCATGTTGTTTTAAGCCCCCAGGTAATTTGTAGTAACTCATTACAGCAGTAATAGGAAACTAATATAGTTATAAAAGAAATAGTGATGAGTCTGTCAGCATTTTTAGAAGTATTCCATGATAGGTTAAATGTCTTGAAGCTTTTTTAACAAACATGTAGCCAACCCAGTTCTCCAAATACAGAGAGAGGAATCATTTCCACATCATGAAAGAGCTAGACTAAGAGGACGTTCCTCCCCAAGAAGACCTCTCCCTCTTCCAGGTGGAGCTGGGGCTGGGAGCAGAGCCTGAGCATCAGCTGGGATACAGATCCTCTACCAAGGGACACAGAAGGGGAGAAACCCTGGCAGCAACTGTTCCCTGGGATCCCCATTGGGCAGAGCCCAGGGACTGCAAGCATCATCGTTTCCATAGCAACCCATGGATTTTTTTTTTTTTTTGGAATATTATATGGTGGCTCTATTCCTGCAGAAAATTGGGATTATTCACCCATTTCTACAAAGAGGTATAAATTAAGAAATATGAAACATATCCATGTCTCCCATGGCCCAAGTTATGCACTCCAATCTTTCCCTGAACTTTTCATTACATGCTGAATTGACCATGAAATGAAATTTCAAACAAGGTTCTTAGAGCTCATGCTAGAGTTACTTGTAAGACAAAAGTACTTATTTTACAAAATATGTATACCTCTCCCACAAATATTCCATACAATTTTAGAATCAAAACTAATTAATGAGACAAAGTTTTAACATATTTCTAGCCACTGTGGCTTTGTTTTATTTAGAAGACATTTTACTATAGCATTTACAGAACCACTTGTGCATGGGAGATGAATAGTTGGCAGACCTCCTTCTTACAGAAAAAGAAGTCTTCAAGGGGACTTAGTAAAAATCTCAGAAATGAAATTGTGTGATAGAGCATTGGGGGAATGCCACTAACTGCTGGGGAGTGATGCTGGTAGGCAGAGGGCATTTTCAGCTCATAATTGGGTTTCAATGGCGTGGCTTTGGAGGCTTAACTGAAGAAAAGACCCAGGGCTCAACAGGCAAAAAAAAAAAAAAAAAAGTATAAATGCTAAAAGTAGTGATGTGTACACTGCCTCCAGCTGCCTACCCCTTCTTCTAGCTGACCCCAGAGAGGGGCTCACTGGCAGAGAGGGCTGCTGTGCCTATTCTGTGGCAGGGCAGGAACTCCAAGTGAACACTCCCAGCATGAACACTACTACGTAAACTAAAAAAGATTTCTGTAATTTAATGCTCAACAAGAATCTGGCAGAGCCTTGTCCTAAATCCCACGGCACTCTATTCCTTAGTCTTCAAGGGTAAGGAGAAGCCCCTGGTGACTCCACAACCTCCCATGATCAACCATATTAAGCTCAAGTCTCTGCCAACAGCACCTACCTACAGAAGGACCTGTCCCTATATAAGTGCCCTCATGAGGCTGGACTCAGGGGGCCATAATGCCTGTCCACCAAGAGTTTTCCACATTTTCCCTGGTCCTCAATGTCTCCATACTGGACATCCATGATATCGTCCTCACCTGAAGGATCTACAAGCTAAACTTCTTTGAGCATTGCTGTCAACACTGCCTGCAACTATGAAGGAATGCCATCCCCAGTTCTTCTCTTCTTTGACCAGCCCGCTGCAGGGCAGATGCCCCGCCTCCCAGAGGGTATGTTCACACACTCCCCCTGCATCTGGAGAGTAATCACATGATAGACCTAATAGTGATACAGAATTTTGGGGGTTTTTTGTTGTTTTTTTTTTTTTTTGACCAGATTCAAGGACCTCTGAAGACACATAGCTCTACCCTCTGCAGACACAACTGGAAAGGGGTCTCAGGCCCTCTGTCACTTCAACTCTTCAAAATCTAGAGAGCTTTCATCTATACAAAATAGCCACAGCCCAATGAGATAACCAAGGGAGAGTCCCCATGTTCCCCATGAGTCCCAGCACCTGAGCCTACTGAGCCCGGGGATACATAAAACACCTATATCGAATAAAACAGTTCAGACTTCCAAAACCATCAAAATAAAGAAGACACTCTTACGGATTTTTCCCACATAGTTTGAGTAGATTTTCATATAGTTTTCATGCAACCTCCAGGTAACTTTAATTGAATGAAATACTATCTTACCTCCTGGTCCATGGCCACATCTAAAACTTAAATGACATTTTAACAGATTGGATTGATTTTACCTCCCTCAAATCTCTTGTTCAGGCCACTCACTCACTCAAGCTATACTGAGACATGTATATTCAGGACCATGAAAATCGAATTTCTGCCTTGCAGTGTTAGCGTAGAGATTTACATGCTTGTGGACAAGTTACTAACAGTTCTGAATGTGAAAACACCAAACAATCAAGGATGTCCAGTGGTTCTTGGATTTGCATTAAGTGACCACCTTAAGTGCTCAATTTATCATGCAACTCACAGGTTCTTCTGAAAGGAGAGATTTATTATATATCTACTCAAAGACAAAATATTTGACTAATTGGAATCCCTGTCTGCCTGATTTTATTCTACTCTGATCCAATCCAGGACACACAAGATGAAACTGTTTGCCCCAACATCAGAGTGGAGGCCATTGTATCTCCTCACTGGTGGAGGTAAACATTGGGCCTGCATCTTCAAGATATTGGTCTCAGACCTAGACAACTGCCTTATGAGAAAGAAAGAGTTTCTGGTCATTAGAGCTGCCTTTGAGACATTAAAGTTAGATGGTCTTTCATGGTGGCACAATCTTATCACTGCAGCCTTGAGTACCGAGGCAAGGGCAGACACATTGAGTCCACTGCTGGGTAAGATGGGAGTAATTTTTTAATACTTCTACTCTCAAATTATTTATGGGTCAGAATGCATAAACCATCATGGAAAAGCAAAGTTTCACAAGAGACAAAACAGAGTGGAAGAGGTTGCCCTACATTCCCCATTTTCTCAATATAATATCCATGGAATATTATGGCTGCTTGCCCTCCTGGCCAAGGACAGAGATGAAAGCACAAGGGCTAATAAAACTTCTTGCTGTCACTGCTTGTTCCCTGGTGATATGGTTTAGCTGTGTCCCCACCCAAATCTCATCTTGAATTGTAGCTTCCATGATTCCCAAGTGTTGTGGGAGGGACCTGATGGGAGGTAATTGAATCATGGGGGCAGGTCTTTCCCATGCTGTTCCTGTGATAGTGAATAAGTCTCACGAGATCTAATGGTTTTATAAAGGGGAGTTTCCCTGCACAAGCTCTCTCTTGCCTGCTGCCATGTAAGACACATGCCTTTCATCTTCTACCATGACTGTGAGACCTCCTCAGTCATGTGGAACTGTAGTCCATTAAACCTCTTTTTTTCTTTATAAATTACCCAGTCTCAGGTATGTATTTATTAGCAGCATGAGACCAGACTAATATAACAGGATTTGTGCAGAGGATTTGCCTCTCCTCCATGACTTGCTGCCATCTGGGTGGTGGTGGGCCACTCACCAACATGCTGCCCCTTATCCCACACCTTGCCTCCTTCTGATCTAGCCACCACTACACTCTTCACCAAGGAAGTCTCCTTCTTCTGTGTGCCATCCAGACACCTGGGCTATTACTATGACTCCCAGTTTAAAAACTACTATGAAAAGCATTGCTTGAATTATTTAGCTTTTGTATTCTTCTGGTCTGCTAACTTTTAGATACAAATCTACAGCCAGATGCAGAAAGTTAACCCAAACACGTGGCAGAAAGAGCATCCACTCAAACAAACCCCATGGTCAGAAAAAAAAAGTAAACTATGTGGCTAGAAAAGCAATTATTGCAGGACTGGCTACATCATTTATGGGTCCAGTGTAAACTAACAGTGTGGGGGCCCTGGTTCAAAAACTATAAGAATGTCAAGGTGGTGACAGCAGAGCATTAAACCGAACATGGGGTCCTTTTAAGCACACGGCCCTGTGCAACTACACAGGCTGCACACACAGGAAACAGCACTGATTATGGGAAATCATTTCCCACTTCCCAAATTAGGAGTTTTCACCAAGAATCCACCAGAACATGAGATGCCTTTCTTCTCAACAATCCACAAGAAGCCTTGGTACACTCCAACTGGAGAAGAGAGCCTATAGATGATGGAACTAGCGTCTGTTATTCCACTGAGACTGACCCAATGTGGCTACACCTGGGCTGTTACATTTTTTAAAAGATCCTGATCTGGGAGGAAGTTCTAGACACCTCCCTTCTATTCTCACCTTGCTTGTGCTTGTTCTAGTCTTTCTTTGTAGTTTCCACCTTCCTGTCTCCATAACTCAGCTTTGATATCTGATTCTGGCGCCTCAAGCTTGGTAATCATCCAGATGCCCCCTTCTGACTTCTCAGACTCTAGTTTCAGCTCTGGCTGGTTTCAGCTTTCCTAGCTCCTCAGGTTTTGATATCCCATATCTCACATGAGACACCCTCTCTTTCTGTTTCCTCCCTAGCTCTTTGTAATCTCACTGGCCAGACTAGCCTTCTTTCCCCTATTACACAGGGAAGGGAAAAACTATGATCAGAAGGTAGTATATGTAACCATGACCTAGTAGTTACTTTCTTTAAAAAATAGTCACTAAAAAACCTTTACATGAATCAGGGAATACATTGGTATTCCCTGGCCTCTCTTCTCCTTTCTATGGCCTTTTCCCTAAGTGTCACGTACTTTCTATAAATTAATGACCCCCATCTCTGACTTCATCCCAAATTTCAAACCCCTACATGAGTTCTTAATGACTATTTTTTAAGAAAGTAACTACTAGGTCATGGTTACATATGCTACCTTCTGATTGTAGTTTCTTTCTTTACTTACCTGTTAACCTCCTTCTTGAAATGCTGTCTTTTAACTTTACAATTGTACTCTCCTCTTCTTCCTCATATCCCGTTGAAGTGCCTTCTCTTTTTTCTTTTCTAACTAGTCTTCCTCTTACTTTGCTTCCTCCATCTCTAGTACCAAAACTACCATGTTCTTACTTTACTTTGCTGTAAAGGTTGACATGGCACAATGCCCATTCCTGAGCTCTCTTCTCTTTTTTATGACCTTTTCCCTAAGTGTCACCACATACTTTCTACAAATTAATGACCTCCATCTCTGGCTTCATCTCAAATTTCAGGCTTGCATATTTTACTGCTTTTCTGTATTCATGTATTTTGCTTATCAAACTGGCACATACTGATGTACTCCTTGATTCTAAAAAGACTGTTATTCCCTCAGTCTTTCCCATCTTGGTAAGAGTAAATGTCAAATGTATAAAGCTAAAAACCAAGCAGGCAACAGTTATTCTGCTCTCTTCTTCACTCATTTATTCCTATCAGTAAGGGCTACTGTAGAGTACTACTGAATATATATTCTGTCAATAGCTTCTCTCCAAAGCCTCTGCTATCTCCCTTATCTGAACCACTATAAAAGAATAAACCTTATTCTTATAAGGTTATCAACTCTGAGGAGTTGAAGTTCTCCTGGCTTTAAGTCTGCTGTTGAAATCATACAAGAATAGAAGCCTAAATCTTCAGAGTCTGTATGTTTATAGCTTCAACGTCATTGGTGGCCAATTGCTTTGATGGTAAGAGAAGGGTTGTTAACCTCGTCTCTTATGTACAGAATACGTACGGATGGAAGGGCAATTAAAATTAAGATAATGGTGGGAAAAATAGTTCACACAGTCTCGATTTCTTGGGCATGTATGGTGCTAATACGAGTTAATTTTATTCTGAGTATTAGGGAAATAGTGTATAGGACTAGGGAACTAATTAGGAAAATAATTATAAGAGCTTGGTCATGGAAAGTGAGTAGTTCTTCTATAATAGGGGATGTAGCGTCTTGAAGGCCTAATTGAACAGGATGAGCCATTAAGACATATAGGGTTTAACCTATAAATTAACTTTGACAAAGTTATGTAATAATCTTACTAATATCAAGAGAGTCATAGAGGTTATGGGATTGGCTTGAAACCAGTTTCTGGGGGTTCGATTCCTTCCTTTCTCATTTAGGTTTTCACATAGGCTGGCTCTTCGAATGTATGGTAAAGTGGTGGACAGCCATAAAGCCACTCTAAATTAGTAGATAGTTGTTCAATTGTTAGTACTTTTCGTTTTGAAACAAAGGCTTCTCAGATCATAAAGATTATTAGCATAACTGTGTTAGCCCATAAATGGGCCTATGGATGAGATAATATTTCACGTGGTGTACGCATCGGGATAATCAGAGTAACATCGAGTCATACTGGATAGGCAGAGGAAGTGCTGCGAAAAAAAGGTTAAATTAACGCCTACCAATATAATGGTGAAGTGGATTTTCGCGTAGGTCTGATTAAGTGTATAACCTGAAAATAGGGGGAATCAGTGGACACAGCCTCCTATAATGGCGAATACCACTCCTATTGATAGAACATAGTGGAAATGGGCTACGACATAGTATATGTTGTGTAAGACAATATCTACTGATGAATTAGCTAATACGATGCCGGTAAAACCTCCTACTGTGAAAAGGAAAATGAATCCTAGGGCTCAGAATATTGCGGAAGATCATTTGATGCTACCACCGTGCAGGGTAGCTAATCAGCTGAAGACCTTGACGCCAGTAGGGATAGCAATAATTATGGTAGCAGAGGTGAAGTATGCTTGTGTGTCTACGTCTATTCCTACTGTAAATATATGGTGAGCCCATATGATAAATCCTAAGAAGCCAATTGACATCATGGCTCATACTAAGCCCATGTATCCAAATTGTTCCTTTTTTCCAGAATAATATGTTACAATGTGGGAGATTATCCCGGAGCCTGGTAGGATAAGTACATAGACTTCAGGGTGACCAAAAAATCAGAATAAATGTTGGTTCAAAATAGGGTCACCGTCTCCAGCAGGGTCAAAAAAAGTAGTGTTAGGTTACGGTCAGTTAGTGGTGTAGTAACAGTGTAGTAATGCCAGCGGCTAGGACTGGGAGGGAAAGGAGTAGAAGGACTGCCGTAATGAGGATTGATCAGACGAAAAGGGGTGTTTGATACTGGGATATAGCTGGGGGTTTTAGGTTAATAATTGTCGTAATAAAGTTAATGGCCCTTAAAATAGAAGAGACACCTGCCAAGTGGAGCGAGAAGATGGTCAGGTCCACAGGGGCTCCTGCATGTGATGGGTTTCCTGCTAAAGAGGGATAAACTGTCCAGCCGGTTCTAGCGCCAGCTTCTACTATTGAAGACGCAAGTAGGAGTAGAAAAGATGGGGAGAGAAGTCAGAAGTTCATATTATTTATCCGGGGGAATGCCATATCGGGTGCACCAATTATCAGAGGGACTGGCCAGTTGGGGAAACCCTCAATTATGATTGGTATCACCATAAAGATTATAATGAATGAGTGGACGGTAACAATAACATTATAGATCTGATCATCTCCTAGCAGAGTTCCTGGTTGGCCTAGTTCTGCTCGGATCAGAAGGCTTACAGCGGTGCCAACTATCCCCATCCACGCGCCGAATAGCAGGTATGGTGTTCCGATATCTTTGTGGTTAGTTGAAAACAATAAACGATTGATGAAGATAGGTGGTGGTGGGACAGTGATTATCATATAAAAGAATAAGGTTTATAGGTTTGTAAAGAATAGGCTTATAAACCTATTCTTTATAATACTATTCTTTATTATAAAGAATCACTTGAATGATATCACTTGAATTATATCACAAGTGGTATCACTTGAATTCTGTGTAAAATAATTCTTAAAATGTTCAGGCATGAACCTTTCTCCAGTATGAAGGCACTCAAGTGATCATGGGCCCTTTTGAAGTTGAACTGGGAGTGTCAAAAATAGGTTTATAAACCTATTCTTATAAAAAAGTAAATCAATTCTTTCCAGAATTACAGCAATAGCCTTCTAAATGGTCTCCCATCTTAAGTTTTTCACAAAATCCACTCTTCAAATAGGACCAGAGTTATCTATTTAAAAAACATAAATCAGAAAATGTAATTTTTCACTTAGAACTCTCCAGTGTCTTCTCATTGAATTTAAAATAAAATCCAAATGCTTTACAATTCTCACACTTTCCTATCCCACTTCAAGTCCTACCACTCTCCCTTTAAGTCAATTTGTTTGACAACACTGCACTTCACTCTTTTCTCAATCGCACCACAGAGACTTTGAATTTGCTTTGTCCCATTATTGGAATATTTTTCCCAGATCTTCACATAGTTGAAACCTTCTCAATTATTACTGAACATGGAAAAGTATTTGTGGTAATGCTATCAAATGTGGCCTGTCCTACAATCTGATTTCTCTATCTCATCCCCCCACCACTGTCGCCTTTTATTTGTTATTACTTTTTCTTGCTTATTTGCTTGCACATAGTTTGCTTTCTCTATTTTTTTCTTTTTCTGTTCTTTCTCTTTTCTTTCCTTTTATGGGTGCTTATTTATTGTTTGTTTGTTTATCAAGGCAGAAATCTTTCTTGGATTGTCTGTTTCGTCCACCAATGTGTCCCTAGACGAGTTGGCACACAGTATGTATTCAATATATATTTGCTGAATAAATAAGTTCAAAAAGTTATGAAGGATACTGTGATTCAACAATATGTGGGACAACAGATCACAACCCACAGGCCAAATGTGGCCACCACCTGTTTTGGTAGATAAAATTTTATTGGAATACAACTATGTGTATTTGTTTACAAATTGTCTATAGTGCCTTTCGAACTATGACAGCAGAGCTGTGTAGGTGCAAATAAGACCATATAGCTCACAAAGCTGAAAGGTTTACTATCTGGCCTTTTAAAGGAAAAGTTTTCTAACCTCTGCAATAACACATACAAGGCCAAGTTAACATTCAATTTAAAAGAAACATAAACATTGTCAGGAACGGTTTCTGAAAAGGTATATAATTTTCTGTTGCAGATGACTTTGCCCTGAATCTTACAGGACTTGTCTCCCTTCCTCTAGAGTTCATGTATCTTACCAAGGTCTCCAGGGCACTAACCATTCCTGCTTATTTAGTGCAGTCAGCATGATGTCATCAATATAATGGATCTATGTGACATTCTGTGAGATGTCAGAGAATCCATATCTCTTTGGAATATATTGTGTCAGAGTGGACAAGCATTGACATAACTCTGGAGCTAATCTATAAGTGAATATTGGTGTTCATTCTACACAAACTTGAACTTTTTCTAATCCTTCTTTCTAGTTGAAATAAAAAGGAAGGCATTCCCCAAGTCAATGGCTGAATTCCATATACTTAAGTACTTATTAATCTGTTCTAGCAATAATACCACAGTCAGCATGGAAGCTGTAAATGGAATGTTACTTTATTGAGTTTGTGATAGTCTACAACAAGTTGAACAAAGTCAGTCACCAATTTGACTATCAGGACCCTACATAAAATGGATAAATGCTGGAAAATTAAATGGTGAAATAATAAGGACAACCATCCCTTTAACCTTTAGATCTGTAACTGAAGAACTAATCCCAACCATTTCCTGCAAGGTGTTATAGTATTTTTCAATTTAATATCTTGGTCAGGGGGCTGTGAAGAGCATTTTCAGAGTTTTCCACTTGGCACTGGTATTCACCGTGATAACTCTTACTTCACAGGTCAAAGACTCAGATGGATGTTATCCAACTGCCAAGAATATCATTTCCTATTATACGCTCAAAGACCAGGGAAATAATAATTAGGTGCTTCTACCCAGGAACCCAATAGCTTAACTTTTAGCTAGGACTCCATTTATTACTTAGCCCTTGTTACTCCCTACTCTCTCAGGGAACAATAATGAGCTTTGAGTCTCCTAGTATGAATATCAACTTGAATTCTCTGTAAAATCATTCTAAAATTGTCCAGGCATGACCCTTTCTCCAGTGTGAAGGCACTCAAGTGATCATGGGCTCTTTTGAGGTTAAACTGGGAGAGTCACTGCAGTACATACTGGCAGCTCTTTCCTCTAGAAAATCTGGCTAATTCTTCTGTCAGTAGTTGCTGTATTTGAAAATTAGCTCAGATCTGGAAACTGAGCAAGGAATTATGATTGCTTATAGAAGTGACTCCCCGCAGCCTCCTGCTCTTCCATTCTTACCATGTTCTGGTTCTAGATATTAAGTAACACCCTTGTTGGCTGCCCATCTATTTTCCCTCTGTAGCCATCCTCTATTAACTATCTCCCTGAATCTTGACTGCCCCTCTGAACTTTCTGATTGTTATAATTATTGTAACCTTCTGATTTCTGATTTTAAATGGTACCCCTTGTGTTTATTATTTTGGTGCCTCATCATCCACATGGTTATTAAAGAGCCGAGGTCTGTGGGCCCCTCACCTGCTATCAGTCCTAACCTAAAGAGAAGATACACTCCTGAACTTCTCAGTAATGCTAAAGACCCTCTCACCAGAACATTCCTCATGGCCTTAGTGATAGAACATAATCATCTGGTGGGCCTTCTGGCCTTGCACAATATATCCATTCCAGTATGTCCACATGCCTGAAACATTTTATTCTATTTATACAATATAGCAAGAAAATTTACGAATTTCTACTTTATTCAGCATGGCCCTTTGATTTTCCATACATCAAATGGCCACCTCAGCAGTAAGTTTTCCTCATTCCCTTCAGTCCTTGCAAGGTACTAAATCACATCTCCTGAGAAAGTACCACCAAGTAAATGAATTTTCAAATATCCTGCCTTATATTCTGCTCCCCTTGATCAAAAAAAACCTGTAATCTAATCCAAAATTAATCTCTGACCATGCAGAGAGGAAAGGCCATGTGAGGACACAACAAAAAAGTGGTTGGTCATCTGCAGGCCAAGAAGAGAGCTCTCATCAGACACCAATTCCACTGGCACTCTGATCTTGAACTTCCAGTCATTAGAATTTGAGAAATAAATTTCTGTTGTTTAAGTCATGCAGCCTGTGGCATTCTATTATGACAGCCTTGGATGACTAATACATGACTCCAGGCTGGTCTTTCTACAGAAGAGGAGGGGATTTTTATAAGCTACCAAATTATTTAACTGTCTGTTAATCACCCTCAGTGTCAATACAAGTAGTAGTAACTAGGCAACTCCACGGTCCCTAAAAAGGAGTTGTTCTCCACATATCTCTTAAATGCCTGAAACATTGCAGCAGCAAAATTATTTCTCTATTCCAGGACATTTTCCCAGGGCCCTTCATGAATCACGCCATTATTCTGTGATGGGGATTATCCATGCTGCACATTCCCCTTAAAACAAGCTCATCTTTATTAGTCAGGTAGAGAGTGACTCATTCTCAAAACTCATCTTGTCTTATTTTCTAAATAAATCAATCCTAGCTCCATTTCTGTCAGTTCAGGTCCTCCAGTAAGGAAAAATCAAAATACAATTAGACAATCGAGAGATTTATTGAGGTGGCTTTGTGAAAGATAAAAGTGGGAGTAAGAGTGACAAGAAGAGCCTTTAAGCCACCCTATAGGTCTGACACTTGTGAAAGGAGAGAGGGAAGAAAAAATGAGTTAGAAGCAATCTCTGAAAACTGCAGTTCTAAGAACATCTTGGCCAGGCCAGGTCAATGGTGGACTCTAAGAACCAGTTGTTCTTGGAGAAATCTCACTTTGCGCATTCATGGTCTGGTTCTTGCATTCCCACTAAGCTCAATCATTGACTCACATCAGCTTGAGGTATTGACTCAAATGTGTAACAGCTGGGGCTGTAAATCAACTATGCTCCCCTCATCAGATCCTCTTGAAAGAGATTTGAGTGGCCTACTTCCATGGCCAACATAGTGTGAACATTAATACTCTGACTTAATTAAAGAGTGAAACTCGGCTGGGTGCGGTGGCTCACGCTTGTAATCCTAGCACTTTGGGAGGCCGAGGCGGGCAGATCACGAGGTCAGGAGATCGAGACCACGGTGAAACCCCGTCTCTACTAAAAATACAAAAAAATTAGCCAGAGCGAGACTCGGTCTCAAAAAAAAAAAAAAAAAAAAAAAAGAGTGAAACTCAAATGCTTCTATTTTCTTGCTAAACCCATTTCTTTTTCTGCCTCTCCTGAGCACTATATTCCCCCTCCTCCTTAAAGGTGGTGGGGCCATATGACTCCACTTTGATTGATGGAATAGGTGCCATTTCAATCCCTGGTCCCTTAAATCTCCCACAAGCAATCCTCCACTCTCTTTCCACTTCCAAGGCAAGCATGAAGGTCATGTGTTGAACAGGCACCAAAAGATGAAGGGAGAGGATGAGCTTCTGCATCACTATTTTGAAGAGAGATGCCAGACTGCCATGGACTATGTGATGTGAGCAAGCAACAAGTCTTCACTGAAATAAGATTCTGATATTTAAGAGCTGTTTATTTTAATAATTAGCTGGCTTTTTTTTAATGTTCTAGGAGGTATCCTACTATTTTGACAGAAGCATTGCTAAATAGGCAATTTTTTAAATTGTCTTTTGGTTACTTAGCTAGAGCCATCATGTTCAATGTGTGTTGAGAGGCTTGAATGAAAAGAAGATGGAACATACAAACTAACAGCTATTTATTCTTATCATTATTATCTGTCCTATCTTTTATAGTGATATACTGTAAAACACAGCCAACTCTACTAGATAATCAAATAAAGTTCTTAATAACCAATGTAATATATACTTTTTAATCTCTTAGACAAATTCTTTGAGATCAACTTGCAAAAATATGACTCACTGGTATTCTTTAAAAATGAGAATGACCACAATTTCTAACATCTAAGTCATTGTTGTTCAGATCATGCCTAAACAAAATTAGCATTTTAAAGCACTTTTCATGTTTTCTCTAAATGATGTATTAATGAAATAAGCCTTTACCTTGTATTTCCACAATAACTTGTGAAAATTGTGTGTAATGTTGAGGACTGTGTGAACAGTTACAGAAAATCTTTTTAAACTCAGTGAGATAGATACAATCAACTTTATCTCCAAGCTTTTAATATGCAATGGTTGAATCATTTTTACATGATTTGTTAATCTGAGAAGTGCCAAATCACAAGTGAAATGGTTTGTAATCATCTAAAATCTATTATACTTCACCTACCCATGAAACTAGAATCTTAATACTTTGCAAGTTGCCAGGATGGCATGTATTCAGCATATCCTAAAAGTACAAGTTACTATTTTATTTCATGTTTTAAAAATCCGTGGCCTGTCTCACCTATCACCTTAAAGGTACAAATGTCTGCTAATTGTAGTAATTTTCCAGTGGTTCTACTTTAAGCAATTTCCTCCAATAATTACACCTAGATTAACTAACCAATTACTTTGCTTTATGATTTCTTCATTTTGTCCTGGAACTAATCCCCCATAGATACTGAGGAACTACTCTACACAAATCTTTATTTGTAATAATACCAAAACTGGAAATAAATACACTTCAGCGGGCGAACGGATAGATAAACAAACTGTGGTACATTCATACAATAGAATACTACTCAGCAATAAAAGGAGCAAAGTTTTGATAGATACAATAACTTGGATGGATCTCAATGGGATTATGCTGAGTAAAAAAAAAAAAAGCTTATCCCAAAAGATTGCATACTTTATGATTCTATTTATATAGCTCTCTTGATATAACAAAACTATGGAAGTAGACAAGAGATTAGTGGCCACCAAGGATTAGTGGCCACCAAGGAGAATAGAGTGTAAGGATAAAAGCTAACACAAGGGAGTTTTTGAGGTTGATGAAACCATTTTGTGTCTTGATTGTGGTGGTAGTTACACAAATCTACAAATGTGATAAAATTTTATAAAATAATGTGCCAAAAATAGCTCCAGTAAAAACTCCTGAAATCCAAATTAAGGTCTGTAGTTAATAGTATTATGCCACTGTCAATTTTCTGTATTGGATTATTCTATTAAAGTTATTAAGACGTTATCATTGGGTAAAGCTGAAAGACTAGAATGAAGGAACTCTGTATACTATTTTTGAAACTTCCATGTGAGTCTAAATTATTTCAAGATAAAAAGTTTAAGAAAAAAATACTAATCTCCAGGACTACTCCCAGAGATTCTAATTCAGCAGGTCTAAAGTGGAGCACGGAGATCTCCCCAAGTGGTTCTCATGAGCAGTCATATTTGAAATCCCTCCATATAATGTACAATGTGATTAAGAGCA
Organism: Symphalangus syndactylus; assembly: GCF_028878055.3. Taxonomy (NCBI): domain Eukaryota; kingdom Metazoa; phylum Chordata; class Mammalia; order Primates; family Hylobatidae; genus Symphalangus; species Symphalangus syndactylus. The sequence goes on from NC_072433.2 coordinate 85,728,343, forward strand.
TCACTTGGCAGTGAAGACGACAGCAGGTTCTACACAACAATTTTCTACAGTGCCTCTTATTGCAAGCTGAAGGAATCATGACAAAGCACAAGATAACAAATCTATGAGGGACAAAACAGCATCCAAGGGGGTTCTGGAACTAATACCCCACAGATACTGTACACAGATGTTCACTGCTGCTTTATTTGTAATAACCCCAAATTGGAAATAACACTGCATCCCAGTAGCATGGTTTGATTCCCAGTTAGCTTCTAAACTAAGACTAGATGGCTTCAAATATTTCAAGCAGAACTCCATAAGCATCAGTTCTTACCCCTAATGTTCCATAAGATGTTTCACATTGCCAGTTAGGGGCAGATGAATACAACATGATATTATGCCAAGTGGAAGTAACGGTGGCATCATTTTAAGAATATTACAGAAGATTTCTATTTGAAGAGTAGACCTCCCACCTTCAAATGGAGGTAGGCTAAAGGAAAACCTGTGAAAACGGTCGAGATTTTACTAGAAAAGCTGCATAGAATTTAAAAAGTAATTAAGCCCTAAGGCATTATCTTTTTTTCTTTTGGAGTTGATTTTTTTTAATTTTATTATTATTATACTTTAAGTTTTAGGGTACATGTGCACAACGTGCAGGTTTCTTACGTATGTATCCATGTGCCATGTTGGTGGGCTGCACCCATTAACTCGACATTTAGAATTAGGTATATCTCCTAATGCTATCCCTTTCCCCTCCCCCCACCCCACAACAGTCCCCGGTGTGTGATGTTCCCCGGCCTGTGTCCATGTGTTCTCATTGTTCAATTCCCACCTATGAGTGAGAACATGTGGTGTTTGGTTTTTTGTCCTTGCAACAGTTTGCTGAGAATGATGGTTTCCAGTTTCATCCATGTCCCTACAAAGGAAATGAACTCATCATTTTTTATGGCTGCATAGTATTCCATGGTGTATATGTGCCACATTTTCTTAATCCAGTCTATGGTTGTTGGACATTTGGGCTGGTTCCAAGTCTTTGCTATTGTGAAGAGTGCTGCAATATGTGTGCATGTGTCTTTATAGCAGCATGATTTATAATCCTTTGGGTATAAAGCCAGTAATGGGATGGCTGGGTCAAATGTTATTTCTAGTTCTAGATCCCTGAGGAATCGCCACACTGACTTCCACAATGATTGAACTAGTTTACAGTCCCACCAACAGTGTAGAATTGTTCCTTTTTCTCCACATCCTCTCCAGCACCTGTTGTTTCCTGACTTTTTAATGATGGCCATTCTAACTGGTGTGAGATGGTATCTCATTGTGGTTTTGATTTGCATTTCTCTGATGGCCAGTGATGATGAGTATTTTTTCATGTGTTTTTTGGCTGCATAAATGTCTTCTTTTGAGAAGTGTCTGTTCATATCCTTTGCCCACTTTTTGATGGGGTTGTTTGTTTTTTTCTTGTAAATTTGTTCGAGTTCTTTGTAGATTCTGGATATTAGCCCTTTGTCAGATGAGTAGGTTGCAAAAATTTTCTCCCATTCTGCAGCTTGCCTGTTCACTCTGATGGTCGTTTCTTTTGCTGTGCAGAAGCTCTTTAGTTTAATTAGATCCCATTTGTCAATTTTGGCTTTTGTTGCCATTGCTTTTGGTGTTTTAGACATGAAGTCCTTGCCTGTGCCTATGTCCTGAATGGTATTGCCTAGGTTTTCTTCTAGGGATTTTATAGTTTTAGGTCTAACATTTAAGTCTTTAATCCATCTCGAATTAATTTTTGTATAATGTGTAAGGAAGGGATCCAGTTTCAGCTTTCTACATATGGCTAGCCAGTTTTCCCACCACCATTTATTAAATAGGGAATCCTTTCCCCATTTCTTGTTTTTGTCAGGTTTGTCAAAGACCAGATAGTTGTAGATAAGTGGCATTATTTCTGAGGGCTCTGTTCTGTTCCATTGGTCTATATCTCTGTTGTGGTACCAGTACCATGCTGTTTTGGTTACTGTAGCCTTGTAGTATAGTTTGAAGTCAGGTAGCGTGATGCCTCCAGCTTTGTTCTTTTGGCTTAGGATTGACTTGGCGATGGGGGCTCTTTTTTGGTTCCATATGAACCTTAAAGTAGTTTTTTCCAATTCTGTGAAGAAAGTCATCGGTAGCTTGATGGGGATGGTATTGAATCTATAAATTACCTTGGGCAGTATGGACATTTTCAAGATATTGATTCTTCCTATCCATGAGCATGGAATGTTCTTCCATTTCTTTGTATCCTCTTTTATTTCATTGAGCAGTGGTTTGTAGTTCTTCTTGAAGAGGTCCTTCACATCCCTTGTAAGTTGGATTCCTAGGTATTTTATTCTCTTTGAAGCAATTGTGAATGGGAGTTCACTCATGATTTGGCTCTCTGTTTGTCTGTTATTGGTGTATAAGAATGCTTGTGATTTTTGCACATTGATTTTGTATCCTGGGACTTTGCTGAAGTTGCTTATCAGCTTGAGGAGACTTTGGGCTGAGACAGTGGGGTTTTCTAGATATACAATCATGTCATCTGCAAACAGGGACAATTTGACTTCCTCTTTTCCTAATTGAATACCCTTTATTTCCTTCTCCTGCCTGATTGCCCTGGCCAGAACTTCCAACACTATGTTGAATAGGAGTGGTGAGATAGGGCATCCCTGTCTTGTGCCAGTTTTCAAAGGGAATGCTTCCAGTTTTTGCCCATTCAATATGATATTGGCTGTGGGTTTGTCATAGATAGCTCTTATTACTTTGAGATACGTCCCATCAATACCTAATTTATTGAGAGTTTTTAGCATGAAGGGTTGTTGAATTTTGTCAAAGGCCTTTTCTGCATCTATTGAGATAATCATGTGGTTTTTGTCTTTGGTTCTGATTATATGCTGGATTACATTTATTGATTTGTGTATGTTGAACCAGCCTTGCATCCCAGGGATGAAGCTCACTTCATCATGGTGGATAAGCTTTTTGATGTGCTGCTGGATTTGGTTTGCCAGTATTTTATTGAGGATTTTTGCATCGAAGTTCATCAGGGATATTGATCTAAAATTCTGTTTTTTGGTTGTGTCTCTGCCAGGCTTTGGTATCAGGATGATGATGGCCTCATAAAATGAGTTAGGGAGGATTCCCTCTTTTTCTATTGATTGGAATAGTTTCAGAAGGAATGGTACCAGCTCATCCTTGTACCTCTGGTAGAATTCAGCTGTGAATCCATCTGCTCCTGGACTTTTTTTGGTTGGTAAGCTATTAATTATTGCCTCAATTTCAGAGCCTGTTATTGGTCTATTCAGAGATTCAACTTCTTCCTGGTTTAGTCTTGGGAGGATGTGTGTGTCCAGGAATTTATCCATTTCTTCTAGATTTTCTAGTTTATTTGCATAGAGGTGTTTATAGTATTCTCTGCTGGTAGTTTGTATTTCTGTGGGATAGGTGGTGATATCCCCTTTATCATTTTTTATTGTATCTATTTGATTCTTCTCTCTTTCCTTCTTCATTAGTCTTGCTAGCGGTCTATCAATTTTGTTGATCTTTTCAAAAAACCAGCTCCTGGATTCATTGATTTTTTTGAAGGGTTTTTTGTGTCTCTATTTCCTTCAGTTCTGCTCTGATCTTAGTTATTTCTTGCCTTCTGCTAGCTTTTGGATGTGTTTGCTCTTGCTTTTCTAGTTCTTTTAATTGTGATGTTAGGGTGTCAATTTTAGATCTTTCCTGCTTTCTCTTGTGGGCATTTAGTGCTATAAATTTCCCTCTACACACTGCTTTGAATGTGTCCCAGAGATACTGGTATGTTGTGTCTTTGTTCCCATTGGTTTCAAAGAACATCTTTATTTCTGCCTTCATTTTGTTATGTACCCAGTAGTCACTCAGCAGCAGGTTGTTCAGTTTCCATGTAGTTGAGTGGTTTTGAGTGAGTTTCTTAACCCTGAGTTCTAGTTTGATTGCACTGTGGTCTGAGAGACAGTTTGTTATAATTTCTGTTCTTTTACATTTGCTGAGGAGTGCTTTACTTCCACCTATGTGGTCAATTTTGGAATAGGTGTGGTGTGGTGCTGAAAAAAATGAATATTCTGTTGATTTGGGGTGGAGAGTTCTGTAGATGTCTATTAGGTCTGCTTGGTGCAGAGCTGAGTTCAATTCCTGGATATCCTTATTAACTTTCTGTCTCGTTGATCTCTCTAATGTTGACAGTGGAGTGTTAAAGTCTCCCATTATTATTGTGTGGGAGTCTAAGTCTCTTTGTAGGTCACTCAGGACTTGCTTTATGAATCTGGGTGCTCCTGTATTGGGTGCATATATATTTAGGATAGTTAGCTCTTCTTGTTGAATTGATCCCTTTACCATTATGTAATGGCCTTCTTTGTCTCTTTTGATCTTTGTTGGTTTAAAGTCTGTTTTTCAGAGACTAGGATTGCAATCCCTGCCTTTTTCTGTTTCCCATTTGCTTGGTAGGTCTTCTTCCATCCCTTTAATTTGAGCCTATGTGTGTCTCTGCACGTGAGATGGGTTTCCTGAATACAGCACACTGATGGGTCTTGACCCTTTATCCAATTTGCCAGGCTGTGTCTTTTAATTGGAGCATTTAGCCCATTTACATTCAAAGTTAATATCATTATGTGTGAATTTGATCCTGTCATTATGATGTCAGCTGGCTATTTTGCTCATTAGTTGATGCAGTTTCTTCCTAGCCTCGATGGTCTTTACAATTTGGCATGTTTTTGCAGTGGCTGGTACTGGTTGTTCCTTTCCATGTTTAGTGCTTCCTTCAGGAGCTCTTTTAGGGCAGACCTGGTGGTGACAAAATCTCTCAGGATTTGCTTGTCTGTAAAGTATTTTATTGCTCCTTCACTTATGAAGCTTAGTTTAGCTGGATATGAAATCCTTGGTTGAAAATTCTTTTCTTTAAGAATGTTTGAGTATTGGCCCCCACTCTCTTCTGGCTTGTAGAGTTTCTGCCGGGAGATCAGCTGTAGTCTGATGGGCTTCCCTTTGTGGGTAACCCGACCTTTCTCTCTAGCTGCCCTTAACATTTTTTCCTTCATTTCAACTTTGATGAATCTGACAATTATGTGTCTTGGAATTGCTCTTCTCGAGGAGTATCTTTCTGCCGTCCTCTGTATTTCCTGAATTTGACTGTTGGCCTGCCTTGCTAGATTAGGGAAGTTCTCCTGGATAATATCCTGCAGAGTGTTTTCCAACTTGGTTCCATTCTCTGTCACTTTCAGATACACCAATCAGATGTAGATTTTGTCTTTTCACATAGTCCCGTATTTCTTGGAGGCTTTGTTCATTTCTTTTTACGCTTTTTTCTCTAAACTTCTCTTGTTGCTTCATTTCATTCATTTTATCTTCCATCACTGATACCCTTTCTTCCAGTTGATCGCATCAGCTACTGAGGCTTCTGCATTTGTCACGTAGTTCTTGTGCCTTGGTTTTCAGCTCCATCAGGTCCTTTAAGGACTTCTCTGCATTGGTTATTCTAGTTATTCATTCGTCTAATTTTTTTTCAAAGCTTTTAACTTCTTTGCCACTGGTTCGAACTTCCTCCTATAGCTCAGAGTAGTTTGATCGTCTGAAGCCTTCTCTCAACTCTTCATTCTCCGTCCAGCTTTGTTCCATTACTGGTGAGGAGCTGCATTCCTTTGGAGGAGGAGAGGTGCTCTGATTTTGAGTTTCCAGTTTTTCTGCTCTCTTTTTTCCCCACTTTTGTGGTTTTATCTACTTTTGGTCTTTGATGATGGTGATGTAGAGATGGGGTTTTGGTGTGGATGTGCTTCCTATTAGTTAGTTTTCCTTCTAACAGACAGGACCCTCAGCTGCAGGTCTGTTGGAGTTTGCTAGAGGTCCACTCCAGACCCTGTTTGCCTGGGTATCAACAGCGGTGGCTGCAGAACAGTGGATATTGGTGAACCGCAAATGCTGCTGCCTGATCATTCCTCTGGAAGTTTTGTCTCAGAGGAGTACCTGGCCATGTGAGGTGTCAGTCCGCCCCTACTGGGGGATGCCTCCCAGTTAGGCTACTCGGGGTCAGGGACCCACTTGACGAGGCAGTCTGCCCGTTCTCAGATCTCAAGCTGCGTGCTGGGAGAACCACTACTCTCTTCAAAGCTGTCAGAGAGGGACATTTAAGTCTGCAGAGGTTACTGCTGTCTTTTTGTTTGTCTGTGCCCTGCCCCCAGAGGTGGAGCCTACAGAGGCAGGCAGGCCTCCTTGAGCTGTGGTGGGCTCCACCCAGTTTGACCTTCTGGGCCACTTTGCTTACCTAATCAAGTGTCAGCAATGGCAATGCCCCTCCCGCAGCGTCACTGTCGCCTTGCAGTTTGATCTCAGACTGCTGTGCTAGCAATGAGTGAGACTCCATGGGTGTAGGACCCTCTGAGCCAGGCGTGGGATATAATCTCCTGGTGTGCCATTTTTTAAGCCCTTTGGGGAAGCGCAATATTAGGGTGGGAGTGACCCGATTTTCCAGGTGCCATCTGTCACCGCTTTCTTTGACTAGGAAAGAGAATTCCCTGACCCCTTGCGTTTCCCGGGTGAGGCAATGCCTCGCCCTGCTTCGGCTTGCGCATGGTGCACTGCACCCACTCTCTGGCACACCCCAGTGAGATGAACCCGGTACCTCAGTTGGAAATGCAGAAATCACCTATCTTCTGTGTCGCTCACACTGGAAGCTGTATACCGGAGCTGTTCCTATTCAGCCATTTTGGCTCCTGGAGTTGATTTTTTGGCATTATCTTTTAATTAAAGTCCAAAATGTGTTTTATCTTAATGAATATCACTTGCATTCAGTGAATAAGGTCTACAATGTGGTAAGGAGCTCAACACTTCTGTATTGCTTGCATAATGTCAACTTCTATCATATGATAATTCTACTATCATGAAGAAAATGACTATGTCAGAGTATTATCTCTCAATTGTTTAAAGTATTACCATTAATATAAAAATTAGATGGGTAATATTGGTAATAAACACTTGTAACTTTATGTAAGCATATACATTATAAGAAGAAAATTATTCATTTAATAGATACATTTTTAGTATCTCTACTATATGGAAGTTATTATACTAGATACTGACATTGAAACATATAATATATTGTTTCTTTCCTCAAGAAGCCGGTGTCTATTGGAGTAAATAACTCAACAATTACTATATAGTCCATTGATTATAGTATGGGTGTCTCTTAATTTGAATCTTGAAAGCTGAGTAGAATTTAGCTAGATGAAGAAAAGGTACATGTGCCTTGTAGGGAGAAGAAGCAGTTTGAATGCATGGAAGAATACAATTCAATGAAGTATTCAAGTAGCAGTGACTATATCTGAAATCAATAAACAATGAAGCATTTGAGTATAGGTTTGTGGGTGGCACAATAACTACCTGAAGGCAGGTCATGGTGGGTGTGTGGGTGTCTCCAGCACAACACTGGCATGCAAGGCCATCCTGAAAGTATTCAAGCATTTTGGAAACAGCATTCATACAGTAGTGTTGACAATGGACTGGAATATGATTAAACTGAAGGCAAAGAGAAAAATAAAAGTATTGAACCAATAAAATGGGGTGCAGAATTATTCAGTATGATGATTTTCATTGTCATTATAACTTATACTGGTCTTTGCACATTGGAAAGCCACATCTTTGTTAAAGCAGCGAAATTAATTAGCAAAAATCCCAAAAGTCAGTTGGGTTACACCTGTAGCCAAACCATCTGTATACAATAATTTTAAGGAAATTTTTTAAAAATACATGTGCAGTGAAGTCTCTGTTACAAGAAAAACAAGTGTCTTTTGGGTTGAAAATACCATCTGGATCATTTCAAACTTACCAGGTACAAAACATAGCACTGAAAAAGCCTGAGGTCTGAAATATATAAACAAAAAAATCTTAAAAGAGATCTTAAATCTTTAAAACATTCCCTCCAGAAATCAGGTTGGCATTTTTCACACTGCACCTGGATTTTCTTACATTAAAATGTCATGTTACTTCCTAGAAGGGATATTGTGAAGATTAACACAATCACATTTTAAAACTCTTTGAGTTTGTCAGAGTGAAGTTCTGTAAGTACAAGGTGTAACATTCACTGTTCACTGCACAGTTATTTGAATCCTAGTTATGTGGGATATCAGAGTGAAGCAGATAAACTTCCTTTTACCCACATGAAGTAGAAAAATGAAATTCAGTAGACAATTAGAATTGGTAATGTTTGAATTACTATGCAAAATTGAGGCATTCTTGTTACTTCTTGGTGTCTTGACAGACCCTTCATAATATAGAAAAAGATTTATATCCAAGTCAAGTAATAAAGGAATTTACTCATTGATTTTTAAGGTTGAGGGAGTGAAAGAATGTTCTTGCAAGTTAAAAAAAAAAAAAAGTGTAGATTAAAATTTTTTAAAAAATATTGGAAAATCAAATTTACTTATTTTAATCAATTTTAGTCAGTCAACAATACACATTCAATAGTCTTTGATGCTAGGCATTCCAAAAACTTATAAAAAGCAGTAAACTCAACAAAAAAATAATCTGGGTCTTTATCTTTTAAAATACTTAAATTTATAGAGATAAATAGATACACACACAAACAATGGAAATACTATCTGGTGTTTACTAATAATATAGTCCATGAGATCTGTGCCAAACACTGTTAAAAGTGAAGATCTGCTTTTTTTTTCCCCTTCCATTCACTCATTTAAACAACTTTTATTGATTACCTCATGCAAACGAAAACAGGGTCATATGGCTTGCATTGTAATTCCATTTGTTCATTCAAACATTTATTGAGACCCAGACACTAGGGCAAATATGAAATATAGTAAGCTCAATTTTATGTCTTAAGATTATTTTTCTATAGTGGTGGAGTGAGATATGTAAATATATCATAAGGTCATATTTTAAGGTGGAATAGTAACTACAATGTATAAATAATACAATGAAGCTTAAGTACTTAGACAGGAGTTCTCAAGGCTAGCTGCATTTTAAGATCACCAGAAGCATTTTCCTTTAAATAAAACGCAAATGCCTCATCCATCCAGCCTCAATTCTGATTTAATTGGACTACAATGGAAAACTAGGATGTTGTGTTTTTGTTTTTGTTTTTTTCTCAAAGCTTTCATTGAGTGCAATATGTGCCCAGGGTTGAAGCTTCCCCACTCCCACGCTAAATGGTTTGCTTAAAAATCTAATGAAGAGAGAGTTTAAAAATTCTGTCAAAATTGAGGACACTCTTGAGAAAATCTGTAGGTGAAAAGTGAGATCACTTAAGACACCTATCACTAAAATTGAATACAATATGGTACATGTATTCTAAAACTTCAGAAAAATATAGCAGAGCTTTAAATAAAATCCACTAAAACCAGGAACCCAAACTTAGGACTAAGTATACTATGAAATATTTATCCTTGGGCCCTCAATCTCCAAATTCTTCCAATTACCCAATTAAATTCAAACTAGTCAAAACCGCTAAGGCAGGTAGTGCCATGTTTTATATTTGGAATAAATGAGCGATGATGTAAAGATGTTACATTCAAGGAGCCTGCATTTCAAAACAAAACTGAAATTCCAAGTACCAACAAGGACAGTGAAGAATCTCATGGGATGATCAGATCTTCCTAGCCACTGAAATGTCAGAAGGCAGTAGTCTACATTGGCAGGGTATTCCATCAGGAATTACAATTCTGGAATTTGGGGTTCTTGCTCAGTTTTCCTTGGTAATAAACAAAAAGTAAATGAAATTTAAAAACCCAAGAGTGTCTTCATTTAAGAGTTTTCCAAGAAGTTCAACTTCCAGGTGTTTCTGAGCACAACATTTACCATGTCACACAACTATGATGAGAGTACAAATCAGACAAAAGGTGATCCTTTATTAAGCGAGGCAATGGGAGGCTTAATAGAAATAAAAACTCCGGACCAAAAAGCAGTATATTGAAATTTTCAACCATGAAGTATCCAAAAAAGTACAAAGTTTATAGTCTTTTAAAAATATTTTTTCCATAACATCACACCTCCACGTAATGTTTTAAAGCATGCCTAGCAAGTTGGATTCAACACAATTAGAGAAAAAGAACCATATAAATGAGTAGGTAAGTTTCTTCAAAAGGGGATTTAGAACATAGCCACACATTCTCTCCACTTCACCACTCTTTTGGGGGCTTATTGTCTTACATTTAAAAACATGGTTCTGTTTTTGTTTCTCTGACTATGTAAATACACCTTTGAAATATATCAATGTTATAGACCTAGAATTGTTATCAAATACTCATAATAGAATTTCTCAAATCTAAACTGTCTATGTACCTATAGGCTACTGACATGGTGTTTTCTTGATGTTTGAATTGTTACAACACAACACAGGATTATATAAACATGTATAGATAAAATTTATGGTGACATTTTTTATAGCTAACAGAAACGAGTGGTCAAAATCAATCTTTTAACTATTAGCATTATTCATAGAGGAAATAAAGACACCTTTTTTTTCTTTGGGTTTTCTAAAATAGCAAGCTGGATGACTGAATAAGTAAGCTTCTTGTTGAGTATTGGCTCCCATGAGGTATTTGCTTTTTATTACTGATCTATTCCTATAAATCTTTCTCTGTTTTTTTTTTTCCATCACTCATACAACCCATACTTACTACTGAGACAAGATCACTACCAAAAGAGATATTGGGAGGCTGGAAGTCCATTTCCCAAGCAGTTATGATCACAGACATCTCCACATTAACTCACAGCCCTTGCATAAGGAATTCTACTAGATTAGTAGTCCCCACACTTTTTAGCACCAGGGACTGGTTTTGTGGAAGACAATTTTTCCATGGTTTAGGGGGAGTGCAAAGGGATGGTTTCGGGATGGATTCAAGCACAGTACATTTATTTTGCACTTTATTTCTACTATTATTACATTGTAATATATAATTAAATAATTATGCAAATAATGTAGAATCGGTGGGCACCCTGAGCTTCTTTTTCTGCAACTAGACAGTTCCTTCTGGGGGTGATGGGAGATAGTGACAGATCATCAGGCATTAGATTCTCATAAGGAGTGCGCAACCTAGATGCTGCACGTGTACAGTTCACAATAGGATTCATGCTACTATGAAAGTCTAATGCTGCCACTGATCTGACAGGAGGCCAAGCTCAGGCAGTAATGCGAGTGATGGGAAGCCGCTTTAAATACAGATGAAGCTTTGATTGCTCACCTGACCCTCCCCCCCACTGTGCAGCCCAGTTCTTAACAGGCCACAGACTGATACTGGTCCATGGCCTGGGGGTTGAGACCCCTGTACTAGATGAACTGAGACATTGTTTATCATTTTTAGCAAAAGTGTTAATTCCTTGAAATACTCAGAATAATAGTAATGAGTAAGACACAGAGCAATCAGAAAGGCTTTTTTTTGTTAGGCTACACGTAAGCTATAGACAACATCTGACGGCAGCAAAAAAGATAATCTTTTCCCCGGATATGGCAAGGACACTCAGCCTCACTTTAGTCTTTTAAAGTTCACCCTATACAAAGACATAGATTACCATCAGTGGTGGTATCTTCTGAAACAAAGGGCAGAAATTGATATTTCTCTTAGTGGGAGGTAATGTCAATATAATAACCCAACCCCTTCTCAAGATGGCAAAAATGTTTTTTCAAGCTGCTACTAGAATCTATTTTGCCTAATTTTCACAAATAAAAAACATGACGGTTTTGTTTCCCTGACAACACTCTTGAATGTGACTGGCCTTCATGCTTTGTCCTCTGGTCTGTGTCCAAGTAACAGTCCAACACCTTAAATTAATCTTTGCATCCAATGAGAAGTCCCGAGGAAGACCGGACAGATGTTCCTGTGATTATCACTGTCATATATTCTATTAAAGATTATACAGATAAGAAAAGCTATGACTTCTTAGAAGTTTTGGGTTTTCTGTGGCTTTAGTAATAGAAAATGTGTAATTCTTTAGGAAACAACAGATACAAGATATTTTGTATATACAGGGTTTTTTAAAGATTGTTTTTCATATTGGTCAAGAATATTGGCTTGGATAAATACATAGAATATGTATGTAAAAGTATGAGAAATGGACTAGAAACCAAGCGCATTAACCTCATGATAGATGTTGTCTCTGGGAAGAGAGCATAAATAATAGAATGGTGAAATGTGGTTATGGAGACTTTGGCTAAATCTGTAATGTTTGTCTCTTTAAAAAATGATGAGGTAAATATGACTGTTAAGTTTTAAATATTATGCACTATTATGGGTGTCTTTATGTTGTTATTTAATCTTTTCTGCATTTGAAGATCTCCGAAATTTAAGAAAACAAGACAATTAGCTAATCACATGCCATTGTGCTTTCTCTTCTGAAGAAAATGATTGCAATTACAACACCCTTCCTTGTTGTCCAATTAGTAGCTTGCATCAAAGAAATCTTCACTGGGCATTAATCAATTCAAAATCATGATTTTAATGGTACTAGTCACCCTGCTTTTAAAAACACATTAATATTCAAATTCATGTGTAAGTGCCCCATATATCTGATTAACTGGAAGTAAGAAAAGCCTTAATATATGCAGAACACCATTCACGTGCTCTAAAAGACAAATGAAGATGCTTGGATATATTATGAGTTATATGTGTCTGTCTTTTATGAAAATGAAGAAAAATTCCCTCAAGAACCCAGATATTTGGCCGTTTTGACATTTTACAAGGTATAGAGCAAAGCACTCAACCAGGCAAGCATCGGTAAGAAATAAAAATGAGTGCATTTACTTACAAAAATAAATTCAAAATAACACTTATATTATGTACATGCATCACACATAGCAACTGTGTAAGTATGTAGAAGTTCTTTGAGTACTGTTTATAAGAACTTTCAAAAAAAATCCTAAAATTATTGATGACTGTTTACTTTTGGCCCATGAATTATTTCCTGAATGTATTTTACAGTTGTGATTCAGCTCAGTTTTTAATTAATTTATTTTTTTGTTTCTTTTTTAACAAAATCACCGTTTCTCTTTTCAGACTATCCACAGGTTTGGCCTATCTCCTGAGGTAACACCAGGCACATCTGTTGATCTCCCCAAACACCAAGACAGCAACAATAATGGGCTTACAAAATAAAAGCTAGAGAGAGAGTCTTTTCAAAACACGACAGGAAAAATAACTCAAAATGAGATAACCAGCAGATGCTCCAGAATATGGAAGTCATCTGTAAGCGTTTAGTGGAATGGAGAATGCTGAAACAGTTCTCCATTTGCCAGATGCCTGAAATAGAGACAGATGAGCTATTTCTCTGAACTTCAACAACAGCGCCAGCTGAAAAAGCAGACCCTTTCTGCCAAGGGTCACTTGTTGGAGCTGTTGACTGTAAATCAGAGTTCTCCTTTTGGACTTACGGTACCCAGAAAATGCAACCAAAATGTTCATATGTGCACCTTACCTTGGGCACAAAGACCATCATCTTTAGTTGCTGAAGGTCTGTGGGGGTGGGCGCAAATTGTTTAGATGTTTTGAACAAAGGTACCTTTTTATAAAAAACACATGTACACAGCATTTCTTACCTTTCCCATGAGCAAGAAAGGTTCCCAAATAAAATAACCCACATTTCAACTTCATTGGTAAATAGTGGTAAGATATTTAGGTCCGAAAATCTTTATGAAAAGGCCCTTTATGTCTTTTCTTCCTCGCTAAAATAATTGCTGCTATATTACAGTGTCTAACCTGCATTAGTGGAAAAAAATGCCTTTGTGTGAAATGTACTATCTGGAATCCTTTTTCTCATATTGTTTAGATCAGGAGTCTGTTTTTTTGCACTCTCTCCCAGGGTGTCTGAAACATTTAAAAATAACAGTGGGTAGTCAGAACTGCTCATGCTGGCAGTGGGTGCCTTACGGTTTGCCATCACATAAATGTCAACTTTGCTTTCTTTTATAGAGCTAAGCAGAGATAAATCTCAGTTGCAAAGAAAGAGGTCTTTAGATTTTGTAGTTTCCTTCATTTCTGTGTGTGGCCTACCAATCAGCCCAGAGCATCTCTGCACCTCTTCATCCTGTTTAACTCTATCACCCATTTCTTTCAACTTTTCCAAATCTGCCACGAGGCTGGGAGGAATCTTTAGTGGTGTTAGAATATAGTGGGGTATAGTGGGATATAGACCAATGGGTCTCACAGTGCAGTCCAAGACCAGCAGCAGCAACAGCATCACCTGGGAACTTGTTAGAAACACAGATTCTTTAGACCTCGCCTTCTGAATCAGATACTATGAGATGGAGATTTATTAATCTGTTTTAATAAGCTTTTCAGACCATTCAGACCCACACTAAAGTTTGGGAAACTCTAGTCTTGACCACAATGCCAAAATTTCCCATAGGAACTCCATAAATGTTACCCTTAGATTTCTCCACCTGGTGTTTCCCAATTGTGAAAGCCCAAATATTTTTAGATGCCCTACAGTGACCCCAAGATACAAAAAGGACACCATCTAAATTAAACCTGGTGTCAGCTTTTTGAATGTGTAGTGGTGAATTAATTTGCCTTAAGAATTTGTCTTGGATCAGCAAAACAGATTGGCTAAGCTACAGCCCCAGTGCCTTCTAAAAATCACACCCCTTTTATTTTCCTACCAACAAAAGAGAGATTTAAGAGCCTTGCAGAACAACACTGCCAGCTGTGCATAAGACAAGCACTTGGGTTGGTTGATGAATGGATTACACCTATCAGTGCAGGTGTCCTTATTCGTGGATAAAAACAACTGATTCATTCTCTCTCTTAATTACCTTTGAATGTACTACTGCACTGTACTCACTGAGTGAGGCTTTGCTGAATATTTTAGGTTACATTCCAAAAGTAGGAACCGTGGAAATATGAAATTGAGGAACTGCAAAGAAAATATCAGCCAGGTGCAGGTCATGTGCCTGTAATCCCAACACTTTGAGAGGCCAAGGCAGGAGGATAGCTTGGGCCCAGGAGTTTGAGACCAGCCTAGGCAACATAGGGAGACCCTGTCTCTACAAAACATTTAAAAAAATTAGCCGAGTGTGGTGGTGTACACATGCTGTCCCAGCTTTTTGGGAGGCTGAGGCAGGAGGATCACTTGATGCCAGGAGCTTGAGTGAGCCTTGATTGAGCCATTGCATGTCAGTCTGGTTGACAGAGGAAGACCCTGTCTCTGATAAGAAAGGAAGAAAGGAAGGAAGAAAGAGACAGAGAGAGAGAGGAAGGAAGGAAGGAAGGAAGGAAGGAAGGAAGGAAGGAAGGAAGGAAGGAAAGCAGGCAGGCAGGCAGGCAGGCAGGCAGGCAGGCAAAAGAAATATCAACAGACATTTTTTAAATTGATGAAGTTGTTTACGAATCACCTGTGAAAAAAATATCTTGAACTTACGTTAAGAAAATAGATGACTCTATCTACTCTTTAATTGTACTTTCCAAAGGTATTCTTGTGAAGAGCCTTTGAGAAAATTCCCTCAATGTCACTTATATGTAATCTTCACCAGGACCTCTCCACACCCCCAATTAGAAATTGCATGCTTTTCTTTCTTTCACCACCCAGCTTCAAGTCCAAGAAAGGGCCTTCTCTCTCCTCATTTGTTATGTCCTTAACCCAGGTCGGAGAAAGCTTGCTTTACAGGGGAGACGCCAGAGGACACGCCTGGAGCTAAGAAGTGCTCAATTGTCAAATAAACCAGGAGTTTGTTTGCTTTTAAAATGGGAACAAGATAATGCTTTCTTCAAGACTTCACCCATGAAGTATTGTGGTAAATGTATTTTAAAATCAAAATGTCATTTTTCTAGCATTTTTGGTTTTTTTTTTTTAAGGGTTAAAAAGACATTGGTTTTGACTGGGTTGCTGAATTCTGAGTTCCGAACCCAAAAATGAGTTCAGCTAGTCTCACGGCTAAGTGCCACAGATAGAGCTGTCTCCTTCAGGACCTAGTGGAACGTGAGGGCCCCAAGCACCCAGAAGCTTTTTTTTAGCAGGAGCCAGCCAAGCAAACAAAAGAATTTCCAGCCTTCCACAATGATTGGATTATATTTACTGTACCAACACTGAAAATATGTTCTTAATTATTAAGCATATACTTCAATGCCTACTGTGTGCAGATATCCTGAGTGCTATGAAAAAGTATGGAAGAGATAAAAAACAAAAGACAAAAAACAAGCTCATCCCAGGAATAAGCTGCAACTCAGGTGAGAAGAGCAAACCTATGGTAACGAAATGGCACGAGGGTCCTACGAAGGAGTCCCACCTTAAATCAGGGTGTTAAGCTCCATTACTTTGCACTGAAGCTCCTCTCTCCAAACTCAATGCTCTGAAAGTGCAAAAAAGGCAATCATGTTAAGTATGCTGCTGAGAATGTGCTATCTGTAGGTCTGGGAGACATTAATAAAACATGGACAAATGTATCAGGCATTAAACTAGAGACTAGGTCATTTAAATTATTTTTGACAAAATATTCGTGTTATACTCTCAGCTCAGAAATGCAGGCTTTGTTGCAAACATAGGGGCGTTTCATCCAGTGATTAATCTCAATAGTTATAGCAGGAGGAAGAATTCACCAAGAGCAATCCACACTCTTCTCTCCTACTCTAGAGGTAAATCAGGTATTCAGAGAAATTCTGCCTCTAAATAAAAAGTGAAGGAATTTAGCTTTCTAGTTCTGTGGCTGTTTAAGATGCTATCTTTTCACGTCTTTAAATAAAAAATTTAGAGTATTTTCATGTACATGTAAACACATGCATGCACACACACACATACACACATATAGCATTTGGTTGCATTTTAGCAACTAACATTCCTTTTGTGAAATAAATGGTCCTCAGTGTGACATTACGTCCTCTAACAATACACTATGGCATTTCTAGAGCACAACATTATGTTCTGAACTTAGAGCTATGTGAACAAATTCACACCCAAAGCAAACCCAGCAAAGTGTCTGGCTTGCTTCCAGTTTCACTTTCCATGTTGTTTTGCAGAAATGAAGAGCAATTTTGCGGTTGAAAATGAAAATGTCTTTTCCCAACTGTGATCAACCCTTTGACCTGGCAGAAAATGGCTTGACACCTGTGCCTTTCAGGCCCTGGAGGCTTCTACCCTAAAACAATTTCTGCTCAAGAAGACAGTTTCTGGAAGTTTTAAAGCATCTCAAGTGCTGGTCTACACTTACCTACCTGCTTGATCTTGTCCTACTTTCCTGTATGTGTAACTCTTGCTAGAGTACAGTAAGTTCTCTTTTTTCCCAAAGTCTCTCAAAAGGGAAATGTATTATTAGAAGACGTGACTTAGGGGCATATTTAAGAGTCAAGCTAAATCGGATCTTTAAGTTAAAGTGCCTACAGGGCCAAATATAGTATAAAGTGTGCCCCATACAGTATGAAATGAAGGGAGTTAAACTTCAGAGCAGGAGTTCCGATTGGTGTCAGACTTGTTCTATTACATATTTTTTTGACACAAAATAGAGCGTTCTGTAGGAAAAAGCTATTCTTGGATTGAAGTAAAATTATTCAGTTTTACAAATTATACACTTTGACAAATTTTTTATGAGAGATTTATGGAGCAAAATGGTGGCGATGTAAAACAATGGAACTAAACTTTGAAGAATTGTGTACCAAACAGTTTTAGGTTGGTATCATATATAAGCAACCACATACAGAGAAAAATAAACAATAGGTAAAATTTACTCGATGATTTTTTTTTCTTTTAACTTGTGGAAATGGAGAAACGAATGGATTAAGAGTTTTATGAAAAGTGTTTAAATTAGTAAGTAAAAATTAATTATTTAATCTCTGGTGTTATGAAAAAAATCAATATCATTTCAGTTTTAGCATTTATATATGGAATTAAATATATATTTTAAACTGAATTCTGTTTGACAGAATTGGAATTTGAAATCTTCTAAAAACTTTAAAATTTAAAATTACTCAAAATGAGATGCTATATTTTAAAGACTCAATAAAATCACCTACTTTGCAAAACAAAAGTTCAATGGACTTATTTTCCAAAATTTTAAGAGAACAATACTAACCAACGTCTCTCTCATCTTCTCCTTTTTTTAAATTTCTCTCTCCACTTGTTCACCCCCTCTTAGTGCTTAAATGTTTTTCTATAGGCAGAAGAGAGTGAGTTTTCATTTCTATTTTCATATCCCTCTTTGGTATTCTCAATTATCTTAAGGAATCTCTTAAAAATTTCAGAGCAAAGACAATTTATACTCTCTCCCCACTTTCTAAGATACATTACTATCATTCAGTGCCATTGGAAATGAAGAGATAAATGGTGGTATTAGAAACCCAAACAAATTATACATTCTTTGTGTGCTCCTCCTTTGAAAAAAAAAAGTGTAACTCAATGAAACAAATTAAGGAATTAAGTTTAAGCTATTTCAAAATGTGCTGAAAATTACAATTGAGTCTATTGTCTTTTTGAGAGAACTCACCTGGACCTTTTGACTCTCACCTTTATTACCATATGCACCATTTCTGGGCAATACATGCAATGTACAGAACTTGGAAAACCCTTACCCTGTAGAACAAAGCAAATGCTTAATGGGAAATAATGACTATGAATTTTCTTCCTTTTCATATTATGGAAAGCTCAGCCATAATAGGTCCCATTGCAGTAAGACTAACCACAAGTATAATATGGAAAGAAAATTTGTGTCAATCATCTTTATCCTTGTTTTTCCTAAAATATCAGAAAAACCTAGAAATCTGAAGCTGGAAGGGATCCTAAAGATCATCTAATTGAAATGCATTCTTTAAAGAATTATGGGAATAAGGTCTGTACGAATTACCTGACATTGAAGATCACACAGCTAAGCTATGAGACATAGAAATCTCCTAGCTTCCTGTTTCATGTTGCAGAAGCAGTATAGGATTCTTGCCAGCATATAGCTAAGGGCACAGTCTAGTTGCACCATGTCAATGGGAAGCTGGTGCTTTCAGATATTGCAAGTATCCTTCATGACTATCCCAACTTTCTCCAGTTGAAGAAATTGCAAAGAAGAAGGAACAAAAATCTATTTCTGTGGTTAACATTTTTACTTTCTAATTCAAACATGGTTTTCTCCTCTAGATAAAAAATCATATGTAAATTTTTTTTTACCTATTTGTTGTTGATTTTAAAATAATGGTAGATACCACTTTGCTTCTCACAGTATTGAAACTTCATACACAAGCCTTCAAGCAAGCCCAGTGCTAAATTACCAATGGCTAGATATGTTGGTCCATAAAGCCAAACAGCTGCAGAGAAGGATGTTTGATGGACTAAACCTAAAGAAGGGAGCATTCTTCATTTCTTTCAGCTATGCAACACTAATGAGAATGTTCACCCTAAAATTAAAGAGTAATATAATAACAATGTGTACCTACAATGTGGTCAATTTCTATGTTGAGCAAAAGATGCAGAGATGAGTAAGAGACAGACTCTCAACTCAGAGTTTATAGTTGAGCAGGTAAGATACAATAGTACGCACACAACTGATTACAATTCAAAATAGCTCAGTTCCATAAAAGTTGTACAAAACTCTAAAGGGACTCAAAGAATATAGCTTTCTAGAAAACATGAAAAACATCCTGTAATAAGTGAATTCGAGGTGAAACTTGTAGACTTCCATAGGCCTGGAATAGCAGGAAAAACAAAAATTGTTTAGGGCTGAGGTGGCTTGGAAACCACCTCAGACCTCTCACCTGTTCTTTCTCATTTCCCTACCTCTGTGTCTGTGCATGAGTTTATTCTGAAATATCTACCCCCATCTCTTTGCCCCCACATCTCCCTCATTGCTTGTTTGTGGAACAGATAAATATTATGAGCTGGACAGCTCCAGACATGCAAATAACTACTTGCAAAAAATTGAACCCATGTTTCTGCTTTTAGTGGACTTCACCAATGAATCCTGACAAAGTGCCACACACATAATAGTTGATCAATATTCATTCATTCAATAAATACTTATTGAGCACTTACTAAACATGAGGCACTGTGTTAGCAGGTTGAAGATATAAATAAGCTTAATGTAATCTTTACTTCTATGGAGTTTACAGAAATTTAAATAAGCAATTGCAGCAATGTGATGAGCCTTATGATGGTAGAGGCACAAGATGCTGCTGTAGTGTGAGGCAAAGACACCTGCCCAGGTTAGGAGGGCCAAGGAAGCATCTCAAGAAAAACAAGTTGATTCTTCAACAATGGTTATAAGTTAGCAGGTGCCATTGTACACTGGAAACATGAAACTGCTACCACGCTGGGAAGCCTGTGGCCTTACAGGAACGCACATCTGAAGGCAGCAATAACTGGGAGCAGCCAGCAAAATGACTGTTGCCAAACATTTCCAAATGAAAAGCTAACCCTTTCTGGCGAATTATGAGGCCACTGACCAAAGGTCAAAAGAAGGGGAAAGGGAGCTGAGGCTTTCCTAGAGTCAGTGAAAGGTAGGACTGCCATTGAGGTTAACAGCAAGGAATGTATCAGATAAAGGGAATGGAGCCTAAGATAAAGGATGGGGTATTGCAGCCTTTTGAAGTTTCCCCATCAATAATTACGACTGGAGGTCAATCCGTCAGAAGTTCAAACAGCTAAAGCTTCAAATGAGGAGGACTTGTTCTCATGCAAATGTCTCTTAAAATGCAAACTAAGGAGAAAAAAGATAAGAGAATGTGGCATGAAAGACAGGAGAGTGTCTTATTCAGCAGCAATTTCTTTAAATTAAAAAAAACAACTTGCAAATGGATGGGGAAAACATCTCTTTACAACAGCAGGTGGCTAAGTATGTTCCATGTAGATGGCATTCTGCTACAACTCTCTAAATTCCATCTTTTGAAACATTACTCTAAATTCCTTCTTTTAAAACATTGATTTGCCAAATAGAAGAAGGCTTAAGAACATTTCACTCTATAATTTCAACAGAGCAGGCATTTGGGGTCCACCAATGCAAAAGAAATATTCTTTAAATAACAGATTGACTGTGCTGTGACCACACTGGATGAGGTCTCCTGCTTAGGGGTTTTGACAAAAAAGAGTAGATTTAAAGATAGTGTATTTGACTCCAAAAATGGTGCTGCAAGACTGAATATTACTTCATTGTGGGCTGTAGGGAATGTATTTTGCCTGTTCTGTTTAATTCTGGGGTTAAAAGCAGTAGTCAAATCATGACAGCAAGGAGCTGCTCTGTTATATTACAGCTCACTTATTTCCCTCCAAATATTAAACAATGCCAAAAAAACTTTTAGTTATTTGGGATAGGATCCATTTTCATTTTACTCTTGTCCTTTTTTGGTTATGAGATGACAGTTTAATATTCCAGGCTCCAAAGCAGAGTTTCGCAAATGGATTTTTTAAAAAAATAAAGTTCAATGCTGTAGGGAAGAAAAAAGGTGTGCAATTAATTTTCCATAAGAAATTGTATAACTGGTATTATACAAAGATGACTGACTATGTTTATCATCCATTTATCTCATACAATTCTTTGAATTTTCTAGGATAACATAGCATATTCATAATTTTACTAACGTTGATTCATCCTTGGTTTTATTATATAAAAATTGACTCATTTTGTTCTACTTGAGGTTTTTTCAGTTGGTGGTTTATGATCTGGATTCAGTGTAGGATAATATAGGGATTACAAACACAAATTTGAGAATTAAATTCAAATTTGAATCTTCACTGAACTCTACCCTTAGAAATGGTGAAGATGCTAAATTTTGTAAGTATAATGCACCTCAATTTTAGTAAAAAAAACTAAGAAGAAAATAAATAAATAAAGCAAATTAATACTCCATAATATAGTTTGAGTCTCACTCATGACTCATAAATTGTGTCACCTTGGGAATGTTATATAACCTCTCTTAGCATTAGTCATCTTTAAAAATGATAATATTAATAATTCCAAATTCCCTGTGCTGTTTACAGGATTAAATAACATAAACCATATGAAGGAGCTGATACATAATAAGCTTTCAGTAAATTAAAATTTTGTAAAATTTCAGTAAATTAAAATTGTCATTAAATGAATGGACTCTTCTGAAGATTTGAAAAGCCTTCCTTGGCCAGGGTCACCATTTGTTCACACAGAATACAATATTTTTCTAAGTATTTCTGTATTTTATTATTTCATTTCAAAAAAAAATGCCACTTTAAATATGTATGTAACATGAGAGCTGGCTCAAAAAAATGAAATAAAGCCATTTACTCAAATGAGTATACCTAACCTGATTCAGAGCTAAAAGTTGACCACAAAGACAATCTCAGAAACTCTTTCACCACAAGAGAAATCAAACAAAGACTCACGTGCCCAGTTGCCTTGTTTACTACCAAACATACTAGGAAAAACAGTCTGTTTTGGCTTACTAGCTTCAAGGCTTTCTTTTAAATCCAAGTTTATAAAATGAATATAACTGAGAAAAAGTGCAGTTCTGAAAATGCCAGGTGCTGTGAAGAAACGCTACCAAAATAATGAGAGGATAAGAGGTTGAGAATATTTGATATCATAATTGTCAGGCCTCTGAGCTCAAGCTAAGCCATCATATCCCCTGTGACCTGCACATATACATCCAGATGGCCTGAAGCAACTGAAGAACCACAAAAGAAGTGAAAATAGCTAGTTCCTGTCCTAACTGATGACATTCCACCACTGTGATTTGTTCCTGCCCCACCCTAACTGATCAACCTTGTGACATTCTTTCTTCTGGACAATGAATCTCACCCCCGCCCCTGCTCACAAAAGAACAACCCCTTTAACTGTAATTTTCCACTACCTACCCAAATCCTATAAAACTACCCCACCCCATCTCCCTTTGCTGACTCTCTTTTCGGACTCAGTCCGCCTGCACCCAGGTGATTAAAAAGCTTTATTGCTCACACAAAGCCTGTTTGGTGGTCTCTTCACATGGAGGCGTATGACAATTGGTGCCAAAGACCTGGGATGGGGGACTCCTTTCGAGAGACCATTCTCGTGTCCTCACCCTCACTCCATGAGGAGATCCACCTATGACCCCAGGTCCTCAGACCAGCCAAGGGACATCTCACCAATTTCAAATCAGGTAAGCGATTCCTTCACTCTCTTCTCCAGCCTCTCTCACTACCCTTCAATCTCCCTGTCCTTCCAATTCCAGTTCTTTTTCCTCTCTAGTAGAGACAAAGGAGACGCATTTTATCCATGGACCCAAAACTCTGCTGCCAGTCACAGACTCGAGAAGACAGTCTTCCCTTGGTGTCTGATCATTGCGGGGATGCCTGCCCTGATCATTCACCCACCATTCATCCACTGGTGTCTGATCACCACGGGGATGCCTGCCTTGGTCATTCACCCACATTCCCTTGGTGGCAAGTCAATTGTGGGGATGCCTGCTTTGGCTGCTCACCACCCCCTTCTCCGTGTCTCTACCTTTCTCTTTAAACTTACCTCCTTCACTATGTGCAATCTTCCAACCTCCATTCCCCCTTCTTCTCCCTTAGCTTGTGTTCTCAAGAACTTAAAACCTCTTCAAGTCACACCTGACCTAAACCCTAAACAACTTATTTTCTTCTGCAATGCCGCTTGGCCCCAATACAAACTTGACCATGGTTCTAAATGGCCAGAAAATGGCACTTTTGATTTCTCCATCTTACAGGACCTGGATGATTTCTGTTGAAAAATGGGCAAATGGTCTGAGGTGGCTGACGTCCAGGCATTCTTTTACACATAGGTCCCTCCCTAGTCTCTGCTCCCAATGCAACTTGTCCCAAATCTTTCTTCTTTCTCTCCTGGCTGTTCCTTCAGTCTCCACCCCAAGCTCTGAGTCCTTTGAATCCTCCTTTTCTATGGACCCATCTGACCTCTCCCCTCCTCCCCAGGCTGCTCCTCGTCAGGCCGAGCCAGGTCCCAATTCTTCCTCAGCCTCTGCTCCCCCACCCTATAACCCTTCTATCACCTCCCCTCACACCTGGTATGGCTTACAGTTTTGTTCCGTGATTAGCTCTCCCTCATCTGCCCAACAATTTCCTCTTAGAGAGGTGGCTGGAGCTAAAGGCATATTCAAGATTAACGCTCCTTTTTCTTTTTTTCTTTTTTTTTTTTTTGAGATGGAGTCTCGCTCTGTCGCCCAGGCTGGAGTGCAGTGGCGCAATCTCGGCTAACTGCAAGCTCTGCCTCCCAGGTTCATGCCACTCTCCTGCCTCAGCCTCCCAAGTAGCTGGGACTACAGGCACCAGCCACCACGCTTGGCTAATTTTTTGTTTTTTTTTTTTTTTTTTTTTAGTAACGGCAGGGTTCACCATGTTATCCAGGATGGTCTCGATCTCCTGACTTTGAGATCTGCCTACCTTGGCCTCCCAAAGTGCTGGGATTACAGGTATGAGCCACCATGCCTGGCCAATGCTCCTTTTTCTTTATCCAATCTCTCCCAGATCAGTTAGCGTTTAGGCTCTTTTTCATCAAACATAAATACCCAGCCCAGTTCATGGCCCGTTTGGCAAAAACCCTTAGAGGCTTTACCGCCCTAGACCCAGAGGGGCCAGAAAGCCATCTTATTCTCAATATGCATTTTATTATCCAATCCGCTCCTGACATTAGAAAAAGCTCCAAAAATTAGATTCCGGCCCTCAAACCCCACAACAGGACTTAATTAACCTCGCCTTCAAGGTGTACAATAATAAAGAGGCAGCCAAGCGGCAACGTATTTTTGAGTTGCAATTACTTGCCTCTACTGTAAGAGAAACCCCAGCCACATCTCCAGCACACAAGAATTTCAAAATGCCTAAACCGCAGCAGCCAGGCATTCCTCTAGGACCTCCTCCCCCAGGGTTCTTGCTTTAAGTGCCAGATATCTAGCCCTGGGCCAAGGAATGCCTGCAGCCCAGGATTCTTCCATCTGTGCCGGACCCCACTGGAAATCGAACTGTCCAACTCACCCAGCAGGCACTCCCAGAGCCCCCAGAACTCTGGCCCGAGGCTCTCTGACTGACTCCTTCCCAGATCTTCTCGGTTTAGCAGCTGAAGACTGACACTGCACAATCCCCTTGGAAGCCTATTGGACCATCACAGATGCTTGGTAACTCTTATAGTGGAGGATAAGTCCATTCCCTTCTTAATCAATATGGAGGCTACCCACTCCACATTACCTTCTTTTCAAGGGCCTGTTTCCCTTGCCTCCATAACTGTTGTGGGTATTGATGGCCAGGCTTCTAAACCTCTTAAAACTCCCCAACTCTGGTGCCAACTTGGACAACATTCTTTTATGCACTCCTTTTTAGTTATCCCCACCTGCCCAGCTCCCTTATTAGGTTGAGGCATTTTAACTAAATTATCTGCTTTCCTGACTATTCCTGGGCTATAGCCACAACTCATTGCCACCGTTTTCCCCAGTTCAAAGCCTCCTTCTCATCTTCCTCTTGTATCCCCCAACTTTAACCCACAAGTATGAGACACCTCTACTCCCTCCCAGCAACCAGTCACACACCCATTACTATCCCATTAAAACCTAATCACCCTTACCCCACTCAACACTAATACCCCATCCCACAGCACACTTTAATAGGGTTAAAGCCTGTTATCACCCACCTGTTACAACATGGCCTTTTAAAGCCTACAAACTCTCCTTAGAACTCTCCTATCCTACCTGTCCAAAAACTGGACAAGTCTTACAGGTTGGTCCAGGATCTTTGCCTTATCAACCAAATTGTCCTGCCTATCCACCCTGTGGTGCCAAACCCATATACTCTACTATCCTCAATACCTCCCTCCACAACCCATTACTCTGTTCTGGATCTCAAAGATGTTTTCTCTGCTATTCCTTTACACCTTTCATCCCCGCCTCTCTTCGCTTTCACTTAGACTGATCCTGACACCCATCAGTCTCAGCAACTTACCTGGGCTGTACTGCCGCAAGGCTTCACAGAGAGCCCCCATTATTTCAGTCAAGCCCTTTCTCATGATTTACTTTCTTTTCGTCCATCTGCTTCTCATCTTAATATTTTAGTGACCTTCCATCTTATAGCCCCTCCTACAAATCTTCCCAACAGGACACGCTCCTGCTCCTCCAACATCTATTCTCAAAAGGATATCACATATCCCCCTCCAAAGCCCAAATTTCTTCCTCATCCATTACCTATCTAAGTATAATTCTTCACAAAAACACACGTGCTCTCCCTGCTGATCGTGTCCGGCTAATCTCCCAAACCCCAACCCCTTCTACAAAGCAACAACTCCTTTCCTTCCTAGGCATGGTTACGTACTTTTGCCTTTGAAAACTTGGTTTTGCCATCCTGACTAAACCATTATATAAACTCACAAAAGGAAACCTAGCTGACCCCATAGATCCTAGATCCTTTCCCCACTCCTCTTTCCATTCCTTAAAAACAGCCCTAGAAGCTGCTCCCACACTAGCGCTCTCTAACTCATCCCAACCCTTTTCATTACACACAGCCAAAGTACAGGGCTGTGCGGTCGGAATTTTCACAAAAGAGTCGGGACTGTGCCCTCTCCAAACAACTTGACTTTACTGTTTTAGGCTCACCCTCACATCTGTGTGCAGCAGCTGCTGCCACTTTAATACATTTAAAGGCCCCCAAAATCACAAGCTGTGCTCCACTTACTCTCTACAGTTCTCATAACTTTAAAAATCTATTTTCTTCCTCATACTTGACGCATATACTTTCTGCCCCCTGGCTCCTTCAACTGTACTCACTATTTGTTAAATCTCCCACAATTACCATTGTTCCTGGCCCAGACTTCAATCCAGCCTCTCATCTTATTCCTGATACTACATCTAAACTCCATGACTGTATCACTCTAATCCACATGGCATTCTCCCCATTTCCCCATATTTCCCTCTTTCCTGTTCCCCACCCAGACCACACTTGGTTTATTGATGGTGGTTCTTCCAGGCCCAATAGCCAATCATCAGCAAAGGCAGGCTATGTTATAGTGTCTTCCACGTCTATCACTGAGGCTACTACCGCTCTGCCCCTCTCCACTCTCAGCAAGCCGAACTCATTGCCTTAACTCAAGCCCTCATTCTTGCAAAATGACTATGTGTCAATATTTATACCAATTCCAAGTATGCCTTCCACATCCTTCACCACCATGTTGTTATATGGGCTGAAAGAGGTTTCCCCATTACACAAGAGTCCTCCATCATTAATGCCTCCTTAATGAAAACTCTACTTAAAGCTTCTCTACTTCCAAGGAAGCTGGGGTCATTCACTGCAAGGGCGATCAAAAGTCATCAGATTCCATTGCTCAGGGCAATGCTTATGCTGATAAGATAGCTAAAGAAGCAGCTAGTGTTCCAACTTCTGTCCCTCATGGCCAGTTTTTCTCCTCATCGGTCACTCCCACCTACTATCCCACTGAAACTTCTACCTATCAATCTCTTCCCACACAAGGCAAATGGTTCTTGGACCAAGAAAAATTTCTCCTTCCAGCCTCACAGGCTCATTCCATTCTATCATCCTTTCATAACCTCTTCCATATGGGTTACAAGCCACTAGTCCGCTTCTTAGAACCTCTCATTTCCTTTAAAACATTTGCCCCTTGTTCTTCAGACTCTCCTCCCAGCCCCCCTTCTTGTTTACTTATACCCAGCCCCATGAATAGCAATGAAAGGTTGCTTGTAGACACTATGTGCCTTCTTGTACACCATAAAAATCAAACCTCCCTCTCTACCCAGTTGCCCCATCAATCCCCATTACAATCTCTAATGGCTGCTGCCCTCACTATATCCCTAAGAGTCTGGGTGCAAGACACCTCTTTTGGTGCTCCCTCTCATCTTTTCACTTTACATTTCCAGTTTTGCCTTACAAGGTCTCTTCTTCCTCTGTGGCTTCTCCACCTACATGTGTCTACCTATTAATTGGACAGGTACATGTACACTAGTTTTCCTTATCCCCAAAAATCAGTTTGCAAATAGGACCGAACAGCTTCCTGTTCCCCTCATGACACCAACACTTCACCACTATTTTGTTTTATTTTTCTCATTAATATAAGAAGGCAAGAATAGGCCTCAATTTACTCACTGCTGGAAAAGGAGGACTCTGTATATTTTTAAATGAAGAGTCTTGTTTTTACCTAAATCAATCTGGCCTGGTATATGGCAACATAAAAAAACTCAGATAGAGCCCCAAAACTCACCAACCAAGCAAATAATTATGCTGGACCTCCCTGAGCACTTTCTAATTGGATGTCCTGGCTCCTCCCAATCCTTAGTCCTCTAATACCTGTTTTTCTCCTTTTCTTATTTGGACCTTGTGCATTCCATTTAGTTTCTCAATTCATACAAAACCGCATCCAGGCCATCTCCAATCATTCTATATGACAAATGCTCCTTATAACAACCCCACAATATCACCCCTTACCCCAAAATCTTTCTTCAATTTAATCTCTCCCAAGCTAGGTTTCCACACCACCCCAATCCCTCTCGAAGCAGCCCTGATAAACATCACCCATTATCTCTCCATATCACCCTCAAAAATTTTCACCACCCCAACATTTCACTACTATTTTGTTTTGTTTTTCTTATTAATATAAGAAGACAGGGGCTGGGCACAGTGGCTTGCGCCTATAATCCCAGCACTTTGGGAGGCCAAGGCAGGCAAATCACGAGGTCAGGAGATCGCTGACCATCCTGGCTAACATAGTGAAGCCCCGTCGCTACTAAAAATACAAAAAATTAGCCAGACATGGTGGTAGGCCCCTGTAGTCCCAGCTACTCAGGAAGCTGAGGCAGGAGAATGGCATGAACCTGGGAGGCAGAGCTTGCAGTGAGCTGAGATCACATCACTGCACTCCAGCCTGGGCGACAGAGCAAAACTCTGTCTCAAAAAAAAAAAAAAAAGGACAGGAATGTTAGGCCTCTGAGCTGAAGCTAAGCCATCATATTCCCTGTGACCTGCACATATACATCCAGATGGCCTGAAGCAACCAAAGAACCACAAAAGAAGTGAAAATAGCCAGTTCCTGCCTTAACTGATGACATTCCACCACTGTGATTTGTTCCTGCCCCACCTTAAGTGATCAATTAACCTTGTGACATTCCTTCTCCTGAACAATGAATCTCAGGAGCTCCCCCACCAAGCACCTTGTGACCCCCACCCCTGCCCCCAAGATAACAACCCCCTTTAACTATAATTTTCCACTACCTACCCAAATCCTATAAAACCCCCCCACCCCTATCTCCCTTTGCTAAATCCTTTTTCAGACTCAGTCCACCTGCACCCAGGTGATTAAAAAGATTTATTGCTCACACAAACCCTGTTTGGTGGTCTCTTCACATGGACGCGCATGACAATAGTGAGTTTGAGCTAACAGATTTATAAAGATGTATCATACATAAGTGTGAAAAGTACTGTATTAGTCCATTTTCACACTGCTGATAAAGACATACCTAAGACCGGGCAATTTACATAAGAAAGAGGTTTAATGGACTTACGGTTCCACCTGGCTGGGGAGGCCTCACAATCATTGCAGAAGGTGAAAGGCATGTCTCACGTGGTGGTAGACAAGAGAAAGAGAGCTTGTTCAGGGAAACTCCCCTTTTTAAACCATCAGATCTTCTGAGACTTATTCTCTATCACAAAAACAGTATGGGAAAGGCCTGCCTCCATGATTCAATTACACTCTACTGGGTCCCTCCCACAACACATGAGAATTCAAGATGAGATTTGGGTTGGGCAAACCATATCATTTCACCCCGTCCCCTCCCAAATCTCATGTCCTCACATTTTAAAACCAATCATGCTTTCCCAATAGTCCACCAAAGCCTTAACTCATTTTAGCATTAACTCAAAAGTCCAAGTCCAATGTCTCATCTGGGACAAGGCAAGTCCCTATTGCCTATGAGCCTGTAAAATCAAAAGCAAGTTAGTTGCTTCCTAGATACAATGGGTGTATAGGCATTGGGTAAATACAGCCATTCCAGATGGGAGAATTTGGCCAAAATAAAAGGGCTACAGGCCCCATCCAAGTCTGAAATCCAGCAGGGCAGTCAAATCTTAAAGCTCCAAAATGATCTCCTTTGTCTCAAATGAAGGTCATATTGATACAAGAGGTGGGTTCCCATGGTCTTGGGCAGCTACACCCCTGTGGCTTTGCAGGGTGCAACCACCCTATTGGCTGCTTTCACAGGCTGGTGTTGAGTGTCTGTGGCTTTTCCAGGTGCATGGTGCAAGCTGTCAGTGGATCTTCCATTCTGGGGTCTGGAGGATGGTGGTCCTCTTTTCACAGCTCCACTAGGCAGTGCTCCAGTAGGGACTCTGTGTGGGGGCTTGAATCCCACATTTCCCTTCCCCACTGCCTTAGCAGAGGTTTGCCATAAGGGCCCCGCCACTACAGCAAACTTCTACCTGGACACCCAGGCATTTCTATACATCCTCTGAAATCTAGGTGGAGGTTCCCAAACCTCAACTCTTGACTTCTGTGCACTTGCAGGCTCAATACCACATGTAACCTGCACCCTCTGAAACCACAGCCTGAGCTGTACCTTGGCCCCTTTTAGACATGGCTACAGTGGGTGGGACACAGAGGACCAAGTCCCTAGACTGCACACAACACAGTTGCTCTGGGCCCAACCCATGAAAACATTTTTCCTCCTAGCCCTCAGGGCCTGTGATGGAAGGGGCTACCATGAAGACCTCTGACATGCCCAGGAGGCGTTTTCCCTATTGTCTTGGAGATTAACATTCGGCTCCTAGTTACTTATGCAAAATTTCCACAGCAAGCTTGAATTTCTCTTCAGAAAACGGGATTTTTTTTCTATCAGATTGTCCAGTTGCAATTTTTCCAAACTTTTATGTTCTGCTTCCCCTATAAATTGAATGCCTTTAACAGTACCCAAATCACCTCTTGAATGCTTTGCTGCTTAGAAATTTCTTCCACCAGATACCCTAAATCATCTCTTTCAAGTTTAAAAATCCACAAATCTCTAGGGCAGGGGGCAAAATGCTCCCAGTCTCTTTGCTAAAAGATAACCACAGTCACCTTTGCTCCATTTCTCAACAAGTTCCTCATCTCCATATGAGACCACCTCGGCCTGGACCTTATTGTTCATATCACTACCAGCATTTCTGTCAAAGCCATTCAACAAGTCTCTAGGAAGTTGCAAACTTTCCCACATTTTCCTGCCTTTTTCTGAGCCCTCCAAATTGTTCCAACCTCTGCTTGTTACTCAGTTCCAAAGTTGCTTCCACATTTTTGGGTATCTTTTCAGCAATGCCCCACTCTACTGGTACCAATTTACTGTATTAGTCCATTTTCGTGCTGCTGATAAAGGCATACCCGAGACTGGGAAATTTACAAAAGAAAGAGGTTTAATGTACTTACACTTCCATATGGCTAGGGAGGGCTCTCAATTATGGCCTCAGATGAAAGACACATCTCACATGGTGGCAAACAAGAGAAAGAGAGCTTGTACAGGGAAACTTCTCTCTTTAAAGCCATCAAATCTCATGAGACTTATTCACTATCACAAAAACAGCACGGAAAAGACCTGCCCCCATGATTCAACTACCTCCCACTGCATCCCCCCATAACATGGGGGAATTCAAGATGAGATTTGGGTGAGGACCCAGCCAAACCATATCAAGTACTGAGGGTTCCAAAGGAGCTCAGAACAAGAGAAAGAGTTGGGAATTATCTGATGCAAGTTGAGGTATGAAGAGTGTTGAGATTATATCAAGAAGGAGTATACAAGAGAAAAAAAGTTGACTGTTACAAATTGAGTTCCCAAGGAAACAGGCTCTAAAATGAAGATTAGTGAGCATGATGATGACTATTGAATATGCTTGGGATCAACAGATTGGGCAAAGGGAGAAGTCAAGGTGAAATGCAGTCTCAATGGAAGCTTCAGCTAGCCCTACAGGATGTTCTACAGAGAGTATGACCCTTTAGAGCTGTCTCAAATTGAAGGAGAGTCTGGGCTCTGTGCCAATCAGCCATAGTAAGCAGCTGCCTTGGAAAGAAAGCATTCTCTTTGGATAGGTGACTGTTTCTCTCTCATCTGAGGTAACTCCTGAGACGTGCTGACAGTTGAGAGTTTTCTTCTGGCAGTACACCCAGCAGCAGGGGTGTTAATTACTTCTTTCCTGTGCTCTTGGTGGTACACCACACATCCACTAGGATGAGTAAGCACAAAATATTGCAGGAAAACTATATTGAAGAATCTGAATAGGGAAGAATGAAACAGAGCAAAAGTTTCTGAAGATGTAAGAGGAATACTGAGATACAGGTGCACTTTGGAAACCAAGATTCAAGAAGGAAGAGAAATACAACAGAGGTAAAATTTGTAGACAGTTTAAGATTAAAGAACAAGAAGAGGACATTGGGTTTAACAAAAATAAGTAATGCTTTTTAATGCTACCATGTAAGAGGGGAGAAAGTAGGGGGAAAGTGGGAACCATGTTTGGCCACAAAAGATAGTTGAAAGTAGAGAAATAAAGATGGAACACCAACATGCTGAGTAAAAGATTATAGGCATAATATATTCTATTCTTTCTATTAAAAAATTCATCTGCCATTAAAAAATCTCTTACACTGATCTGGTTTTGTCAAATATAAGAAGTACAAATGCCAAAACCCAGAAACAAAGATCAGTCAAACTGGTTTGGCACATATATGCTCATTTCATAAAAGAAAACCTATCCAATGGAAAAAGTCATCTTTATTCATGTAAATTTTCTAGTATTGGTCCCCTTAAAACATTTCAAATTATGTTTTATTCAAGATGTTCAAGAAATGTCTTTCTAGATATACACTGAAGAGTCCTAAAAGTCTCCAAGCAACTTTAGGGTACTGAATCCGATAAACTCCAAGCTATTTTCCAGATTAAGTCTTGGATAGTGTGAGTACCTTTGTCTGACTGAAAGCACGGTTCTGTGATATTGCATAAATAAGTACCCTTATGTAAACTTGACAGATCTATGACAGTGTATTGCTGCAAAGAGCTGAAATGTCTTCAAGAAAAATAAAAGACATAAACTTTTATTGACCAATTATTATGCTCTAGATATTTTTTCAGATGTAAACAATATGCCATTTGTCTTCACTCCAAATCTGTGAACCTGTCTTATACATAACTTTTCTGTGTTTCAGTTTTCCAAATAACTTGCCCAATATTATACAATCTATAAGGAATGGAACTAGGATTCATCATATGACTAAATGATTTATTGATTCTTTCATTAATTTAACCTATAAGAAATATAGCAAGGATTCATTAAATGACTGAAAGATTTTTTCATTAATTCAATATATATTATTAAATATCTGCTTTTTGCATTGAAACTCAAATCTGCTTGGATACAAAGCCCATATTTTTAAATTTTTATTTATATGAAAATTTTATTTTTATGCATTATCATATTATAAAAACAAAATCCAAATCACTCAAGAAGACTTTCTGAGATAGTAATTCAAGTTGTACCTGAGTGGAATGACTGAAGTGGATACCACTGCTCCTCAGGGGGCAGTTGTTCCATAGCATGCACATCGGTAGACACCAAGAACAGTGCCCGCAACTGGTGAAGAATAATAAATATTGCTTTTCAAATAATTTATATATTATAAAATAGCAACTCTTTATTGAACGCCATGGATAGCTTTTTCCTCTTTTTTAAATCCAGTTTTTCAATCTAAAAATCAGAAAATAAATGGTTGAATCATGGCATGTTTCAAAAAATAAACAATTAAAGAGAAAACAGAGATATTTCTCTCATTTTCCTACATATTGGCTATAGAACTTATGTGAACAGGAAAAAAGTATTTTAGTGCTAAATGTCTACATTTCTTTCTTGTTTAAACTACTGGAGAACTTATATAAGGTCAATGGCTTCAAATTAAATCTTCTTTTACATTTACATGCTGAGTAACTGAGGTGCCTTCTTATTTTAATGTCTATGTAGTAAAACTATATAACTATCTATATAATTATGCTTTTTTTTTTTTTTTTTCGAGACAGAGTCTTGCTCTGTCGCCTAGGCTGGAGTGCAACGATGCGATCTTGGCTCACTGCCTCCCGCATTCAAGCAACTCTCCTGCCTCAGCCTCCCAAGTAGCTGGGATTACAGGTGACTGCCACCACGGTTGGCTAGTTTTTTAAATTTTCAGGAGAGATGGGGTTTCACCATGTTGGCCAGGCTGGTTTCGAACTCCTGACCTCGCGTGATCCACCCACCTTGGCCTCCCAAAGTGCTAGGATTACAAGCATGAGCCACCACACCCAGCCTATATAATTATGCTTTTGAGACATATAATTCTGAAGTAAATCTGAAAAATGAATTGCTGAAGGGAAATATGCTATATTTTTACAATAGTATCTTAGTATCAGTTGTTGCAGGTGGAAATTAGTTAGCAAAGTCTATACTTAATGAGCAGAAAATCTTATCTCATTAAACTTGTCTGGGTATTTCTATAGGGGAAAGACATTTATAAATTAATAAAATATCTATTTTTGGACAATATTTGGTATATTATACTCTGTCATTTGCCAGTGGGCTTTTCAGTTGCACCTGAACACATAGAAGTTAATTCCAATACTGAAAATATTCTTATATAAAAAATGAATGTATACTTCTGCATAAAACTGAATTCTTGCATGCCTGTAATCCCAGCTACTCAAGAGGCTGAGGTAGGAGAATTGCTTGAACCCAGGAAGCAGAGGTTGCAGTGAGCCGAGATCACGGCACTGTACTCCAGCCTGAGTGACAGAGTGAGACTCCATCCCCCTGACAGAAAAAAAAAAATTCTTACAGACATTTATACGCATGTTCTTTTGGATACTATATAAGAACTGACTAATGTCAATCAGTGATTTAACAAATTAATAGCTTGTGCTTATGTTATCACTCTATCTTCTGATTATCTGTTTCCTTTACAAATGCCTTTTTTAAAAGCAGCCATTAAAAATATTTTAGTGCTTCCTAAAGGCAAAACAGGAGTAATTAAGGCAGATATAGATTAAAGGTTAAACTTACAGACTAACAGGTGTAATTATGACCAATAAATAACTCAACATTTTTCCCCAGGGAATGAGACACATTTGCAGAAATTGAGGATAGGATGTTCTTGAATCTGCCCAATTTGATACAAGACTACCTGTCACCACTACTTTCCCTGGGAGACTTAGCTGATCTGACTGGTAAACCTGGTCTCCTTTCATTTTTCCATGTGCATCCTTTTCAAACCCTCTACTCGTTGAAAACTGATAAGTAGAGGAGAAGCATTACGCAGCTAACAATTTAAAAATGGTTTCACTCTCCTATTAGAAATATCTGCAAATTAAATCCATTGAATAAACAAACTTTATTTTTTTAATTTAGCATCTTTAATAAATATGTAAATATTTTGCAAGGTATAGAAAATAAAACATATATTATTTCCTAGGTATAGAAATTAAAGTGAAGTTGGTCTAAACAAGATAAAATCATTGGCACAAATAGTTTCATTAGATGAGCTTCTCACTGTTTCTTACAGATCTCTAAAGACAAGTTTTCAAAATTTACTGGCTCATTTGAAGAAATTGGAGAAAACTTTTTTGCCTGAGTGTACATATCTG
Source organism: Symphalangus syndactylus (assembly GCF_028878055.3). Taxonomy (NCBI): domain Eukaryota; kingdom Metazoa; phylum Chordata; class Mammalia; order Primates; family Hylobatidae; genus Symphalangus; species Symphalangus syndactylus. The sequence continues at coordinate 85,763,823 of NC_072433.2, forward strand.
TATATCTATATATATTTATTATGTCTCATCTCCAGCCTAGTTTCTTTCTTTCTGAAATTATGCATATGGACATTCTCTGGGCTCTGTGGAAGCCTCCCAGGACAAAAGAAAGAATGATAAAGAAGGAAAGGAGGGAAAAGATTCAGGCTTTCCTCTCTGGCCTTAAGATAAAGATAGGCTGTTAGGATGGGGCAAGATGGCAGAATAGAACTCTTTGGCAATCATCTCCCCACAGAAAGATCAATTTTAAAAACTACTCACACACAAAAATACCTCCACAAAGACTAAGAAAACCAGGTAAGAAATCACAGTACCTAGTTCTAGCACAATGATATTTAAAAGATGCATTAAACACGGTAAGATTAGTTTTATATAACCCACATCACCCTTTCACAACCCCAGGGAGCACAGCATGATGAAAGATACTATCCACACGGGGAAAAGAGAGAGAAGAGAGCATAGGACTTTGCCTTGACTCCAACACTGGACCTGTTACAGTAAAACTCAGCACCATGCAGACCTTCAGAGCCCCATATTCTGGGCTGGTACCCAGGACTAAGCCTCTAGACTTGCTCTGGCATCAGTGGGACAACATAGCTCCAGGCTTCAGGCTTGTGTGGTGGACTTCATCTATGCCTTGTACCAACACTAGGCTGACTTCAGTGGCCCTGGGCTTCAGGCAGCCTTGAATGGCAAGTAGCCCTCCATGGTCCTGAGCTTCTGTCATGCCCCAGCTCCATGCCCACCTGCATCTGCCCAGAGCTTCTGGCCTGCCCCAGTGTTGCACCCGTCATAGTAACAATAAGTACCTTAAAGTATTTAAGGTAAGAGTAAAGACAAAGTCAAATTCAAAATACATTCATACTTTAATGGTGATGTATAAAACACAGATATCTTTATTATGAAGGCTAAAAAACTAAACTATTAAACAATAACTACCATAATGTGTTAAGGAATATCCACTACAAAACAATGTAATATCAAAACCTCAAAATTTAGGGGAAGGAAGGCCCTCATGTCCGGCCTACTCCTCCTTACATGACAAAAATTGGCCCCTATTTCAATCATATACCAAATCTTCCCGGTAGTAAACGTAAATATTCTCCTCACTTTTTCAATTTTATCCATCATAGTAGGCAGCTGAAGTGGACTAAACCAGACCCAACTACGTAAAATTCTAGCATACTCCTCAATCACCCATATGGGCTGAATAATAGCAGTACTGTCATATAACCCAAACATTACCATTTTCAACCTAGCCATCTGTATCATGTTAACAACCACAGCATTCCTGGCACTCAACTTAAATTCCAGCACTACGACCATGCTACTATCCTGCACCTGAAATAAACTAACCTGACTAATACCCCTAATCCCATCCACCCTGCTATCACTAGGAGGCCTACCCCCACTAACCGGCTTCCTACCTAAATGACTTGTTATTGAAGAATTCACAAAAAATAATAATCTCATTATCCCTACTGCCATGGCCATCATCATTCTCCTCAATCTATACTTTTACATGCGCTTGATCTATTCCACTTCAATTACACTATTTCCCATATCTAACAACGTAAAAATAAAATGACAGTTTGAAAATACAAAACCCATACCCCTCCTCCCCACACTCAATATCCTTACCATTTCTGTCCTACCAATTGCCCCACTTACACTTCCTATCTCATAGAAATTTAGGTTAAACATAGACCAAGAGCCTTCAAAGCCCTTAGTAAGTTAACAAGACTTAGTGGAGTAAATGTATGAAAACTTTTTGTGTGTGACCAAAGTTATTAGCTTAAAGTAACCTGTTATAACTATTAGATGTTTTTTGCAAGCCACTTGGTAACCATGAAGCAACAACCTATTTAATAGATACACAAAAAGTAAAAGGCAAAGAATAAAAACATATCACAAGGGAAAAATCACTTAGAAAGGAAGACAGCAAGAGAGGAAGAAAGGAACAAAGGAAATTAACAAAATGGCAATAGCAAATTCTTATCTATTAATGGGTACCTGGGATGTAATTGGATCAAATTCTTCCAACAAAATACATAGATAACAGTGGCTGAATTGGCCAAAAAAACAAGACACAACTACATGCTGCCTACAAAATACTAAGTTTATCTGTAAGGACACACACAGACTGAAAATGATGATATGGAAAATGATATTTCACGTAAATGAAAACCAAAAGAGAACAGGAGGTGCTATACTTACATAATATAACTTTTAAGTCAAACACCATAAAAAGAGACAAAGAAGCCATTATGTAATGATAAAGGGGTCAATTCAGCAAAAGGATATAACAATTATAAACATATATGTACCTAACATTGGAGCACCTGTATATACATAAAGCAAATATTAATAGATCTGAAGAGAGAGATACTGCAGTACAGTAATAATAGTGGACTTAAATGCCACACTTTCAGCAATGAACAGGTCATCCAGATAGAAAATCAATAAGGAAACATTGGATATAAGTTACACTCTAAATCAAATAGGCTTAACAGACATACAGAACATTCCATGCAATAGCTACAGAATGTGCATTCTTCCCAACTGCACATGAACATTCTTTAGGATACAATATATGTTAGGACATAAAACAAGTCTTAACAATTGAAGAAGATTAAAATTATGTCAAGTATCTTTTCTTACTGCAATGGTATAAAACTAGAAATCAAAAACAGGAGAAACTTCAGAAAATTCACAAATACATGGAAATTAAACATGTTCACTTAATGGAAATTGGACAACATGCTTCATTGACAACCAATGGGTCAATTTAAAAATTAAAAGAAAAATTTAAAAATTTTCTTGAGATTAATAAAAATGGAAACACAACATACCAAAACCTATGGGATGCAGCAAAAGCAATCTAAGGGAGATGATTATAGCAATAAATGCCTACATCACTAAAAGAAGAAAGATCTCAAATAAAAATCTTAATGTTGCATCTCAAAAAACTAGAAAAACAAGAACAAATTAAGTCCAAAGATCACAGCAGAAATAAATGGAGACTAGAAAAAAATATAGAAAAGATTGATGAAACCAGGAGTTGTTTTCTGAAAAGATAAACAACAATAAACCCATAGCTAGATTAAGAACAAAAAGGCTCAAATGAATAAAATCAGAAATGAAAAAAGAGACATTACATTTGATACAATAGCGAGTAAAAGAATCACAAGAGACTATTATAAACAATTACATGACAATAAATTGAATAACCTAGAAGAAATTGATAAAATTCTTGGTGCGTACATCTATCAAGACTGCATTATGAAGAAATAGGAAATTTTAACTGAATATTAACAAGTAAGGATATTGAATTGGTATTAAAGTCTCTCACCAAAGAAAAGCCAAGGACCTAATGGCTTCACTGTTGAATCCTTCAAACATTTGAAGTACTAATACCAATTCTTCTCTGATTATTCTGGAAAAAAAATGGAAGCGGGGGAATACTTTCAAATTATACTATGAGGCCAGTATTACCATGATATCAAAGCCAGACAAAGGCACTACCAAAGAAGAACTAGAGGCCAATAATATTGATGAACATGATACAAAAATCCTCAAATAAACACCAGAAAACCAAATTCAACAGCACATTAAAAAGATCACTCATCATGATCAAGTGGCATTCATCCCAGGGGTACAAGTATGTTTCAAAATATATAGAGCAATAAATGTGCTACATCGAATTAGTAGAATGAAGGACAATCATCATCCACAGATACAGAAAAATCATTTGAAAAAAATCAACATCCTTCCATGAGAAAACTCTCAACAAATTTTGTATAGAAGAAATGTTCCTCAATACAATAAAGGTCATATATTATAAACCCATAACTAACATCATATTCATCGGGGAAAAGTTGAAAGTTTTTTCTCTAAGATGTAGAACAAGACAAGGATGCCCCCTCTCATCACTTCTATTTAATATAGTACTGGCAGTCCCTGGCCAGAGAAATTAGGCAAGAGAAAGAAATAAATGGCATCAAAATTGGAAAGGAAGTATTAATAAAATTGTCCTGGGCCAGGCGCCGTGGCTCATTCCTGTAATCCCAGCACTTTGGGAAGCCGAGGCGGGTGGATCACCTGAGGTCAGGAGTTCGAGACAAGCCTGGCCAGCATGGTGAAACCCCGTCTTTTCTAAAATACAAAAAATTAGCTGGGTGTGTTGGTGGGCACCTGTAGTCCCAGATACTTGGGAGGCTGAGGCAGGAGAATAGCTTAAAACAGGGAGGCGGAGGTTGCAGTGAGCCGAGATTGCGCCATTGCACTCCAGCCTGGGTGACAGAGTGAGACTTCATCTCAAAAATAAATTAATTAAATAAAAAACAAAATAATAAAATAAAATTGTCCCTGTTTACATATAATAGGATTTTAGATACAGAAAATTCTAAAGATGCCATCAAAAAACTGTTATTTTTTGTGTTTTCACATTAACAATAGCTACAAAAGAACAAAAAATAAATAAATTTAACCAAGGAGGTGAAAGACCTGTACCCTGAAAACTACAAAATTTTGATTAAAGAAATTGAAGAAGACAAAAGCAGATGGGAAGACAGCCTGTATTTATGGATTGGAAGAATTAATATTGTTAAAGTGTTCATACTGCCCAAAGTGATCTATTGATTCAGTGCATTACCTCTCAAAATACTGATGACATTCTTCACAGAAATAGATAAAACAGTCCTGAAGTTTATATAGACCGCAAAAGACTCCAAACAGCCAAAGCAATCTTGAGCAAAAAGAACAAGCTAGTGGCATTACACTATCTGACTTTGAAACATGCTACACAGCTACAGTAACCAGAACCACATGGTACAGGTATAAAAACAGACACGTAGACCAATTGAATAGGATAGAGAGCCCAGAAATAAATCCATGCATATAAAGCAAACTGATTTTCAGAAAAAGGTTTCAAGTACACACAATGCGGAAAGGATAGTGTCTTCAATAAATGGTATAGGGAAACAATTTCCACAGGCAGAGGAAGAAACTAGACTCTTCTTTCTCACCACATATTAGAAATAACTCTAAAATTGATTAAAGACTTAAATGTAAGACCTAAAACTATGAAACTACTGGAAGAAAACTTAGGAAAAGAGCTCCATGGCACTAGTCTAGGCAAGGGTTTTTTGAATAAAATTTCAGACTCGCGAGTAACAAAAACAAATATAGATAAATGAGATTACATCAAACTAAAAGCTTCTGCACAGCAAAACAAACAATCAACAGAGTGAAGAGACAACCTACAGAATGAAACAAAATATTTGCAAACTATATATCTTATAAGAGGATAATATCCAAAACATGTAAGAACTCAAATAACAGCAGGAAACAAATAACACAATTGAAAAATGGGCAAAATATACATTTCTCGAAAGAAGACATACAGGAATATTAGGTATGCAGACCAACAGTATATTAAAAAATACTCAACATCACTAATCATCAAGTAAATGCAAATTAAAATCACCAAATATCACCTCATACCTGTTAGAATGGTTATTATCAAAATGGCAAAAGATAATGAATGTTAGTAAGAATGTGGAGAAAAGGGAACCCTTATATATGGTTGTTGGGAATGAAAATCAGTACAGCCATTATGAAATACAGTATGGAAGTTCCTCAAAAAACTAAAAATAGAACTATCATATGATCCACCAATCCCATTACTGGGTATACAGCTACAGAAAATGAAATCAGTATGTTGATGAGATAGCTGCATCCCATCTTGATTGTAACATTATTCACAATAGCCAAGATACGGAATCAACTTAAGTGTCCATCAATGTATGAATGAAGAAAATACAGTATATACACACAATGGAATACTATTCAGTCATAAAAAAAAGAAGAAAAGCCTGTCATTTACAGCAAGCAAAGATGACTAAATATGTCCATAATAGGAGGCAGTGAATAAGACAATCAATGCAAGGGGAAAAAATGCTAAATCCTATAATAAAACTCTGAAATAAAAAAGATTCAAAATTACATATCAAAAAAGCATATCATATATGCTTTTATCCAACTTATAACAACCCAGAATGACCAACTTCAAGACATATTTTAAAATTTTTTTGAGATTAAAAAAAGGCAAGCTCTTCTGGACAAGAGACTTAGAAGGAAAGAAAATTGGGTCATCACTGAATTTTTCTACAGCAACACTTTATGGCAGATGTAAATGGATTAATACATTTAAGATAATCAAGAGTAAAAACGTAGGTCAAAGATTTCATACCTAGCAAAGGGACTGTCAAGAATGAAGAGCATTCCTGCTGGTCTAGTGGTTAGGAAACAAAGGAAGAAAAGGCAAATTTGCAAGTTATCAACATTCAAGAACTCTAGAAATATTGTTCCCATGAGGCCTTCTTGAGAAACCTACCAGACAGCAAACTTCACAAAACCAAAATGACTAGAGAAACATTGACATAAAACTAGTGGTGAACACTAATACATAATTACTTGTAAAATTAATACTAAAAGAGAGCTAAAAATGAGAGATTATAATATTTAATATTATATGTAGATACAGGACAATGTAAGACAATTTTTTAAAAAAAAAATGAGAGTGGGGAGAGCAAATTAAAAAATTGTTTTTTCTAAATAATATTGGTGGTAATAGAATTGTTATCCTGAAACAATTATGTAGGTGATGTAGGATAAAGGAAATGAGAGGTTTTCAGAAATTCTAATTATATTATCCCCTGTGTCCTTGGGAACTGAGCTTCTTAAATGTGAAAGAGAAGAGATACAGATGTAATATAAAACAAATTAAGTAAAACTTTTGTACTCCAAAATTTGTATAGGAAGTACCAGTGTGAGTTTATGAGTTATTTTATCATTAATATGAACTTATTAAATATAAAATATGCATATTTGTGTGTATTTTTATATATATACACATGCGCACACATACACATGCACACAAATTGCATTAGCTCTGTCCCCTGAAAAAGATCAGCTCTGAAAACCTTAACTCTGTCCATTGAAAAGATCTAAAAATGATGACCAACAGAACTGCAAGGAGTAAACCAAATATTATATTCCCACCAAAGTAAAAACAGATTACCATTGTGTGGTCTTGCTAAAACTATCAAACCTAAGGTAGGTTTTGGATAAAGGTGACGAGTTTGACTTCAACATGCTGTGTTACACAAATGGAACAGCATAGGAACTGCAAATACGATGGTGAAGGTTTTGGAAAACAAAAATAAACATTCAAGTGTTATTCAATTTGTTAAGAAAAATAGCAGAGGTCTAACCATTAGAAATCAAGAATCAAAGCACGGATAAATAATAATAAATATCCACCACAACATTTAGAGAAGTGAGAGATGTTTAGAAGAGGTAATAAAATAATGGGAGTCATATAAGGAGAAAGTTTAGAGAGGCAACTTCTTGAAGTATTAGTTTTCAGCCAAAGACTTAAGTGTACAAGACAGTCATCAGTTCCCTGGCCTTTCCGTAGTGTAATTGCAATAATAATTGCATCATAATATTACAAAACACACACAAAAAAGCTGGAAACTTCATTCGCACTTCAAATTTAAATCACACAGCAAAAATAAAATCTTTGCAACTGTACATTGTGCAGTTATTAACATCTTCATTTTCTAAAGGAGAAGACTGACACACAGAGATAGCAAATGACTATGGAAACCTTAGTTAATTGGTGGAAGAAGAACGTGAAGCCAGTTTGCTATTGTTTCATTATCAGTATCAGGGTCTATTTTGGGGGCATCCTGTGTCTATTCTTGAACACTTTAACTAGAATATTGAAAGACTGTCTTATGTGTGTCACTTATCACTATGTATTTATCAATATTCAGCTAAGAAGAAATTGCAAATTTATAGCTTGATTCTCTATCTTGGAAAACATCAAGGCCCTATCATAGCAAGATGGACAACAGCGGGTACCCTTCACTTTGAGCATAAGACGCATTGACTAATCATTTCCTGAATCATTGCTAAGTGGTGCTTCATACAATTCTTGGCAACTGAGTCTTTTAAACTGCAACAGATGTGAAGTGGTGAGTCATACACTTCCGTATTTTTCTCCCTAAAGGCAGTTGAAATTCAAATAATCATAGTCAAAGTGAAGGCAAACTCACGATACTTAATTAAATTTCTGTACCAACGGAAAGCCTTATATAATGCCTGGAGATGTTAACAAAGAAAGCTTTGCAAAATGAAATCAGAAGCTACTTGGCGTTAACTGATTTCCAACTCAAAAGAGAGGGGGACAAGTAGTAGGGAAACTTTCATGCTGATAGTAACAACGGACTTCCAGGAAAATGTCGTTAGTAACAAACAGTGCCTTTGCTAATTGCTTTTTAGATTTTTCCACTGAGTAGAGTTACATATTCCCCATACAACTTATTAGGAAAACATTTACTTAAACCCTCCTTGACTTTTCACTGACACAACAGTAAAGGGCATCACCTTCTAGTACTTGAGTTGAACAAAATGCTTTCAGCAAAGTCATTCTATATTTGCAGTACACTAATTTCTCACAAAGAATCAAAGTTCCATATAGGGAAAAAGTAACAATTTTCACCATAATTTGTAAGAGAGGCTTTCACAAGAAAAATGAAGCATAGAATCCACAGGTTTCAAATGAAAAACTTGTCTGAAAATAAGGTGAATGGCTGGCAAACTTCCTGGTTTCCCCAAGAGTTTCAGGCTGAGAAGCCCATTACAGCACGTGTACATCTCTCCTAATCCTTTTAACCCCACCCCTACACACTTACATGCGAAGCATTGGAATCCTTAAAAACCGCTAGAATTGATGACTAAGACTTGATGTTGTTCTAGGAGCTTCTTCAGAACTCCTGGTAACATTTTTCCTGTCTGGATGTGCAAACTTTATATTATTAACTATATCAAATGAAAACCATCCCCCTCCAATCCTTTTGCTTTACGTTCAAAGTAAAAGAATGAATTTCTATTTTATTAATTTCAGGTTCCTTCAAATATGTAATTTAATATGCCAGTGATATAAGTAATTCTCCAGAAAACAGAGCACAGATTCTCAGGTTTTCCAAGGATAGGATTTTCTCACTGTATCCCCCAGGCTGGAGTGCAGTGATGCAATCTTGGCTCACTGCAACATCCGCCTCCCAGGTTCAAGCGATTCTGCTGCCTCAGCCTCCCGAGTAGCTGGGATTACAGGTGCCTGCCACCATGTCCGGCTAATTTTTGTGTTTTTAGTAGAGACAGGGTTTCACCATATTGGCCAAGCTGGTCTCAAACTCCTGACTTCAGGTGATCTGCCAGCCTCGGCCTCCCAAATTGCTGGGATTAGAGGAGGCATGAGCCACTGTGCCCGGCCAGGGTTTTCTTTTTAATATCAAAAGCTTTGCAGACCCTGCTGGTGGTAACAGTTGTATTTTTATTATAAGGTGATTAAGGAATTATAATGATGACAGGAAGTTACTAAGTATCCAGTATCATTTTTTAATGATTTATGTTTTATCTACAATATCAACATCTACATATACTTGAAAAAATAATGTTTATTCCATAATGAGATTTATACCCATAGGAATTTGTAAATATTATCAAATAAATAATTATCTACCCATTGCTTTTCCTTTTCCCTCCTGAGAGCACCAGTACTGTTTTCCAGAGGGCTCATTTTTGTCTTAAGATCCTTCACGCTCTCCGATCCGTGCCTCCAAAATGACAAAGAAAAGAAGGAACGATGGTCGTGCCAAAAAGGGCCGCGGCCACGTGCAGCCTATTTGCTGCACTAACTGTGCCCGATGCGTGCCCAAGGACAAGGCCATTAAGAAATTCGTCATTCGAAACATAGTGGAGGCCACAGCAGTCAGGGACATTTCTGAAGCGAGCGTCTTCGATGCCTATGTGCTTCCCAAGCTGTATGTGAAGCTACATTACTGTGTGAGTTGTGCAATTCACAGCAAAGTAGTCAGGAATCGATCTCGTGGAGCCCGCAAGGACCGAACACCCCCACCCCGATTCAGACCAGCGGGTGCTGCCCCACGTCCCCCACCAAAGCCCATGTAAGGAGCTGAGTTCTTAAAGACTGAAGACAGGCTATTCTCTGGAGAAAAATAAAATGGAAATTGTACTAAAAAAAAAAAAAAAAAAAGATCCTTCACGTGTATCCATAAAAATTAAGAATAAATGTATAAAATAAAAATTCTTCCTGTGTTCAAAGAGGATTCGATACACACCCAAGTATTATGGTAAGAAGCAGTGCTGTTTTCTCACTCAGCTGTCTCCACTACGTCTCCTACAGACCTAGGCTGAGGTGAAGCAGCTGGTGCTTTATGGCTCCTCAATGTGCTACCTCTCTTACCTTCTCAATTTCAACTAATGATATGCATCTTTCCTTTACCTGTCTAAGCTAGGCACCTTGGCGAGGTGTCTTGACCCATTTAATCCAACACAAGTTATGCCTGCTACTACTGTTCCAGTTGAGCTCTTCACATTTTCACACCTGGATAATGCTAGCGTCATTGGTCATATTGCTGCCTGAGTTGTTTTTCCTAGGCACAGACTGCAGGCCATCACAGAGCCCAACTCTTACCTCACATGAGGCCTTCCCCTCTACCTTTTCCTTCTTACTTCCCACTTCAAGTCTTAACCACCTTTTGAACACCGAAGACTCAGAGAAAATGTAACTTCTGCTGTCAGCTGCCTCGGATTCTCTAAAAGCGTTTTATCTTATTGAATTTAATGCCACCTAAACAAACGATTTCAAAATAATCTAACATCTCTTATCATAGTTTGCAACCAACGCAGGGCAGGGACTACATCATCAGTACCATCATCTATTCAATACATGTCTATTCGTGGCTGTCAGCAAACATCTCTGTCAAACGCTTCTAACAGCTCTCCCAGATTGTACAAACTCAAGTTCAAGAACTAGGTTTATCAGAACCCAAGTGGCCCCTAATCTCTTTCTTTATTCACATGTCTCTACCATTAGCTTCATATCTGTCTACTACTTTACTAGTAATTATCAGATATTTCAGCTACATGGCCTCATTTTCTGTCTTTCAAATGTATTTTTTTTTTTTTACTTTCACATAATGCTATGTTTATTCACTTAACACATTTTCCCCTGATAACTCTTTCTGGTCACTCTTCAAGTCCATCTACTAATCCTTCTAACTGTTGAAGTCTTCCTCATCTTTTATACATAATTAAAATGTTAGCACTTCTGAGGAAACATCTACATTTTATCATTGAGAATTAATTTCCTTTTTTTCTTGTGTCTCAGAGTGCTTCACATATGCTTCATTCATAGCAGAAAACACAGGAGAGTCTATGCCTTCCTGTGGCAACAACTAAAGCCTAAAATTTCAACAATTTAACCTAACAAAGTTTATTTCTTGCTTATAGAAAATTCAGACAGGTCTGGCACCTTCCCAGGGCTGTTCTCTATGAAATGACTTCATTGGTCCACCAGGCTGCTTCCAAATTGTGTCTCTGCTATGGAAACATGAGGCTTCCTTAATCACCTCAGGAGGACAGAAGAAACTGAAGACTCTGCGCGGGCTTTTAATGACTCAGCTCAAAAGTGACGTGCTGAGAGTCTACAGCCAAAATCAGTCACATTGTCTAGCTTAATGCAAGTGTGCCTTCAAAAAAGAGGATGACTGGGTATTGGTGAGCATTCATATTAAGTATCAGAGAAACTTAATACATTAAGTATATTTATGTATTCACTTGTCTCTTTGCTAAACTGTGAGTTCAAGAGAAAAGTGGTAACTTCATTTCCATACCCCAGAACTTTAGCCAGTATCATGCACTGAGTAAGACATCAATAAGTTATTATTAGACTAAATTGAATTAAATTACAGGTGAAATAAGATTGTGCTTAGCTTTGAGGAGAAGAAACAAATTCTATTTCGTCACCTTCCTTAGCATGCTATATTCACATAGTCATAAAAAGGAATCTGTAAGCTTAATGGAGTAAGCAAGAATTATGAAGCTAGACTTCCCAGCTTCAAATTCTGGCTCTCTCACATTTAGCTGTATAGGTTTGGGAAAATTACTCAATATACCTTTACCTCAGTTTCCTCAAAAGTTTGTTAGAAATATTAAATGAGTGATTCATGTAAAATATTCAAACAGTATCAATATGTTAAGTACTCAACACATTACATATGATTATTCATTTACTGCATGAATAAGATACCAAAGCTTTCTAATTGTTCTTAGAGAAAAATTCAAAGTTCTTTCCACACTCTTTATGACTTGGCCCTCATCCACTGCACCAACTTCAATGAAAACTATTTCCCTCTTTCTTAGTGATGCTTCAGGCATTTCAATCTTTTTTCTGATTTTTGTTGGTTGGTTGGTTAGTTGGTTGGTTGGTTGGATTATGCCAGATTAGCTCCTACCTTCAGACTTTTCAACAGTTTCCCCAAATTATTACTGTTCCACCCCCACTACCACCAGAAAACCACAGGTATGGCCTTTCTCATCATTTAGGTTTCAGACGACATTTGATCACCTCATCTAAAGTTGCCAACTGCATTGATCAGTCATCCTCTAACATATCTCCTTGTATTATTATCTTCATACCATGACTTGTACCTATTAAGTTGTGAGATGAAAACTTTTTCTTGGCCAGGTGCGGTGCCTCACACCTGTAATCCCAGCACTTTGGGAGGCCAAGGCAGGCAGATCACCCGAGGTCGGGAGTTCGAGACCAGACTGACCAACACAGAGGAACCCCCTCTCTACTAAAAATACAAAAAATTAGCTGGGCGTGGTGGTGCATGCCTGTAATCCCAGCTACTCGGGAGGCTGAGGCAGGAGAATCGCTTGAACCTGGGAGGCGGAGGTTGCAGAGAGCCAAGATCATACCATTGCACTCCAGCCTGGGCAACAAGAGGGAAACTCTGTCTCAAAACAAAACAAACAAATAAAAAAACAACTTTTTCTGTTCTCCTAATATATGACATTGCAGAGTTTAAGTCGTTTGTGTTACATTGCTAGCACCAGATTAAAACTGTCTGGCCCCAATGCCTCTATTCTTGATCACTGTGCTCCACTTCCTTGTTAAGCACTTCAGCTATTTTCTCATTTAACACAAAATATTGTGGTGGTTTTAAGTGCAAGTGCTAGAATAGCTAATTCAAACTGACTTAAATGATAAGCATCTGTACTATATCACATAAAGAAAGTCTTCCAGGTGGTGAGGTAATCAAGGATGCAGACCGCCCATCTTTCTGCTCTGCTATACTCTGTAGGTCAGCGATGCCTCCCCTCAAGGTCAGAGGACTAAAGCAATTTCAGACGTCACACTTGAGAATGAACATAGTAAGGAAAGATGGCCTTTTTGTCCATGAATATATTTTACTGGAGAAAGAACCTTTCCCAGGAGGAGTTCAGTGGTATCTCCCTGGATCCAAGTGACCAGGCCTGGGTCATATGACCCTGATCTGACTGAAGAGAGGTTGAGAAAGGAACTGATATGTGGAGCCTCTAGAATTAGAGGCAGACTTTGACAGCACATGCTTGTATATGTGTGTAAAAGCGAGACCAAGCATATGCAGTGTGCGGAGGGAGGCAAGCCGAGAGAGCACTAGGATGGCAGTGGGTAAGCAATTAGCAGTGCCTCCCAGAAGCAAACATTCTATCCTTTTATCACAGATGAGAAAATAGACTCCAAAAAGTTAAAAACTTGCAGAAAGTCACCTAATTTGTAAGAGGCAAAATTGGATTCAAATCTAGAGTGTGGTGTTAAAATGAGAGATGTTAAAATAGTAACAACCATACTATACTGACTCCACATTAACCCCTAATCTATGCCATAATGTTTGCCTTAATCCATGTAATTCATTGGTGACTTACGCTTTGGTTTGAAACTTGGTATCTTCATGTTATATTCAACTTCCTTTTCTTACAAAAGCCATCTTACCCTTGACTGTGGCACACAACTTAGGTTAAATGTGTCAAAATATTATACAATGTCAAGTTTCTTAATATTTTTGAGTTCCTAAAATTGTATCCTGTGGTGACTTAGAGAGGAACAGATACAAGAATAGCTATTTATTGAAGGCTCAACTAAGAATTGCCTGTGTAACCATGACTGACTCATCCTTGTAATTTTAAAGATGGCTGCATAATATAAAACAGCATAGATGCTTAAAATAAGTTTTTATTTTTGTTTATAACACATAACCACATTATAAAGTCATATCATGCATTTCTCAACTTATAATTTAAGTGCATTTCCTTTCAGTCTTTTTCTTTAAATGTTATAATTAGAATTAACACTTATATTAACATTTGGTACCCTTATTTTTTACTTAGCTTTGAAACAAAATATAATTTTATGTTTACCATATAAGCTTTAAAATCATCATTTAAATATGCAATATTTCAGCATTTAGGTGCATCTTAATCGTTGCCTAATGTTGAGCATTCAGTGTTTCCAATTGTTCTGCTATTATAAGCAATGTGGGACACGCGTCTCTGTGCATATTCTGAATTATTTTCTTAGACCATATTCCCAGAAGTGGAATGATTAAGTCCAAGAAGATGAAAGATTTTTTTTATCAAGGAGTTTGCCAAATTGCTTTCTGAAAGTATGGGGTCAATTTACACTGTGATCAGTAATGTATGGGAGCAGTAATTTCTCTGTGCTCTCACCCTTGGTGAGAAATACATTTCTAAATCGATAAAGTGAGCCTTCATTTTGTAATATGAGAAAAACAAAAGAGGGAAATTGAGGGAAAAGAGTCATAGAATCTATGCACTCTGTTAGGGGCTCACAGTTTAGAAGGGGCAAAATAAATACAAATACATGTCAGTAAAACACTATTGTGGATAGAGAATGGACAGAGAAACTATGTAGTGAGAGAAATGTGCCCTGGCTATTGTGGAAGCTTGGAAAGCAGAACAGCACTTGAGATACCTCATTAAAAGGCAAGGAGGGGAAAGGTGGGTAGAGAGGGCCCACAAATTATAGGCATAAGCAAGAACAAAGAGGTGTGTAATCAATGAGGGACACATGTTGCAATTTGTAGTGTGAGGTCATAAGAGAGTCAAATGGGAGTCAAAGAATGAAAGAGAGAATTCTGGTAGGAGAGATAGAGTAAGATCTTGGAGGGTATTATGTGATATAATAGCTTTTATGTAATCCTGTAGATTATGGAAGAATCACTGCATAGTCTTAAGAAAAAAGTGGGCAAGTCAAACTTCTTTTTCACTGTATTTCATCATGCAGTCTATAAAAGCAACATCAGCATCACCCAGGAACAAAGAAATGCAAATCCTCAGTCCCACGTGAGATGTAGTAAGTCCAAACTCCAGTAGAGCCCAGCAATTTGTATTTTAACAGCCCTCCAAGTGGATCTGATGTGCAGAAAAGTTTGGGAACCACTAACTCAAATTAACATTCTGGTTGCTTTGATGGGGTAAGGCTAAATGTAAGAGGACCAGTCAGGAGGCTGCTGCAAAGATCAAGTGGAGACATGATGGGTCCTAAACTTGAGTAGGGGGATTGAAACCATTCAGGTGGGCTGAGTTTACATAGCAGAAATATGTAGATTGGGAACTTTTGGCTTAGGACAGAACCCTGGGGTTATATACAAATTCTTAAGAAGAGGAGAGGCTAGGCACAGTGGCTCATACCTGTAATCCCAGCATTTTAGGAGGCCAAGGTGGATGAATGGCTTGAGCTCAGGAGTTCAAGACCAGCCTGGGCAACAGGGTAAAGCCGTCTGTACAAAACATACAAAAATTAGCCAAGCATGGTGGCATGTACCTGTAGTCCCAGTTACTCAGAAGGCTAAGGCGAGATCACTTAAGCCCAGGAGGCTGCAGTGAGCCATGTTTGTGCCACTGTACTCCAGCCTGGGTTAAAAAGTGAGATCCTATCTCAAAATAATAATAGTAATAAATAAGATGCCAAAGAAGAAATTCTCTTTAATAAAAGAAAAGGAAGTGCGAGAAGGGAAAACAGTGAATATCAGGAAAGCCAAAGAGAGAGAATTTTAAGAGGATTTGAGAATCCCAAGTCAGATGAGGAATAGTACTTCAAAAACAGGAAGACAAAAGAGCATATTATATTTTGTAATCAGGGCATCATTTTTAACTTTAGAGAAAGCAGTTATAGTGTAGCATTGAAGATGGAATCCAATTAAAGGAAGATAAAGTAGAGATGCCATTTGAAAGAATGCAAGAAACTGCATAGATCCAGAGGTCAACAAATATTTTCAGAAAAGGCCAAATATAGTAAATATTTTAGGACGATGGGCCTATGGTCTCTATGGCAAGTACATAACTGTGACATTGTAGAGCAAAAAGTGGCCATAGACAATATATAAATGAATGCTCATGGGTCGTCCCATGACTTTACTTATAAGAACAGGTGGCCTGCTGGTAAGTCATAAAGTGCCAACCTCTGGATTAGACAATTGCAATAAGGATTAAGGAAAGGTTTTTTCCTTTTGTTTACTTTTGCTGTTTTTAAAATGGGAAAGTAATGTACATATTTATAAGCTAGAAAAAGAGTCAGTAAAAATTAACTGTCAGTAAAATTAAAGAATGCACCTAGTCTTTTATTTAACAATATTTACCATACTTATACTATGTTCCAAGCATTATTCTAGGCAAAGAGACTTTGGGAATAAACAAGATAGACAAGGTCCCAAGGACATCAAAAAAGACAGAATCAACAGATAACGCAAAAGATACACTAGATGATGATATGTGCCATAAAAAAAAAAAAAGACCAATAAAGTAGGGTGATGTAAAGCGAGTGCCAGCTGGGCTACTCCAGCTTTATAAACAGGAAAGACTTTTCTGAGGAAGTTGCATTTAAGCCTTGCTATGGTCTGAATGTTTGCGTCCCCTCAAAATTCATATGTTGAGACTTAATCCCCAATATGGTGGTATTAAGAGGTAAAGTCTTTGGGAGGTCACAAGAGCTCTGCAACTGCCCTCATAAACAGGATTAATGCCGTTATAAAGGAGGCTGAAGGGAGGCTGTTTGCCCCTTCCACCATGTGAGGATGGAGAGAAAGCACTACCTATGAGGAATGGGCCTTCGCTGGACACCAAATCTGCTGGTACCTTGATCTTGGACCTCCCAGCCTACTGAACGGTGAACAATAAATTTCTATTGTTTGTAAATTACACAGTTTAAGGTGTTTTGTAGTAAGAGCCTGAACAGACTAAGACATGTCTTGACCTGAATGCCTAGAAAGTGCAGAAGAAAGAGGTAGTGACTGGAAGAACAAGTCTCTAGGAGGAAGGAGTGTAGGGACCAAAGGGATGAATTTGACTTGGATGAAGGAAAACTGCTCATCTTATCAGGCAAAGAAATAGGTGGAAAGGTTGGCCATATGTTTCCTTAAGTTCATAGATGGAAAGAGCAAAAGGTTCAGAATGACTACATTTAGATTTCATGATAAGATTACCCAACTAGAATGGTTAGAATGGAAGTTAAATTGAGAATGTAGGTAGAGTTGTGAATAATTGGTGGGGGTGGGGAAATTGGTGGGGAAAGGACAAGAAAACTCACCAGAGTCAGATGAAATTAAAAGGTAGCAGTGAAAATCCATCCATATTGGGCATAGCCATGAGAAATGTCTGCCTACTTGAATACTGCCAACATCATCAGGAAGAGAGACTTGCAGCATGTTCTGCAGGGAACAAAATGTACTTCAAACACATGTGTCTCTGACCAAACCACTACATCCATGTTGTATTTGAAGATTAAATGATCTACAGTACAGATTCACAGAGATAAGCTCACTCAAGACAGTATGTTTCACAAACTTATAGGCAAAGACTAGAAACTGTGGAAACCATTTGTATCACCTAACATGGCCTATCCCGATGACTTATAAGACAGTGAAATTGAGGCCATATATGTGGTTTCAAAAATATACTGGAAGCTGCTGTGGGACACTGCAGTATGTGCCACAGGGTAGAGAGAGGTACCATTTGTCAGAGAAAAGGGTTATTCTGGAAAACCCACAAAATGTAAGAAAGGAGAGAATCAGAACAGATCCAAAGTATGGCAAATTAGATAAAGTGGGAAAACAGGCCTTAGCCAGCTGGATGGAATGTAGGGTTTTATACTCCTAACAGTTACTGGGGACTGTAAGGGTAGAAAGAAGACAAATCCTAAAACTTGGTACACAATTCCTCAGCTAAGTGGACTTTGGAAGTTGAGCATGAGATGGTTTGTTGCATCTTAGAATTTTCAGCTCCAAGAAACTCAGAGATGAGGTTTCACTTCCCAAAGTGGTATTAAATAGCTTGCAAGAAGTTGAAAAGAAAACCCCCAAGGACAAATTCTAAGGAAATGTTGAAACAATGTTTCAATGTTGGGCATACCATAAAAATAAACCAAAAATCTGATGAATTAAAATAGAGAAGGATAAACCAAAAACTAAGTGAAAGTAGATATGAATTAAAAGATTTTGAGTAGAAGACAGTACAATATAGAACAGTTACTATCTGTGCCAGTGAGAGTAGAGCAACTGTGACTTTTTCTAGAAGACTGAAGTCTTAATGTAATCAGGAACATGGCCCTAAGAGTACATATCTAGATCTAGGAAACATATCAGACTCTGGCATGGCAGATTGATACACAAGCTGGGATCACTGAACGAGTCTTGATATTTTTACTCCTAGGGATAAGTAGGCCAGAGTTTATTTTCAAATTCAGTCAGGACATTAGACAAGGGTTGTCTCTAGACTATTTTCAAAGTTCCTCCATGTTCCTAGAATGAGACTGGTCATCCTGCTACAAAGAGTGGGAATAGGGCTGGGATAAGGTAGTGCATTACAGTCAACCACCATTATTACATATTAAGACAGAATTCCTGATTTTAGGTAAGAATTTATATTTCTCCTATAATTTTCTACTGTTCCATGGATATTTCCTGCCTATTCTAGGACACAGGTGATACAGCAAATTTCAATGATGTATCAAAAAGACACAACACAAAGACAGATATAGTGTTGATGCAATATATCAGTGCATGTCAAAATATGTTCAATGGAATATTAGTGAATGTGATGAACAAAAAGGATTTTATGATTAAAAAGCATGAGAAACACCCAGTTCAATAAAGTAAATATATTCTATATTACAGGACTTCTCAGAGGTATTGATATCATAAATTTATTGTAGCTTTCCAAAGGAAGTATATAGAATACTTATCAATGTTATCTGACCATGGAACACATTTTAAAAGTACATTTAGTGAGACTTGTTTTCTATAGCACGCTTTATAAAATCTTTTAGAGTTAAGAAAAAAAAGATGCGAGAAGGATATTACAATTTCACCTTCTACTGTACAGCACCAATGTATTGCCCATTCGACATAAAAAAAAAAATCCTGGAGAGAATCTACAGGTGAAAACACAAAGATACACACAAGACATCCATAAAAGCCTTGTTTATAACAGCCCTACCTAAAGGCCCACCAACAGGAAAACAGACAAACAAGTTTTTATATATTTACACAAAGAAAAATAATACAACTATAAAAATAGAATAAAAACATTCCATACAGCAACACAGGTGATAAAATTATTTTTAAAGAGGAAAATATTATGGTTATATTTGTCTCCTCCAAAATTCATGAGTATTTGTTCCCTCAAAAACTCATAATTAAACTTAATTTCCAAAGTGGCAGAAGTGAGATGGGGCCTTAAAGAGGTAATTGTGGCCAGGCGGTGGCTCAGGCCTGTAATCCTAGCATTTTGGGAGGCTGAGGCTTGCACATTGCCTGAGCTCAGGATTTTGAGACCAGCCAGGGCCACATGGGGAAACTCTACGTCTACTAAAACTACAAAAAATTAGCTGGGTATGGTGGTGGGTGCCTGTAGTCCCAGTTACTCGGGAGGCTGAGGCATGAGAATCTCTTGAACGTGGGAGGTGGAGGTTGCAGTGAGCCAAAATCACTCCACTGCCCTCCAGCCTGAGTGACAGAGTGAGACTCTGTCTCAAAAAAAAAAAAAAAAAAAAAAAAGGTAATTGTGTCATGAGGACTCTGCTTTCATGAATGAACTAATCCGTTCATGGATTAACGAGTAATCAGAGAAGTGGGACTGGTGGCTTTTTAAGAAAAGGAAGAGAGACCAAAGTTGCCATGCTCAGACCCCTTGCCATGAGATGCCCTGCACTACCTCAGGACTCCGCAGGGTCCCCACCAGCAAGATGACCTTCACTAAATGCAGTTCCTCAATTCGACTTCTCAGCCTCCATAACATTAAGAAAAATAGTTTTTTCAAAGATAAAGAGGGCATTATACAACGATAAAGAGTTCAACACAACAAGATTTAACCATCCTAGATATATACGCACCCAACATCAGAGCATTCAGATTTTTAAGACAAATACTACTAGACCTAAAAAAAGAGATAGACAGCCATACAATAATAGTTGAGGACTTCAACTTCAACACTTCGCTGACAGCACTAGACAGATGATTGAGGCAGAAAACTAACAAACAAACTCTGGATTTAAGTTGGACTCTTGACCTAAGTTGGAATCTTGACCAAACGGACTTAGTAGACATCTATAGAACACTCCACCCAACAACTGCAAAATACACATTTTTCTCGTCTGCACATGGAACATTCTCTAAAATTGGCCATATGCTTGGTTGTAAAGAAAGTCTGAATAAATTCAAAGAAATCAAAACTACATCAAACATCTTCTCAGACCACAGTGGAATAAAATTAGAAATCAACACCAAGAAGAACTCCAAAAATCACACAAGTACATAGAAACTAAACAATTTGCCCCTGGCTGACTTTTGGGTAAACAAAAAAAGAAATAAAAAAATACAATTGAAACAAATTAAAATAGAGACACAACATACCAAAAGCTCTGGGATACAGTAAAAGCAGTGTTAAGAGGAAAGTTTATAGCACTAAATGCCTACATAAAAAAACTCAAATTAAGAACCTAATATCACACCTAAAGGAACTAGAAAAACGAGTACAAATGAAACCCCAAGCTACCAACAGAAAAGAAATAACAAAGATCAGAACAGAACTAGATGAAATTGAGACCAAAAGAAATCATACAAAGGATTAATGAAATGAAAGTTGGTTCTTTCTTTGAAAGGATAAATAAAATTGACAGACCATTAACTATAACAATCAATAAAAAAGAGAAAATAGTCAAACACAATCAGAAACGGCAAAGGCAACATTATAACTTATACCACAGAAATATGAAAGATCCTCAGAGACAACTGTGAACATCTCTCATGTACACAAACCAAAAAACCTAGAGAAAATGGATAAATTCTCAAAAATGTACATCCTCCGAAGTTTAGACCAGGAAGAAGTTGAGATCCTGAATAGCCCAAGAGCAAATTATAAAACTGAATAAGTAATAAAAAATCTACCAAACAAAAAAGCCCTAGACCAGATGGATTTACAGCCAAATCTTACCAGACATACAAAGAGCTGGTATCGATCTAATGGAAACTATTCCCAAAAAATGAAGGAGGGATTCCTCCCTAACTCATTCTACAAAACAGGTATCAACAAAATCTGGTAATGATACAACAAAAAGAGAAAACTACAGCCCAATATCCCTGATGAACATAGACACAAATATCTTCAACAAATACCATCAAAGTGAATCCAACAGCATATCAAAAATAGAATTCATCATGACCAAGTGAGCTTTATTCCTGGAATGCATGGATGATTCAGCAGACACGAATCAGTAAGTATGATTCACCACATACACAGAATTAAAAACAAAAACCATATGATCATCTCAACGTACACAGAAAAAGCCTTCAATAAAATCCACATCCCTTCATGATAAAAACCTTCAACAAAGTAGGCATCAAAGGAACATACCTCAAAATAATAATTATTATTTTGACAAACTCACAGTGAGCATCATATTGAACAGGCTAAAGTTGAAAGCATTTCTCCTAAAAACTGGAGTGAGATAAGGATGTCCACTTTCACCACTCTAATTCAAAACAGTACTGGAAGCCCTAGCCAGGGCAATCAGGCAAGACAAAAGTAAATAAATAAAAGGCATCCTAATGAGAAATGAAGGAGTCAAATTATACGCCACATGGTCCTATACCTAGAGAACCCTAAAGATCCTCTAAAATACTCCTAGACCTGATAAACAACATCAGTAAAATTTCACAATACAAAATTAATACAGAAAAGCCAGTTGCTTTTCTACACACCAACAACGCTCAAGCTGAAAACCAAATCAAGAATTCAATCCAATTTACAAATACCGTGTCCAGAATTGGTTCCTTCTGGTGGGTTCTTGATCTTACTGACTTCAAGAATGAAGCCGCGGACCCTGGTGGTGAGTGTTACAGTTCTTAAAGATGGTGTGTCTGGAGTTTGTTCCTTCAGATGTTCAGATGTGCCCAGAGGTTCTTCCTTCCAGAGGGCTCGTGGTCTCACTTGACTTCAGGAGTGAGGCCGCAGACCTTCGGAGTGACTGTTACAGCTCTTAAAGGTGGCGCATCTGGAGTTGTTTGTCCCTCCTGGTGGGTTTGTTGCCTTGCTGGCTTCAGAAGTGAAGCTGCAGACCTTCGTGGTTAGTGTTACAGCTCATAAAGGTAGTGCAGACCCAAAGACCTAGCAGCAAGATTTACTGCAAAGAGCAAAAGAACAAAGCTTCCACAAGGTGGAAGCAGACCCCAGTGAGTTGCCACTGCCTGCTTTTATTCCCTTATTTGGCCCCACCCACATCCTGCTGATTGGTCCATTTTACAGAGAGCTGATTGGTCCATTTTGACAGAGTGCTGACTGGTGCATTTACAAGACTAGCTAGAACAGAGCACTGATTGGTGCATTTACAATCCTTTAGCTAGACAGAAAAGTTCTCCAAGTCCCCATCCGGCCCAGAAGCCCAGCTGGCTTCAGCTCTAAGTACCACACACATAAAGAAATACTTAGGAATACATTTAATCGAAGAGGTGAAAGGCCTCTGAAAGGGAACTATAAAACATTGATGAAAGAAACTATAGATGACACAAATAAATGGGAAAACGTCCCATGCTCATGGACAGGAATATTCTCAATATTCTTTTTTTTTTTTCTTGGGATGGAGTCTTGCTCTGTCACCCAGGCTGGAATGCAGTGGTGTGATCTCAGCTCACTGCAACCTCCGCCTCCCAGGTTCAAGCAATTCTCCTGCCTCAGCCTCCCAAGTAGCTGGGACTACAGGCACGTGCCACCACGCCCGGCTAATTTTTTTGTATTTTTAGTAGAGACGGGGTTTCACCATGTTGGTCAGGCTTGTCTTGAACTCCTGACCTCAAATGATCTGCCAGCCTCAGCCCCGCAAAGTGCTGGGATTACAGGCGTGAGTCACCGTGCCGAGTCTCAATATTCTTAAAATGACTATATAGCCCAAAGCAATCTACAGATTCAACACAATACCTGTCAGATTACCAACATTGTTTATCATAGCATTAGAAAAAAAATTTCTAAAATTTATACCAAACCAAAAAGAGCATGAATAGTCAAAGCAATCCTAAGCAAAAAGAAGAAAGCCAGAGGAAATGTATCACCCAACTTCAAACTATAGTAACCAAAACAGCATGGTACTGGTACAAAAATAGACATATAGATCAACAAAACAGAATAGAGAACACAGAAATAAAGCTACATACCTACCATCACCTGATTTTCAGCAAAGTTGACAAACATTGACAATGGGGAAAGGATTAAATAAATGGTGTTGGGAAAACTAGATAACAATATCCAGAATAAAGGATTTTTCTTGAGGAATCTCAAATCAATCCGAGTTAATTTTTGGATATAGAGGGAGGTATGGGACCATATACAAAAAAATTAGCTTAAGATAGATTAAAGATTTAAATGTAAGACCTGAAATTGTAAAAATTCTACAAGAAAAACTGGAAATGATTCTTCTGAACATTGTCCTTGAATTTATGACTAAAACCTCAAAAGCAAATGCAATGAAAACAAAAATAGATAAATGGTACTTAATTAAACCAAAGAGCTTAGTAAACAATCAACAGAGTAAACAGACAACCTACAGAGTGGAAGAAAATATTTTCAAATTACGCCTCTAACAAAGGACTAATATTCAGAATCTACAAGGAATTTAACAAATCAACAAGAATAAAACAGCCCCGTTGAAAAGCAGGCAAATGACATTAACAGACACCTCTCCAAAGAAGACAGACAAGTAGCCAAAAAAATATGAAAAAATGCTCAACATCACTCATCATCAGAGAAATGCAAGTTAAAACCACCATGAGATACCATCTCACACCAGCCAGAATGACTATCAATAAAAAGTCAAAAAATGACAGATGTTGGCAAGTATGCAGAGTAAATGGAACACTTATATACTGTTGGTGGAAATGTATATTAGTTCAATCCCTATGGAAAACAGTATGGAGATTTCTCAAAGAACTAAAAATAGAACTACCATTCAACCCAGCAATCCCACTACTGGGTATCTACCCAAAGGAAAGGAAATCATTTTATCAAAAAGACACCTGCACGGGACTGTAAACTAGTTCAACCATTGTGGAAGTCAGTGTGGCGATTCCTCAGGGATCTAGAACTAGAAATACCATTTGACCCAGCCATCCCATTACTGGGTATATACCCAAAGAACTATAAATCATGCTGCTATAAAGACACATGCACACGTATGTTTATTGTGTCACTATTCACAATAGCAAAGACTTGGAACCAACCCAAATGTCCAACAACCATAGACTGGATAAAGAAAATGTGGCACATATACACCATGGAATACTATGCAGCCATAAAAAATGATGAGTTCATGTCCTTTGTAGGGACACGGATGAAACTGGAAATCATCATTCTCAGTAAACTATCACAAGGACAAAAAACCAAACACCGCCTGTTCTCACTCATAGGTGGGAATTGAACAATGAGAACACATGGACGCAGGAAGGGGAACATCATACTGTGGGGACTGTTGTGGGGTGGGGGGAGGGGGGAGGGATAGCATTAGGAGATATACCTAATGCTGAATGACAAGTTAATGAGTGCAGCACACCAACATGGCACATGTGTACATATGTAACAAACCTGCACATTGTGCACGTGCACCCTAAAACTTAAAGTATAATAATAATAAAATTAAATTTTAAAAAAAGACACCTGGACTTGTATGTTTACTGCAGCACTATTCACAATAGCAAAGTCATGGAATCGATCTAAGTGTCTATCAACAATGGACTGGGTAAAGAAAATGTGATATATGTACATCGTGAAATATTACACAGCCATAAAAAAGAATAAAATCTTGTCCTTCACATCAACATAGATGCAGCAAGAGGCCAGTATCCTACATGAAATAACTCAGAAATAGAAAATCAAACACCACATGTATTCACTTATAAGTAGGAGCTAGTCAATGGGTATATATGGACATAAAGATGGAAATGATAGACACTTTCAGCTTAAATGTAGGAAGGGTGGGAGAGGGAGAAAGGGTTGAAAAAATCCCTATTGGGCATTATGTTCACTATCTGGATGATGGGTTCACTGCAAGCCCAAACTCCAGTATTACACAATATCTCAATATATATATCAAATATATATATCGATATATCAAAATATCAAATATATTACTTATGTAATAAACCTTCAATGTACCCCTAAATCTATAATTTTTTAACAGAAGAGTTTTAGTTGCTCCAAATATATACCAAAATGCCTTAAGAGTCTAAACTCACCAGGTTGTACAATTTAAATATATTCAGTTACTGTATTTTGATTATACATTAATAAAAGCTACCAAAATCATAACCGAAAAAAATTTTTCTTTATAAATTACTGTTTCAGGTATTCTGTTATAAGCAACAGAAAGCAAACTATGACACAAGGGAATGGCAAACACAAAATTTAGGGTGAGTCAGGGAGGCAAGTGGATTGAATAGGGAGGAAACACACAGATGGAGCCAACAGTGTGGGTAAGTTCTAACTCTTAACTTGGGAATTCTCTAGGGGTGTTCATTTGATTATGTTTCATAGTACACATATTTGCTGTGGTTTTCTTTAATGTCTATCAAATATCATGTAATGAAATGTAATCTCCAAAAACTAATTGCTGCCTGGCACATAATAGGCACAGTAAATATTTGTTTAATCACCAAAATTATTAAGCCCAGTAGGGTACCAAGGCAATAGAGCTCCCTTATTGACATTTAGGTGGTTAATGTTGATCAATGTCCAGAGAGATATGAAGAACATAGACACCTGTGCCCAAGCCTGGAGGGTGGAAGCACCTACAAATTATTGAGAATGAAAGTTGTGCCACTCCCCAGAAACAGAGGACTCAGAGATGGACCTAGGATTATTTACATGAAATAAGAAAAGTCGTATTTCACACATACCTGTATTCACAGGCCAATAATCATATTTAGTACATGTTTTTCAAAATAGTCAACTACTATAGAGCAATTCAATACCCAGTGATGTAAGGTACTGAATTTGACAATCAATCCCAATATTTGTGTACTTTCTGGAATGTCAACTTGGGCATCATGATGTTACATAATATAAATTACTGTTTGAATCACTGACCCTCTTCTGCTTTTTGTAAGATGAAGGTGAGTTCCACTGCAAATTGCTGTATGAGGCTGAGACTCCAGCTCTTCACTGAAAAAATAGAAACTACAACAGAACTAAATCACAAAGTATAAAAGTTTTTGTTGCTATTGTAAGCATCAACCCCTCCAAAATTATCTTTACTATTTATTAAGTGGTGACCCTCAGTATCAGAGTTCCCAAAAGCAATGGTTCTCAACATATGGCTCCCTAGTCCAATAGTGTCAGTGTCACCTGGGAAATTGTCAGAAATGCAAATTTCTAGGCTTAATCCCATACTTACTGAATCTGAAAACCTGGTATTGTAGCCTAAGAATCTGAGTTTTATCAAGCTCTCTAAATCTGAGACATTCATAAAGTTTCAGTACTGCTGCTTAGAATAATAGAGAAATCCTCACCAAAAAAGTAATCCTTTGCTGATGAAAAGATTATTTTAGCCAAGGCTTCTCTGTAGTTCATATATATTTTTATCTTTCTTAAGTTTCTTAACTTAATTAAAAAAGAGTGCTTCCGAAGGGCTTTTCCTCCAGTGATGATCCTTAAAGTCTTAGCTATCCTTACCTGTTTTATTAACCAAATACAATAGTGCCAGACACATAAGCTTCTCAAGAACCACTGAGAAGTATTGTGCAGATCAGGGTAAGATAGAATTTTGAAATTTGAATTTAACAGTAAATCAAGTGCTTGCACAATTTTCCCAGAGTCTCAAAGCGCTTTTGTATGCAGGGAAAGGAGCTCATTGTATTTCCTGCAGGAGGCTGGTATGAGTGTCAATTTTTTTTTATTGTTAATGTTCAATGTGAGAGCCCTTGGGTGCTTTGGGAATGACGATAAGATACAACACAACATGGTGCATCTACTTCTAAAAAATATTAAAGATTATTTATCCTAAGCAAATATGGGCACTTGGGTTTTTTCCATGTGCAGAAGAAATCATTCTTTCTCTCAGGAGCCTGGCTTTGCAGAATAATTTATATAGAAGATGATGAATCCCCTGGGGAGAGCATACAAATCATCTACAATAGAGGGAGAATATGGATAAAAATTCTTGCCAAGAAGGATGGTTTCCAGGGATCTACAAACAAGGACTCTTAGAATATCTAAAAAACTAGCTTCAGTTTTAAAGTATCTCAGAAGTTCTAAAACAAAGATATTGGAAAGAAACATGGGATTTACAAATATTTTTGAAGCATCAAGAATAGTCAGAATGATGAACAGAATCTAAACAAGTGATTCGACAGTTAATTATGTATTACTTTAAGACATCTCCAATGCCTTAAAAAATTTATTGTTCCTGAATGTATTATTCAGTGTTAATATGCGCTTGTGCTGCTTTGTTTTCCCACCAAACTGATAAGCAAATACAACAGTGTCTTACAGAAATGGTCTTTACTTTCCATCATGAGACATTCATAAAAAGGCTGCAATCCAGTGGATCTTTGCAAATCAAGTTATATGATTCTATACCTAAAATGCTATAACTGAGGGATAAGTTCCCATAACGTCTCAACGTCCAATGTATCACAGGCTAGAGTTGAAGAATAGATTCTACAACCTGCTTCCAAAAAGACAAATCCTCTGTCTCTCTCCTCCACGACAGCTTTAAAAACTGTCCACCTTTCTCACTATATTCCACATTGTAGTGGCTGAATTCCAAGAGCAAGTATCCCTAAAGAACCAGCAGAAGCTGTATCACTTTTTATGGCCTAACCTCAGAAGTTATAAAACACCACTTCCGCCACGGTCAAAAGCCCATCAGGATTCAAAAGAAGAGAAAATAGGACCCACCTCTTGATGGGAGAAGTGTCAAAGTCTCACCAAAAGAACATAAGGGGTAAGTGATATTGTCATGACTATGTTTGGAAAATATAATCTGCCACAGATTGAACACACATCTAATCTTGATCCCTCCTGAAATTTCACTAAGACAATATTAAATTGATTTCTTTCCCAAAGCATAAACCCCCAAACACAGGGAGAAGGAAAGAAGAAGCAACAATGAAAGTTTAGAAGCTGGAAAGCAGATGTTCAACTGGCAAAGGACTTAACAGACCCCAGAAAACTGAATCTTATACTAACAACAAGGAAAGCTGAAAACTCGTTGGATTTGTAATACAGAATCCTCCAAAGACTAAGCATGTGATAGCATCAGATATCATTGTAAGTGTGAGAAGGAAAGAGCTAAAACAAGGAGGATTTTTAAAAGCAATCAAATCCATCAGAGGCCTCCTCAGATTTAGGCAGCCAAACAACTGCACGTCTCCCATGATTGCACAATACTGGAGGCAAGTTCTCTTTAAGAAATAAAACAGGGAGGGCTTTGAACTACAGAGTCAAGGGCAGAGGTAACATGGTGAAAAGAGAGGGATTAAGTATGTCCACTGCTGACTAAGACCTCCAGCTGTCCTTCCTTAGTTGGCTTCCAAAAACGTAGCAGCTAGGCCTTCACTCTCCAGGCAGAGGACTGGAAACATCATCTCTGAGAAAACTTAGCACTTCAAGATAATGTATTCAAAGGTCACAAGACTAAAAGGCTCCACTGCATCATCCTAATGTGATGTTCTCAGATGATAAGACCCACTCATGCCTCAGAGTTTCCAATCAACTTTCTTGGCCCTCCAGAATTACAAGATATCTAAGGAAAGCCTGAAACATGAAAGGTAAGAAAAGTTGGAGAAGCAACATGAAGAAAATAGACCACGCAAAGGAGAGAAGTTTTCAAATGTGCATATTATTAATACTCATTGAAACATAAGAAAAGATACAACTGTGGAGAGAAAAACAGGGTGTTACGCTAAAAGGAACATTCAGAGAACCAAAAGAGCTCCCAGGTAGCAAAAATATGATAAAAGAT
The DNA here is from genome assembly GCF_028878055.3 of Symphalangus syndactylus. Lineage (NCBI taxonomy): Eukaryota > Metazoa > Chordata > Mammalia > Primates > Hylobatidae > Symphalangus > Symphalangus syndactylus. The sequence goes on from NC_072433.2 coordinate 85,793,269, forward strand.
AACACTAAAATCTTCTCCTCCTCCCCCACCTCCCCACAAAAAAAAAAAAAAAAAGAAGAAACGATAGTACAAAGTGTTAAAAAGATGGCATGCCTTCCAGATCACTTGACTCCGAAGGACATCATGTACATGAGGTGGTAAACTGACAAATACAGATTTAATGAAATTGTTTCAAATTATAAACATAACAACTAGTAGAAATAAAAACCTTCTTAGAAACCATCCTCAGAGGCAAGAATACAGAGAAAATGTTGATTTCATATAACAGCAAACAAGAGTAGCAAAAATAATTTTAAATTTAAAAAAAATGAAAGTAACAAGAAAAATGAAAAGATCAATCCAGAAAGTCCAGTTTTAAATAGTATTCCAGAAATGGAAAACTGAAAAAGAGGGGAAGAAAATTATAAATAAAATAGTTCAAAAACAATTTTCAAAATTGAAGGACCTTAAGATTCCAAGATGAAAGAAACGTTAAATGTCTGATGTAATGGAGACAAATAGACCTGTATCTGAGCACATCACTTCGATACTTCAGAATACTGAGGACTAAGAGAAGATTCAACAAGCTTTCAGAAAGAAAAAATAAAAAATAGTTCACCTAAAAAGGAACAGGAATCAAAATGCCTTCAGACTCTTCTCAGCAGCAACTTCAGAAACTGGGAGCATCAAAAGCTAAGAAAGAAATGCCTTCAGATTTCTGATGGAAAATGAATTCTATACCAAGGCAAATTCTCAATCAGGTCGAAAAAAGTTAAAGACATTTTCACATGAGGCAGTCTCCAAAGATTTACCCCCATCCATCCTTTCTCAAGGAGTGCCTAGAGGCTCTGCTCCACCAAAACAAATTTTAAAATGCACAGGAAATAGGGAAGAACACAAGAAAGAAAGGATGAATCCTCAGGATGATGGGGACAGAAGATCCCAGAATGACAGCTGAGTCACCAGACATAGAGGGTGACCAGGCCAGAATGGAGCGGGTCAGAGGGTTCAGGAAAATACTCCTTCCGGAATACTAAATTAATAGAATATTTGATGCACAGGAGTTTGTGGTTGAAAAGGTAATATGTTCATAAAAACTAAGCAAAACCAGACAGCTTTTCACTTTGTAGAAAACTTAAACATTGTACCAGAGACGAAAAGTGATGGAGTTCACTAAATAAGTCAGCTGTGACAAGTGTTTACATAGTCATAACAATAATGTAAACAATGAGTAATTATCTAACCAAAATTACCATATAACTTTAGTGGGAAGGTGGAGAGATGGGATGGCTGAGCCTATTTGTCAGAGGTGTAGGGAACAATGAGGTGAGCAAAAACCACCTTTTCAATAGTGGGAAGTCAACAGATTATAGCTGACACTGAAAACTCAGAGATAATATTACAACTATAACACTCAGCAACAGAGAGACAAGTACCAAAATAATTAGCTGGAAGTGGTTTCCTCTAGGGAGAGTAGTAAAGAGGTGTCTTTCATAAGAACTTTTGTAAAAGTTTTGACTTTTTAGTCTATGTACATGTATAACTTTCATTTAAAAAATAAAGAAAAATACGGGGAAAAATGAAAGAGCGTCATTCAAACAGGAATAACTACATCAGCTTATTCGGAAATATAAGAATTAAGGCACATTTTTGAGGTGGTTTAACCATGCCAGTGATAAATTACAAACATCAGAATTTTGCTTCCCAATTTCTCTGCTATCAGTACCTAATAGAAATGAAAGGCACTATTTAAATTTTCAACTGTTTTCAAGTCAGTTTCACTATTGTAATTTACTAATTCTCATAGCATTCTGAATAGATAAAACATTCATTGGCAAGCTCTTGAGACTGAAAATGTGCATTTGAGGCAACCATGTCCTTAAAAGCAGCCATTTACAATGGATTAGAAGAGTGCATGTCTTATGATTTTTATTATCTAATTGTAAAGTTATTTTGTAAGTTCTAAACCATCCTTTGAGAATAATGATAATACACTTGAAAATAACACTTCTGGATCATTTCTTTGAAGCTTTACACATTTCATTAACTCTTAAGAGGTTTTTGCTCACCTCTTTGCTCCCTGCACTTGACAAATAGGCTCAGCCTTTCCATCACATTTTTCCCATTTCATTTTTCCCCATGTTTCACTTTAAGACTAATTGTAGATATACTTTGCTGAAAAACCACAAAATTCTGCTTCAACATAGAGTTAACTAGTTTTTAGCATGCTAAGTCATACATAATATTTAATGACCATCAAATTTTAGGAATAATTTTTCCAGATAATAATCAGCTAAATGTTGGATTATATTTGAATGTGAAGGTTTGAGGCTTGACTCTTTTCATTTTGATCAATGATTAAGGGTTTAAAGCAACTTTTCTTGATCTTCTTAGTATTATCCTTATGATTCTGTCTTATAAAAAAAGCTCCTTGAATATTGCTTTTAGATTTTTCTTAACATAGTAAATTTTTTACACCAAGTGTTTTTATTTTCCTCACCAGAGGACACACAAAAAATCTGTTCATCATACAGTGAAAAAATATTTAAATATTAATAAAAATTATGTATGCTTTTTGCAGATCAAATGCTTCCAAAATGAATTCGATTGTAATGAAAATCCACATTAAAAATAAGAAAATTTCTAAGCTACTAGTTGAAATTAATTTTTGTTAGTATTTGACATAAAATTAAAATGCAAATTAAAAAATTGGTCAAACTCCTACAGTCCATAATAATATGATTTGGCCATAAAAGCAGAACATCAGAATTTGCTTACATTTCCCTTTAAATTAATAATGGACACAAAACCCATATACACTCAAGACACCCAAAGTAATGAATGTTGTAAAGGAAAAGAGTATAACATAAACTGTCATTCATCACAGCTTCAAACAAACAAAAAGCCACCTTTTATGGAGTTACTTTGCATGCATTTATATTTCGCACCAAATAAAATTCCTCTTACTAAATTATCTTGATACCCCACTTCTATATATAATAGCATTCTGGTTGGGTTCAGTTCAGTGTACCTCATTTCTCTTGTAAACTGTTCATTTCATGCCTGTGGGCATAGCTTCCTTGCTTGCAGCCCACTTGATCCATTGATTTTGATTATCTTACCAAAGGTACAGAAACAATAAAAATTAAAAATTAATATTATTATTAAATGCAAAATAGGCTGGGCGCAGTGGCTCACGCCTGTAATCCCAGCACTTTGGGAGGCCCAGGTGGTTGTATCACGAGGTCACGAGTTCAAGACCAGCCTAGTCAAGATGGTGAAACCCTATCTCTACTGAAAATACAAAAAAAAAATTGCCGGGCCTGGTGGCAGTTGCCTGTAATCCCAGCTACTCGGGAGGCTGAGGCAGAGAACTGCTTGAACCTGGGAGGCAGAGGTTGCAGTGAGCCGAGATCATGCCACTGCACTTCAGCCTGGGTGACAGAGGGAGACTCTGTCTCAAAAAAAAAAAAAAAAAAAAAAAAGAGAAAAAGTAATAATACTAATAATAAATGAAAAACATAAGTGACCCAAATGAATGAATAAAAACCTGTTTTTTCCAAATCTGATTTACCTAACAGAGATTAAGCACCTTTTGTGTCAAATAAATGTCATCCTCATTTTCCAAAAGCAACTTTAATGTGCCTACCATCCTGGATTACGCATTTCTAAACAACACAGAATCTGGAAACCTGCTTTAGGTAGTAGATACATCATAAAAACGAATATCAATTCATTTCCCTGCTAAATCTATTCTGCCCATTGTTGCTGAGATCCTTAACTTTTCTTGCTTTTTGCATGACAGATTTAGGTGAAAGGTAATGCAAAGTCACATAAAATATTTCACCACATTAAACTTAACTCCCTAAGCATACCAGGAACTCTTGCATTTCCTAGAACTAGAAACCATTACCTTACACTTCGTGTGATTTATTTTGAGATTATATTTTGTGCACTGCTCAAAGAAAGCATTCAGCTGCTTCTGAAGGCCAATTGGGGTTTGAGAGATTAATGAATACTGAATCTTTAGTCTTGAAAAAGGAACAGTCATGCAGATGTTAAAAACATTTTGGGCATGAAAACTATGCCAAAAGTCTCAGTGATATAAATGGATGCTAAATAATGAAAGGCCATCATCCCATCATCTTCTCTTCTGAAGGATTTGATCATAATCCAGCATGTATCCTTCAACCTGTTAATTATTAATTATAGCTAAAAGGAGATTTGGGAAATTTCATAGTGACTCATAGTCACTACTGATATTTGATATTTGCACAAATAAACCCTTGGATGTTTAAATGTCATTTTGTCCTTATAAAGCAGGAGATGGAATTTTTTATCCAAATCACCCTATTCCAGGATACCAGGCAAAGGCTGAATTGTGCCGAAATCTGGTTAATGTAAGGGAAGTGAGAGAAAAGCAGTAACTGCATGAGCAAACATACATAGAAAGAGACTTTGACAAGTTAGATCTAAAAATGGATAGGGAAAAATATAGGGACGGGAAATGGGAGCAAAATAGAAAAAAACACTGCAAATTATGGTATAATTCATTAGAAGGTCTAGACACACTCATTACTTATTTCTATCCATTTCTTTTCCAGTGGCATGTCTCTGTTTAAAGATAGCTGATGTGCTGGCAATAGTATGAAGATTACACGTTAAGTTAAAAAAAAAAAAAGAAACAATTTCAAAATCATTTAATTGATCGTGTAAATCATTGTGTGTGTGTGTTGAGCATGTACATGTATGCACAGGTATACAGATTCACCATCCAGAACAAAATGTGAGGTGTCTCCTGTACTACACATGTATACAAATAACTAGCCCCATGGTGAGATACGTAACCATGGACAGATGCTTGGATGTATTAGTCCATTTTCACACTGCTGATAAAGACTGAGACTGGGCAATTTAAATACCTGAGACTGGGCAATTTACAAAAGAAAGAGCTTTAAAGGACTAACAGTTCCACATGGCTGGGGCAGCCTCACAACCATGGCAGAAGGCAAGGAGGAGCAAGTCATGTCTTATATAGATGGCAGCAGGCAAAGAGACAGAATTTGTGCAGGGGAACCCTTCTTTTAAAAAATGATCAAATCTCATGAGACTTATTCACTATTGCAAGAACAACATGAGAAAGACCCACCTCCATGATTCAATACCTCCCACTGGGTCCCTCCCATGACACATGGGAACTGTGGGAGTTACAATTCAAGATGAGATTTGGGTGGGGACACAGCCAAACCATATCATAGGGAGAATTAACCATGCCCAGAAGATTTGAATATCTACATTTACAAGCTGCCTATCTTAAGTCCAAAAACTGAAAGAAGAAAATATATTTAGAAATAGTTTATCCATGTGAATTAGTTATCCAGCTTCATATTGCAGACATGCAGAAGTACTTAAACTATGTTTTATTTTTTATTTTCTTTCTCATTATTCATTGAAGCTGTTTTCAATTTCTAGCAAGATCTAAATTAGGTTTATTCTAACTGCGAAATATCTAGTAGTTACAGTGTAAAGATTTCACTGTATATTGAAGCCTAATCATTTAATATGTCATCATTCCTAGTTATTTCATCAGAAATCAGTTGTAGGCTATATTTCAGAATAAAATTTACATTTGAAAGGTCTATAACTTCTCAGATTTCTGAAACTTTCCCAAGTGGAATTTTGTAAAAAGACTTCTCCTTCTCACTAATTTTATTCAATTTTTGAATCAGAAATGTTCTTAATATTATAAATATTTTTGAAAGTGTTTTGACTGATTTGCGTTAAGATTTAGAGATGGAATATTACATTTAAAAATATGGAGCTCAGTATTACATATGTCCATACAGATACGAGTTTAGTATTTGAGTTTATTTATCATAGCATTAGAGCCTTTACCCTTAAAGTTCAACTCTTTCAATGAAATAACCTCCAATTCACTAAAAAACTCAATTGTCCAGAACATTCTACTCTCTAGCCCTGTTAGTCCTTCACTCCTTTAAATAATAACAAAAATAATGGTGAACAATCTGTGGTAGGCAGAATTTTGGTTCCCATAGCCTTTGCCCCCCAACCCCCATGTTATGCCTGTGAATGTCACATTACATGGCAAAAGAGACTTTGCAGATGTAATTAAGGTTACTATTGAGCTCCTTACTAATTAAGATAGAGAGTTTATAACTGGTTTATCCAAGTAGGTGCACTGTAATCACATAAGCCTGAGCCCTTAAAAGCAGAGGAAGGACTGGGTGTGGTGGCTCACACCTGTAATCCCAGCACTTTGGGAGGCCGAGGCAGGCGGATCACAAGGTCAGGAGATCGAGACCATCCTGGCTAACACGGTGAAACCCCATCTCTCCTAAAAATACAAAAAATTAGCCGGGAGTGGTGGCGGGCCCCTGTAGTCCCAGCTACTCAGGAGGCTGAGGCAGGAGAATGGCGTGAACCCAGGAGGCAGAGCTTGCAGTAAGCAGAGATCATGCCACTGCACTCCAGCCTGGGTGACAGAGTGGGACTCCGTCTCAAAAACAACAACAACAACAACAACAAAACCACATAGGAGGAGGGCAAAATAGAGAGATCAGAGAGATGAGGCAGAAGTCTGTGGGGTTCAAAGCACAAGATGGATTCAACATGACATTGATGGCTTAAAAGTGGAGGGACCCACATGTCAAGGAAACAGCGACCTCAGTCCTAAAACCACAAGAACTGAATTTTGCCCAATCACCTCAATAAGCCTGTAAGCAAGATCCTTCCTTAGAGGCTCCAGATAAGGAGACCAGGCTGGCCAACACCTTTATTTCTGCTTTGTAAGACCCTAAGCAGAGAACCTGGCAGAAGGCTCTGATCTAGAGAACTGTGAGATAATAAGTGGGTGTTTTATGTCACTAAGAATGTGGTAATTTTTTACAGCTACAACAGGGAACTAATAACAACAGAGCACTTGCATGGGCCAGGCTCTAACTGCTACATGTTTATAACTTCATTAAATCTTCCAACAGCCTAACAAGGTGAAAAACATTTTCTAGGCAAGATTAAGACACAGATTATAGGTAGACTGTGATACAAGTAGTAAGTAACAGAGCCCAGATTTGAACCCAAGCAGCCTTACTCCAAAGAGTGTGATATTCAAACTATCATTGCACTGTAGGGGAGTGAGATTAGGCTTATAAGTAGAAGGAGAGAGAGTGAGAGAGAGGACAACATGATAAGAGAAGAGAGAATATAAATGGAAAAACAAATGATTATCAGAAAACTGGAGAAGAATTCAGAATTCCAACTGCTTCTGTCTAACATCCTGTCATCAAAACTAAATGTTTCAGTAATGATGTCATTATAAAATTGTGATTGACTCTCCATGAATTTTTAATATTTTTACTATTGTCTTTGGGTCAACCCATATATTTCCCTGCAATAAAATGTGTCAGGACACTTGATTACATGCAAATATCACATCCGTTAACTTGTCTGGACCTTCTAGTGGACTTTCACTCAGCTCCTTGTGGGTAGAGACTGACCTATTCATATTCTTAACACCCGCCCAGGGGTCAAAACAGGCAGAGAGTTTTACAGAATAAATAGGGGGAAAATGTAGTATAAATGTTTTGAAAACTGCAAAGCATTATTTTAAAAATAGGAAAGCTTATTATAGTATCTCTTCAAATGACATTATTCCAAATATATTTTAATTCATAAAGCTGAAAAGCCAGTTACCAAATACATTTTCTTCAAAGACTTCTGACACATGCAGCCCATCTGACTAGAAAGAGTTCTCAACACTTCTCTTTGGTGCTTGCATGGAACTTTCTTCATAGCTCATGCTAATTTAGTTCTGAGTTTCATAAGCATACAAAAATTTAGTCCATAAATAGCCCAGCATCCTCAAGGCAGCGGGTAGGAGTTCCCTGAATCATTCCATGAGTTTTCTCAGGAGAGTCTTCATGTTCGGATTAGACCCATATGTCCATAATGCCTTTATTACAAAAGTGTGGGATGCAGAAAAGTATTTCAGAGTCACTAGCCTTGGATTCAAATACCATCCTTGCTACTGTCAGTAGAAAGCCCTGGTGTAGAGAATTGTTTATATTTTCTGAGCCTCAATCCTTCATCTTTGTCACTTTGATAATATCCAACATTTCTAATTCTCAGAGACATCATAAGAAACATATGACATAATGTATGTGAAAGTGTTTTATAACTTTTAAAGAGCTAGGAGAACAACGTCGTTTAACCTCTCCCAGGGCTTTCTAGATCTTTACTTTTAGCTAGATTTTACTAGTGTATAGATGAGAAAAATGAACACATCTGTGGTGCTTACTTTCCACATTTAAGATGCTGATTTAATAGTTTATGATTGCCGTTTCTTACTGGTTCACCCACTGGCCCTTTCTGGATTTGTTCCTGCTAAACCATGAATTCCTAAACATCCTCTTTTGGCCCAATTTCTCATCTTATCCAAAACCTTTCCCTTATCTTCAGGCTGATAAAATATTCCACAAGTCTGTTTCCTGTTAAATGAAGCTTTTGGATTTATACCTTGATCTGTATTTGCAGCTCACCCAAATCTTTTTGTCTGTTTGTTTGAACCTCAGTCACACTTATCTTGGTCTAGTGGTTTATAATATATTCTTATCATTTTCATTATAAAATATGATGTTTCTACCCAAAAGCATTTCAATCTTATTTCATTTTTTATAAAAAGTTACACCTTTTTTGTTTTACCTCTCCTACAGAACATTATAAATTCTTCTGCCTATTCATGCCCAGAGATAGTCCTAAGCTCAAGGTAAATGCATTGATATTTTCTAAAACTATGCTCAAGGTCTTTCTTTGCCTGAAAAGGCTTGTGTTAGTTAGGGTAATGTCAGTAACTACAGTAAATAAACCCTGGAATTCCAGTGGTCTATGGAATAGAAGTTCATTTGTCCCTCAGTGCAACATAGTTATTTCAGGTGAGTAGGCAGATTTCCATTGCATATAATTCAGAGACCTGTGTTTCATTGTATTGGGAATGTGCCATCCCTGAGGGCTTTATCATTTTGCGCATCCTTCCAGCAGAAAGGAGGGTAACACACATCATTTCTGCTCCAGTCCCTTAGCAAGAACTAGTCGCAAGGCCACATCTAGGCACTGACATAGCTGGGAAATATAGTCTCCCACTAAGCAGCTGCTTCCAGTAATAACTCTACCATGGAAGGAACACAAGGATTGGTGGGTATCTGAATGGTTGCATGAATTAAAAAACCAGAAATTAATGCGGCCTAAGAATCAAAATGTAGATACCAGAGCAAGTTTTCTGCATAAACTCTTTCCTACCCAAGCGGCAGACGAGGGAATAGAGAACTTTTCAAATATATATGCATATAGTCCAGAGACAGATCAGCGAAGTCATACATTTTAGCTTAGATATAAATAGAAATTATACAGCCAAATAAAACTAATCAGGCTGGTCAAATTCCTTACCATTAAAGAAAGGGACTTGCACAGATTTCCTCTGGATATTAACTGCATTGCTAGCAACCTGGAGTAGGATGGAAATGAGCATGGGTGCATTGCCTCATGCTGCAGAGAGTTATGGTACATGTAAAAGATTACATAGAAAGAGAACAGCTGTCTTACTTAGCTTGTAATAACATCCTGGACTTAACTGATCAACCTTCTCCATGATCATCTAGAATATCAAGCACAGCCTCTTCAAATGTACCTCATGCATAATCAGCCATTGCTGCCTTTTCACTTATCACAGATTCAATAAGTCTGAGGTAGCAAGGCAGTTTCACTAAAAAAAAATTACTTCTTAAGAAATGACTCTGTATGTAAGAAATTCCAAGAGGTGGCATGTACCTTTCAGGCTTTTCAGCTTATAAATTCCCATTTAGTCTCTCCAGTACAGAGATGCAAGGGCTGACACAGAGAGCAAATGTCCTGCTGCTGTGTAAAGGGACATCCTCAGAAGTTTCTTCCCAAACATCTCAAAATGGCCTAAAACATATCCATAAATAAATCCTTAGAGAAATTTAGAATTCAAATTAGAGAACTATTTATCAAAACTTGCAAATATTCATTATAAAAGAAAAAACTATAAATATGCTCCCCATTATACAAGTTATAGTGGTAGGGATACCCTATGAAAAGGTCATTTAATACATAATAGCATGTAGAAAACTGGTTAGATAAATTTTAATATGGGAAAGCAAGGTAATGCATTTGGCAATAAATAATTTAAACTATAAATATAAAACAAAGAGTTCTGAGCTAATAGTTATGGTCAAGAATAAAGGACCTATGATCAGAGGAAATTGCTCACATTAGGCATCCATGGCTTTAAAAGCCATCCAAATATTGTGGGTAATATGTGAGGGGAAAATGAGTAATTATTATTTTTCTCTTCTGTAAAATTATGGTGCCTCCACACATGAAACACAACTGTGCAGCCTTTGGAGCGTGCTCCTCAGATGCCCCTTAAAGGGAAAATCTACTTCAAAGAGCATACTCAGCAGACAGTCTCTGGTGCTATACCATGAAGCTACCTCAGCATTCATGTGGAGGCCACACTATACCCAGACTGCTCACAGCCAACGACAGAGTACATCGGTGGTTCTAAAGCTGCCACATCCCCTGCCCAAAAGGGGACTTCTGTAACAGGTGATCTTTTCTCTGGGGCTACCCATCAACCTGCCAGAGGCCTTCTCAGAGCTGCAGTGCAGTCTGAGGCTCTGCCCACCCCATCCCTCCTTCCTTATCTCCCTTCACAGGTGTCAGACATCACACTCATATTCTCCTTCTCTCCTTTATTCTCTATGGACATTTCTCCCAGTACATCTCTTGCACATCTAATTCCATATTTGTATTTCCTTCTCAGAGGATGTAAGCTGACACTTGGTACCAGAAGTGATCTGATATAGCAGATACCTTACTGCGCAACTAGAAGGAGGCACAGATAGTCTCCGCACAAGGAGAGAGGCCAACTGCTAAAAATTTTAGTAGAGTTGACCTGGAAAAAATGACTCAATGGAAGGAACACTGTGACTGGTATTCAGTCATTTGAAATCTATGGTGAAAAAATGCATGAAAGGACGAAGAATTAGCTGGTTATTACTAAGTTGCCCTGACACTCTACAGAAGGATAATGACAAACTGGAGTCACTTAATGAAGAATTAATGTTGAGTTTAAGAGCCAGAGGACCTTTTTAGTAGCTTCTGAATATTTCTTATTTTGTGCAATGCAAAAGTAGACACAGAGAAGGAGCAAGCACAGGACCTAAGAATTAGGTTCATGGAGCTCCAGAATCATTTAAGTGACCAGCCAAGACATTTCTGGTATGCTAAGGTCAAGGTTCAGGTTGAGAAGGTATGGGGCAGTGAGGATAAACTAGGTAGATGCCCCTAAGGATTGGGGCTCTGAAGACTACCCTGAAACCATGTAGTTTGCAGAGGTGACCCAGCCCCATTAACAGATGGCACTCCTCTCATGCAGGAGACACTGCAGAGGCCTCTCTCCCCTGCAGGAGACCAGGGCCCCCCACTGCCCTCACTGCTCTTTCAGCTGCCATTCTGATCCTGAGGGTCAATCCCAGCATAATCCAGCCAGGGATATATGGGACCAAATAAGGCAGGAAAGACTTTACACACCAAAGGAACAGCAAGCAAGAAGTAGAAAGCATGAACCAACAGGAGCAATGGGAGAATCTTGGGACTAGATTTTGAGGGTGCTTGGTCAAGAGAACCTGAAAATAATACTGAATGAACAATAATTCATTCATTCGGAGACATTTTCTTGTGACATGAGTTTAATGTCTTGGCAAGACCCCTGGGAAATAAGGCAAAATTCACTGTTAGGGGGACTTTTAGAAGCTTAGAGAAAGCAGTGGCTCATGCTGAGCAAAGCTGAAGTGCCAGAGTTGAAATGGCAGACAGTAGCAGATGGAATGAAAAATCTCTAAAAGGTAGACATGCTAGAATGAACATCCAACTGAGGATAATGTTCCGTGGGAGGTCCCAGAGGATGCAGAATTCCCTTAGGCTACCAGGAATGCACTGGTAAGAGGGGCACCAACCTCACTAAGAAGTGCAGCAGGGGCTCCTCTGCAAGCCAGGGCTATATCAGGGAAGGTGGTCACCAAGCCTGGGCCATGAATAGCCAAGGGGGCAACGGAGGCTGGGAGGTAGCATTTCATTGTCAGAAGCCAAAGATCACAATTATCATAATGACTGGCAACCCACAGGGACTTGTGAAGATGGCTAATAAGCTGTCATATCCTAGTGAATAAACAGACTGACAACAATAAGAGTGCTGCTTAATATCTAGTAACAGTGAAAGAGCAGCTTAGAGTGGTCACTCCACTGAAAAGGCATAATTCCTTTCACATTTCCTGAGAAAGCCTATATGGTAGGGGAAAAAATGCACTTAGTTCTTCCACAGGGGAGCCTGCAGCCATTTACTCAGATAATGGCTGGAGAAAGGGTATTATCCAACATTTTGAGGACTATTGAACATAACATTCTGAGTTGACATTGATACCCAGAGACACAAACAATTATCATAACAACCTCATCATTAGAGTGGGTCCAGGTAATAAAGGGAATCACTGATAAAATCCAACATACAGTGGGGTCACTGGGTACACAGACAAATCAAGCGGTCATTTCCATGGGTGTATAGTCAAGATAAGACTCAAAATTAGAGTTCGTGGCCAGGTGGGGTAAGGACTATCATAGTGGCAAAGGCTGAGTGGAAGCCTCTAGAACTATCCCCACCCTTCATGCAAGATAGTAAATCTAAAACAATATTACATCATGAAAAGATGGTAGGGATTATTGCTACTTGCATGATTAAATCTCAGTGTTTTAGGAGTGTAGCCTCTATCATACCTTTGTGTAATTCATCAGTTTAACCCCTGCAGAAATTGGATAGCTTGGAGAGAATGGCTGTAGACCAGTTGTCACCAACCTTTTTGGCATCAGGGACCAGTTTCATGGAAGGCAATTTTTATACAGATGGGGGTGGGGTGGAGGAGTGGTTTTGTGATGAAACTCACCTCAGATCATCAGGCATTAGATTCTCATGTGTAGTGCACAATCGAGATCCCTCAACATGTGCAGTTCACAATAGGGTTTGCACTCCTATGAGACTCTAATGCTGCATCTGATCTGACAGGAGGTGGAGCTCAGGCAGTAATGCTGTTCACTCACTGACTCACCACTCACCTCCTGCTGTGCAGCCTGGTTTCTACCAGGCCTCAGACCAGTACCTGTCTATAGCCCAGGGGTTGAGAACCCCTGCTGTAGACTACCGAAAGCCCAACCACATAGTAGCCTGATCATATCCACCAGACCAAACACAATTTTATTGCTAAAGCTGAAGAATAAGGCCTTCCGTAGTCATGAAAAGGGATCAGACTCCATTGTATTCACCTGAAATGGACAACGATGTTCATATACAGTTTTACCCTCAGGCTATATAACTGTCCTGTCTTCTGTCATAGATAGTATCATCCAATCACATATGGACTGTCAGAATATGCCACAGAAAACCACACTGATCCATTACATCAGTGACTTCATAGCTAGCAGGCAGGATGAACATGAGATGTCTAGAGCCCTGGAAACCTTGGTAAGACATCTGGACTCAAGATGACGGAAAATTGATTCTTTGAAAATTCAGGGACCTACCACATAGTAAAGTTTTCAGGGGTGCACTTGTTGCAGAAACATCCCCTCTAAAGCAAAACACAAACTGCTGCATTTGGCATCCTCAGCTACAAATAAGGAAGCATAAAGTCCAACAGGCTTCTTTTGGCTCTCGAGGCAACATGTTCTACACCTACGGATACTTTTCTGGCTGATACAATGCATAACACGGAAGATTGCTAGATTCGAAAGGAGCCCAAAGCGGGAAGGGGCTCTGAAGCAGGTCCAGGCTGCAGTGCAAGCAGTCTTGTTGCTTGGACCATGTGGCCCAGCAGACATTATGGTATAAGAAGTGTTAGTCGAAAAAGATGCAATGTCAAAATTATGGTAAACCCTAATAGGAGAATTGTAGACCTTTCAAGAAATAGCTTCTGACATGTTGCTAGGCCCAGGTACAGATGGAATGCTTGACTTGGGACACTAAGTGACCATGCATTCAGCAGTGCCCATGGTTATATCATCACATTTTTTCAGACCTTTCAAGTAATAAAGTTGAACAAGCTCAGCAGCAGTCATTCATAAGAAGGAGATGTTGCACCAGGATGAAAAGCACACTGGAGCAGAAAGGAAGAGTAAGCTGCAGGAGCAGGTAGCCCAGCCCCTAGTGTCAGATACCATGGTTACAATAGTGTACCTTGCTGATATGGCTATATGTAGGTCCTGTATAACCAGCTGAAGAAGGAGAAAAACGTCCAAGTTTGTTTGTGGATGGGTCAGCTCAGCATGGGAGCATAAATTCTAAAATGATGGCTACTGTACTACAACTACATTCAGGGGTGGTCTTGAAAAATAGTGGAGAGAAAAAAAATGTTTCTAACTGGTGGAGCTATGAGTGGTTCAGATATACTTTGTATGGAAGGAAAAGTGACCTGAAGGAAGGAGATATATGTGGATGTGTGGTGATACGGGAGCTATGGGAAGGGAAGAGCGTCTTCCCTTCCCTATGGGGAAGCGAAGTGCTGGGTAGAGAAACGTGGGTCCCTGGTGAGGGCTCCACCACCATGGACGTAGGTGAGGACAGGCACTCCTACTTTCCCACCCAAATGTTGTATTTTCCAAGACCACCCTGGCCTGCCATGCCCCCATCCTAGGCCTGTAAAAACCCCAGATCCTAGCGGGCAAACACACAGGTGGCCAGACGTAGAGAGGAGCACATTGGCAGAAGAAGATGCAAGCAGCTGGTCATCGAGAGAATGTCGAGAGGAGCACATGGGCAGAGGCGCACACCAACAGGCACTGGCACGCTGGCAGGCCATCGACCTGTGGGATGAGGCGGGGTTTGACTGGGGAAGTCAGAGTACAGCCAGGACCACAGAGTGGCCCAACTCCAGGGGAAAACCATCTCCCTTCTGGCTACCCCATCAGCTGAGAGCTACTTCCACTCAATAAAACTTTATACTCATTCTCCAAGCCCACATGTGATCCAATTCTTCCAGTACACCAAGGCAAGAATCCAGGATACAGAAAGCCCTCTGTCCTCGCAACAAGGTAGAGGGTCTAATTGAGCTGGTTAATACAAGCCACCTACAGACATCAAAATAAGAGTGCACCCTGTAATACGTGCCCACTGGGGCTTCAGGAGTTGTAAACATTCACCCCTAGACACTGCTGTGGGGTTGGAGCCCCACAGCCTGTTCGTCTGTATGTTCCCGTAGAGGCTTGAGCAGCAGGGCACTGAAGAAGCAAGACACATCTCCATTGTATGTCATGTGAAGGGGACAAGGGAACCTTTCCCATTTCAATATGGCCATATGAGGTCCTGTATAATCAGTTGAAGAAGAAGGAAAACATCCAAATTTGGTTGTTGGATGGGTCGGCTCAGCATGTGAGTGCAAGATCGAAAATGATGGCTACTGTACTATAACTGCATTCAGGGGTGGTCTTGAAAAATAGCGGAGAGAAAAAAATGTTTCTAATTGGTGAAGCTACAAGTGGTTCAGATATACTTTGTACGGAAGGAGAAGTGACCTGAAAGAAGGAGATATATGTGGGTGTGTGGTGGGTGTACATGTGTGTGCATGTGTTTCTGGGTAGTAGTCAATGGCCTGGTCAGCTGATCAAGAATAGCCTAGAAGTAAAAGGACTGAAAGATCAGAAATGAGGAGATCTCTAGTAAGGCATGTGCGTAAACATATGCGAGCGGGCTCAAATTATGGAACTTTTTGTATAACATGTTAATATCTACTAGAAAGCATCCATCATGGGAAAAGCACTAAAGAATCAAGTAGACAAAATGACTTAGCCAGTTGACTTTGGCCAGTCTTACTTATCAGCCACCCAGAAATGGCATGATGGGCATATGAACAAAGGCACTGAGGTGGCAGTATTGGAGTCTGCACAGGGATCTAACATGGACTCTCACCTGTCCAGGCCTATTTACCTACTGTCATGTCTGAATGTCCAGCCTGCCATGAGTGCTGAGTCCCCATATGGCACTATTTCTGCAGGAGATTAGCCAGTTACTTGGTGGCAACTTGACTACACTGGATCTCTTTCATCTTGGAAAAATTGACAGTTTGTTCTTACAAAGAAAATGTAAGATGCTTAACATCACTAATTATTAGAGAAAGGCAAATCAAAACCACAATGAGATGCCATCCCACACCAGTCCGAATGACTATTATTAAAAAGTCAAAAATTAACAGATGGTGTCAAAGTTGCAGAAAAAAAGGGAATGCTTATACATTTCGTGTGGGAATGTAAATTAGTTTAGCTATTGTGGAAAGCACTTTGGCAATTTCTCAAAGAACTTAAAACAGAATTACCATTTGACGCAGCAATCCCATTACTGGGTGTATACCCCAAAGAATTCTAATTATTCTACCATAAGGACACATGCACATGAATGTTCATCGCAGCATGATTCACAATACCAAAGACATGGAATCAACCTAAATGCCCATCAGTGACAGACTGGATAAAGAAAATGTGGTAAAGGAGAGGACCCACAGACACTCTGAAGGAAGCCAACTGCTCCTGCAGGACCTGGGAGACCCCCCAAAAAACTGCACAAGTATCCATGGCTGAGAGGCCCACAGACGGTTCACATTACAGGACTCTGTGCAGACAACCCCTAGTACCAGCCCAGAACCGTGTAGACTCACCAGGTGGCTAGACCCAGAAGACAGACAACAATCACTGCAGTTTGACTCACAGGAAGCCACATCTATAGGAAAATGTGCAGAGTACTACATTAAGGAAACACCACATGGGACAAAAGAATCTGAACAACAGCCTTCAGCCCTAGACCTTCCCTCTGACAGCCTATCCAAATGAGAAAGAACTAGAAAACCAACCCTGGTAGTATGGCAAAATGAGGCTCTTCAACACCCTAAAAAAATTACACTAGTTCACCAGCAATGGATCCAAACCAAGAAGAAGTCCCTGATTTTTCTGAAAAAGAATTCAGGTTAGTTATTAAGCTAATCAGAGAGGAACCAAAGAAAGGCAAAGCCCAATGCAAAGAAATCCAAAAAATGATACAAGAAGTGAAGGGAGAAATATTTAATGAAAGAGGTAGCTTAAAAAAAAAAGAATCAAAAATTCAGGAAACTTTAGACACACTTTTAGAAATGTGAAATTCTCTGGAAATTCTCATCAATAGAATTGAACAAGTAGAAGAAAGAAATTCGGACCAGAAAGACAAGGTCTTCGAATTAACCCAATCCAACAAAGACAAAGAAAAAAGAATAAGAAAATATGAACAAAGCTTCCAAGAAGCCTAGGATTATATTAAATGACCAAACCTAAGAATAATTGGTGTTCCTGAGGAGCGAGAGAATTCTAAAAGCTTGGAAAATATATTTGGGAGAATAGTCAAGGAAAACTTCCCCAGCCTTGCTAGAGACCTAGACATCCAAATACAAGAAGCACAAAGAACACCTGGAAAATTAATCACAAAAAGATCTTCACCTAGGCACATTGCCATCAGGTAATCCGAAATTAAGACAAAGGAAAGAATCTTAAGAGCTGTGAGACAGAAGCACCAGGTAACCTATAAAGAAAAACTTATCAGATTAACAGCAGATTTCTCAGCTGAAATCCTACAAGCTAGAAGGGATTGGGGCCGTATCTTTACCCTCCTCAAACAAAACTATTTTCAGCCAAGAATTTTGTATCCAGCAAAACTAAGCATCATATATGAAGGAAAGATACAGTATTTTTTGAACAAATGCTGAGAGAATTCACCATTACCAAACCACCACTACAAGAACTACTAAAAGGAGCTCTAAATCTTGAAACATATCCTGGAAACACATAGAAACAGAACCTCTTTAAAGCATAAATCACACAGGACCTACAAAACAAAAATATAAGTTAAAAAGCAAAAACAAAAAACCAAATTACACCAGCAACAAAAAGCATGACGAATGCAGTGGTACCTCACATTTCAATACTAACATGGGAATGCAAATGGCCTAAATGCTCCATTTAAAAGATAGAGAACCACAGAATAGGTAAGAACTCACCAACCATCTGCTGTCTTTAGGAGACTCACCTAACACATAAGGACTCACATAAACTAAAGTAAAGGGGTGGAATAAGACATTTTATGCAAATGGACACCAAAAGCAAGCAAGGGTAGCTATTCTTATATCAGACAAAACAAACTTTAAAGCAATAGCAGTTGAAAGAGACAAAGAGGGACATTATATAGTGGTAAAAGGCCTTGTCCAACAGGAATATATCACTATCCTAAACATATATGCCCCTAACACTGGAGCTCCCAAATTTATAAACAATTACTAACAGACCTAAGAAACGAGATAGCAACACAATAATAGTTGGGGACTTCACTACTCCACTGACAGCACTAGACAGGTCATCAAGACAGCAAGTCAACAAAGAAACAATGGATTTACACTATACCTTAGAACAAATGGACTAAACAGATATATACAGAACATTTCATCCAACAACCACAGGATACACATTCTATTCAACAGTGCATGGAACTTTCTCCAACAGAGACCATATGATAGGCCCTAAAACGAGCCTCAATGAATTTAAGAAAATTGAAACTATAGGCCAGGCGCGGTGGCTCACGCCTGTAATCCCAGCACTTTGGGAGGCCGAGGTGGGCGGATCACGAGGTCAGGAGATCGAGACCACGGTGAAACCCTGTCTCTACTAAAAAAAATACAAAAAATTAGCCGGGCGTAGTGGCAGGTGCCTGTAGTCCCAGCTACTCGGGAGGCTGAGGCAGGAGAATGGCGTGAACCTGGGAGGCGGAGCTTGCAGTGAGCCGAGATTGTGCCACTGCGCTCCAGCCTGGGCGAAAGAGTGAGACTCCGTCTCAAAAAAAAAAAAAAAAAAAAGAAAATTGAAACTATACCAAGCACTCTCTTAGACCACAGTGGAATAAAACTGGAAATCTACTCCAAAAGGAACCTTCAAAATTATTCAAATACATGGAAATTAAACAACATGCTCCTGAATGAGCAGTGAGTAAAAAATGAAATCAAGATGGAAATTTAAAAATTATTTGAACTGAAAGACAATAATGACACAACCTATCAAAACCTCTGGGATACAGCAGAGGGAGTGCTAAGAGGAAAGTTCATAGCCCTTAATGCCTACATCAAAAAGACTGAAAGAACACAAACTGACACGTGAAGGTCACACCTCAAGAAACTAGAGAAACAAGAACAAACCAAACCCAAACCCAGCAGAAGAAAGGAAATAACCAAGATCAGAGCAGAACTAAATGAAATTGAAACAAAAAACATACAAAAGATAAATGAAAAAAAAGCTGGTTCTTTGAAAAGATAAATAAAACTGATAGACCATTAGCAAGATTAAGCAAGAAAAGAAGAGAGAAAATCCAAATAAACTCACTAAGAAATGAAACAGGAGATATTATAACTGACACCACTGAAATACAAAAGATCGTTCAAGGTTACTATGAACACCTTTACACACGTAAACGAGAAAACCCAGAAGAGATAGATAAATTCCTAAAAGAAATACAACCCTCCTAACTTAAATCAGGAAGAATTAGATACCATGAACAGACCAAAAACAAGCAGTGAGATTGAGATGGCAATTTAAAAATTAACAACAACAAAAAAATCCAGGACCAGACAGATTCACAGCAGAATTCTACCAGACATTCAAAGAAGAATTGGTACCAATCCTTTTGACACTATTCCACAAGATAAAAAAGGAACCCTCCCTAATTCATTCTATGAAGCCAGCATCACCCTAATACCAAAACCAGGAAAGGACATAACCAAAAAAGAAAACTACAGACAGATATTTTTGATAAACATAAATGCTAAAATTCTTAATAAAATACTAGCTAACTGAATCCAACAACATATCAAAAAGATAACCCAACATGATCAAGAGAGTTTCATATCAGGGATGCAGGGGTGGTTTAACATACACAAGTCAATAAATGTGATACACCACATAAACAGAATTAAAAATCACATTATCATCTGCATTAGTTTGCTGAGAATGATGGCTTCCAGCTTCATCCATGTCCCTGCAAAGGACATGATATCATTCTTTTTCATGGCTGCATAGTATTCCATGGTGTATATGTGCCACCTTTTCTTTATCCAGTCTATCATTGATGGGCATTTGGATTGTTTCCAAGACACTTGCACACACATGTTTATAGCAGCATAATTCACAATTGCAAAATCATGGAACCAACACAAATACCCATCAATCAACAAGTGGATAAACTGTGGTGTATATATATATTATATATACATAATATATATATGAATACTACACAGTCATAAAAAGGAATTAACACAGAATAAAAAGAATTAACAGTCATAAAAAGAATTAACAGCATTTGCAATGACCTGGATGAGATTGGAGACTATTACTCTAAGTGAAGTAACTCAAGAATGGAAAATCAAACATCGTATGTTCTCACTGATATGTGGGAGCTAAGCTATGAGGATGCAAAGGCATAAGAATGATACAATGGACTTTGGGGACTTGGGGGGAAGAGTGGGAGGGGGATGAGGGATAAAAGACTACAAATATGGTGCAGTGTATACTGCTTGGGTTATGGATGCACCAAAATTACCACTAAAGAACTTACTTATGTAACCAAATACCACCTATACCCCAATAACTTATGGAAAAAAATTTTTTAAATGTGGTACATATACACCATGGAATACTAAGCAGCAGAAAAAAATGAGGTCATGTCCTTCGCAACAACACAGCTGGAGCTAGCAGCCATTATCTTAAGTGAACTAACACAGGAACAGAAAATCAAATACCACATTTTCTCACTTATGAGTGAGAGCTAAACATTGAGTATAAATGGACACAGAAAAGAGAACAACAGACACCAGGGCCTACTTGAGGATAGAGGTGGGAGGAGGGAAAGGATCAAAAACTACTTATTGGATACTACACTTATTACCTGGGTGCACCAAACCCCTGTGACATTCAATTTACCTATATGACAAACCTGCACATGTACCCCTGAACCTAAAATAAACGTTAAAAAATAAAAGAAAAGAAAACCCCTCTCTGGACATATGAATTTGTTTCTTCTGCCCATGGATCCTCACTATCCAGGCCTCGCTGACACAATGCCTGATCCACAAACATTGAATCCCCACAACATAGCAAGGGTAACTGAATCTGATCAGTAGGAGGAAGTAGTGCTGCTTTAACATAATGGGGGCAGAGGAGATTCTGTGTGGAACCCAGATGGCCCATTTGTGAATTTCTTGATTCTCACTTGCCCCACTGTGTGTGAACACATACAGCAACCCTGCCACTAAATGCTGGTGACATATTTGCATTGGAAATGAACTTAAATAGTGAGTTGGTTTTACACAGCCCACAAAAGAGACTTAGGTAATGACTGTTGTTTGTTCTTAGTCTAAGTTCGAATCCATGATTTAAGTTGACATTTTGGAATATCTTGTAATGCCTTTGAAGAATATCAAACCTAACCAAGGGCTCCATGTATTTTGTTTTTTCCTTTTGCACAAGATAAACTTAATTTTGTAGTAGTGTTAGGTATTTGGGAATCATGAATCATTTACTTAAATCAGTTTCAATTTCATTACTTTTCCATAATCTGAATACATAATTGTTCCAGTTTATTTTTAATTTACAAGGAAATTCACAAGGACAAGTTTGGCACTTCTTCACTTGTTCCGAGTTGTTTATGTGGTTGGATTCAGTTATTAAGGCTTAGATCCAGTTTGTACTCACAGCTCTGGCCTGGGGCCTTCTTCTGTGTCTCTGCCTACTTCTATGGAGGCATGAAGAGAGGCATTATGTCTATGTGATATGATGCAAAACCACTGAGCTCATTTGAGGTGTCAAACTTAGAGGCTGATCCTTACTTTTTCCTTCTCAATGTGTAAAAATAAACATCCCAATCTCCGGCTTCTCTGATTGCATTAGTCACAAGTTGTCACATGATTCCTTTGTTCTTAAACATTTTTAATGACTGAAAATAACAGTTTTCATCTCATCTTCAAAAGGCTATTTCTAACAATCCCAAATCTGAAGATATGGTTTTAAGTTTCTGAGTGGCAGGAAGTAAACTAAACTTTTTTTAAATGAAAGATATCAAAAGAAATAGCTAGGTCTTTGTCAGACTCTAGCCTTGTAGAAAAATTCTAGATGAAAATTCTGGGATAAATTTCGCAATTCTAACATTACTTTATTCTTTATCGATCCATTAACTAGGAAGTTTTCCTTAATCATCTCTGCTTTGCTAGACATAATGGAATAATACAAAATAAATAGGGCTCAATTTCTATTCAGGACTGTAAGATCTAATGGTACAGATAAAATTAATACGCATGAACTTATGCAGAACAATCGAGGGTGAGCAATGTGGTGCTGACTTTAAGTATAACAGGTGTTTGGGACAAAGTAGAGATTAGTGAAGATCAATGTAATAAAAGAAAGCTTTATGGAGGAAGTAGTGTTTGAACTGAGGTTTGAAGAATGTACAAAAGGTGGTTAGGAGCAATGGTTCTATAATGAAGCAGACATCAGCAGCTGTGTGGCTGGGGAGCTATGGGGCTCACAGAAGTAAGATAGCTTACCTTTCTAAGCCTTATTCATTTGTAAATGGTGTTAATTATAGTACCTACCTGATTGTTTTATTTTTTGTTTTGTTTTAGAAAATGGGATAACAAATGCAAAGGACTTAGTCATAAAAGTTAGCTTGTAATATTAGGCAGAGAGATGAAACATATTGAGGAAGGAAAGCAACTAACTCAAATAACAAAGATAAGATGATGCTTATAGGCAGGCCAGAGTGTAGGGTGGTATGTGGTAGGGTCTAATGGAAATAAGAATAGACGGATGAAGTAGCACCATGCCAAAGAGGAGCTTAGAAGCTTAATATACATATTTATCAACTCATTCAAAAGATATTTAACGTCTACTATGTACAAGTCATTGTGGTAATAATGAGATTTCCATGTCGAAGACTAGTATCATTTCTACCCTCATGAAGCATCACTCTTGCAGGGAATACAAGCATTAAAAAATTATAAGTGGAAAAGGAGAAATACAAAAGTTTATATTATTATGAATTCTATAAATGTTTATGAGGTTGAAAAAGAAAGCTTTTCTTACCATAAAAATCACTACTAACCTATGTGAGATAAGACATATGATTAGATATGACACACAACTCTAAGAAAATAAAAACAAAATCACTGTCTATATAACACAATCAATTTGACAAAAAGTCCATCAGGGCTGTAAAACCAATATGAAACTTGATCAAACTTTTGATATCTGGAGACACAGCCTAAGTTCTAAAACTCCTTTGAAAGCTGCACAACCAGCTTTATCTTTCTTCAATCTTTGAGTTCACTCCATCAATGTGTTCCCATTTTTCTGGCCTGAACCTACCCACGTTCTGGCTGTGTAAAAACCCTGCAGCTTACTCTGCTTTCTTTATCTCATCATGATTTGGTTTTCTCTCCTGCATTTCTTTCTCTAATGTGGTTTGTGGCCAAAAGCCTCTTTCTTGCACACTTGCTTCCTTATAAGACCTAACTCAGTTCAAGAAATGTTTTCTGTGTGTCTACTATGTTTCCATCACTGATACAGCCACTGATTTGGGTTTTATTATTTCCTGGGATGTTATCTTGCCATAAATACGGATGTTGCACACAAGATAGACTTAATAAAGGTAGAGTCACAGTAGGTTAAATATTACACAAATATATTCTATGTATAAGAGCTATTTCTAGTCACAAGGAGCTGATTCACATAAACAGTGCCTTTTAAGGTATTTGGGTTGGTATAAAAGTAATTGTGGTTTCTGCCATCACTTTCAATGTGTAATAAATAATAAATAAATACATTAATCTTATGTGTAAGTCTGGATGTACTAGCTTATATGCATTAATGAAAAACATCAACTTTTTCATGATATAACACAGCAAAACTTGATTTCTCATGTACACAACCCATGTAAGACAACAGAGAAGCTTGGTTTATGGCAGTCACTCAGAGGCCCAAGTGGACAAAGCCTCTATCTTCCTATGCAGCTGCAATCTCACAAGAGCCTCCAGGTTTTAGCAGGGCGACAAAGGGAATAAAGGAAAGTATACACATGCTCTTCTGTGCTTTAGCTCAGAGGTGCCACCAGTCACTTTGCTCTCACTTTCTTGGTCAGGGCATATGACATGTTTGTCTAACTTTAATGGGACAAAGACATGCAACCCTCCTATTCTCCCAGAAGGATTAGAGGACCAGGAATATTAGTGAACAATGTCAGTCATAATTTATAAGACAAATCAACCTATCCATTTAAGAGACATGCTATATACACACTGCCATTTGTATGCGGCAGAGACATCTGAATTGAACAGAAGTGCAACACTTAACAATTCTCAGATCATTTGTCACACAGTAATTTCCCATCAACTTCACTAACTTAAACATCCCCATTTCATAAACAACACTCAGACAAATTCTCAAATAGCTACCAAATATGGAGAATGAACATAGTTCTCCAGCAACTTCTAACAGCAATGACAGCTTCATAACACTAACCAGATTTTCCAATAACATTCATGGAAGAACTTCTCTTCTGCTTATTTACTTCAAGGAACTTCAATGACTTTTGGCCAAATCCAGTTTCTGATTCTATTCTGGTAGAAATTTCATGACAACAAATTATCTAGGGTCTCTTTAATTTTGCTCTGATAGTGTTCCCCTAAACCTGCAAAATCAAAAGGACTGACTGCCATTTATAAGAATTGGCATGGGGCTTACTTAGAGTCACAGATAATCTAAAATGCAGTATACATTTCATAACTGACATATATTTACACCTGAAAGAAAGAAAACCAGCAAATGAATCTAAAGTGAAAACTTTTAGCTAACCAATGTTAACTTAGAAGTCAAGTACAATCATGTTCATTAAGAACTTCACATTTAAAGATGCAAAAGTATGTAGACCATTTTTCGGAAATGATCCTGGCATTCTACTGTTCTCTTAATTCTGAGAAGGTGTATTTGCCATACCTATAACGCCTACTTTTTGCAACAGTTTGGGTTACATACTCATCAGTTTCATATACAATGGTGTAAACACCTTTGCTAGTGATAATCATTGTGATTTTTTTATAATGATTATAAAGTGATAACAATGATACTTTGCACTGTGTACTTTCCTTTGAATCAGCTCAAAGCTTATGTCACAATCAATATGATAGCGTTTATATTACTGTCGCAGGCTTTCATTGACATTCTAACACAAGCAGCTGTCATAAACCAGCCAAAGAAGAATGAGGCTATTATGTTGGTCTTATTGATTTAAACTAAGTGAAAGTGGTCCATATGTCTTAAAGTTCTTTTAGCACAGCTTCAGTTATGACTTAAAATTGTTTATTGAGAAGAAAAATATGAGTTTCAATTTTCTCATCATGTATTTAAGACAAAATATCTCTGCTCTTCTTATGGAAATATGTAGTTACTGAACACGTCTTAGAAAGGTGAGTTCCCTTAAAAGGCGTTTCCTAGAAGTTGTAATGCTCTGTACTAGTCTTCTTATGTAAGAGGTTTGCTATCATAT
Source organism: Symphalangus syndactylus (assembly GCF_028878055.3). Classification (NCBI taxonomy): domain Eukaryota; kingdom Metazoa; phylum Chordata; class Mammalia; order Primates; family Hylobatidae; genus Symphalangus; species Symphalangus syndactylus. The sequence continues at coordinate 85,818,980 of NC_072433.2, forward strand.
GCATTTCTGTGATGATAATTGGCCTAAATGGAGATTCCATTGATGATCCCAATTTTGTAGTCTCCATAACTGAGTCAAACGAACAGATTTTCTAATTTGCCCATTTCTCTTTACTTGGTTTATTTAACTAACTTGAGATTATAAATTCACTTAGCTGCTAAATTTTTATGTCATACCATGGGTTCTCTCAATGGAGACCCTAAGACTAAATGCAGACTAACTACTCAGGGGTGACCCCCTAAACAGGAGTAATGGAGCAAGCAGATTACAACAGGGAAGGGGGCAAAAATCAATATAAAAATGTGTTACACAGCACTTTGGGAGGCTGAGGCAGGTGGATCGCGAGGTCAGGAGATCGAGACCATCCCAGCCAACATGGTGAAACCCCATCTTTACTAAAATATGAAAAAAAAACAAAAACAAAATTAGCCTGGCATGGTGGTGTGCCTGCAGTCCCAGAAACTCTGGAGGCTGAGGCAGGGGAATCGCTTGAACCTGGGAGGCGGAGGTTGCAGTGAGCCAAGATTGTGCCACTGCACTCCAGCCTGGCAACAGAGCAATACTCCATCTAAAAAAAAAAAAAAAAAAAAAAAAAAAAAAAAAAAAAAAAAAACTGTTAGTACGATGGAAACTTAATTCAGCCAGACTTTTAAGAAGCATGGAGAATGTGTCCCATAATTGTTCATCAGAAGGATGGACACACACCAGCCCCACTGGTGCATTAACAGCCAGTGTATTCCTGGCCTGGGCATATCCATGGGCTGAGCAGGAGCTATGGCTGTGGAAAGGATCTCCAGTAGAAAATGGGAAGACTCATCAAGAAGTACAGAATGCTGTCAGCTGAGGCTAAGAGTGCAGAAAACTGTGCCCTGCAGCTGTGGCTAAAATCAGAGGTTGGCCAAAGGATGGGATAGGAAGCAACAGAAGTGTATGCTACCCTACAAATTTGGTATTAATATTAAATATTTAAAATTAATATGTCATATTTTCTTGTGAAGCATTATAACAGATTGGCATGTACAAACTAAAGCTTTTTTAAAAAAAAAGTACAATTCAAAGAAGCTTTACGACATACTACTTCAGGAATTATGATTTCATCCTCAGAAACCTTCAACACCATCCTGTTACTATAATTAAGGAAACTGTGTAAAACCTTTCTTTCCATCATGCCTCTCCTTTATATTGGATGTTTGATATCCTTTGGGCAAAATCAAGAAGACCTTTGCAGGTCTCTTGGACAAACTCCTCCTGTGCCTCGCCTGCGAGGTATCCAGTGCACTGAATGTGGGTGCAGAATCCTCTGCCTAGCAAGACCCACCAAGCTGCCAGGCATGTCACAGAGACATACAGGGCAGACAACAGTGAATGCATCTCTTTTTTTCCCAGCTTTATCCTGGTATAATAGACAAATAAAAAGTATATATGTTTAGGATATGCAACATGATGTTGTGATACATGTATATTTTATGAAATGATTACCATGATCAAGCTAATTAACACATCCATTACTTCACATAGTTACCTTTGTGTGTGAGGGGCAGGGTGAGCATACTTAAGATCTACTCTCTTAGCAAATTTCAAGTATTATATAATACTTTATTATTAATCATTGTCACCATGCTGTACATTAGGACTCCAGAACTTATTTATCTCATAACTGAAAGTTTGTACACTTTGGCCAACATCTCCCCATTAATTAATGCTTATTAATTGATGCATAATTAAATGTATAAATATGCATACTTAGTGCATCTTATTATGTTATATATCTGTAAAAACTATGTTTTCTACTCCGGGAAATTGATTATAAATTGTTGCAATACTTGTGGTTCACTTACTGATCTGTAAAAATATATACAATGCATATCTTATCACAAAGTATTTGCATTTATGGGTTATTGTGTCTGGTTCATGCTTATTTTTTAGGCTCCCCAGAGCAGAGACTATATTCTGTATATCCCTGCATCCAGGCAGTGGAAACTGAATAAATAATTGTAGCAAACTGAATTGTAAAGAAACTGAATAAATAATTGTAGCAGACAAAATTGTGATCCATCATATGTCACGGGAGAGAATAAAGGACAAAAAAAATTACTGAACATTGACTGTACTGGAGTACTTCATGTAGATTATCTCATGTAATTCTCATAATAACCCTGAGGTAGATACTATTACTAGCATTGTCCCACCAATGGGCAAACCGTGATTAAAAGAAATTTAATACCTGGACCAAAGCTGTGAAGTCAGTTAGTTGCAGAATCAGTATTTAAATAGAGGCATCCAAACAGCTGGCTTGTGTAGAATATCCTTAGAATATTTTCCTACTCAGAGAAGACTAGAGAAGCACAATGGCATTTTGGGAAACCATTTCCTGTTGTAACACAAGGGCCCTTAGTGCTCTCTCTTCTATTTGTTCTACCTTTGCCATTTTTTTTTATTAAACTGCACCTCAAAACTCACTGTACACCATTCTCTGAGCCATCAGCTGCTCACTCAGTAGATCAATGCAGGCACAGGGCCAGAACACTGAAGCTTTTGCTCTAACTTTACAGTCAGTTCAGACCCCTGGTGTTCTGTTGCCGCATTTTTGGATTGATTCCTTTCCTCCTGTGCCAGGTTAGCGCCATTATCTCTTCTCTTAAACAACAAAAGCAAAATGCTGAAACTGCAGTGAGAACATGCTCGGATTGCTATTGTGATAGCTGTGTCTTTCATTCTGAAGCAGCATAACTTAGAGGAGATAAGCCTGACCTCCAGAATCAGAAAGTGTGACTTCAATTCTTGACCTGTTCTGTGGCCTTGAGCAAGGTACTTATCTCTTTCTGGGCCTCAATTACTTCATGCATAAAATGGGGATAATAAGAGCATCTATTTCATAGGGTTGTTGTGAGGATTAAATTAGTAATTACATGTAAAACTTAGAGCACATTTCCTGGAACATAATAAGCTCTACATGAGTATGATAAAGAAATACAGTTTCTTCCAGGAATACAAATGCTTGACCTTCCATTGATTTGAATGCAATACCAGCCATAAATTCTATGAACAAACATAGTTTGGAAAGCCAGAAACAGCTGAAAATGTAAAAACTGAAAACATGTAATAAATTCCCAAGTGCCGTTCTCAATATGTGACTCTTAGACGATAAACTATCTTCAGCGTTGCCCTGAAGAGTCTTTCATAATTCTAGTATTCTGTCTCTCTCTCTCATTTTCAGTAGCTGTAAACTGTTACTTCAAACCTTCACTATTATACTTCATTTGCATAAATATCTCCAGAGTTAATTCCTTGACAAAGTTTCCTGGGAAATGGCTGAAGACAAGACCATATTTACAACCAGGAGGCAAGTACCAAGCAGTACAATCTGTGGAGTGTTTTATTCCCTTGCAAACACACCGCCTTGGTCAGTCAGAAGTTGTCCTTTGTTCTTATCTGTTTTCCCTTAACATTGACCGCCCTCACCAACTGCAAAAAGAACACCTTGAAAAGATTAATTATTAATTTCAAAAAAGTCACTTCAAACACTTCAAAAGTCAACAAAGAAGGGGGAAAACCCCCAATAACTGATTGTACAGTCACACAACATTAGTGACTTCATTTTATTTATTCTTTTCTTCAGTCTTGGAAAACAAAATGTCAATTCAATTTTATGACATCGGAGACATAAATGGATATGAATTTAAGACGTGCTGGTGTTAAAATATTTATTGGTTAAATCTGACAGTCATATTTATAGTCTTATCTCCAAAGACCTGTGAAGTGTATATTATTAAATGGAATCTATATAGAGACGTTTTGTTCCCAGAATATATAATTTGCCTATTGAGTTTCTTTGCACATACCTGTTTTAAGCTAAAGAATTTCAATGTCTTCTGGATATTCAACTGTTTTTTTAATGCCTGTGGAAATCAGCACACAATAAATCATTATAATTGACAGTTTGGGCATTTCACAGAGGTGAATCTCTAGCACTACCTATGGAACTGAAGATTTTCAACACAAGATACCAAACCTGTTAGAAATTATGTTTTCCATTTTTTCAAACAAAATATCAGGTCACTTTGGCCCACATGCTCCTTCAAGTAGCTGTAAAAATGATTTAAAGACTATAAGCTATCAAATATGTATAGTTTGGGCATTTGGAATCTTGCCAAGTGCCAAAGAATTTTGTGTTTAACAAATATTTTAAGTCCTTAAAATATAAAAGATATAACCCTAGCCTCTGTTAAAGCAAGCTAATAAAAACAGCTAACATTTAGAAGATGCTCACTTTGTACAGGGCACTGTTCTAAGTACATTCCATGGAATAACTCATTTAATTTGCCCCATAAATCTATGAACAATGTGATATTAATTTCCCATTTAAAACATAAGAAAGCAAAGCCCAGAGACAAAAACAATTCACATATCTAGTAAAGGTAAAATCGGGACACAAAAACAGAATGTGACTCTAAAACAGCCTTCTCCAAAGGAGATAGCCTTGGTTTTGGCCCTTGAGGAGCTTTCAGTAGAGTGGAAGAAAGGAAGGGAAAAGAATAAAATAGATAAGTCATCATACAGTAAGCATAAAATGTAGAAGGAAGAGTTTTAAAGAGTTGAAATAAAGGAGGAAGTACGCCCATTTTCATCAAAACTGAAAAGTTCGATTAAGGAAAGTGGCATATTAATTGGCACATTAGAGATGGTTTATATTTAAGGAGTTGGAGCTGGTTCAAGGCATTCTCAGTAGAGGGAAAAGTAAAAGAAGAGGCACAGAGATAGGGTACTGCGAGGCACGTTGCAGGGAAGAGCAAGTAGTTCATTTTAGTAAAGCATGGGATACAGAAAGAGCAGCAGTGGTCTAGGTAAATCTGAAAAATAAAATGAGCTTTAAAATTTTTCAAAAATATTAAATGCTAGATCAAAGAGTTTTGAAACTTAGCAATAGAGAAGTTTAAAGAATTTTTGAATGAGTAAAATGATCGAAGCATCATTGGGAAAATATTCATCTAGCATTGGAATTTCATTAAATTTATCATCTATTCGACTCCTATTTCCAAACATTTAAGATTAAATGTCTATATTAAGACAGAAAATAAAAATGAGAAAAAATGGAAGTGAGATGTACTTTTAGTAAGACTATAGTAAGACCAAGGAGGAGCCAGTTATTATAATGGCTATCAAGTTAAAACTAAGTGAGTGGTTTGCAGGATGGGCTGAGCAGAGGAGAGCTCGTGGTCATTGGTTCCATTCCTTAGCCACACTTTAGAATCACCAGGGACTCTTTCAATAACTCAACACTCAGGACCCATCCCAGACCAATTACATCAGAATCTCTGAGATTCCAACTCAGATGTCAATATTTCTTAAAGCTCCCAGACAGATTTTATTGTGCTGCCAAAACTGAGAACTATTTTTCTAGTAAGTTAAGTGATGAAGATTTGGCCTTCAGGGCTGACAGTAAGAATGGAAAAGAGGGAAGAAATCTGAAAAATAATATGAAGGAAAAAATCAATATCTCTTCTTGAAAGTGCTGAGAGAATTGTTCCCACAGCTCAACTCATTTTAAAAACATCCTTTTTCACATGAGATTAAACAAGTTTGGAAATTTGGCATTCTTAATCAGAACACAGGTCTTCACTGATACCAAGGGAAAATAATTGCGTGGGATGGTGGAAGATGTCACTTATGTGGCAGGCCTCACTCTCATCGTTTTACTTTACAATTATGAACACCTTTCCTATCTTCTTAATGGGACATTTTAAGAACATCAATGCAAGGAAACATAGCAAAGAACTCACTAAATGAAAAGGCAGTACTATATTCACATTAGCTATTACTTTAAACAGAATCATACTTAGTAGGTTCACATTAAACTTATTGCTACTTCCCTGAGATGATAAGCTAGCATTATGATTTCATGGTATAATCTTTTGTGGAGAAAAAGGAATGCTTCTACACTGTTGGCAGGAGTGTAAATTAGTTCAACCATTGTGGAAGACAAGTGTGGTGATTCCTCAAAGATCTAGAGGCAGAAATACCATTTGACCCAGCAATCCCATTGCTGGGTATATTCAAAGGAATATAAATCCTTCTATTATAAAGATACATGCACGTGTATGTTAATTGCTACACTATTCACAATAGCAAAGACATGGAATTAACCTAAATGCCCATCAGTGATAGACTGTATAAAGAAAATGTGATCTATGTACACCATGGAATATTATGCAGCCATAAAAAGGAATGAGATCATGTCTTTTACAAGGACATGGTTGGAGCTGGAAGCCATTATCCTCAGCAAACTAACACAGGAACAGAAAACCAAATATCACATTTTTCACTTATACGTGGGAGCTGGACAATGAGAACACATGGACACATGGAGGGGAATAACATACACTGGGGCCTATTGGGGGTGCTGGAGGAGGGGGAGCATCAGGAAGAACGGTTAATGGACGCTGGACTTAATACTAAGTGATGGGATGACGTGTGCAGCAAACCACCATGGCATACATTGACCTCTGTAACAAACCTGCACATCCTGCACATGTACCCTGGAACTTAAAATAAAAGTTACCAAAAAAAAGTATAAATAAAGAAATAAAATAAATAAAAACCCCTTTTGAAGTTGTTTCTGGCATTTCAACAGGTTGAACATCAAATTCTAGATCCATTGGTTGTGCTCATTTCTCTGATCGCAGAAATAATTATTTTGATACCTTACTTTAAATAACAGCATCAACAAAAGCTGCATAGTTTAGCAATCACTTATAGATTCAATTATTGGTTACGTTTGATTGAATGGGTAACCAGAATGACAACAGCCAAGGTTGTTTCGTTCCTGTTGCCTTTGTGAGCCTTTCCTGGGTTTTACATGGTGACATTCAAACTGGCCGTAACAAGGCAAGTACAGTTACTCTACCCATTGACCACGGACTACTCTTACTTAGAAGCTGTTTTTGAGTAAATTCCAATGTGCTACCAAACTTTAATTAATCAATTTCCTGTTATATTTTTACCAGCTATACAAAAAAGGGATTAGAAATGCAATGAAGTGAGTTTGAGCCACCTCCCTTAAAAATGCAATACAATTGCAACTTGCCACACAACATTACCCTATGAAATCCTCTCTGGTCTCAAAATTATGAATATTAATTGTTTCATCCAGTACTTTACGTTCCTAAAATATTTTACAATCATGTTTAGTTAATCCTCATAAAATCCCATTTAGGCGTGCCAGCATTAATATTCTCATTTCATAAATCGAGGTTCAGAAAAGGTAAACCACGGTGTAAGTGGTTGAGCAAGCCAGTTGAAAAGTGCGATTGAAAGTCTGTGTAGCCATTCTCCTTTCAGCAGCTCACTGTCCTCCCTACGACGTTTCCATGTTAAAGTGCTCCACTGGACAAATTTTCTTTCCTGTATCTCCAGGGCCTTATTGGGCCCCAAAACCTTTATATTTGCTTGGTAATAGGTCTACTAAGTAATAAAAAAACATAACTTTGAAATGTTACTTAAGTTCTCTGTAATTCAAGTATCTTTGTTTTGTTGTTGTTGTTGTTTGTTTGTTTTTTCTTAAAGTACTAGTCCCAAAAACTGAGAAGCTGCATCTAAGATAATTCTTGAATCAAATACTACTTTGCACCGTTGAAGTGGTAAGGGGCAGGAAGCCAAATAACAGGTCCGGGTCAAGGAAAAATTTATAGATGTGAGTGAAGTCAGTTTTCCCTGTTCTGCTCTTTTTTTTCCTTTTTCTTCCCTCCCAACTATATCAATGTTTAACCAACAAAATTTATTTATTCAACATACTGTTACTGGGAGCCTATTACGGGTCAGGCACTTCATGAAATACTGGAAATTCACACGAATGAAGGATAAATACACAACTCCTACACGGTGGTTCACAGCTTGGTAGGGGAGATAGATACATAAACAAATAGCTCAGACTACAATGTGCTACAAAATGGCACTGAGTTAAGAGCAAACTGGGGTGGGAACACAAAGGAAGCAATAATTAACTCTGCCTATGGGAAGCAGACAATGGCTGCATTAGAAGGTCCCTCTTAGCTAGGTCTCTAGTGTGCAAGAGTTTGCCAAGGAGAGGAAACAGCACTTTTAAGTGACATTCTTTGGAAGGAAGCTTACATTCGAACAGGATTCTAAATAGTAACTTGAAATATCAAGTAGTACTTTTTCTGAGTGAGGGCCTTCTCTGCCACTTTCCCCAAATCACAATCCATGACTCAGCAGCAGATTATACATTTTTCTATTCCGCACCCTAAGGGACCACGGAAACATCTTGTGGTGAAAAGATAGATGAATTTGAAGTTGAGAGCCCCAAATTTAAGATCATTAATTGGGGAGAAGGAAGGGCAAGGACAGAGACGGAGAGACAGAGAAATGGAAAGAAGACACAAAAGGAAGAGACAAGAAATAAGCAGCAATTGGCATTAGTGTTAATAAAATAATTGTCTTGAGTGTGATCACCTTGGGGCCTTATGAAGTTATTGTATCAAAGGGATTAATGATTTCAAGAATGCTTTGTAAAATGAAGAAGCTACACAAGTAGATGCATGATTATGAAGAGTAAGCTTCAGCCTGTAATGGAGATGGGTTGCATTCTCCCAGGTCCAAATGCAGCTGTGTTCTTGGAGCTGCCCTGTCTGAAGAGGAGACAGAGATGAGAGGAAGCCTGGGAAGATCTGAAAGAGCATATGTGTGCATGGGGTATGACCTCCTTCAGCTCTGTTGCATTACAGAGAGCATTTCCTGTGCCAGCTCAGCCATAGCCTGCCTTTTCTACAGGATATCAAGCTCCAAGTTTACAGTTCCTATCAGGGAGTCTTTTTGTTTGAACAAAGGCTCATTTGTTAGGAAGTGTCACAGATCAGCGTGTATCAGATGCAAGATTGAATGTCCCTCAAGCACAAAGACATGCAAAGCTATGCCAGGATACCAGCAATGAGGCTTTTCACCATGAGAAAACAGATGGTCAGAGTGAAAAAGGCCAGTCTTTATGGAAAAGAAATTCTTCCAACCAACCCCCACCCCTATGCCCCACTCCCTGTCTCCCCACTCCCTCTTTCACCCGTTGCACTGACAGGGAAACATTCGATATGCTGCAACATCATCTGATGTTTGCATCCTTTTAATTAAACCAAGAGATCTGGAATAGGGATGCCCTTGTCTGTGCAGAGAAGTGATTTCAAAAAGAAGATACCTCTTTTTCTTCAGGCTTGCAAGAGACTTGTGTGTAATTTGTCCTTTGCAAGAGCAATCAAAGATAACTGGTGCACAATTGATTACGGGCTTTGTGTCTTTTTAATTACTTGTTTCTACACACTGGTTTAGTTACATGCTGAAAGCAGATCCGTCTGAGTTCCCTCTAAGCTGTAGTGCTTTCTTTTGCTTACATGGTTTAATAAATAAAGCTATTAGTAAGCCACTACCACATAGAACAATATTATCAAACTGGTGTAGATCTTGAATCTTGCCTTTCTTTATTCTTCCAATAGACTATTAGATGTTTTCACGGAAAACAAGGTTAAAGAATACTACATCATTGCTTAGCTATGGAGAAGCATTCTACAATTTCAGGAAGGTAAAGTCTTTGTCACTCCCACAGCAGAGTTCACAGGACAGAAAAGTTAGAATTAACACAGCAGGTTTTTAGTTTGTTTTTTTTTTTATTTGAATTAACAAAGATAAGAATAAATTCACTCTCTCTTTTTAATGAACTCTATGGACTTATAAACTGAATTCCTTTGAAAACCCATAGAAAAATGAAAAGCTAGCATAGTGCATAGATCAAATTTATTATTGTTTGTATCGACGCTCTAAAAATGCTGTCAAAGCAGTAAATGCCAGATGAAAATATAGAAACAATTTTATTATTAAGTTTTCAACCTAAAAGGTGAGACAGTAGAAAAGGAGTTTCATAATGATAGAAAACTGACTAACTAAACCTCTATTCTACCATTAACCTACTACTAATAGTAATGCTACTATTAGTGTCCTAGAGAGAAAGAAAAGCTAAAGATTGTAACCACACAAAAGAAACACAAATAATTTCAGTATTTAGACTCTGTTACTATAGCTGCTGAAGTGGGAAACAAATGAAAAGCCTAACAAAATGTGTGATTCCTCACTAAGGATACTATATATAGAGACCCAGCCTTCTGCTTTATCATCTCCATAGGCATGAGCTCCCTGAAAATGGGGAAACTACCCCAAACTCTGAAAAAGTCTCTGAGTCTAGGTCCCCACCCACTTGTCATGCTCTCAGACCCTTTATGGATTACTTGGGCCACGGCAATAGATTCCTCCTCATTTCTAGCCATGCTCCCTATTTTACAAGCACATATCTGCCTATCAAGTGTTCAGTGTGTGCGGCTTAGAGAATGCAGAAAGGTGGCTCATGTCTGTAATCCCAGCACTTTGGGAGGCCGAGGTGGGAGGATCACCTGAGGTCAAGAGTTTGAGATCACCTTGGCCAACATGGTGAAACCCCATCTCTACTAAAAAATATCAAAATTATTTGGGTGTGGGGGCAGGTGCCTGCAGTCCCAGCTACTTGGGAGGCTGAGGCAGGAGAATTGCTTGAACCCAAGAGGCGAAGGTTGCAGTGAGCTGAGATCACACCACTGCACTCCAGCCTGGGTGACAGAGCGAGACTTGGTCTCAACTAAAAAAAAAAAAAAAATTACCTCTTTAAGGCATGGTTCCTCCTGGCAAAGAGCTGGTAGCCCAGGCAGGAAAATGAACAAATGAAATGGTGAAAAATTAACATTATGAGCTCTAACTTACACAGAGGAGAAGGAAATCCAGACACAAAGGGCAGAGAGATGAGACCTCACAGAGTATGTGGGACTTAAGCTGCGCTGAAATATAATGGGTATTGAACAGATTTGAGAAGGCAAAGAGCAGAGAGAGAGCATTGCAACATGGATTCATGAGGCAGTCATGGGAAGGACAGGATGTAGACATGGAGAGAATGGAAAATGAAGAACTGTGGATAGGATCAGGCTGATTATAAAAAATCTTAATGCCAGACATTTTTTAAACAAATATTTATCCGGAATCTTCTGTATGATAACTGTTGACCTAACCACTGGAGATTATAAAAGGAAGAAGACATAGTCTCTACCTCCGTGAAACTCACCATCAGATAGAAAAGAGAAACTGGTCATATCAAGCACCCAAAGTTATTACGTATCTATACGCCATTCTAGCAGAACTTTATATTTACATTAATGCAATAGTATTATTTATTTATATGTTTATCTTATACTCAATATAATGTATCATCTTGCTGATTGTTGCAACACATGTTCCTGTGTTATGCTCCTCCATGTGGATAATTAGTACTATTTGTTAAATTCTACCATGGTTCTTTCTTCCCCTTTCCAACTACTTCTTTCCAGTTGCTATTTTAATCCTGCAGCATTTTCTGTCTCTATTACCACAGAATTTCATTTGGCTCATAATGAATCTTTCCTCTGGTCTTGCGCATTTGTGATCAGAGTTCTTCCACAAGGTTCACCCATTTGTACAGTTGTTAAAACATTTAAATATTTGATTATGTATTTATATAAAATTCTTAGGATGCTGGAGTGTTGTGGAAACCACAGTGGAAACCACCTGATCTTTGGGAAAACATACCTAAGCACTATAAATACATGACTTAATGAAATACATGCCTAAGCACTGCATTTATATAGCTCTATAATGGAGTTATGAGCAAGGCATTATGGGAGGACAGAAGGAGGGGCAACGAGCAAGCATACGAAGGTGAATTTGATATAGATCTATTGAAGGTTAAAAGTAAATTTTCCTTGGGTGCACTGTGAGTATTCCAGGTAGCATAACCTGAAAACGGAGAAGTCCCCCATCTTATCTGCTCCCCTTCATTTGGCAAATTCTCTTCTAAATTATTTAGAAATGATGTATTTCTTGTTTCCTTCCCCTACAAATGCCTCCCTTACAGAATGTGCATTGTTGGTGGGCTCTGATGCAAATCGCTTCGCAGCAGAAGCCACTCTGCCATTATACTCTAATTTGCAGCCAAGCTGGCTTTCAGCTGGTGCCTTGTCCTTGGGCTATCGTTCACTGTCAGGGCCTCTCCAGGGTGTGCCAACTGTTTGCTTAACAACAGAGAAGGAGGGAAGCAGTCATAAGTCACCGATTTCCAAGAAAAGCCTGCCTTGGCTGCCATTGTTCCAGAACCTAAAATCATGTAGCCATGATTAGAGCTGCCCCTAGGCAAACCTATGAAGAAAAAATATTTTTCTTAGTTAATATCCATTTTCCCTTTGCCGCTACTCTTTCCCAGTTCACAGACTGGACCCAGCAATTCCAGAACATATTTAGTCTACCCTCTCTGGATAAGAATTTAATCAGTGATTCTCAATTGAAAGGCTAGTACTTAACCCCTAAATATCCCTCACATGTTCATACACACACACACACACACACACACACACAATTTTGCATATAATTTCAAGTAACTTACAAAATTTTCTTTGAAGTCAGCCTAAGTTAAGAACTCATTTCAACCTCTTTGTCTCTTCTTTCTCTTTCTTTTTTAACCCTATCTTTTTTCCCATATCTCACATCTCACTTTTTGGTAAGTAAAAGCTTTCCAATCGAATTCATAAGAAAGTGTTTTAAAAGTGATTTTAATATAGTATTTAATTTTTTATTTACTTCTTTAGGAAAGAATCAATAAAATAACTGATTATTGTACCAGTGAAAGTCAAACTCCAGCTAAAAGGAGACATGGGTTTACTACACCCTCTGCTCACAGAGCTACTGTTGAGACAACTGCAATAAATTTGTTTTATGAAAACTTGGGCATGACTCATAAGGAATTCTGAAGAGAAATTTCATATTTTTCTTCTTTTTTAGGGTAATTAAATATCAAGTTGGAGAGACTAATGGTTAAAATTTCCTTCTCTTTGGACACTGAGCAACGGCTGTCCAATTTTAACAGCTGCCGACTGCCTCCCAATGATGATATTTTCAAGAAACACCATTTGTTTTTTAGCACAGCCTCATACAGGCATGACTCTAGAACAGTTTACTTGGTGTCCTCTCTCCTCCTGGTGGCTTTCAAAGTTGTTCTGGCCTTCTCAAGAAAAGGGGAAAAAATTAATTAGTTAGAAAAGTTAGTGAGAGTATAGCACAGGTAAATACACAGTATATGCAAAATCATTGAGAACTGAAGGAAGACTTTAAAAAATATATAGTGTAGTACATTGCCAGCTATTTCATATTCCAAAAATTAATAAGTATAGTATGTCATTTAAGTATTTCATAACATGAATTAGCTCTGAAATCCCGATTCATTCCACCTGATAGAATTTTTATGTGATCTTCTTACTTCTGCACTAAACTTAAAAAAAAAAAAATTAGAGGCCGGGCGCAGTGGCTCATGCCTGTAATCCCAACACTTTGGTTGGCCAAGGCAGGTGGATCATGTAAGCTCAAGAGTTTAAGACCAGCCTGGCTAACATGGCAAAACCCCATCTCCACTACAAATATAAAAATTAGCCGGGCATGGTGGTGTGCGCCTGTAGTCCCAGCTACTTGGGAGGCTGAGGCATGAGAATCACTTGAACTCAGGAGGCAGAGGTTGTAGTGAGCCGAAATTGTGCCACTGCACTTCAGCCTAGGCAACAGAGCAACACTCTGTCTCAATTAAAAAGAAAAAAAAAATTAGAAAAATGAGCAATTGCAATGGGTCACACCTTAGCCATTGTTGGATTGTCATTAGGCTCTTGAGAAGAATCAAGTTAGAAAAATCTTCTGAGGCCCTAGAGTGGGAAAATCTGTATGTGAAGGAAGATAAGCCCATTTAAGTCCCACATTCTAAAGCAGAAATGGCAAAACCAAGATGTATGTACTACTCCATCCCCTTCTATGTCTATTTTAAACATTATTAATTGATAATGACATATTTCTCTGTTTGGCCTAACACAGTCTCAGAATCCTCTGAACACAGATATACAGGCATTTTTCTACCAATTGTTTGGAGGGACAGATTAAATAAAGCTCATTCGCTATGTCTGTGCTAGATTATAATAGAATCACCTGGCTATTGCAAATGCAGTAAAACTACCTGAATTTAATATTAGATAGAGAGATAAAGGTCCAGTGAAATGAACCCCCATGTCATGTGACTGGAGCAGGGGTCATGAACCATGGCCTGTGGGACAAATCTGACCTGTCAAATGCTTTTATAAATAGAAGTTTATTGGAACACCACCACAACCATTTGCTAAAGCACTGTTCATGACCACTTTCCCTGCTTTGGATTATATTAGCCAATAACTGAACAAGCTAGCTTGAGTTGGATTTTTTATTTTCATTCAAGAATGACACATATTCCAGGACTTTGAATTCTGGTTTGGTCTCCAAAAGCTACAGAACTTTCCATAATATAACAAAGAACAAAATAAGAGCCTATGATCAGCTTATAAGTCTCAGTGGCATTTGTGTTTTTGAGAGGCATGGAAGCAGGCTCCCTCCTCTGAAAACAGATATGAAATGCAATACAAAGCCAAGAGTTCTTTTCCCTCCTGTTTCCTTCCCTTCTCATTTCTCTCCCCTGCCATCAGCTTTTCCTCTGGCATAAAGATCCAGGCATGGCTTTTTCCCCCTTTTATTTTTAGTGGTCACATAGTAATTGTATATATTTATGTGGTACCAAGTGATATTTTGATACATGTATACAATGTGTAATGATCAAATCAGGAAATTAGCATATGCATCACCTCAAACAAGTATCATTTCTTTGTGTTGGGAATATGCAAAATCCTCTCTTTTAGATTTGAACATATATAATAAATTCTTGTTAAATATAGTCACCCTACAGGGTTAGCTTGCGTTGGAAAAATCAACGCAAGCTAACCCTGTAGGGTGACTATGGTTAATAATTTAAAAACACTAGAACTTATTCTTCCTATCCAGCTGTAATTTTGTATCTGTTAATGCAACTCTCCTCATTCTCCCCTTCCCTTTACCCTTCCAAGCCTCTAATAACCACAATTCTACTCTCTACTTTTAGAAGCTACTTCTGTAAGTTTATTTTTTAGCTCCCACATATGACTGAGAACATACAGTACTTTTATTCTTGTCCTGACTTATTTCACTAAACAGAATATCCTCTGGGTTCATACATGTTTCCACAAATGACAGAATTTCATTCTTTTTATGGCTGAGTAGTACTCCAATGTGCATATTTTCCTTATTCATTCATGTACTGATGAACATTTAGGTTGATTCCATATCTTGACCAGAATGAATAGCTCCAGGTATGGCTTTTATATATCCTGAAAGGCTTTTTCTAAGACAGAGAAAACTACTCTCGGGTGAGTTATGTGGTCAAACACCATGCTAAGCCTGTTTGCCATTCCTGCAAATGACCTGCCTGTAATGTTCACTACTGCTCTGATAAGAAGATACGTCAGTTAACGCAGTACCACACTGTCATTCATCTGTAGTGCGAGCTGTACATATGTTCATGTTTAAGGCCACTCTGGTTAACTCCACGTAATTTGTTCAAAAGCATTCTGGTCTCAACATATTGTTTGCTATCTTTATAAAAGACTAAATCAAAATAATTCCTTCAGGAGTTTTAAGGACACACACACACACACAAAAAAAAAAAAACAGAAAATGGGGATAGAGAATTAATAGCTTTATGCTTTCTCATGCACAACTTTATTTATTCCTGATAACATTCTGTGACATAGAAATTATCCTATTTATTTTATTGAGAGTTTCCTGACACAGATGGACCCAACAGACAATTAATTAGTCACAACCCTGATAACTAAACTGACTAGTAAAACCTCATTCTCATCCTTAAGGATTGTTTTTACAGAGAATAAGTCCTATATTGTTGTGCTGTCCATAGGTTTTCTGTGGGGTTTTTTTATTATTATTTCAAAATTCTAATATCAGAAGAGAAAGAATTAGGCGGCAGAGAAAAGAAGAAAAGACTTAAAGAGAATGCTGGGAAAGGCAGCAACAAATGAAGATCTGGGAAAGGGAAACGGGGTGTTATTTTCATCCTAGAAATTACTGTTAAAGCACATTCCCAAAGGATTTTCCCACTCCTTTATAAGGAACCAGATGAAACCATGTGTGTGCCAGGTGTGAACAGATGTCTATTCCACAGTCCCTTCCATGGCTATACTGAGTGGATAATAAAGTCCTTTGATGAGAACTTCAATGAACACAGCGACAGCCCGGCATTATTTAATCACATTGTACCTGGCACACACAGGACAGAGTCTCAGAGGTTTTGCTGTAGCAGAAATAAAAGGATTTCAAATAGGAAATTCCTGTTGGGGCACTATAGCTGGGTCTGCTGTGAAGCCTGCAAAGTCAGCTTAGGCAACACAGCATTGTAGAGTGACTAACTGCTCACCTGCATGTCCCACAGTTCCTGATCCACAGCTCAACTTGCCTTAAAGGACAATATTGCTGGGAAGCAAAAAAATAGCAGGAACAAACAATTAATGAAGACTTTGACCACAGTCTACTGAAGAGGACAAGAGGTCAATGACAGTCTCTGCCTCTTTCAGGGCATTTTCCAAGTGACTGACAAATGCTCAGCATTTTCATCCCTATTTAGCAAGAAGAGAGAGGAACTGCAACCATATTCCACTGAGCTTTAGTGGCAGACAGAGTTGGTGGATATCAATTACGTTTATTCAGCTTTATTCAGCACATTCTTCTGCCAACTGAGCTTTAAAGCAACACAATTGGACAAAACCAGCACAGATTTCACACAAATAAGTTGACTGCTCTTGCTTTTTCCTAATACCACCCTTTCCAACAAAGGGCAGATTTAACCATATAGGGTAAAATAGGGAGCTTTTCTTTTCTGTTTGCCAATCCAGATTGGTCAATCCATACTAGCGTTAAACTTCCCTCTCATTAGAATGTTTCCGGGTCCTCTTTTCTTTAGCAGAATTCACTAATATCTAACAACCAATGCTTCTCTGCACTGCCTCTTCCAGCATTTACAGGATAGTGGTGAAAAGCAAGAAGTCTGGAGCCAGACTACCTGAGCTCTGACTCTGTGTAACCTTGGGCAAGTTAATTAACCTTTGTAAGCCTCAGTTTACTCTTCTGTAAAATGGGGGAACCCTGCCTTGTAGGGTTTTTATGAAGTTGAAGGAGCTAGTGAAAAGCACTTAGTAGACAGCCTTGAATAGCATAAGAAAAGCTCTATCTGTATATCCTGTCTCTCTCTCTCTCTCATATATATATGCTGTTTCAATAATTCATTATTATTGGAATGTTTTGTGATTATCCTTTTAAAAAATCTTATGGAAATTCTTATTTCCTCCTTCTTTAAAACAGCCAGCAACCTTTCCTTTACAGCTAAACAACATGCACCCAGGTCTCCTCACTTTAACTCATCTGTGACTTCTGACCCATGATAACAGGCTTCCTGGCTCCCTTTGATTCCAGCAATAGACTGTTACGATTTCCTTCTATCCTGAAACTCAATATACCTTCCTCTAGATCTAGTAGTGGAAAAAAGAATATAAGAAAGGAAAGTCCCATTGAAAAAAAAAAGAAAGGAAAACCAGATGTATTTCATGCTTGCTTGGCTGGATGATTCGTATGACCTTTTTCTGGTATCTTCTTTTGGTGGTTGAAATTAACCATCTTTTTAATATTTAGGTCACTTGCACTAGAAAAAAAAATAAAAGAAAAAGAAAATAAATACAATTCTTTTATCTTCAGATCTTATTTTTGTGCAGCTATGCATACTTTTGTGCATACTCTTATGCATACTCGTATGCATACTTTTATTCAGAAGACGATAAACCTTAAATTGTTAAACGGTTTTAATAGAAAGCTGAATTCATTTTTTAAAAAAAACAAAAAAGGTCTAACTATCCCTGAAAATAGCAATACCATCTTCTTGTGGCTTGCTATATGAAGTGTCCAGCACTCACAAAGCAACGCCTTTAGTTAGATGAGTTGTTTACTCATGTGTTTCAATATCCCTGCCATTCTTGATCATGAAAAAGAAAATTACTGCAAATCAAGGTAAGTAGAGAAGAAAAAAGGAAAGAACAAAAAAAGGGAAAATGACTCATGTGCTCAAGACTTCAGTGTGAAATCCTCATCATCCTTTCAACTCACTCTGAATTAAGGAAGTGGTGCGTGACGTGCTGAAGCTAGATCAGCAGCATAAGCTGTACAGATGTGCCCATCTGGTATGCAGGTGTTTGGACAGATATTCTCCAGCCAAACTTTCAGGAGGTAGCATTTTTGTAAAACTGGCTCCTCACTAGCACAGGGAAAGCAAGAGAGAGGGACCACCCACTGATAACAAATAATGTCATTGCTAGGTTTACCACATGCCCGCAAAGATTGATTCTTAAATTTGATATGTATCAGAACTACTTGGGAAACTTTATAAAAATGCAGAATCTTGAGCATCTTCCCCAAGAGATGTATATTCAATATACTATGGTATACTCCAGAAATATGTTTTTAACAAACATTCTAGGTTATTCTAATGTAACTGTTCTTTAGTCCACACATCAAGAAACACTATCCTAACACATAGAATAAAATGGGGGAAAAAATCTAGAAAATAAAAAAAAAGTTTTCTCCTACAAAGTTTTCAGCAATCCTCCCCATTATGTGAATACTGCCCACAGCATTCACAAGCAGAATATTTAACCATAAAACCAGACAAAGGTATTTAACCAAGCAAACTCTGAGTATTAACAAACTTTTAAACAATAATTTATGTCTTTATTTATCAGGCCCTGCACCTACACAGAGCAACTAAGTACAACTCAGTTTTAGAATAGCAACAAAACATACATATCTGAGGTTGGTAGCTTTATACCCTACCATGAGCCTGGTAGCATGCCCTATATATTAGTCTCAGGTGTCTTTCTGTGGCCACTATCAATTAGGAACAGGTGTCCCCTAGGAATTCTTCTCTGAAACAGCTCCCAGCAACCAAGAGTCACACATCCGCTCACTTATTCCAAGACTAGAAAACAGAAAAAAAGATAGATCTGAGGAAACATTCAAGAGCCAGATCATAGAAGTAATTTTGGAACATGTTGAATTCAGACTTTATTTAGCAGGCGAGGGGAAGTCATTGAAGCATTTTGATTAGTGAAGCATCATGATCACAATTAGTTCATAGATTCCACATAGTTTAGGCTATAAACAAGATTTTATGATAATGTATGTAAAAGGAATCTGCTAAAATAAAAAAGTGATGTATAGTAAGGACATATTGACGTGATAAAATTATGTCATTAATAGAGTTACTCACACATCAATATGTTCCTCCCTCATTCAAAGTAAGAAAAAAAAAACTGAATATGGCACTTCTTATTAGCCTCAAGAGTAAATTTCTAAGAATAATGTTCATTCAATAAGTACTTATTGCATGTCCATGTTATGTTAGGCACCATGCTAGGTGCTGGGGAGCAAAACAGGGAGGGTCTCCACTCTCAAGGTGTTTACAGTCTGCCAAGACAGACACTGAACAAATAACCAAACAAGCTGTGGATTTTCCACATGAGTCTTTGCTATGTCTGGCAATACTGTGCTTTCATTTCTTTTAAAATGTGAGCCCTTTCCCTATTCTGCCTTTCTTTGAGAACTCCTAAGCAATCATCAGAAGTCTCAAATGGACCGCCTGCAGACCTATTTTGTTTGGCCCACACAATGCTGAAGTCTACTTATTTTTTTAATTTGAATTTGTTGCCAACATAAAATATAAACTCACAGTTTCTCATGAATATTTGGCCACATTCAGCCTCAGTTTTCACAAGGTAACAAATGGCTGGAGCTGCACAGCAGCTGCCCTCTTCCAAAGTCATATGTTTCTTCTGCTTAACCACGTGTAAGCCCAGTTCTTATCACCTTGCTGCTGCGCAGGCCATAGGTCTGCTGGTATTGACCATCTCAAGTTGCTATTTTTCTTATACCTAGCTCAGTTTACTCATCTACATTGCTTGCCAGACCCTCTTAGACAGTTTAGTTTTCAATTTCCACTCTACAGAGAATGGTTAGGCAATTCTTTTACCAAATTCTCTTTAGCATGTTCCTTCCCCTTATTCTGCAGCTCCTCAAGTGTCTACACTAAGTAATCGAATGTTGTTCTCTGTTTATTTATTCAAATATCTCCTCCACTTCCCTTTCCAACTCTGCCATTTCTCAAATCTATTTAGTCTAAGCAAACAAGTTAGTCATTGGTCAGCATAAAATATGACCTGCTACTTTCTGTTTCATTGACTTCAATCTTTCTAGAATCTCTTTCTAGAATTCATCCCAGCTCTCCAAATTCTGATTGTCCAATTCCATCTATCCTCATGTCCAGCTCAAATCCAACATCTTTTCCACAAAGCCATTCTTGACTTCCCTAGCCAGATGTGACATAACCTCCCTGTGAGCTCTCATACAATCTTATCTGTAAGGCTCCTTGAGCTTTGTACCCCATAACATAGCTCTCTACATTAGGGCTCCTGGAAGGGGGCATCCTGTCTAACTTATCTTCTGTACCTGATTAGCACAGTACCTGGCAGAGAATACTGAGCATTTCCACCATAAATGAAGACAGAGTCTACTTAAAACACATAGTAAATAGGGGGTGCTGAATGTATTAACCTCCTCAAGGATACTAATAGCTGTTTCCAATGCTCAAGCCACACAGACATAGACTTGTGTAGGGGATTATCTTGTATTTGCTTGACCCAGTATTCCCTATATTTGCTGTTTCCATACATGTGCCCCATGGGAACATGCTTATTCATTCCATGCATTTCAATAATTTCTTACTTATAATCTAGTCCAAGATATTTTCTCTTTTCTCCCAGTCAGAATATTACACAAAATATTGTAGATTACACAAAATATTGTTGATTCTAGAGTCAAGCCACAACAAGATTTGGAGTCTATCTTGACTGCAAGCCCTTGAGGAGCAGGAAATCTCACCTATCATGCCTTATACTGTGAAATAGATGTTCTATTAACAAGTGCTTTTGATATATATTTAGAACTTATCTGAACATTGAACTAGAGCTAGAATGCATCCCTGTGATTTTGGTATGAATGTGTTTGTTTACTTCTACCCATTAAAAAGGCAATATATTTTTCTCTAAAATGAGAAAAGAAAAGCAAAAGGATATACAGAGCAGTTTAATTTCTTATCCAATTTCACAAAGCTAGTTTCCAGAATCATCTAGACTATTTAATTCAAGTATATTTTGAAAACCAGTCTTGTATATTCATGTACTGCTTTTGGGCAAGAGTATCCTGAAGTCTTCAATCATCCATTCAGATGCTCAGCTAGCAATTCTTGAGAGCTATGTGCTAAACAACCTGAAGCACACACACTAAATTTTCCTGTTCACTACTTATCAGGGTCACTTCCAAGCTCAAAGGAGATTTATTTATTTTTATAAGGCAACCTTTCAACCAGTCTCACCTCCATGCTCCTGGTTCATACTTTCTCTTGTGTCAGCTAGCCGTTTAAAAATAAAAATAAAATAATTAAAATAAAAGCTGTTCTCTTCTAGAGGGTAAAATATTTCAGAGCCTAAAGTGCACACAAGAAGATTGCTTATAACTACCCATTTTAGTTACAGAGCCCAACTTGGCAAATTACAGTGGACAAATCTGTGTTTTAATTCCGACCTATTTCATACTCAGGCTAGCCCAGCCATTTCCCTTATTTCCAATTCCTTGGGGATGCCAGAGCCTTTCTGGCTAAACCCTAGGCATAACATCCTAAATTCAAGGCACAGCTTTACTCCTTGGCATTCGCCCGAAGCCCCTAAGCTAGTGGCTTCTCCCTTCCTGGTTGCTGTCACTGGACCTCCTGATGGCCTGTCTTAGGACATAGACTGGGTATGTTTCCATCAATTTTTGTCCCCTTCTGCTCTTAATTCAAGTCTCACTTCCTCTCTCTTTTCTGTTCGCAGACAGATTCACTCATTCTCTTTCTCTTCCCAACCTGGACAATCATATTGTATCCTGGTCCCATTTCCTGCTGTCAGTCAATTCCAACTCTTAATCTTCTGTTGATAAGTAGAAGGCTGGTTTTTTGTTTGTTTGTTTGTTTGTTTGTTTGTTTGTTTTTGTTTTTTTTTCTAATTGGTGGCTCAACCCTTGTATGCCTATACTAAAGGATAAAGAGGGGAACCTAAAATGCCTTCCATTAATGTACTTTTGGTTAGGAAAGTTAGCACAAAGTGGAACAAAATTCACTAAGTTCAGTCTATTAGTTACTCAGTACATATAAATAAAAGCAGATGCTAGGGCAGTGTTTCTCAAAGTGCTGTTAAACAGACCACTTGTCTCAGACTCATTTGTGAAAAGGCAGTATTGGGGGTGATGTAAAAGGCTGCTAGATGAAATGCACATTCCTGGGCTCTACCCCATACTGACAGCCAAAATCTCTGAGGATCTACTAAGAATCTGGGTTTTTTACAAATGTCCACTTCTTCATTTAATGCACATTTAAATTTAAGAGCCGTTAAACCCCTGTCTCTATTGTCCTTGAAAACAGTTATTCTTTATCCTGTATTTGTTGAGTGTCTAAGATCTTTTAGATTGTATTGAATATGTGCTCTTGTAGGCACTGGAGATATAGCAGAGAACGAATAGACAAGTTTCTTACTCATGGATCTTACATTCTTGTGGGAGAAAGAGATTTGTGATCATCATTACAAGAAAATAAAATGAAAATTAATGAAGAGTTCCAGCTACTTCATGAAGAATAAAGGTTCATCCATACACATGGTGCCTTTATACATATATATTTTCAATATTCCCATAAAATAAGAAAACATAAAATGGAAAAAAATAACTAGAATATTTAGTTTTTGTTCTTTTAATTTCCAGGAATTACTTTGGGATATTATTTTAGATTCTTTTAAAAGTTTTCAGAATATTATTTTAAAGGCTTGTTCCTACTAAAACATATCTGTTCTTAGTAAGACAAAAATTTTAAACACTGAGCTGTGAGAGATGAATTCTTAGTGAAGAACATAAACGTTAACCCACCCCATCAGAAAAGCAGTACCAAGAGAAATTGTGTCAGTTGGCAAACAGGCAACAGGGCATGTACCCTGAGTATATATAGGTTGGATGTGTAAAGGTAGTATTCACTACCAAGTTGCCTCCAAAATCTCTTGAAATTGTGGGGTCCACACTCAGCCTTTCACTACTACTATATAGAGAGAGTCACAAACAAATGCCTTTCTAGATTTAAATAGAAATTAAAGGGGTGAAGGGAAGGATGAAAAATATATGAGCATCTGTGATCCAAGCTGCCACTTTCACTCCCCCTCTATGCTCTTGCACAAAGACATATTTCATTTCAGAGTGTGAATATATGTGTGACCAACAAGAAAGCTGAGGATTTTCAAATCAGCCAGCAATCCTTGGGCCATTTCAGCTGTGTTTCTATTTCACAGAGCCTCTTGGGGACAGCTGGGAGCAGGTGTGAAGTTCCAGTTTATTAACAAGTTAAGTCAGTGTTGCTGTGCATTTTGAGGGGCCTAATAGACTGGCCAATCTCCATGAATATAGAAAAGCACTGCACTGGGAAGACACACAAAAAATGAAAATATTACCTACTGTTATTACTATTACAAATGGCACCTGTTGGGGATATACTATATTCCGGGGACTGCAGCTGACTCTGATGAATTATGATGTTCATTAAATTTTTTAGATAAATTAGTAAAGTTTTCTTCTGGATAAAGAACATTGAGAAATTATAGTTGATGCTGAAAATCCAACATGTATCAAAGAGATGCTCTAGGTTGTCCTCCCCACAGATTGACTTTAATTTCTTGTTTGCTTTGCAAATAGAGCTTAAAATTTGGGGCATGTTGTCTGCTGAGTACAGTGTGACCCATGAGGTTTGATTAACCACAAAAAGATTTCAGAGGCTATAATCTCTGCCATGGCAGGTGGAATGTTAATATTATTTATTTTTACTTTATTTTATTTTTACTGGGCTTTGGGAGGGTACCGGAAGGAAGGAAATAGAACATAAAGTAGTAATGTTATCCAGAATTTTAAGAAAATATTTAGTATCATCCCTTAATTTTCAACTTAAAATGAGGACCAAACATGGTCTGATTTTTTATGATCTCCTGTATTTCCTTTTGTATTCAGGCTTTTGCTTCAACCATCTGGCTATCAACACATGGTTTTCAAGCCAAATAAAGTTCACCTAATGTTCCTTTTCAGAATTTTTTGCCTACATATTCAGTTCATAGGAGTGGGAGACCAGTAAAGCTAAAGCAGTCACCAACCTCTTTGTAATCCACAACCATCAGGGATCACATCCAGGCTCAAAACCACAAGTAATCCTAATTGTAGCCAGTGGGAATTGGTTTTAAAACTCAGAGGTGTTAAAGATTAGATCCACAAAAATTGCGTGATGGCACTGGGCTATAATATGGGCTATGAAAAGAAAATACATGTGAATAATAATTTCTCATCTTGACTTATGTTTGTCTTACACTCACATGACTGACTCAAAAATGAAGCTTTTCCACGCACAGTTGTTATTTGGGGGAAAATGCAAGCTGCTCACCTCTGGATTTCTGAACATTTAGCCTGCTATTGAAAAATACATAAAGTCCTTTTATAAATTTCTCCATTTCTTTTATAAACCAGGAGAGTGATGCAAATATAAAAGCACCAAGGAGAGTCATAGGAGCCAGCCAGCTTCCATGAGGAGAGACTATGGAAACCAATCTGAGAAGACTTGGGGGAAGCATGCGAACTCTCTCCAAATACCTGAAATCCTATCAAGGCTTGTTCTTTTGTTCCCAAGGAACAGTAATGATAAGTGTTCTATTTATTGTTGAGTACCCACCAGTATCAGGCACAATGCAAATGCTTTTAATACGTTATCTCTAATTTTTATATCAACTATGAAGTAGATAAGTTTATCCCATTTAATAAGCGAATAAAGGGGGAAGGAGTGGTACACAGAGTGTACACAAAGTGCTTAAGCTGCTCACCCAAACAGACATTCCAATCTAGGTCTCTCTCTACCTCAGTAAGTCACAATTCCACCTTTCCAGTTGCTCAGGAGACACTTTGAGCCCTTTGACATCCTAAAGCTAATCCTTCTGCTGATTACATCTGCTCTACCTTCAAAATATATTCAGAATCTGGATAATTCCCACCGCCTCCACTGTTGCTAGACTGTTCTAAACCCATCCATGTTGTTTATTACACAGGACATCACATCCACGTTACTAATTACGTAGCTTCCTCCTAATGCCCTCCCAGCTTCTGCCCACAGCCCCTGGTGGTCTGTGTTTAACACAGCAGCTAGGGTCATCCTTGAAAAACTAAGAGTTTTTCTCCTCTGTTCAAAAGTATCCAATGACACCCTAGCTTAATATGAATAAAAGCCGAAGTTACTATTACAGTTGCTTGTATAAGACCCTACCCAATCTGGGTTCTGTTCTTTCCCATCTCCTTGCTCCTCCTCAAATACCCTGGCTCGGGGCCTTGGCACTTTCTGCACCCTCATGCTGGAATGCTCTTTCCTGAAACATCTTCATAGCTCACCTCACTTCCACCTCCTTCAGGACATTACTGAAGTGTTCCCATCCCACTGAGGCTTTCCTGACCACCCGATTTTAAGTTGCAACCTGCCTACCCAGCGTTTTTTTCATAGCGCTTGTTACCATCTAACAGACCATACATTTTTTTTCAATCTTTGCTTTTCATCTCTTTTCTTCTCCTAGTACAATGTAACTTCTATGAAAGCAGGGATTTTTTTTTCTATTTGTTTACTTTCTGTCTGTCTAGCACCTAAAGCAGTGTCTTGTACCTACCTGGCATTCCATAAATGTCTGTTGAATAAATTACTATGTCACAACACCATGAGGCCCCACCGACCCAGTCTGGCTTGAAGAGATATATCACTAAGCTAGAACCCTTAATGTTACGGGAACACAGGATATCAAAGCTTAAAAGCACCTCAGGATCATCTAATTCTCCAAATAAGACCAATGGAGAGTCACTAAAGGAAGATACAGACATTTTTTTTTTCACAATAACTTCAAAAATATAACAGAGCTATGTGAAGTCAAAATAGACTGCACAGCCACACAAGCGAGTCAATGTGGGAGAAAGGGGAAGTGTTAAATTCCTAAACTTAAAAGACCTTCCTAAGCCTGGAATTCCATAATTCTCAGACTTACTCTACCTTGGGCTGACCTCACATCCCAAGCTCATAACATTTTCTCTGCTGGATTCTCTGAGTTATGCTCCCCAGATACAGGGTATAGCACCATCAGAGATTGGCTTCTCCAGGCATGAGCCTAAGTTCAGAGAATAAGTGAATAAATATCCCATTGTGTCCCAGGTCCTAGGGCACAAAGAAAGTCAGGCGCCAAAGGGAGTCTTTTGAGAGAGTTGTGAGCAAGGCATCAGGACAATGCAGTTGTCTTTTATGACAGGTATAACTGGTTTCCTTGTCTCTGCAGGAATGTGAGCAGAACTTTCTAGGAGACACTTGAAGGGCACATACAATCCATAGAAGTTTCTGGAAGATGCTATGACTGATCATTCTTCCCCATATCTAGTACCTCATAAATGATCTCAAATTTTCTATACATATACAATCAGAAAAGTGGTGCTTTCATTTACAATATGTTATCTTTTACCCAAGGTTTAGAAAACATTGAAACCTTTTTTTAATTAAGGAATAAGAATTCAGTAAGATCACAATCTTTGCCCAAGAAACCCTATAGAGCTTCAACTCCCAGTTAAACTTTCTCATTTTTAACAGTCATGGCTCTCTAAATTCAAAGGCTTTTGCCAACGCAGAGAATATTAAGTACAATTCCCCTCTGGTACTGAACTGAAGCAGAATTAAAATTCTTAAAATTATATTTCATCCCACACTGCAGAAGTTCCCTTCTGAAGCCAACATAACTCACATATCAAAACCTCCAACGAAAGACTTTATAGGCTGTGAGATACAACTAATTGATTTCAGAAGCCTTAGTAGGGATTGCATTTTTATTTTTATAGGCCTGAAAAAAAAACTATTCTTAAAACAACTACATGGTTCTTCAAGTTACTAATTCAATTACAGTGTTTATTGCACCCAAAGGATCCACAAAGGTGCAAATGTTTCATATTTTCTTTTTCTCTTGTCTTTAAACCAAAGATAAATTATTTCAAAGGCAAATTTGACTGCTGGATGAAAGATAAAGTATAAATGGAGGACTGAATCTCACAAGGAACTCAGAATAACTGGATTATTAAAAAATTATTCAATATTATAAGCTTCTTTTCATAAATAAATAAGCATTAAAATATGAATAAAATAAACACTCAAAGGACCTATATAACAGATAAGCTGAGATTTGGAAACATTTTGGATTCTCTGCTATCTTATTATTTGAAAGTGAAAGTGGTAAAGGTTAAATTGAAGACCCTACCTACAATGGCAAAAACATTCTTCCATCTTTGTTTATAGACTTAATTGCTTTGAAGAGTAATGATGTGTAAATAAGACAATTGGTAGGAAATAGATACCATATTTAATTATTGAAGACAGCTATTTCCTTATCATACCTAGTAAGTATTTACTATTTCTGTATTTAAAAGCGATGTTATCTATACTGTTTTACTTTTGCAATAAAGAAAATTCTATCAAATGCTATTTTCTCTGAGTTTTCTATACTGACAAATCTTACATGTTCAGAAAGTGCATCCTAAAAAATTCAAGATGTTACTTTTGTACATATTTCTAGAAAGAAGTATCTCATTGAAGAACAAGAGAATGGACATGAGAATACTAGCAGAGATAAACAATGTCCACGTGACTTGAGTTTAAGGTCAATACAGCAGGCAAATTCTGGAAGAAAAGGTCTTAGGAAAGGTGCATGTGGCCCAAGCTGAAGCTATTTGCTGATGAAATCTTAGCCAGAGTGCTATGTGGCTTTCCAAGGAGTAGTATCTGGCTCTCCAGCAAAGAGGATAGGGAGGAGTGAGGACTCTATCCTTCATATCTACAAAGCCAGCATGGAAACAGTCTTCAGATAATCAGAGCACAGAAATCAAGGACATTTTGTGTTTCTTTGGCTGAGACTTAAAGGTGAGTCTTTGGATTCATCTAAGACGGATGAATCTAAAACACCTGCCAGAAGTTCAACTATTTGGACCTACATGGTTAAAACTTATGACTGTAACTATCACCAGTGGCCTTACCAAAATAATTTGGCACATACTTTTACTTCAACCTGAGGTAAAAGGAAATGGTTTCTAAATCTGTAGTGCTGGGTTTTTGCTTTGTTTTATTTTGTTTTCAAATAAACTCCAGGAGAGAGAATAAATGCTGAAGACTTCCATATAAATCATTTCCCTTATGTTTACATTTAACTGCCTGGCTACATTCATCTAATGAGTTTAGTCTGTTTTCTCTTTGCAAGCTCAGCATGGTTATAAATACAATAAAGAACAGCATGTCTTCTACCATCACTAGTCCCAAAATAGGCTTCAAGTGAAACACATTACAAAGATTATATCCCCCTCTTAAAGCTGTCTTATTATCTATATATATGTGCAATATATATAACATATATATTTGTAATATATAACATATATATTTGTAATATATAACATATATATGTAATATATATTATCCACAAATATGTATACATATATAAATGTGTATATGGATATACACATTTTATTTCTATTAATGAAAACCAGTAGCCATCTTTCCCCAATCTGGATTGACTTTATTAAGCCATCTTGGAATGGAATGACAAAGCAAATGGGCTATGTCTTCTCTCTTGTCAGTACGTCACTTGTTGGGTATGTCTTCCTTGAATGCTTTGCCAAGAAATGGCTAACGAGAAAATCTGAGGCCTTGAGTTTTCTTCGAAGTGCAGTCACCTGTTCCCTGTCATAATTAGTGTCTTTTTGATCTTCAGCTCATTGCTTCTTGACAGCTTACTCCTGTCTTGTGAATACATTTTCAAAT
Source organism: Symphalangus syndactylus (assembly GCF_028878055.3). Taxonomy (NCBI): domain Eukaryota; kingdom Metazoa; phylum Chordata; class Mammalia; order Primates; family Hylobatidae; genus Symphalangus; species Symphalangus syndactylus. The sequence goes on from NC_072433.2 coordinate 85,848,006, forward strand.
AATGGTGGTAGGCTACTGAACCACTTTTAATCTGCGAAAGTCAACGTGTCCTTAATGATACTCCAATAGAGAAAGCTGGAATATCTTATTTGTCAACATTTGAGACATTGGTTAAATGAATTACCTTTAATAGTGGCAACTTACAGTAAATATTGAGCTTTCCAGTGGAAAATACATCTTAAAGATGACCAAGTAGCCTCAGTTGTGAGCAACAACTCTAATATTAAAAAGAATGGCAGCTAATATATGTAGAAGGAATGACAGAATTAGTAAGTTATTACTTTGTAAACTTTGATAAAAGTATTGACTTAGGCAGGAAGTATCATATGGTATTAAAACCATGGGTAAAAAGGTATGGATGGACCAGACATTCCGTAGTGCCAAGATAACACCACATAGACTACTCCCTGGCAGCAAGGGGAAAATGCAACATTATAGTGAACAATCAAGAAGTCATTAACATATGCAGTCATAGTGATATGAATGGTGGGAAACCCAGATATTATATGTTCCCTGACATAATGCAATATGAAGTACATAAGATCAGCTAGTATGTACTCTTACCAAAATATTGACCATAAACTAATCAAGCTTCTTCAGAAGGATGCAAGACATATCCAGAAAAATGAAATACTTTTCAGGACAAATGACCCTCTCTTTTCAGGAACTCGGGACTATTCTCAACTAAAAAAGATTTAAATGATACAACAAAAAAATGCAACTGATTGTCCTAATTAGATTCTGCTATGAACAAACCAGCTGAAAGAAACATTTTAGGGAAAATTTTAAGAAATTTGAATATGGAATAAGTATTAGATGATATTCAGTGATTATTGTCAATTTTGTTAGGTATAATAATTCTATTTTGGTTATAAGAAAATGTTACTTTTTTACAGATACTTAGTAAGGCATTTATGAATATAATACCATAATTTCTATACTTTTTCCTTAAAATACCTAAGTATAGTAAAAAATGAGTTGAAAAGAAGAAAGCAAAAATGAAATTCTTTCTTTCTTCAGAATAAGCAAATGCAAGCAGCAGATGACATCCTCAGATGACATAGTTCTGGCCGATGACTTCCTAATAAAATTTCTAAATGTCCTCTGCACTATTAATATTGCCTTAAAAGAGTGATAAATTCTTTTCATAAATAGGACATGTAGTGTCTCTTCTTTATTCACTGTTTTTCAGAAATAAGTCAGGAGAACACTCAGTTAAGCATTGTTTTCATTCTCTTCCTTTCTCTATTCTAAGACAGTGGTATTCAAAGTGTGGTCCTTGGAGAAGAAGCATCAGCATTGCCTAAGAATGTACTAAAAACGCACATGCTGGGTCTGCTCCAGGCCCAGCAAATCAGAAGCTCTGGGGGTGGAGCCCAGCCAGCTTTGTGCATTCCACCCTCCAGGTGATGCTGATGCACACTGAGGTTTGACTGGTCATCATTCTAGAGAGCTCCCATTTCTCCCAGGGTAATCCATTTCATCACTGCTAAGTTTCCTGCAAACTAGAGATAAAATATAGTTAGATTCCAAATTGTAGAATTTATACATAATTTTTATTCTTTTCTATCAAAGTCTTTAGCCATAAAATGAGAGAGTGAGAAAACAATATTTGTTACATTTGATATTGCATTATGTTTACAAAACAATATTTTAGACATTATTGAAAACAATGAACTTGTTCTATGTAGTCACTGTTATACTTTCCAGACTCCAGGAAAACCTTCTTCTCTCTACTGCAAGGTGAAATACCCCCATTTTATGAGCTAGAATTTGTGACGCAATTTGAATGATGCCTGTCTTCAAACACTTCACAGATTACCCACTCACAGTGTTCTACTTTTCTAGTGGTTTGCCTTGTCTCCCCAAGAAACAGCATCTTTTGAAGACTGGTGACCATGTCTAAATGCTGCAAAACCCACTGCATGCCACATGACTCTGAGCACTCAGTAAATACGAGATTCTGCAATGCTGATGCTTTCCTAATATTAGTGGAAAGTCAGAATCCTGGGAGATTCCATAATAGCATCATTTTCTTTTTTTTTTTAATTTAACTTTACGTTCTGGGATACATGTACAGAATGCGCAGGTTTGTTACATAGGTATGCATGTGCCACGGTGGTTTGTTGCACCTATCAACCCGTCATCTAGGTTTTAAGCCCCGCATCCATTAGGTATTTCTGCTAATGTTCTCCCTCCCCTTGGCCCCCAACCCCCTACGGGCCCCAGTGTGTGTTGTTCCCCTCCCTGCGTCCATGTGTTCTCATTGTTCAACTCCCACTTATCAGTGATAACATGTGGTGTTTGGTTTTCTGTTCCTGTGTTAGTTTGCTGAGAATGATAGCTTCCAGCTTCATCCATGTCCATACAAAGGACATGATCTCATTCCTTTTAATGGCTGCATAGTATTTCATGGTGACTATGTGCCACATTTTCTTTATCCAGTCTATCATTGATGGGCATTTGGGTTGGTTCCATGTCTTTGCTATTGCTGCAGTAAACATACATGTGTATGTGTCTTTATAGCAGAATGACTTATAATCCTTTGGGTATATACCCAGTAATGGGATCACTGGGTCAAATAATATTTCTGTTTCTAGATCCTTGAGGAATCACCAAACTGTCTTCCACAATGGTTGAATTAATTTACATTCCCGCCAAGAATGTAAAAGCGTTCCTGTTTCTCCACAGCCTCACCAGCATCTATTGTTTCTTGACTTTTTAATAATTGCCATTCTGACTAGCATGAGGTGGTATCTCATTGTGGTTTTAATTTGCATTTCTCTAATGACAAGTGATGATGAACTTTTCTTCATATGTTTCTTGACCGCATAAATGTCTTCTTTTGAGAAATGTCTGTTCATGTCCTTTACCCACGTTCTGATGGTTTGTGTTGTTTAAAATTGTTTAAGTTCCTTGTAGGTTCTGGATATTAGACCTTTGTCAGATGGATAGATTGCAAAAATTTTCTCTCATTCTGTAGGTTGCCTGTTCACTCTGTTGATAGTTTCTTTTGCTGTGCAGAGGCTCTTTAGTTTACTTAATCCCATTTGCCAATTTTGGATTTTGTTGCATTGCTTTTGCTGTTTTAGTCACGAAGTCTTTGCCCATGTCTATGTCCTGAGTGGTATTGCCTAGGTTTTCTTCTAAGTTTTTTATGGTTTTGGGTTTTACATTTAAGTCTTTAATCCAACTTGAGTTAATTTTTGTATAAGGTGTAAGGAAGGAGTCCAGTTTCTGTTTTCTGCATATGGCTAGCCAGTTTTTCCAGCACCATTTATTAAAAAGGGAATCCTTTCCCCCTTGCTTGTTTTTGTCAGGATTCTCAAAGATGAGATTGTTGTAGAAGTGTGGTGTTATTTATATTGTCTTGGCTATATGGGCTCTTTTTTGGTTCCATATGAAATTTAAAGTAGTTTTTTTCTAATTCTGCAAAGAAAGTCAATGGTAACTGAATGGGAATATCATTGAATCTATAAATCACTTTGGGCAGTATGGCCATTTTCACAATATTGATTCTTCCTATCCATGAGCATGTAATCTCAACACTTTGGGGGGCTGAGGCAGGAGGATCACTTTGAGGCCAGGAGTTCAAGACCAGCCTGGGCAACATAGCAAAACCCCATATCAACAAAAAACAATAATAATAAAATGCACTTCAGTGTATAGGCTTGGTTAGGCTGCTAACAGAATATGTCCCGCAGAACAAACCATCTACATCATGGAGGTATGTGTGTTTGTGTGTATTAGGGGTGGTAACAGGATACGTGGATTGTGGATTAAAAGCATTGGGCTTGAATTGTAGCTCCATTAATCAGGCAATTTATGTTACATTTTTTAATATATTAATAAAATTAACATTAGAGGGGTACTATGAAGATTAAAGGTGGTACTATTTGTAAAAACCTTGATACAATAATTGCACATAGAAAAAAACAAAATAGTCAATGTAACAGCACTCACATTACACTGACTATATGTAATGCAATGTCTATGAGCTTTGTATACATTAACATGTCAAATACAACAAACCTATGAGATGAGTACCATTATTATCTCTGTTTGACAGAAGACGAAACAGAGGCTCAGAGAGGTCAAGTCACACTACTCCAATTCTATACCATTACAATGTTTTAGAACTGAGATTAAACCCCAGACTCAAAGATTTTAAAATCTGCACCCAAGATTATCATCTCTATAAGAATAATAATAATAATCTCTTTATTATTACTACTATTATTATCATTATTATGTGGGAAAAAGTGTATGCTAACATGGAAGCTGATTTCATCAACTATGTAACTTCATATATTTATATATATATATTATTTAATTTATAGATATTAAATAATTGGATCTTGGACCAAATTGCCTATAAACAACCTCACCTGTTTTTCTTTTTGATGGCCTCATAAACTACTAGTGCAAGGTGCTGGAAAAAAAATGTAGATTGAAGCAGTAAAGTGCAAGACAAACAAAATGAAAAACCTAACCAAAGTTTAAATATTCTCTGAAGATACATAAATAATTGTAGTTTCTTATGTGTCTTAAAAGCAAACTAAGTAGGTCTTATCACACTTATGAAACTTTCTTATTTTTAAGTTATAGTATTAAGTATTGTAGCTATTGCCACCCAAAATACTTTTGTTAAAATGGTATCAGAGAGTAGGTCTGATAGATTACAAAGATTAAAATATAGCACTTGGGACATACTTATACTAAAAAACATTCATTGTACATGCGAAATTCAAATTGAACCAGGCATTCCGTATTTTATCCTAGAGTCAGAACACATGTAATTTAAACTTTAAAGATTGGTATATAGAGTGTTTATGAACCCTAACAATTATTAGAAGCTTGAGAAAAAAGGGTCCAGAAGGCTGTCTTTAAAATAGCTCTATATCTTGGTCTTATAGTGAAGGATATTCTCTCCATATTTCTAAAGTACAAATCAAAAATTATGAACAAAATTAGTATGATAAAGTGCTGCGCTTATTTATGCTTCTTTAAAAGAGAGCTCAACACACCAGATTAAAAGATAGGTTTTGAAACTCCTTTCCATAAATTTGTCTCAATCAGAGTAGGTCTTTCTGAACATTAAATTAAATGCCGTCAATTCCATGAGAGCCAACTTATCATCCTGAGACAGTCAACATAAAACTTTACCTATATAGAAATATCGCTGAAAGCAGTATTGTAGATCATGTGGCAATATAGATCACTGAGGAAGAAACAAATGAATCATTGGAGGAAAAAGGGCAGGGAGAAAGGACAGCAGCAGGGAAAATTCTTGATTTTGTCAATAAAAACAACTGCCTTGAATGTCATGTTTTCCACTGAAGCTGAAATTAGAACTAGGCTGGATGTCAACTGTGTGTTGCAAACAATTTTCTGAGCTTGTGACACACAGCAGGTTGTGTAGCTCTATTTTTCACTAGTGATCTATCATTTAGCCAGCGCAACTCCAAGCCAAAATTTTTATTATTGTGTGCCAGCCCTTCCAGTGGAGACAACACCTTGTTTAAAACACAAAAGAGCCACATTTGGGCTGTGTGTCAGGCAGCTGTTCCATTAGGAGAGGGTCTCATGCTGATAACCAACACAAAACCTTTGTCTAGCCTTTACAGGTTCTCATGTTCTGGCAGAAAGAAAATTCTTATTTTTAATGTGTGCGATAATGGGCTTAATGTTCATCTGGCAAAGCCCCACAAAGTTTTACACATTGACCATAAAAGGCAAGAACCGTGTCTTCACAACTCAATTACTTTTGCATTCTCACCATTATTAGCGGCATTCATATAATATATAGGATATTCTGCAGTTGTTTCCAGGCTATTTCCCTTTTAGAATCAGTGGAACATGTCTGACAGCAAAACAAAACATGAATCATGATAACGACTTTGTGCAACAATTGGTATTGTGATATCAAACATACATGATACAGTAATAGGAAAATTTTCATTTATTCAAGTTTATGCAAGTAATTCACGTGAAAAAAATCAAGCTGTCTTCCATAAAGGCAAATGTAATGAAGGAAGCATTTGAAAGTCAGGCTGTTTCTTATCTTCCGTCAATTAACAACTCATGATATTACAGACTTAAACACTTCTTTACAGAATGTTAGTCTAGTCTATTTTCCGCTATTTTTTTTTTGTCAACTTGCATATGGGAGATATTTTAGTCCATTACAACTATCACATTTTTAAAAATTACATGTGGGTGTATTTTGTACTAAAGAATACTAGGTTGTTGGGAGTGAGTGTATTTACTTATAATGACAGTGTTGCTATAATTTCACTGTCTAAACAAAATCTGTATATAAATCTAAAGGTGTGCCAAATCAACAAAAAGGAAAGTCCATTTGTCTACCAACTAGAGAAAGCAGGTAACAAAATGAGTTAAAACAGTATTTTCCCAGCATAGATTCCCTTCACACATCTGGTACTCTCTGTATGATCCCTAACCAGAGATTTTGTCCATTTTTTAATTTATATTATTTTTATTTGACAAATCATAATTGTGTTAAACTCAGGGGTATGATGTGAGGTTTTACTAAATGTATACAATGGTTTAATACTTGTATACAATTAAATCAAGCTAATTAACATATTCATCACCTCACTTGACATTTTTTGTGGTAATATATTTGAAACTTACTTATTTTAAAATATACAACACATTATTGACCATAGCCACCCTGCTGTGCAAGAAACACTGCCAATTTCTGCCCCAATATTTCTATCAGGTGAAAAGAAATATTCTGCACGGTTCAAAAACATCTAATAAGACAAAGTGCACAGGAGTGCTGACAGAAGTTCAGAGAATGACCAACTTGCTCCATTCACGTCCTGCAATGAGAACTGGTTAATTTGTCTGGTAAGGAGGGAAACTCGGGATAGAATACTACAGGGGAGAAATGCTCAGAAAAGGCCTTTTTTCTGAGTATAGAAAATAATTTAAGCTGCACATTATTTGGATTCATACAAAATTATCACTGGATATAATTATTACTGTAAAAACCAGTGCTGACTTTCAGTTAATTGTTTTACCTCTCTGGACTACCAAATCTTTACTAAAATATATTTTATGCAAAAATCTACAAGGTTAAAGAGAATGGGAGAAGACTGGGCAGGAACGAAATTTTGAAAGCTGGAAAACAGAAAGAAGAGTTGAATTTGAGTTTGCATGCCTGAGAAAACTGGACCTAAGCAGCAGAGACAAGGCACAGAAGCAAGCTGTTTCCTTGCACTGCATGGTCCTAAAGCAGTTGAGGAATAGGCTGCACTAGTTATCTCTGAATGAGAGGCAAAAGGTTCCAGGCGGTGGGGGGAAACAGAAGACTGAAAACTGGAGGAATGATTGAAATCTATGTAAGAAATTAGAACCCAGATCCCCTCCACTGCCCCATTCATCCGTTCTAGCAGAACACTAAAAATTTATCCTTAGGAGGGATTGAGCTGCAGAGTCTGGACTAAGAAAACCAGGAAAGGCTGAGGAATGCGAGGAATGTAATGAAAATGCAAATCAAACTTCTGGATAACATGAAAACTGAAAAGACAGTGGGAGGATGCTTTTAAAAATCTGAGTGGCAATGCTTTCTAACCTGGAATTCTACCCAACCAAACTGTCATTGCAGGCTTGATCTCAGGAAATTTATCTCCCACACACAAGTTCTCAGGAAGCTAATAAAAAAGGTAACCTACGAAAATAAGAAGGAGGGGTCCAGAAAACTAGAAACCCAATACCTGTTAGAAGTAAAAAATTCTAAGGATGATGGGAAAAGGAATTTTAGGAGAACAGCTATGCAGGAGACCTAAGAGCAATCAGCTCAGACTGGAGTAAGAGGACACACATCTCCAAAGAGGTGACTCTGCCAAGACGAATTTAACGTTTGAATGGACTGAAAGGAGATTTATCCTTCCATGGGGTAGAAACATAGAAAACTAAGCAAATAAGAAGGAGAGAGAGATTAGTAAGACTTAGAAAACAATCCTTCTTATTATGAAAAAATCTAATTATAGAGTATAATACCATTAGTGTATTACATTTATATAATCATGGAAATATAATCCTTGAATATTTAATGTAACCAAAAATTATGAGGACGATTGTATGTGAGGGAGACAATGGGTAAGATTGCTCAATCCTCATTTTCCAAAGTAAAATAAAAATCAATACATATCCTAAATGAAGAAAGCAATATGGGAATATTATTTAGAAATATGAACATTAAAAACAAAATAAACAACTAAAATAATTGAAAATGGCTGCCAAAGGGAAGCAAGAATGGTGCAGTGCAGGAGAAAGATAGGCAGGGGAACATTTTTCATAACAAGCTATGTAGAACTATTCACCTTTAAACTATGCATATATAAAACTATGATAAAGGTAAACATACAATGTTTAAAAGAACAATTAACTACTTAACAGAGCTTATTTAATTACCAATAGCCCACATTCACTGCTTACTAGGAGTCCTTCTAGAAATCCTAGTACTCTGCTCACAGTAAGAGCCTTAGTGAGGTTTTTATTTTTTTTAATTTTTTTTTTTATGATTCAGGAGGTATATGTGCAGGTTTGTTACACAGGTATATTGTGTGACGCTAGAGTTTAGGCTTCTAATGATCAAGTAGCCCAAGTAACAAACATAGTACTTGATAGGTAGTTTTTGGACCCTTGGCCCCTTCTCTCCCTGTCCCCGTTTGAAATCCTTAATATCTATTGCTTCCCTCTTTGTGTCCACGTGTACTCAATGTTTAGTTCCCACTTAGAAGTCAGAACATGCTGTATTTGGTTTTCTGTCTCTGTGTTAATTCACTTAGGATAATGTCCTCCAGCTGCATCCATGTTGCTGCAAAGGACAGGATTTTGTTATTTCTACAACTGCACAGTATTCCTTGGTATATATGTACCACACTGTCTTTATCCAGTCCACCATTGATGGGCACCTGGGTTGATTCCAGGTTTTTGCTATGGTGAATAGTGCTGAGATAAACATGAGTGCAGGTGTCTTTATGGTAGAATGATTTATCTTCCCTCAGGAATGTACCCAGTAATGGGATTGCTGGGTTGAATGGTAATTCTATTTTTAGTTTTTTGAGAAATCCTTCATGAGATGTGAAATTATGAATATTTTATTTAACAAGAGCCAGGCACGGTAGTGTGCACTTATAGTTCAGCTACTCAGGAGGATAAGGTGGGGGTATCCCTTGAACCCAGGAGTTTGAGTTAGCCTGGGCAATATAGCAAGACCCTATCTTTAAAAATATTAAAAGAGAGAGATGGAGAGAGGATAACAGTTCTCACCTACAAGAGAGGGCAAAACCCTGAGGGTAGGGATGTAACACTCACTTAATGAACAAAATTTCCTATTTCTCAATATATGTACATTGCTTGAGTATCTGCCAGAGTGGATTGTGACTTTTATAAGGAATAGAGCTGTGTCTATGTCATTTCTTTCTTTATCTTCAGCACCAAATACAGCATGGCACAAAAACATCATCACAAATTAAATTAATTAATTGACACATATTGGTTTAATACAGAATACGGGATATCAAATAAAATAGTCATTTCACTAGATGAAGTGTGATAAAGTTACTACAGCTACATTAAGTGATACAGCTCACTATTTGGCATCACCAAATAAATGTGGATGTAATTATTACAGTCTAAGAAGCCCTGCTTAGAAATATTCTAGTCAGACAAATACCACATGATCTCACTCATATGTGGAGACTAAAAAGTCAATCTTGTCGGGCAGTGGCTCTCATTTGTAATCCCAGCTATGTTCCTGAGGCCAAGAGTTCAAGATGAGCCTTGGTAACATAGCAAGACCCCTGGCTTTTGGTAGAGCAGCTGTGCTCTGTTGGGGATCCTTTTAGCCCCTGATCAGTTTGGGCTCACCAAGGCCCACAGGCCAGACTGACTGAGATGCCGGAACAGCAAAGGTCAACAATACCTTATTATGCATATGCTCTTTTTTAACCTTCCAATTTATAAGAACATTTTAAATTTAAAAATTAATTATTTTAATGGGCAAGTAATTATATGTATTCATGGGGAACTGTTAAAAGAAAAACAGAAAACAACAAAAACAAAAAACCCACAAAAACCCCATCCAAAGGTCAGCAACCTCAAAGATTGAAGGCAGATAAGCCCACAAAGATGAGAAAAAAATCAACAGAAAAACACTGAAAACTCAAAAAGCCAGAGTTCCCCTTTTCCGCCAAATGACTGCAACACTCCAGCAAGGGCTCAAGCCTGGGCTGAGGCTGAGATGGCTGAAATGAAAGAAGTAAGTTTCAGAATATGGATAAAAACAAACTTCACTGAGCTAAAGGAACATGTTATAACCCAATGCAAAGGAGCTAAGAATCATGATAAAAGAAGTCAGGAGCTGACAGACAAAACAGTCATTTTAGAGAGGAACAAGGCCAACCTGATAGAGCTGAAAAACACACTACAAGAACTTCACAATGCAATCACAAGTATTAATAGCAGACTAGACTGAGGGGAGGAAGGAATCTCAGACCTGAAAGACTATTTTTCTGAAATAAGACAGGCAGGCAAGAATAGAGAAAAAAGAATGAAAAAGAACGAACAAAACCTCTGAGAAATATGGGATTATGTAAAGACACCAAATTTATGACTGATTGGGGTACCTGAGACAGGAGAATGAAACCAATTGGGAAAACATACCTCAGGATATCATCCAGGAGCACTTCCCCAATCTAGCAAGACAGGCCAACATTCAAACTCAGGAAATCCAGAAAACCCCAGCAAGATATTCCATGAGAAAATTATCCCCAGGACACATAATCATCAGATTCTCCAAGGTCAAAATGAAAGAAAAAATGTTAAGGTCAGCCAGAGAGAAAGGCCATCGGACTAACATCAGACCTCTCAGCAGAAACCCTATAAGCCAGAAGAGATAGAGAGCCAATATTCAACATTCTTAAAGAAAAGAATTTCCAACCAGTTTCATATCCAGCCAAACTAGGCTTTATAAGTGAAGGAAAAATAAGATTCCTTTCAGACAAGCAAATGCTGAGGGAATTCATCACCACCATGCTTGCCTTGCAAAAGCTCTTGAAGAAAGCACTAAATATGGAAAGGAAAAACTGTTACCAGCCACTGCAAAAACACACTAAAGAGCAAAGACTAAGGACACTATGAAGGAGATAAATCAACAAGCCTGCAAAATAACTAGCTAGCATCATGATGACAGGATCAAATTATCACATGACAATACTAACTTTTAATGTAAATGGGCTAAATGCCCCCAGTTAAATGGCAAGCTGGGTAAAGAACTAACACTCATTGATATGCTGTCTTCAAGAGACCAATTTCATGTGCAAAGGCATACATAGACTCAAAATAAAGGGACGGAGGAAAATTTACCAAGCAAATGGAAAACAGAAAAAAGCAGGGGTTCTAATCCTACTTTCTGACAAAACAGACTTTAAACCAATAAAGATCAAAAAAGACAAAGAAGGGCATTACCTAATGTTAAAGGGTTCAATTCAACAAGAAAAGCTAAATATGTATGCAGTCAATACAAGAGCACCCAGATTTATAAAGCAAATTCTTAGAGATCTTCAAAGAGACTTAGACACCCACACCATGATAGTGAGAAATTTTAACACCACACTGACAATATTAGACAGTTCATCAAGAAAGAAAATTAACAAAGATATTCAGGACCTAAATTCAGCTCTGCATCAAGTGGACCTGATAGATATCTACAGAACTCTCTACCCAAAAACAACAGAATGTACATTCTTCTAATCACCACATGGCACCTACACTAAAATTCATAACATAATGGGAAGTAAAACACTCCTCAGCAAATGCAAAAGAACTGAAATGACAGCCTCTCAGACCACAGCACAATCAAATTAGAACTTAAGATTAAGAAATTCACTCAAAAACATACAACTACATGGAAATTGAATAAAAAGAAATTCACAAGGAAAAAAAAGCAAACAACCCCATTAAAAAGTGGGCAAAAGACATGAAGAGACACTTCTCAAAAGAAGACATAGACAGAGCCAACAGACATATGAAAAAAAAGCTCAGCATCACTGATCATTAGAGAAATGCAAATTAAAACCACAATGAGATACCATCTAACAACAGTCAGAATGGCTATGAATAAAAAGTCAAAAAATAACAGATCCTGGTGATGTTGTGGAGAAAAAGGAACACTTATACACTGTTGGTGGGTTGTAAATTAGTTCAACCCTTGTGGAAGACAGTTTGGTGATTCCTTAAAGACCTAAAAACAGAAATACCATTCAACCCAGCAATCCCATTACTGGATATATACCCAAAGGAATATAAATTCTTATATTATAAAGATACATGCATGTGTATGTTCATTGCAGCACTGTTTACTATAGAAAAGATGTGGAATCAACCTAAAGCCCATCAATGTTAGACTGGGTAAAGAAAATGTGGTACATATACACATTGGTATACTATGCAACCATAAAAAGGAACAAAATAATGTCCTTTGCAGGGATGTGGATAGAGCTAGAGGCCATTATCCTTAGAAAACTAATGCAGGAAAAGAAAACCAAATACCATGTGTTCTCACTCATAAATGGGAGAAGAAAGATGAGAACACATGGGCAAATGAGGGGAGAACAATACATCCTGGGGCCTGTCAGAGTGTGGGGGGTGGGTGGAGGGACAGCATTAAGAAGAATAGCTAATGGATGCTGGGCTTAATTCCTGGATGACGGGATGATCTGTGCAGCAAACCACCATGGCACACGTTTACCTATGTAACAAATCTCTACATCCTTCACATGTATCCCTGAACTTAAAATAAAAGCTGGAAATGAAAAAAAAAAAATCTATTTTTAAATGAGCAAAAGACCTGAATAGGTCTTCTGCTTTCTGAAAAGAAAGACACACCTGAATAGGTCTTTTCTTTCTGAAAAGAAGACACAAAAATATGTTAGGAAATCAAACAATGCAAAAGTCAGAAAAGAAATAAACTAATTTTAGAAAAGGCAAAAGACTTGACTAGACATTTATCAAAAGAAGACATCCAAATGGGCAGAAGGTATATGAAAAACTGCTCAACACCACTAATTATCAGAGAAACGAAAATGAAAGTCATAAAAGGATATCACCTCAAACCTGTTAGAATGGTTATTATCAAAAAGACAAAACATGTTAAGTATTGTTGAGGATGTGGAGAAGAGGTAATGCTTTTACTTTGTTGGTGGTAAGGTAAAGCTGTATAGCCATTATGAAAAGTGGTTTGGAGGTTTCTCAAAAACTTAAAAATAGAACTGCCATATGATCCAGCAATTCCCCTTCTGGGTATATGCCCAAAGGAAACAAAATCAGTATCTTGAAGAGACATCTGCATTCGCATGTTTATTGCAGCATTGTTAACAATAACCAAGATATAGATTTATCCTAAATGTCTATCAACAAATCAATGGATTAAAAAAATGTGGTATATGAATGCCATGACATATCATTCAGCCTTAATAAAAGGAATAATCCTGTCATTTTTTCAAACATGGATTAATTTGGATAATATTATGCTAGGTGAAATACACCAGACACAAAAGACAAATGCTGCATAATCTCTCTTACGTATGGAATCTAAAAACCTAGAACTCATGACACAGAGTAGAATGGTAGTTGAGCATAATTAACAATACTGTATTGATGGTGAATACAGTTAATAATACTATATTGTATACTTGAAATTTTCTGAGAGTCAATCTTAAAGGTTCTCACCACACACACATACACAAATGGTAATTATGTGAAGTGATAGACATGTAAATTAGCTTGAATGTGGCAATCATTTCACAATGTATGTATATCAAAATATTATGTTATATACATTAAGTACATATAATTTTTATTTGTCAATTATATGTCAATAAAGTTAGAAAAAATTCTAACAAAAAAGGATATATTGTTAATCTCAAGTAAAAGTTAATTTTTTACAGATTACTCATTTTATTGATACATAATAATTCTACATATTTGTGGGGATCATGTGATATTTTGCTACATGCATACACTGATGAAATAAGGGTAACTGAAATAGCCATCACCTCAAACAATTATTATTTGTTTGTGCTAGGATTATTCCAGAGCTTCTTTTCCAATTGTTTTGAAATATACAACTGTAGTCACCCTACTGTGCAATCAAACATTAGAACTTACTCTTTCTATCTAACTGTATGTTTGTACCCATTAACCAACTTCTCTTCACACCCCCCCCCCCACCCTACCCACACACTCTTCCCAGCCTCTGGTAGCCAGCATTTTACCCTCCACCTCCATGAAATTACCTACTTTAGCTCCCACATAGGTGTGAGAATGTGCAATATTAGTCTTTCTGTGCCTGGCTTATTTCACTTAACATAATGACCTCTAGTTCCTTCCAGGTCACTGCAAATGACAGGACAGTAAAAGTCAATTGTGAGATATTTGCTGGAAGTATGACAACAGTATTTTACTTTATGGTCAGTTTTATGTTATCAACAAGTCTTAAATTCGATATACTAACATTGTTTCTCTCATCAGTTGTTTAGACCTCCTTTGTATAAGTTTAAGGAAATACATTTTTAAATGTTTTGTGATAGAAACAAAGTTTTTCAATATTTGTGTCTCAGTCAAAATCATGCTAATTCAGTATATATGCTTGCATCTGTTCTATTTGACAGTGAAGGTGTATATTTCAGAGGTTATCCGTACAAAAAACAAACAAACAAACAAAACACCCGAATAACTGCTTTCTGAGGGAGGATCCAGAATTATATGCCTCTATTTAGGGAAACAATTGAAACAATTATTTCTTTAATCTGAGGACTAACGTCTACTGGTTGTGGCATTTTTAGCCCCTTTCCTTCAAACTTAACCAAAAACATTGATGACATTTAAATATAAGAATGCATACAATGACACATTAATAGCCTTGATGTTGATTGTGCTTTTTTTAAAGCAAACTTTTAATTGAAGTAAAACACACGTTTTTAAGATGCACAAATTCTAAATGCATAGATGAAATTTTTACAAAAGAAACACATCCTGCACCTAAATCAAGAGAGATAATGTAACTAGTACACCAGTAGCCGCCACATAACTTCTCCCAGTCACCCCCACTACCCTCTTTCCAGGAAAGAATCATTCTGAATTCTAACGTCAGAGGTTAGTTGAGCCTGTTTATGAAGTTTTATCTTTATATAAATGGAATAACAAGGTGTACTTTTGTATGTGTCTGCCTTTTTTCAACATAATGCTTGTGAGATTTATCAGCATTCTTTCATGGAATTATAATTTGTTGTAAAATGTTGCACCTTCGTTATTATTTACCTTAAAATATCTTCTACTTTGCACCGTTTCTTTTTTGACTTCTTGTTTATTTATTAGTATGTGGCTTAAATTTCAAGCAGTTTGGGATTTTCTAGTTTATTTTTTGTCCTGATAGCTAGGTTTTTTACACCAAAATAAAATTACATATTTCTAATTATTTCAGTATTTTGAAATTTGTTGATATTTGCTTTGACTCACCATATGGTCAACTGGTCAACTTTTTTTTTTTTTTTTGAGACGGAGTCTCACTCTGTCCCCCAAGCTGGAGTGCAAGCTCCACCTCCCAGGTTCACACCATTCTCCTGCCTCAGACTCTTTTGTAAATGTAATATTTTTGTTTGAAAAGGATTTTTATTCTGTCTTATTAGATACAGTTTTCTATGTATGTCAAAAAAGTCAATTTTGCTCATTGGTTTTTCAGGTCTTTTATAACTTTATTGATTTTATTTTTGCTTATCTTAAGTATTTAGAGAGTTGCTTTAGTCTCTTAATTGTGGATTTTTCTGTTTTTCCCTTTATTTGTATCAGTGTGTGCTGTGACATTGAGCACATAGAAATTTAAAGCCTTATGCTTTGCCACTTATTTGATCCTTTTGCCAATAGTAAATGTCCCATTTCATCTCTAAAAATGCATTTCTATTAATGTTTATCTTATATACTCCATTTTTGTCAATGACTGCAAAGTACATGTATTTATTTTATTTTTAAGTTAATCTGTCCCTTATATTTATGGTTTTTTGAATATAAGAAGCACATAGTCATTAAATTTTATTTTTCAACTAAGTTTGATAATCTCAGTTTTTTACTTGAAGCATTGAATCCATTTACATGTAATGAAATTACTATATAGGTAATGAAATTACATGTAATGAAACTACTACTACTATATATAGTAGTTTATATGTATTATCTTATTTGTTTCCATTTAATCCAACTGTTTTATATACCACTTTCTTCTCTTTTCTCACCACCTTTTGGACCAATCAAATATTTCAATTATTATATCTTCTTCAGCTCATTAGTTTTATATTATTTTTAAATCATTTGAGTGATTACACTATAAAATATGTCAGGTATCACTGACTGATTTCAGGCTATTACAAATGTTTTTCTACATTTTTCCTGATAACGTTATCTTAAAACACTTTAATTAAATTCACCCATCCCATTTTTATGTGTTACCACTCTCATGCATTTTAATTGTACATGATTTTTAAATCCTAAAGATTATCATTTTATATAATCAATATTAAATTATATTTTCCATCCATTCTTTTTTTTCTGTGTTCAAAATCTAGCAAATACCCTTCATTTCCATGTTTCTGTCTGGGATCACTTTCTTTCTGCGTAAAGAACTTCTGTTAATTTTTAACCTTAAGGCATGCTGCTTATGGTATTCTCCCAAGTTTGATTTTTCTAAAAAATATTTTTTAACTATATTTTTCTTGGGATAGAATTCTAAGTTGGAAGTGTGTTTGTTT
The DNA here is from genome assembly GCF_028878055.3 of Symphalangus syndactylus. Classification (NCBI taxonomy): domain Eukaryota; kingdom Metazoa; phylum Chordata; class Mammalia; order Primates; family Hylobatidae; genus Symphalangus; species Symphalangus syndactylus. Next base: position 85,864,844 of record NC_072433.2, read on the forward strand.
GTTTCAGCACTTTAAAGTTGTCACTCCATTCTCCCCTGTTCCTGTTGTTACTGTTGCACCTTTGAAGGTTGAGTGCCTTTTTTCTCAAGCTGCTTTTCTTCTTCTCTTTGGTTTTTGGCAGTTTTATTTCTATGTGTCTAGTTAATTTTTGTGACCTGTTTGGGGTTCACAACTCTTCTTGAATCTGCAAGTTAATGTTTTTCATTAATTTTGGAGGGGGGATATTGTCTCTTTTGATGTTGCTTCTGTCTCTTTTCTCTCTTCTCTTTTCAGTATTTCAAATAAATACATGTGTTTTAGAACTTTCAATTGTGGTCCATATGCACCTAATGATTATCTGTGTACTTCACTTCTTTTTCTGTTGGTTTTAGCTTATGTATTTTCTTAGCTTATAGGTAGCTCCTCAATCCTATCTTCTACTCTTCTAATCTGCTACCAAATTCATCTGAGTTCTTAATTCTCCTCATTGTACTTTTCAGTTTGACAATTTCCAGTTGATTCTTTTTGTAGAGCTTAATTATCCAAGCAGGTTTTTTTTATCTTTTCTTCTATTTTATCTCCTTTCATCCATTTCTTCAACCTGTGAGTCAGTTACTGTAAAGTCATTTATTAATTATAATATCTCGGTCATGTTTGGATCTATTTTCATTTTCTGTTGTTTCTCTTGATTACAATTCATAATAGTCACCTTTGCATTGACTGAACTGAGTCGTGGCTGGGTTTCAGCTTTGAAAAGGCTCAATCTTCCTCTGTTCATATGAGAAGTTCTCCAGGGGTTTCATCTGAGAGCATGGTACATTTGCTGTGTCCCCTCTCCCTAGAAAGTCCTAAAGTCTAATCATTATCTCCTCAGCAGTCTGAGACTAACAAAAATTCAGCTCTTCTTTTCAGATTTCTCTGTTTGTGTTTTCAGCCTCTATCACTGCATAGTTTCTAAATTTGGCAAATAATTTGAGGGTGAAGCAGCCCCATTCTCCTTTAATCTCCAATTTTCTCACTCTGTTCTTTTGAGTCCATCATAAGCCCTGCTCTTTTCTCTGATATCAGTTTTTCTGTTTGGTATATAACCATTGTATTCATCTTCTTGCCTACACCAAGGATTCTTATATGCACCCGGGGAAAAGCTAGCTGCAGAATGTTAGACTGCCTCTCCATGATTTTCCCTTCTCTGGAATATTAACTCTTCTAGTTCTTGTTGCTTCAGCAGTTCTCTGATATAAGCCTTTAATAAATTATTTTTATATTTGATTAATTCATTCTAGTTGTTGTTTTATATTTGGTCCCCTCCTAGCATTGGTGTGCCATAGCCCCTCCATCCTATCTAGAAGCTTATAATTTTATTTTATTTTCACAGAGAGAATAATTTTTCTTTAAAAACAAAAGTATACCTTCAGTTAGTTCTAGGTACAAGAGGATCAAAGCAGTGTTTCTATTTAAAATTATTATTATTTTTGAGACAGAATCTTACTCTTGTTGCCCAGGCTGGAGTGCAGTGGCGCGATCTCGGCTCACCGAAACCTCTGCCTTTTGGGTTCAAGCAATTCTTCTGCCTCAGCCTTCCCGGGTAGCTGGGATTACAGGCATGCGCCAACATGTCCAGCTAATTTTGTATTTTTAGTAGAGATGGGGTTTCTCCATGTTGGTCAGGCTGGTCTGTTGATCCGCCCACCTCAGCCTCCCAAAGTGCTGGGATTACAGGCATGAGCCACCGCTCCCGGCCTTAAAATTTTTTTTTATTGGAATGTCTTCTCAATAACAGGTGCTATTTTTAAAAGTGAGTAGAACAAAAGAATTAGAAATATCTGAGAATATTGACTTTGCTGTCAAAATTTTATTCATTTTATATAGGAATCTGTTTTTTAATAAAATGTGGCTGAAGATATTGACTTGGGTGATGCATTTTTACATCCCAAAATCTACTCAATGAGACCATAATAAAATATAATTCGTAACAAAAATATGCCAATCAAAAAAATTTAACAAACATAATATCAAATTGATTGTTACTCACGGTAGAATTGAGACAAAATTAACACACTGCTAATAATTCTTGTTTTTGTATCAGCAATACTGAGCTATTCCTCAGACTGGTGAAGGAAATAGTAGGATTCTAGACCATTTAGAAGTTTCCAGGGCAATGGATCATGCTGCATGCATCTTCTTCTGTCAAAAGGCAAAGCGTAAGATATTCTTGGGCCTCATGGCCTATTGAAACCCATTGTGCATTGTTTCAAAAAAAATTCAAGATGTCTTACAAAAATAGCAATTGAAAATTGTGTTATAAAGAGTGGAAGCTCTCAGGGCAAAGAAACAATAAAAAGAAGATAATTAGATGAAGCTAGGGATAAAGTAATATTCACTATTAGGGTCAATATAAGTGAGCCATGCAGTATATTAATTGCCATGCTTCATTTAGACAAATAACTTAATCACTTTGTCTCCTTTATTAAGATACTGCTCAACCAATCAGTTGAAATACACAATCAAAAGATGTTTCATTTCACTGGGTTCGAAAAAACAGATTCCTAAATAAACTGGGAGGTGATCTTTATGATTATGTCCAACATCATGATTTTATGACTCAGGCCAATTATAAGGCAAGTGGAATTAACACCGGTAAGATTTGCTATGAAGGACTTTCTGTTCCATATGGATTTCTTCTACTACAAAATCTCCTTCTTCCCAGACCATTTCTACATTGTACAATCTATTATGCCAGGGGCTGGCAAACATTTTCTGTCTTTACAGAAAATGACCCAATAGTGAATATTTTGGACTTCAAGGGACATATGGTCTTCCAGAATTACCGAACTCTGCCATTGTATCAAAAACAGCTATGGATGATACATTAAAAAATGAGTGTGACTGTACTTCATAATAAATACAACTTTATTTACAAAAGCAGACAAAGGCTGAATTTGGTCCACAGGCATTGTTTGCCAACCTCTGCTTTAGACTAAGATTGTGTTTCACAAAATGTTCCACAGTACTCCAAGCACAGATGCCCCCGAAGCCTACCTCAAAATGTCTTTAATACCCTGTATTTTATTCTTAAAAGCCATTATAATCGTTCATTCTACTTTATAATAATAAAATTCAATAATAATATACAGATATTTCAAGTTTTTCACGTTATAAACTAAAATGTTTGCTACTGGTATAGTAAAAAAATTGTTCTTGCTATAAGAGAGGGCTGGCCTTTCCTCTCAGCTTCTGGGAGGTACCTTATGTCATACTTCGTTAGAAGTGTCTTTGCTTGGGTGGGGACTCTCCAGGCCAGGAAGACCAACCATGTGATTTAGGCTGGGGGCTTGAGGTCACACATTCTCAGTTAACTTAGATACTGAGTTTTACTGTGTGGGCAGTCAATCAATCATATCTATGCAGTGAAGCCTCAGTAAAAACTCTAAACTTTGAAGTTTATGTGAGTGTCCCTGTTTGGCAATACTCTATGCATATGACCACCCAGCAATTCCAGGAGAATAAGTCATCCAGACTCCATAGGAGAGGACAACAGAAGCTTCACATTTGGGATCCTACCAGACTCTGCACTATGTGTATCTTCCTTTGGTCAATTTTAATCTGTATCCTTTCCTGTAACAAGCAATAACGATCACTATGACAACTTTTAGTGAGTTCTTCAAGCCCTTCTTTTGAATTACCGAACCTGAGGTGGTTTGGGGAGTCCTCCCAAACTTGCAGTTTACTGTCGAAATGAAGGCTGTTTGTACAGAACTGTGCCCTCATACGTTGTAGTTTGGCTAACTCCAGGCACTTCTATATTATTCTGTGCTTTATTCTGCCTCTGGTTTATCCCATCTTATATCTGGCAATTCACAAAGCCTAGTTGAGAAGTAGAGGATAATGAAAATTAAGATCCCTAGTAAATACATACCTGTGGTTTAGAAAGATAATGCCTATTACCAATTTAGCATTCCTAATTATTAACTTTAACTCAAATCACACCATCAGAAGGCTCTAAAAGATGGTTCCTGACTCTTGCCTACCAATTTCAGTGAACCACCAACAAGCCCAGGGCAATGGGTTATAAGTAACCACCCATTCATTTACAGTTAGTTGAGACATCTTAATAATCTGATTTCAATATGCACCAATATTTTGATGAAGCTATTAAAAATATAAACATTTTAGCAGCCATCCATGTACGACTCTCCACAAAATTTAATTAGCCTCAATGTATATTAACTCTTCAGATCTATGTGATATGTTGTTGCAGTCAATTTGGGGCACCATATTTTAAGGGAGTTATAATATAAACTAAACTGTACACCAAAGAGAGTGCAGAGGAGGGTTAGTAAATTTAAAACACATCTAAAAAATTGAAAATACTGGGAATGGCAAAGATGAGACATTTGTGAATAATAGCAGTCAGCAAATAAAAGATGATTTTGTAGAAGAGGAAGTTAATTATTTTCTCCATTCCTCTGCAGAACAATAAAAGAACAAAGATGAATAAGTGAAAATAAAAAGAATTATCCATTTTAGATCAAATTTCTAAACATCTTTTAACCATCTAGAACCTTCCAACAATGGAATGTGCTGCTTTATGAAGCTACACTCTTTTTTTCATTGAAGGTATTCAAGCAGAGTCTGAATTATCTCCATTGCATGACATATTCATTAAATAAATATTTATAAAGGACATATTATGTCCAAGGCCCAATGCTAAGACTATGGGAGTAGCAAAGATGAATCAGACTAAATTCTTCCCAGATAGTGGAGGTAAGACTTGAACTAAATAATCAGAATACAAGGTAGAAGAAAAAGTGTCCTTAGAGATGTACAGCTAAAGCTGTATAGGAATGAAGAGGAGGGAGGCATGACTTTCAGTTCACGGATGTTGGAGAAGTGTTTTCTCCACTGCAATCTATTCCCGACAGAGCATCAAAAACTCTGTTCATATCACACCCTTGTTCAAACTCTTCAACAGATTTTGTAACACATAGAATAAATACAGAATTGTGTTTATTGTATTGGCTTCTAAAATCGGATGTAATCTGGCTTCTGCCTACATCCCCAGTCTCATGCACCCGCCACAGCAGTCTTTCTGATTCTGTAACACGCCCAACTCATTCCTTCTAAGACCTTTCCATTTGTCATTTGTCAGCTCATCTGCTGAATGCTTCAGTCCCAGATCTTGGTGTGGTTGGTGATTTCTTACTTTCTAGTTTTCAGCTTCCATTCCATTTCCTCTATCAGGCCATCCTGGACCACCCTATCTCAATTAGCTGAGGGTGTCTTCCTTTATCCTCCATCTCTCTAGAGTTATTACCATTTTATTTTCTTCCTAGTACTACCAAGATCTGATATTGTCCTTGCTCTTCTTCATTTATTTATAAGTTGCCTGTCATCTGGGTCTACCAACTACTACTTAACAAGAGTAAGAATTTGTAGATCTTGTTTGCTCCTGTTTTTCCAACATGCAGATTAGAACATATAATAAGCATTCAGTAAATACTTGTTAAAGGTTGACTGAATGAAGAGTTTTTTGCACAGGATAGGAGTTTAGACAAGAACCAAGATTCTTTAACTCTTTCTAACTTATATTTTGTGAAATGAGTCTCAATGTGATAAGTCTCAATGACAATGTCTCTCAGCCAGGTCACCCCATTTGATCACCTCTAGAGTTCTGGGCATTGCTTTTCTCCTGCTCTACAGATACACTCTCCAACTTTCAGGCTCAAAGGAAGAGGTATCCTTAAGTGATTCTTTTCTGAGTCTTTCTGAATCATGATTAACTTTTTTTTCATACATTACTAACATCTTTTCTAACAGGTCATACTTTTTTATAAGTTCTTTTGGTATTATTTTCTACTTGCTTTTGTTTGATAGGGATGTAAGATAGCCTATGTCAGTGCTATTCAATGAAACAATGCAAGCCACAGTTGTAATTTTCTAGTAGCCACATTAAAACGTAGTAAGAAGAAGAATAAGCAAATATTTCCCAAAATGTTCAGGCAAGCATATTACCACTGCAAACAGATCTTTCACTACAAAGTTTTTCTCTTATTTTCAAATTTATGTGTATGTATGTATGTGTGTGTGTGTGTGTGTGTGTGTGTGTATGGGTATATATATATGTATAGTGGTGTCTCAACTGCATCAGAAATAAAGATAAGACTACAGAAAGAGAAAAAAGTGGTAAAAAGAAAAAAGCTGAAATTACTTTTAGTAATATATTTCAGTTTAACCTAATATGTCTAAAATATTATCACCACAACACGTAATCTATAAAAATTGTTAATGACATATGTTACATAAAGTTGTTTAATGGAAAATTATTTTGTGATGCTTCAATGTTAATATTTAAAGCAGTTAAAATTCAATAAAATTAAAAATTCAATTCCTCAGTCACACTAGCCATACCTCAAGTGCACAGTTAACCATGTATGGCTAGTAGGTACACACGCTATCTGATTAAACGATAGACACACTGGTGCAGGAACTTGTACCTTCAACTATTCAAAGCATTCAGTAGTTAACTTTGTAGGTAGGTAAATTAATGAATTGGACACTCTTTACTTTTTAATCAACAAATGAGAAAACATAAATGAATTATTTACATTGTTTATACAAATTTGTATTGAATTACTGGCATTGGGAATTGGCATTAATAAAAGCAGAAACAGCACTAGAAAGTAAAAATACTGGTAAGATTAATGAATGTCTTGAGACTATGCTTGTATTAGTCAGTTTTCATGCTGCTGATAAAGACATATCCAAGACCGGGAAGAAAAAGAAGTTTAATTAGATTCACAGTTCCATATGGCTGGGGAGGCCTTGGAACCATGACGGGATGTAAAAGGCACTTCTTACACGGCAGTGGCAAGAGAAAATGAGGAAGATGCAAAAGCAGAAACCCCTGATAAAACCATCAGGTCTCATAAGACTTATTCACTACCACAAGAACAGTATGAGGGAAACTGCCCCCATGATTCATATTATCTCCTACTCGGTCCCTCCCACAACACGTGGGAATTATGGGAGTACAATTCAAGATGAGATTTGGGTGGGGACACAGAGCCAAACCATATCAATGCTGTTGTGGTAAAAGTAAATGTTTCCTATGAATAAAGCAAACTTCAATCATGGGGAGAATTATCTCAGGGCTGTCCTAAGCCTCTGAAGATTGTGTTTCTTTTCTTACGCATGCTAGAAGCTCTGTTATGCACAGTGGGAGAGAGCTGTAGAAAAGGCTGCCACCTCCCCTTTGTGATAAGAATAATCTCTTACCACTCCTGCATCCTTGCTTTCATGTGAGCCTCTATTACAAAAAAAAATTATAAAATAAATAAATTTGTACATGCATATATACATACATAAATAGAAGAGGAAATGAAGGAAAATAAAAATTAAAGTAGAATAATAAAATAACATTTCAAAGGAAATTAATAAAATATTCTAAAACCTAATGAGATAACCACAAGAATTTTAAAACAAAAAGAGCTTAAACACATTTGATTTTTTTTTAAGCCACAAAAAACTTGAATAACCAAAATAAAGAAATCAAAACTTTTTAAAACTTGAAAGGAGGTTGATTGTGGTGGCTCATGCCTGTAGTCCCAGGACTTTGGGAGGCCAAGGTGGGTGGATCACCTGAGCTCAGGAGTTCAAGACAAACCTGGCCAACATGAGGAAAACCCATCTCTACGAAAAATACAAAACTTAGCCAGGTGTGGTGGTGCATGCCTATAGTCCCAGCCACGCAGGGGGCTGAGGTGGGAGGATCATTGAGCCTGGGAGGTTGAGGCTGCGGTGAGCCATGATCACACCACTGTATTCCAGCCTGAGCAACAGAACAAAACCCTGTTTCAAAATATAAAAACAAAAAAAGGAGAGAGAGAGAGAGAGGAAGAAAATATAAACCTTAGGACTGTGGGAAAAAACAAAAATATTAAATAAAAATAAGACTATTTCCATCATAATAATAGTTTCCATTTATTCAGCACCTACCATGTGCCAGGCACCATATTAACTCCTTTTTCTACAAAAAATCCTGGGTAATATTTTCATTTTAGAGATGATGAAATTAGGACTCAGAAGCTATCAGCAATTCACACTGCAAAGTAGAAGAACTAAAATTGGAAAGTGAGAATATTCAGCTGTGTTTTTTCTAAATAGATTTTTTTTAAGAAATGTATATTTTATTAAAGGATGGTGCCATTGTTTAAAGTATGTATGTGTCACCCCAAAATTCATAAACTGAAACTTAAATTCTGATGTGATAGTGTTTATTAAGAGGTAGGGACTTTAGAAGGTGATTAAATCTTGAGGGTGGAGCCCTCATCAATTAGGTTAGCGACCTTATAAAAGGGTTGGCGGGAACTGGCTAGGCTCCTTTTGCTCTTCTGTCACTTGTACCATGTGAGGACACATTCAAGGAACCATCTTGGAAGCGGAGACCAGGCCCTCATTAGACACTGAATCTGCTCACTCCTTGATCATGGACTTTCAGCCTCCAGGACTGTGAGAAATAAATTTCTATTCTGTATAAATGATCCAGTCTCAGGTATATTGTTACAGGAGCATGAAAACACTAAGACAGATGGCTTGACTTTTAAAGAGGTAGAAACAAAAACGTATATTATGAGAAAATAATTTCTACCCTCACAGTCCCTTCCATGCACAGGGACTGTGCTAAAATGATTGCAGCCCTGGCAAAGAGGTAAGTCCTAGTCAGGCAGAGGTCCTTGCTCTTTTCTGAGGCTCTAGGACATACAAATGTATGAGAATATCTTTACACCTGCTCACTAATGCCTACTCAGTCCTTCTCTAACATTTCTGCCGTTTTTACAATTCTGCAAATGTACAGGAAATGTTTCCTCAGATTTGTACCTTATTTTGTATGGCCATACCTGTCTTAAAAAAAAAAATAGGTGTTTGTGGCATAGTATAGAGAACAATGTCTTACAGGAGACAGGGGTGAATTTTAGTCTCAATTCCATAAGAATGTTGATGGGACCCCTCTAGTCACAGCAGGAATTCAGAAAGTTCCTTTTCATCAACCCTCACTGGAAAGGCAATTTGAAATGTAATCCTCAAATTGGTTTTTGGATATAAGCAGGATAAAAATTATAAGTAAATTGAAAATAAATAACTCATGAACAGTAAGCTGTACTCTTAGAAATTGTAAAATGAGATTCTTAAGTACTAACCTTAGCCTTTGCTAATTGGTAAGAAAGATGATAAAAAACAATAGCTATTTTCTATGCAATCTTTGGGTCTATGCTGGGTGGTCTGAGCCTTTCTGCGTAAGTCAGTATAAATATTCTGGATCAGCTTAGAAGGAATACATTTTATTAGCTACGGCTGCACGGTAGATTGATGAGAGTACCCCTGAAGACAATCCAATTCCCTTTACTCAACCTTGGGGTTTCTCACACTTGCCTGATCATTGCAATTACTTTGGCTTTTTTGGAAGTTCTTCTTTGATAGGTCTGAGCTGAGACACGGATCTATACTTGTCATAAGCACCCTGGAAATACTCAGGATCAGGTTAGTTTGAGCTTTCTGTTTCACAGTGCAAGAGCTGTCTTCTAATGTTAATTTGGTTACTGAGATTCTTTCCTTCTAAAAAGGATAAAGGCTCTCCAGCTGTCACAAGTATTCTAGTCTGTTTGGTAATCCTACTTCTCAATGGGAAAAAAAAAAAAAAAGATTCTGTCTGTAAATTAGTTTTAGCTTTGTTTCTATAAATGAGCATCCAAACCTCAGCCAGTTGCCCCTGGATAAACTGAGAAAACTGTCATTAACACTGCAACTACATCAGGCTAGAGGTGGCTCCACCAAGACCATCACTTGTACGGCTTTACCCGAAATAGTCTACTGGCTTTTACTTTTGCATTTAAGCAACTTAAATTTCTGATATAAAAACTAAACAACAGTTAAATAATACTTTGGTATACACACATCTTCTATGTACACAATTTCTGAAGACCAAAAGAAAAACAAGCAGTAAAATGAGGAAGGTCTCCCTGGAGTCCTTTCTCCATCCCCAAACACAGCAAGACAGCTTTATCCTCTTCCACATCATCCTTTACTCTTCCATCTAGTTTTCCACAAAAGATTCTCTTGGTATTCAGCTTCCTATACTAAGCTGCCTTCATCTATTTGCAAAGTCTTTTTCAGGGTGGTTTAGCCACTTGTCCTCCAAATGTGTTGTCCCTGGACAATGTTGTTCTGTTCCTTTCTGACACTGACCCTACCCTAGGTTCTGCCATATTAAAGTGATTTCTAACAAGTATTGTAAGCAGTAGATAAGAGCCAAATATTATCAGAGGGGACATTATTACACTTTTTATTTGAAATCATAAAATCTTATCTTTGCTTTCTCACAAGAATGCCATTATCTCCATTTCCCACATGGGGAAACAGATCCAGAAAAATCAAGTGACTGGCCTCCTTCAAATCAGTAGCAACCCTGGAACCAGTGTTTGTACATTTCTACTTCATTGTGCTCTCCAGTCAGCCCATGTGCCTGTCATTAAAATATTATTTCATTCAAGGATTACTTGTTCTTTCTTCCTGATCGTTAATAAAGACATTAAACAAAACCAGACCTCATGCTGACCCTATAGTCAACACATTGCCCTGCGTCATTAGGATTTGTCCTCCAGCCAGTTCTCAGTCCATGTGACAGAGCACACAGCAAAGCCAATGCTAATTAGGTTGGCAAATAAGATTTATTGAGATACTGTATCAAATGGGTTACAAAAATATAAATATATGTGTGTTAAGGTACATTCATTGTGCTCAGTAAGTTTTTAATTCTATTGAAAAAGCTATCAAGTCTGTCTGGCACTATTTGTCTTTATAAATCTGTTCTTTTATAGCAGAGCTCTTTTAGCTCTTTCGATTCCATTATCCTCTGTGTTTCAATCTTAACAGTGGTTTCTGTTATTTTTTAAAAGAAATGATTTCACAATAGGAATTCAAACACAGATTCTTTATTCCAAAATGATTACTAATAAAATTAACAACAATTAATCCCATTGAAGCATACCAGGCCAAAGAGAATTGTCAACATCTTATTAAGTGTCCTGGGACCAGAATGAGGATTTCTGATTTCCAGTTCTCCTCTCTAGCAATAAACAGCATGGTTTAAGACCAGAATTATAATGCCTTAGAAAAAGCTCATAGAACTGTGCTTACAATTGTGTCCTCCAAATGGAACAACTCCCATTCACATGTCTGGTTTTTAGACTTGTTTTTCTATAGATTCCACGCACCTATGTGTATTTTCTTGTCCTAGAATTGCTCATACAATGCTGCATATCAACCTTTGTTGACACAGTGTAAAACTTTACCTACACATTTTTCTCCCTGTTCAAACCATATGTTTTATATGGTTTAACAAAATTCTTCTATCTTTTACTGAAAATTTGAAATGTCATAAAAGCCAAGGAAATTCCATTTAAACTAAAGTCAAAGTGGTCTCCTGATGACTGCTGCAAAGCATATTTTATATGAATGGAAATTGGGTCAGCTAGGAATTAAATTAACAACCACCGTATTTCCTTAACCACAATTGCATAACCTTATGTCCAGCATGTTCACAGCTGAGGATTTTACCACTGACTTACAAAAAAAAAAAAAAAAATGCTATGCACATAAAGTTTTTGCCCTGTCTTTTAAAAAGTTTCTTTCTGGGCAGGCTTTTTATTTTTACTACAGGTCTGAGCCATTTCACTAGGACCATACACTGGACATATGTTCCAGGTAACACGAGCTTTAAAATTGTAGTATCTATTAATGACAATTACCATTCTAGAAAATAATACCTAATTTAAAATTTGAGTATTACTTAGAAAGCTCTCTGCTAATTAATGGCTCTCTTCATTGTGAGAGTAATAATGTATTTAGATTTTCAATGAAGTATAATATATGATATTTTAAAGGATCGAAATTTGCGTGGAAAGGAAAGAACTACATTATAGCATTGGGTGCATTGGGTGAGGAGATCTTATATATAAATGGTCTAATAAAGGAATTCTATAACTTTACTTTTTGAAATATATATGGATCATTTTATATGTGAAGTATGAACTCATTCTTTATGATAATTGCAAGTATAGCAGCAATTGTGACTGAATATTTAGTATTATCAATTAATATGAATTTATATCACTTAAAGAAAAATGAAGCATATTCATATTTGGAGAGTTGCCTGTGGAGTCCCACTCCAATAGTTGAGTTTGCTTTTTCACCTCAAGGACATTCTGCAATGGCAAATTTACAGTTGCCCTAGACCGAAAAAGACCAGGGTGCTTTATTATTAGCAAAAAGAAAACCGTGTGTATGTGTTTTCCTTTAAAGGTATCAGCTCCTACAAGAACAAACTTGAAAACCTGTTTCTGAGTTTACTCCTATGTGCCAATAAAATGGCTTTCTCTAAGTTGATTCTTTTGAATTTTTATGTCATCATTTTTTTGGGGCTGTTGAAGTATTCAGATTAAATATTCATATAACTATTTACATGCAAACATGAATGTAATTTCACAGGAACTGATAATATCAGAACCTGATTTAGAATGCAATTTACATCTTAAGTAACATGGTAACACTATTGATTAATATTTCTTTACAAGTTTCATGAAGGTATGATAGGGAAAGGAAAGTGATTTACATTTCATATTCTGTGAGCAGAAGTATCTTATAAAAGAACAAGCACTAATATATTTTAGCATTTCCTAGGCTTTGCTCTGTGCTGAGTACATTACATACATAACTGTTATCATTGTATCCTCACAACAACATATCTCTGTGGCAAAGTCTATTATTAGCCTCATTTCACAGACGGGTAACATGAGGCAGAGAGAGATTAAGTAATTTATCCAAAGTACACAGCCAGAAAGTAGGATTTGAACACAAGGAGTCCTACAAAAAGCCCTCATGCCTGAGCTCATGCTACCAGAAAATAACGTAGATCAGTGGTTCTCAGACAAGAGCAGGGATTAGAATCACCTGGAGGGCTTACCGAAACAGACTACCTGGCCTCATCCTCAGAGTTTTCAGTACAGTAGATCTGGTCTGAGATCTGAGAATTTGAATTTCTAACAAGTTTCCAGGTGGTGTGGTGCTGCTGGTTTGGGGGTCACACTTTGGGAACCCCCAATGTATTTGGGGATTCCAGAATGATTTCCAGAGATGTAAATGACTCTCTGGAAATCAGGAGAAATGAACTGTGCATGGAGAGTTTAGGAACTGGAGATGCTACCATGTGCCTGGAGAGAAAAAAGGGGACAACCAGACACCAAGAAAGAAACTGAAGATGCTCAGGGAGAGGGAGTCTCTGAGGAAAAGCAAGGCAGGAGCTATACACTTTTGTTGTTGGGAAAGCCTGAGGTCGAGAGGAGAGGGACGGGTGGGAAATCCTGCAAGGACAATAGATGTCAAACCAAGGAAGGAACTTTTTAAAAGGAATGTTGAAATGCCACAGTAATTTCTACTTAAAAACTCAACCCTGGGAAAATCTTTGACTTTTCTAAAGCATAATGACATCACAAACAACAGACAATAATGGCAAAGGCTTCAATCTGAGAGACAGAAGATCATAACCCAAAACTGCTGGTGATCCTGTAGCTGTCATTTTAACCCCTTGAGCCCCAGGCGCCTAGATCTTCCTCATATTTATTCTTGTTCATCTTGAGAATCCCTTCTTGCTTTAATGGTCTAAGTTTCAAATGATGGAGACAGGAGGATATGACCCTCCAGTATATTTGCTTTACAAATCTGCTTCTCTCTTTCACCTAAGTTGCTTTAAATTGATCATCTCATTGCCCAACCTGAGTTAGAATGGAGACATATGAACTTATTAATGACTTCTTATTAAAAGAGGGGACATTTACATTTGCCTCTGGTTTTGGTTTGAGTCTTCAGACAGCACTGCAGCTAAATTACTATTTATTTTCAGCAGCCAAGAAAGAGAAGATTGCTTAATGTTTGTTGTTTCTTGGACCTGCCTTCTATGTGGATGTCTGTAAACGCCATCAATACAGTCAATGGAAGAAGAAAAGTGTGCCAAGCCTATTTTCTTCGTTATAATTGATGGAGGCCACTCAGGGCCATGTTCCATTTACTCTCAAATTAAGATGGCATGGAATGTCTCCTGTTCATCCCGTTCTTTTTATTAAAGAGTTGAAGCACTTTTTAAATCAAGAAGAGAGGGAGATAGATTTAATCCTATGTCTGCATTTCAGGAAAATTTAAGAGAGGGACATTCCGAGTCGAGGGGCCAACAAAGGAAGACTGGGGAGTTTGTGGGCCTTTTGACATCACGTGATCACCATAGATGTCTGCTTTTAACCCAGGGTGGGGCCAGTATTTGTTCAGTCTCCATTCCTGTACTATTTTAACAGTAATCCAGAGAGTGTGTGACAAGGGGACTTGAGCCTGTCTTTGGGTTTCTCAACATTAGTCTCCTCTCTATGTTCTACTCTAAAATAGCCAGCTCTCTGTTCAACTTCTAAAATACAGTTAGGCAGACTAAGTGGAATCATGACAGAGATTTTATATTACTTTTCATAGTAACTTGAGTTATAGGACTTTTCATATCCTGATCAAAGAAACAGAAAGTGGCTTGCTCTGAGCCCCGCAGCGCAGTGGTAACAGAAGCAGGAATAGAACCTGGGTCACTTATCTTCCAGTCTAATGATCCTTCTGGTCTACCACTTCTCTCAGACTTCGCTGCCAGCAAAGGCTTTCTTGGTGTATTCACTTCCTACTTGCACACATTAACTCACACACACTCTAACACACCCATAGTCATACACACTCATTCTCCCTATTACACATTCCTTCATGGTCATACTCATACACTCACACTTACATAACTACAGGAGCACCAGAGCCACAGCTTCCCAGCATGGCCTACAGCTGGAGGCCCAACCCATCTACTCAGATTCCTTTTGTTGAATCAACGTGACCCATGCAAGGTTTCAAACCTGATGTCAATACCCAACTGAGGGCTCAGACCAGAGCTGGACCTGCATAAAAGTTCCACGTGGAGGCACTGACCTCCATATTTTGAGTTCTAGATTAGGTGGCAGAGAGTGAAGAATGAATCTTGCAAGAGAAAGTGGTCAGAAAAGGATCCAGTGGCAGAATTCCAGGATGAAGTCTAGTAGTCAGAAGGGAGTTGAGGCCAGAGAATTGATGACTATGAGAGTGAATTCTGCAGACAAGAATCCAGTCATTGAAGAGGACCAGGTTTCAGAAACAGAATCCAGGTACCTAAGAGCAGGGTGAGCATGAGGAAGCAGATGGTATTGAAGTTTATGAGCTATCAGAGGATAAATGGGGCAAGGAGCACTGTCCCAAAGAGTGACACTAACCATGAGGGAAGATGGTTTGGCTGTAGCTGGGCTCTGCTGCCCTCTTTACCCCCAGGTGACCCTCTTTGCTCTAGTCTGTGACAGCTTCTTACACTTAAGGGTTTTGTTTTTGTTTTTGCCTCTTCCTTGGACAAATGAGGCAAAAGCGACTATAACTAAGTCACATCAGTGGCAAAGTTTAAAGAACACTTAGATTTTATAATTAATTCTTCTTTTTTTTTTTTTTTTTTTTTGATATGGAGTCTCACTCTGTTGCCCAGGCTGGAGTGCAGTGGCGTGATCTCAGCTCACTGCAACCTCCGCCTCCCGGGTTCCAGTGATTTTCTTGCCTCAGCCTCCCAAGTAGCTGGGACTACAGGCACATGCCACCATGTCCTGCTAATTTTTTTATTTTTTAGTAGAGATGGGGTTTCACCATATTGGCCAGGCTAGTCTCGAACTCCTGACCTCGTGATCCGCCCACCTCGGCCTCCCAAAGTACTGGGATTACAGGCATGAGCTACTGCGCCTGGCTATAATTAATTCTTTGGGGACAGCAATTACAGATCTATCCCCCTTCCCCTCAACCCCCGTGTAGACTGACAAGTGTCATCCAGGTAACATAGGGTTTCTGAAGATGCCCTGAATTCTGTTGACTCAACAATGAAGCCTCTCAGAGAAGCACCCAACATCTGGTGTGAGAGTGATCTAGAACATGTTCTCACAACCGCCCAGAAGCTGAATATCAAGTTTATCCAGACTTGGATCACAGTGATCACTGAACACAGCTTTTAATTACTCAACAATTAGTCAACAATATGCAGATAAGTAACATAATTATTTGTCATATCTCTTACCTTCTCTGTTTATGTAGCCTACTTTATGTCTACGTAAAGTGTGTGGCCACAGCAAAGTGAGATTTGTTCTGTGCAGGACAGGAAAGGACACTGCTTCAACTATAAATTCTCCTCTTGTCAAAGGCACAGACATAATTAGCTATATCCAAGGGCACAACTATTCCTCTACCGACAATAAAGCCAGACTGCATTTGCATTTTATCTTGCAATATGCCCACCTAAAAAACATTTCTACAAAGGCTGCATAAAATACAACTGTCAAGTTTCAGTCCTGCTCCATACACCAGCAGCACATTTGCAAATATGAAGGTCTCACATTTTGTCAAGAGAAGGTACAGATCTGTTAGAAATTAAAAACAAGTACCATTTCATAATGGAAGTTGGATTTTATTCTAAGCCAACATCTGGACTAATTTGCCAATGAAAGCGTTCCGCTTTAAACCTTGAAAGGGAGAAATAGACTAAATAAGTTGTATTTTAGGATTGATCTGTTGTTCTAATTTTTATCTCCACACAAGCCTTCACTTAAGGTTAAAATATGATATGAGTCTTCTTTGATCTTTCTACATCAGTTGGACGGTGAGTCAGTTCTCAATGTTTACTTTGTGGTACTATGATAATAAAAATACTGTAGCAGTTTTGTTTTACTATTCAGACTTTCTCAAAGAAGAAATCCTAGTGCCAAAAGGTAATAAAAAATACCAACATGAAATTTCTCAGTTGTTAACATGTCAATCACAAGAAAATTTAG
Source organism: Symphalangus syndactylus (assembly GCF_028878055.3). NCBI lineage: Eukaryota > Metazoa > Chordata > Mammalia > Primates > Hylobatidae > Symphalangus > Symphalangus syndactylus. The sequence goes on from NC_072433.2 coordinate 85,881,784, forward strand.
CTCTAGGAGTATCACCTCACTGCAAATGGATAAAAGAGCAATCAATCACACAATAATTTTTTATACTGGCATGTTAAATCTGTATAATAGTCAAAAATATGAATATCATGTTTCTATATAATATTTTATTAGATATAATTCTTTTCTACAGATCCTGATAAGTTTTTGTTCCAACTCATACTCATTGTTTTGTTTTGTGACATTGCCAAAATATATACTTTTACCCATATAAGGCAAAATGGCCCTGTGTATAAAATACCACGTGGTGAATGCTTGCATTTCAATTAAAACCAGATCTCATGACATCTTTATGCATCTGAGCCCCAGCCATCTGAGGGTAGCCATGTCAACCTCCTACACTCTTGATCAGTGTAAGCACATCTATTCTTAGACTATGAAATATGGGTCTTGGGTGTCAGGGGAAGAATTGTTGGCTGGTCACAGCTGTGGCCTGGTGGGGAGTACTTTGTGTGGTCTGTGAGCAGAACTTTTCTGCCTTCCTTCCCAGCTGTGCACTGCTGAGTGGAAGAAGGTGTACCCCAGGCTCATCAATCTCTTTGTGTTCCTCACACTGAACTGGGAAGGTTAGAAAGAGGCAGGCCAGGAAGAGAGGTCCAGAGGCCAGTTTCTTCCCACTGAGTCAAAGAATAGCATAGAAAAGAGATTAAACAATTGTTCCTCTCAGGTTGCTTAGAAAGAAGACAGAGGCCACTAAATGAATGCATCATTCTTTGGGAGCTCCTGTGCCAGGCTGATAACTGTATGTGAGTCAAAGCTGAATAACTTCAGGGAAAAAAACCTCAAAAATATTAGGTAGAAACGAACAGGGAAAAAAACCTCACAGTTGCAGTTCATTTTTATTCATTGGTGATTAACTTGAAAAGTAGTCACTTGATCTACAAGGTTGTTTAAATGATAAAAAGACATTTTTCTAGTATTTTTCAAACAAAAAAGATAGGTTTTTATATTCCTATACCACATTGTGGTTTAATTTAAATAGTTTAAACAAAAAAAAAAAAACCTTTTTCTTGTTAAAGTCTATTGTTGCCAGAGCCAATCAGAAGCAAAAGAATGGATGTGAAAATTAGGCCTGAGAATGTATATTTGGATAAAAAAATTTAAAAATAAACTTAATTCTTAGCTGCAGGAACCTTTCCCAACTGACACCTGGGAATTACACTGTCACTGTCCTAACTTGGGTTTTGAGTGCATCTTAGAGTTTATCGTGAAAAATGCCAGTTTCACCTGTTTTGTTAGTTCAAGGATATGGTCGTTATTTGTTGTGTTTATTAAAAAGTCTAAAATACAATTTCTGCAAGATTGAAAAAGATAAAATGACTTCCCATTTTTCTTAACTCTTTCCTGCAGTGTCTGTTTGAATAAAGATTTCAAAAGATTGTACAAACCAGTTTTCTGGGGGGTCTTTATTATTATTATTATACTTTAAGTTCTGGGATACATGTTCAGAACCTGCAGGTTTGTTACGTAGGTATACACATGCCATGGTGGTTTGCTGCACCCATCAACCCGTCATCTACATTAAGTATTTCTCCTAATGCTATCCCTCCCCTAGCACCCCACCCCTTGACAGGACCCAGTAGGTGATCTTCCCTTCACTGTGTCCATGTGTTTTCTTTGTTCAACTCCCACTTATGAGTGAGAACATGCGGTGCTGGTTTTCTGTTCTGTGTTTTTTTGCTGAGAATACCATTCAGGACATAGGCGTGGGCAAAGACTTCATGACTAAAACACCAAAGCAATGGCAACAAAAGCCAAAGTTGACAAATGGAATTTAATTAAACTAAAGAGCTTCTGCACAGCAAAAGAAACCATCATCAGAGTGAACAGGCAACCTACAGAATGGGAGAAAATTTTTGCAATCTTTCCATCTGACAAAGGGCTAATATCCAGACTTTACAGGAACTTAAACAAATTTACAAGAAAAAAAATCTCATCAAAAAGTGGGTGAAGGTTATGAACAGACACTTCTCAAAAGAAGATGTTTATGTGGCCAACAAACATGAGAAAAAGCTCATCATCATTAATCATTAGAGAAATGCAAATTGAAACCACAACAAGATACCCCTTCATGGCAGTTAGAATGGTGATCATTAAAAAGTCAGGAAACAACGGATGCAGGAGAGGATATGGAGAAATAGGAACGCTTTTACACTGTTGGTGGGAATGTAAATTAGCTCAACCATTGTGGAAGACAGTGTGGCAATTCCTCAAGGATCTAGAACTAGAAATACCATTTGACCCAGCAATCCCATTAATGAGTATATACCCAAAGAATTATAAATAATTCTACTGTAAAGACACATGAACGCGTATGTTTATTGTGGCAATATTCACAAGAGCAAAGACTTGGAACCAACTGAAATGCCCATCAATGATAGACTGGATAAAGAAAATGTGGCATATATACACCATGGAATACTATGCAGCCATAAAAAAGAATGAGTTCATGTCCTTTGCAGGGAAATGGATGAAGCTGGAAACCAGTTTCTCCATCACTGGTACAGAAAAGTCAAAATAGAACAGAATGCTATAGTGATAATAAAAGTGCTCTTAGACTTAAATAACAATCTTTAAACAAAAATTATTCTAACTCAATTAGTTGATTGAGTTATCCCTGGTAACTGAAGGAAACATTTGTTTTTGTTGGGATCAGCACAACTGTTTAGAAATATAAAATTTTGTTTGCTTTTATTAATAGATGAAGCAGCATACTTTACATTCAAGCTGTTGATTTGAAGCCCATTTTTGTTGTCCTTTCAGAGCAAAATTTTTTCCAGATTCCCTGTACCTGTTTTCACAACATGACATATTCGGAAAGTTTTCTTCTTAACATTAGTTGCTAAGCAAAATATATTTCAGTATGCCTGCTGTAAAGTTGTCAGTCAAATCCACATGGCAAGTGTTTGGTAATCTGATAACACTTTACCTTACCAGCCATTATCTGATATTTTACAATTGATGCTAGGATATTTAACTACAACAGAGTCTTTTTTTTATTGTGTAAAATCAGAGATGTGATGAAAAGAAGTCTGAAATCTCAACATTCCCCCATTTCATTAGGGTTCTTATTTGACTCTCTTAATTTCTTTATTGGAAGCACTCTGTCATGACTGGCTATTTTCACAAAAGTAGAAGTAGTCCTATGAACAGTAGCAAAATATTTCTCTCAAGTAACAAAAGAATAAAAATTGTTTTGTAAAAACATGTTTTTCTTTCATTTTACATAAAAAAAATTATACCCAAACTCTATTATTTTGAACTTTTTCATTAAATGGGTTGAATTTACTTTATTATTTCCAAATGTAAGGCAACATGCAAGAAATACATGCCGTTTGTAAACTCTAGTTTTGAGGGCTATTTATTAAGGTGTGGGAAGATGCAGATTTGTCTGAGATTATTCATCCTCATGGCCCAAATGAGAGTACGTGGAGAACTTTTGTCCGTGAGTATGCCTTTGAATACTTATTTGGAATCTGCCTTTAACAACCCCTGTACAATATAACAGAAAGTAGATTGTAGGAAGCTGCTCCTCTTACCTTGATCCTAAAGAGATAGCCATATAAGGATTATGAATTGGAGCAATGCTTATGATAATAGAGTTTGGTGCTGTGTTTGTTATTGCCTCTACGTTTTCCAATGGATTGCATATGACTGTGATAAAGAAACAGTCTATGATAGCTAAACAAAGAGGTAGTCATTTCAGTTTATGTTTGAACTTCCACTCTTCTGTACTAATCAAACAAAATGATATCCAGCTGCTGTAGCCATAAAGCATTATTTTACCATATGCTTCTGCACGTATCTAGAAATATGTTATGTAAACCATTTTAATACGTGAAAGTTGAGGGTTCAATTGCATCAGAATCAGGAAATACAGGGTTAGGATACTCAATTTAAACTCAGACCCCTCTCCTCATTATCAGCAATGTAACGGTGCCTTTCATTTCATGGATTTATTGTTTGTGACCGTTTATGTTATATGTGAGCATCAGGTAATGGCTGACAGGCAAGATTGCAAACCTGAGGAGGACCATTCTTCCTTAGGATTGTAGTCAATTCTAATCCATCATTTTACATACATAATCCCCAAGCAGTGCAAGCCTGAGACATGTGAGCATCTGTTCATTGAATGCACCTCTCTTCATGCCAACAACATATCACATGGAGCACATCTGAGTTTGACCAAATCATCGGGCTCCTGGACAGACAGGTTTTACACATTAATGAGTATTTTGTTAGCAGCATTTGTGTGATTATATTTATTCACATAAGAAGGCATCCAAAGAAAAATCTTAGAAACTATAAAAAGGCATGAAAAGAAAAATAAGTTTTACATTTTGCTGAATGTCTTTCCTAGCCCTTATGGGTGTTTCCACATTGCTATTTTACAAAATTGACGTGTTATTCAAACAGTTATATAGGCCATTTATTTCAAAGTTAATATTTTTGACCATTCTTCCACCACAATAAATATTTTTTATGACATGATTGACTAAGTCTATGTATTTTCATTGTGTGGAAGTGAAAATCATTTTCATAACTACTCTCCTGTTTGGGGACTTTAAATGTTTTTCTATTATAAAAAAGCCTGCATTGTACCAACCTTAATTTTTTTAGAATACTTTTTTAGAAATAGAAGTTGTGTCCAGGGCAAAAAAAATTTAAGGCTTTTAATATCTATTTTCATATTGACTTTAAGAAAGTTTACTGCGTATCAATTTATAGTCCCTGGACAACATTTCTTTAAGTGGAACTGTTTATGGAATCTTCCATGCTCATATTTTGCTAAGAAACTTATTCAATAAATTCAACTGTTACATCTAGTTCTGCATTATAAACACAAACAATAAAGATAATTTTTAAAAAATCTAGATCTAAGCTTTTATTCTTACATTGAATGAGGACACACTGTTGAGTGTAATGAGGACACACTCTTACACGAGTGTAAGAATGCACTTATTTCTTCCAGCCTGAACTGATTGAATTCTCTTCAATATCCTGAATCTTACTCATGAAAAAGTCTCCTTGAATTTGTAAGTTTCATCGCTGCTGTCTGATTTCTCATTTTCCATACAGAAGGCTGCATATGAAGGGATCTCTTTCTTCCTCAAACACCTAAGCTGGTAGAATTGAGCCAAAAATATGGAATTAGGCAAGACTCTCCAATGTTCAGTTGGCACGTGGCTATATACACAGGAGTAAAACAGGCTTGTGAGTTCTGGCTTTGGTAGGGCAGTTGCGCCTTCTCCATACCGCTTGTCCACCAGCCTGCAAGTGATGTGAGCTGGCTGTGGCCTTAATAATGTCACAATGGCCTTCTTCCCCCACACTTCAACCTCCTACCCTTTTCCTTCTCTCTTTCTCTGAGTCTCTTATAAGGAAAGAGTCAGAAAAGAAATGCAATCCATAAGAAAACACTAAAGTGAAGGTGGATGACAAGCAACTGCTGCCTAGTGCCAAAAGGGCACAGATCAGGCCCAGCCTCATTTTACTTGTGAGCTCGTATCACAGCCTTTGGCATAATCCTTTCGGATAAATTTTCTAAACTTTTGAATCTCTGAGTAAGCGAATGGATGGAGAAGGAAACTTGATAGTGTAATAGTGCAGAGAGGCTGAGTGTGTGCATCCACCAAAACACGCATACCTCCATGCTTATTTGTGGGAGTACCTTAAACTGAAATAACATGGTCAACAATATCAAACATAGTAAATATAGTCCAATATTTAAGATCTTTTTGTGGCCACAATCTCATTATTCCATTGGAAGTAAACACTGTATTTGCTTGCTCCATTCCTTTGATAAAGTGAGACAGCCAGATTGACATAACCTAAATCTTCTGATTCTTAAACCAATGATCCATATTTCTGGTTGAGCACTCTATACATTGTTTTCTGCCACATCCTCAATCTGTACCAGAGGAACACGTGGCTGTACCAGGCACTGCGGGAAGGCACGCGGGTTCAGAGCACGGAGCAGATCCTCCAGGTGGCCTCGGGAGCGGCCCGCATCCGTGGGGAGATGCTGGGCCTAATCGGCTTTGGTCTCACGGGGCAGGCGGTTGCAGTTCAAGCCAAGGCCTTTGGATTCAGCGTCATATTTTATGACTCCTACTTGCAGGATGGGATCGAGCGGTCCCTGGGCCTGCAGAGGGTCTACACGCTGCAGGATTTGCTGTATCAGAGCAACTGCGTCTCCTTGCACTGCAATCTCAACGAACGTAACGACCACCTCATCAATGACTTTACCATAAAGCAGATGAGGCAGGGAGCATTCCTTGTGAATGCAGCCCGTGGTGGCCTGGTGGACGAGAAAACCTTAGCACAAGCCCTCAAAGAGGGCACGATACGAGGGGCAGCCCTCGACGGGCATGAGTCGGAGCCCTTCAGCTTTGCTCAGCGTCCGTTGAAAGATGCCCCGAATCTCATCTGCACTCTTCACACTGCCTGGTATAGCGAGCAGGCGTCACTGGAGATGAGGGAGGCAGCTGCCACCGAGATCCGCCGAGCCATCTCAGGTGGCATCCCAGAAAGCTTAAGAAATTGTGTGAACAAGGAATACTTTGTCACATTAGCGCCTTGGTCAGTAATAGACCAGCAAGCAATTCATCCTGAGCTCAATGGTGCCACAGACAGATATCCTCCAGGCATCGTGGGTGTGGCTCCAGGAGGACTTCCTACAGCCATGGAAGGGATCATCCCTGGAGGCATCCCAGCGACTCACAACCTCCCGACAGTGGCACATCCTTCCCAAGCGCCCTCTCCCAACTAGCCCACAAAACACAGGGACAATCGAGAGCACCCCAACGAGCAATGGCAGAGAATGCCAGAAGGTAATCACTCAGATACACTTGGGACCAAGAGACAGTGAAAAATAGATGAACGAAGAGAAAAAGAATCGGATGGTCTTTGTAACTGATTCTGGGCATATGCATCATTGATGTTGTTGCAGTGTTAAAACCACAAGAGCTAGAAAACTGAAGATGTCGTCTGCTTACGGAAGCGCTGAAAGACTAGGATGTGATTTATTAACGACCAACTTGTTTTTGTGTGTTAAGTTTTTCATCTGTGCATCAAATCACAAAGAATAAATAGAGCTTTTTCTTTATCAGTCCCTTGGGCACAGCAGGTCCTGAACAACCTGCTCTACAATGTTTCATGAAGAGTTCAAACAACAAAATAAAAAATATTAAGAGGAAATCCCCATCCTGTGACTTGAATCCCTTAAGTCTACAGGGGCTGGTGACCTCTTTTTTGCTAATAGGAAAATCACATTACTACAAAATGGGGAGAAAACTGTGTGCCTGTAGTAGACACCTGCACGCATAGGATTGAAGACAGTACAGGCTCCTGTACAAAGAAGCGTCTCACATTTGAACTGCATACTGAGCAGACAAGTTGGTTGTGAGTTCAGTAAAACCCTCTGATGATGAAAAAAAAAAGTATTAAGTTTCACAAGCTGTTTGTACTCAAATATATTTTCTCAGTTTCAGATCCTCTGCTATTTTATTGAGTGGAAAGTCTTGAGCTAAAAGAGTTCAAGAAGAATAATGTTGCATTTCCTTATGTATCAGGAAACACTTTTTATGGTAACTTGTCAGACTGTCTATGAACAAACCCACTTTTTTAGACATTGATAACGTTTTCTTTTCTTCACGTGCTATTTTATACAAGAACACTTCAGATGTTTTAGATGTGACTGATTTTAACAAATCCTATTAGATTCGTATCAACTAGTTACATGTTCTATTCATAGTCTTTTGTGAATCATTGCCTTTTTGTTTAAAAAGATGGCCTATTTTGAGCCTTTGTATAGGTACATTCCTGTTTTTGTGACAAAAGAAAAACTTTAAAATTGTCCCAAACAGAAAAATAATAGCTATCAGAAGTATGTTTTGTTTTAGCGTGAGTTACCATTACTGTATTTGTTTATTGTGAAGGTAGACGTTTAGCATTCAGTGCAGTTTTCAATAAAAAGTATTAAAATTTATTAAAAAAAAAGAAAAATAGTGTTTCATCTTCTTTTGTCTTACATTTCAGACAAGTTCCTATATCCTTCCCTTTTTATTATCTATGTATGGAGTCCAACTTTTTCACCCTGGTAAAAGAGGCAGACTTTTCAAGCTTATAACAACTACTTATCTAATTGTATTTTAATGGAGTACACATTGTTGTGTGTTTTGCTGCAACAGCATTTTTTTTATTTTTATAGACTCAGGGGTACATTTACAGGTTTGTTACATGGATATGTTTTGTAATGGTGAGGTTTGGGTTCCTAGTATGCCCTTCACCTGAATAGTGAACATAATACCTCATTGATAATTTTTCAACCCTTACCCCTCTCTACCCTTCCCCTTTTTAAAATTCCCAATGTCTATTATTTCCCTTTCTATGTCCATGTGTGCCCATTGTTTAGCGTCCAGGCAGTATTTAATTTTCTGTTTCTGAGTTATTTTACTTAGGATAATGGCCTCTGACTCCATCCATGTTGCTGCAAAAGAAATGATTTCATGCTGTTTATGGCTATGTAGTATTCTATGGTATACATAAACTACATTTTCTTTATCCAGTCATCCATTGATGGACGCTTAGGTTGAGCGTCCACGACTGTGCTATTGTGAATATTGCTGTGATAAACATATAAGTGCATGTGTCTTTATTCTTCTTTTCCTTTGGTGTAAGGAAAGATATGTATTAAACATGTTAGAATAGGTATCTATGCACATGCATGTGCACACACAAACACTACACATGCACACATACCTCACACTTACACCAGGACCTAAGAGTCCAAGGCAATTCAGAGCATGAAGCATCATTTTGCAGTGTATAAAATGAAACACATTTCCATAAAAAACTAGCATCATCACACAGTGTATTTCAGTCTTGTTGTTGTTTTGGTGGTGGTGATAGTGGGTTTCCATTGGACCCCAGGTACGAAGAGTTAATCATATTCAATTCAAAGCTCTTGATCACCAGTCATCTGAGCAAGCTCCCTCTAATCTATGTATTTACTCCCTTTTAGCCCTTTTGTTCTCATCCACATAGATAGCTATTTTAACATGTCTAATATATGTCTTTCACTTGCAAGCATGCTCTATAAGACAACTTATAAGTTTATGGCTTCATTCTTAAATTTAAAAAAATCTATTTCTTTCAGCTTTTAAATGTTTCAAAATGTGTTTTGTGCTTTCAGCTTTGAAAAAAAGAGAGAGAAAAAGAAAACTCCCTCTCCATACTATCACTATTAGAAACAAATTATTCTCCTGGGAGACTTCTCTCTCCAGTCCTTCTAATCTACTTGTTTTCCAGACTGAGTTCCGCCATCCTTTTCTCCATTGCTCTCATTTCTCTCGCAGCTCTCTCATCTTTTGGACTTTACCAAAACACAATGGAAATTATGCCAATTATTTGCCAGAATGCACATGTGTAGATGGAAGTTTCAAAAGATAATTTTCTAATAAGCCATATTTATCATGACTTTTTCATTTGCATGTTCTTCCATATTCATCCCTATATAACATGGCTAAGAAACTGTAATCTGTGCTGGGTACTTGGGAAAACAGAGGGAAAATGCATGCTTCTCAATCCTTTTAAGCCAGCCATCACATTAAGATCTAGAAAGAATAAGCCTGTTAGAGAACAATCAAGGCAGCATTTAATTAGAAGCCAAAGCCAATTTTTCTAGAACTTTATATTTCTAGTGAGCCCTTCATCTGAATAGTGAACGTAATACTCCATTGGTAATTTTTCAACCTCACTCCTCCCCACACTGCCCTCTTTTGAAGTCTCCAAGGTCTATTATTTCCCTCTGTATGTCCATGTGTACCCAATGTTCAGCTTCCAGGCAGTGTGTCAGCAGAATCACTGGGGTTGGTGTGGTCAAACAAGTCTTTATCATAGTCTTCTTCCTTTTTCTCCATTAATCTATTAATAACTCTAATTCACAGATGAGGAAATTTAGATTTAAAGGGGGTAACTAATCCAAGACCATATAACGTTGGGACTGGAATCAAGGGGTTTTTTAACTCTAAAATCTACACACTAAAATGGGTTCTCCAATTATTTACTAGTATGGTCAAAACTTGATGTGACATTATAGGGATGTCTCCATTATTCTGCAGTCCTCATTTATTCAACAATTTAGGCCCATCCTGTGTGTCAGGTGCTGTGCTAAGCATTAGAGATAGAGAACTTAGATAGTACAGCATCTTCTCTAGTTAGTTGAAGGCCTGAGCAAAGCAAGCAGGGTGCTTACCTGCCCAAGTCCAAACATTCTTATTCAGGTGAAGTTTAGTCAAGTGCACATCAAGGGCTTTCATAAAGTGGAAAAATATAACAAGGAAGCCTAAAGAACAATGAGCACAAAATTGAACCCCATTGTGGCTTACTGTAGCTTCAACTAATTTTTCTGCAAAATGAGCCTGCCATTCCTCAATACAGTCTCACCCCTGACTGGTATCCCACATATTGGACTCATTCTCATAACTTTAGATCAAACATGACATATTAGTACATTTATTATCATGGCCATTCAAAATTATTCTTTGGGTTTTAACCTTCAGTTGTTAATTTTATAAACATAAAAACATGATCTAAAATCTGCTTCTGATTAAAAGATGAAGATTTCCTAAAATCCATGTAACAATCTATTTGATTCACTCTTTAAAAAGCTGTTCACTGACATCCATAAAGCAGCAATGAATGAAAATAAGAAAAGTGTCATTTTGAAAAATATGTCCTAAAATCTTGTGTAGGCCCTGTAGAACTTTGAGCTAATGAAGCCATAGTTTGATTCTTGCCCTCTCTGATCCTACCAATCATCAATGCTGTAAGCAGTTTCATGACAAAATAGACAGGATATGGAAACAAATGCTGGTCAAGACTCTCAAAAGGGTCACCTCCAGGTCACTCATCCACACGAGCAGCATTTTACGATTTGGTTCAGTGCTGCCTGAGACACACATTAACTTTAACTGAAGCAAATTTCTGAAGATTTTCTCAAGAATGAGTCCAAGCAATTTCCCTTCTTTCTTCATTTGTAATGTGTTGACATTAATTAGTACCTAATTCCTGGAATGTGTTCAGGCTCCAGTGAAAAACAGAAAGGAATGATTTTGGAGCAGATTAGGCACACAGCCTCCTGGTTCAGTTCCAAAGAATGAAGAAACTGCCTACTGCTCTCAGGATCAGGTCCTCCTCAGTCTGATTCATAGTTCTCACTAGGAACCAAAAATCTTAAAAGAGAAAAGGAATTGGTTCTACTTAATAATAGTAATCACTTTTTCTTAAGAAACTCAAAATATCCTGGGTTATAGTCCAAGATCTGTGAAGAATAAAAGATAAAGTCATTTAACGACTATGCATGGTGACTAAGCAAACCAGAGTCAAATGCAGGCCTGACTCCAGGACCTTCTGGCTTTATGTTACTTAAATTTTATATACTTCTTTATACATCCCTGATCCAACAGCGTCTACATGATGTAGCAGCTTCTACATTTCAATGAAAATGAGCTTTGTAAAGGATAGCCTCATGGTATCAAGCAGGCTATATTTAAAATCAAAGTATGGCAAGACTGAAAGAGTAGTATGGAGTACTCCAGGTATAGTAGGTCTTTGCCTAGTAAGAGAAGTCTTCTACTTGGTCAAAGAGCTGTGATAGTCCTATGCCATTTCAGAGCCTCACTGGAAAATGTTCTTAAAGGCCACTGTTTGCCCTCAACCTGGTATAGTTGGATCTTCATTTATAAAACATATTTGCTTAGAAAGCTGGGATAGGGAATGCACAAATTAATAATAAATTATGAGAAAAGACCATCAAAACTGTGTTTTTTAAAAAAGAGTATCTGAAGCCATGTGCAGTGGTATAGGCCTGTAGTCCCAGCTACTTGGGAGGCTGAGGTGGGAGGAATGCTTGTGGTTAGGAGTTCAAGACTAGCCTAAGCAACATAGCAAGATCCTGTGTCTATAAAATGTAATTTAATTTAATTTAAAAACAGAGTAAATACCACACAGATACTAATAAATGATACAGCAATGACAAGCCTGGAACAGCAGTAATACACACAGCAACAAAAATAGTATCTGAGGAAAACAAAGAAAATCAGACTGAGATTTATAACCCAGCCCCATTTATAAAAACTTAAAATGCAAGTACACAAAACAGCAATACACATTTCACAAGAACACATACAAACACAATGACACATAACAAACACATTAGGTTATTTTCTGGAGGAAAGAAGGAAATAGATATGAGAAATGGGACAAAATAGGATGAAGAAATAAAAGAGGGGCTTCCCCAGGACGAGTAATGATAAGGAACCATGAGCTAAGGAATATGATTAATTCAACTCTGCACCTGCATTTAAAAAAAAAAAAAAAGTCCAGAGCTAAATAAATGACATAGAACTTCTGGCTCCTAGTTTTAACCTCTTCTGTGCTTTAAGGCAATATTGTGAAGTCTAGCCTATTAACAAACACATCACAAGCAAACCCCTCACTATGAATGCTCATGACTGGGATTGCAAGAACACTACACAGAAATCTACAGAAGAGGGGACCACGTGTGCACACTGTCTTCTTACATGTAAGCAAGGACAAACATAAACTTTCCTGCAGTAATAGGAAATAAGACTTAGTGCATGTGATTTTTTTGTATTTATTTGAGCCTTTTAGTTTGTTATCACCTATTAGAGAAGTATCAGCTAAACCTGATCCACATCCAGGCAAAAGGCAAAATTACCTGTTATAGACTATTCACTTTCCAGTCAAGACACTTACACTGGCAGGTAAGAATACATATATTAAAGAAACACCCAATATTTTCAGCAAGACAGTAACTGAGCAAATTTTCTCTTGTCATCTTCCCTTTAGCCTACTCTCCCAGATATGTGTCCATATTCATACCTATAACAATAGTCTAATATTATCTAACTTGCTTAGAAGAGAAAAAATAGTGTTACTATTAAGGCAAGACCTCATAGCAATTATGAAAATATAATCTCCTTCTAATTAATTTTTAAAACAACAATGGATATTTTAAGCACTAGTTTCTTGTTGGTGGTGGATTTTCCTTTTTTTTTTTTTGCATGCTTTGCATGAAAGTTTTAATACTTTAGAAGCCTTCAGATTTTATGAACCCAAACATAATACTTGTGAATACATACCCGTGGAGACCTCCAGCCCAAAGCTCCCTCTCAGGGAATAGCCTGAATATTAAAAATTCAGCAGAACTGGTTTTAAAATAGTTGAGCTTTTCAAGGGGATGGGTAGTCTATCATAATGGAACATTAACTTCACTTGAAGTACACATTTATGGTTCTGTTTTTATGACGCCATTATGATCTTTACTCCTAGTCTTGTTATTCTGTGATCAGAGCGTGAAAATACTGCAGAGATAAGTGACAAAGAGCTTAGTTGCCAGTTAGTTGAGGTTTAAAAGTTATTTGCCAATAGATTTTTCAATGCAAGATTTTTAAAAGGCCATTATCTGTCATTGTCAAAGAAATGTGGCCTGTGGTTCATGCAATTAAAATAACTCCTAATTACATGAGATTAGATTTGCTTTCTTCATAGTCTATTTCATATGGAATAAATCAAAGGATTCATCCACTTCTTTTTTTTTAATATCCTTAGACTCGTGTCTTCTTCCTGAGCAAGAGATATGATGTAGCTTGGCTACTGTGTGGATCAACCTAGTGACCTGCACAAAGTGAAAGAAAGAGTACCAGCGTTACCTCCTCCCAAAAAGTAGAAGTTATTTTAGAGTAAAGGAATAAAACACTTAGCCCTTCTCCTTCTAATGCAATTCAGCATATGCAATTTTTTATCTAAATTACAGATTCATTTATTTAAATCTTTATTCATAAGAAAACCCTTATTTTAGAGTCAATATTTAATAATATTTAATAAATTACGAATGCAATGTTTGTGGGAAAGCCTTCTCTCAGAGCTCATCTCTCACTGTGCATGTGAGAAGCCATACAGGGGAGAAGCCCTATGGTTGTAATGAACGTGAGAAAGCTTTCTCTCAGTTCTCAACCCTTACTCTGCATTTGAGAATACACACAGGTAAGAAGCCTTATCAGTGCAGTGAATGTGGGAAAGCTTTCAGCCAGAAGTCACAGCACATTAGACACCAGAAAATTCATACTCACTAAAAACCCCATGAACGCCTTGAAAGCGGGAAAGCTTTCATTAGAAATTTGCACCTCATCATGCCCCAGAAATAATCCTTCTGAAGCAAAGCACCACGAATGAGGTTAACTTTAACAAGTACTAAAAACTTAAGGGACACCAGAAAATTTGTACTGAAGAGAGAGACATGCATATGATTAAAAGCCTATGTCCAGCAGAGAAACCTGCAGCAGAGATAATGGTGAAAGTTTAGGCACATTTTCACTAAAAATGGGAACAGAAAATGGAGGCCTGTTTTTTATTGCTACCACCGTAGATCTGGAGATCTTCGCCAGTAACAAGAAAAATAAGTTGTAAATATTGGAAAGGAACAGACAAAAATAGATGACATGGTCATCTACAACTAATATTAAGACTCCTGTGGTATTTATTCAACAGAGCAGAAGAGATTTCAAAAAAAGACCTATGTATTTATTAGAATTTGGAATATGATGCAGGTGGCATCCGGAAGTGAGGAAATAATGGAACTATTTTTTTTAAGTGGAGGTAGTTTGTTCTCCAAGTGGGAAAAGTAGACCATGAACTATACACAAAAGTGAATCCAGAGATTAAAAACAGAAATATGGAAAAGCTATATACTAAAATGCATATGACCTTGGGAATAGGGAAACATTCCTTGGAACAACTTGAGAAATACTTAGCAGTTCTGCTTGTGAGTATGAATGCTCAGGAAATACACACTAGGATATTTACTGTGGCTTGATTTGTAGTAGCCAAAAATTAGGAACAACCGAGAAAGCCCATCATGAACAATATGGGAAATTCTTATGTAATACTATATATCTGTAAAATGCAACAAATGAAATCCACAAGTATTAACAGAAAGATCCCAAAATTGTTGAGGGGGGTCAAGTTGCAGAATGATACAGATAGTACAATGATTTTTTGTAAATTTGAATTAAAAGTTTCCTCACAAAACTCAGTACTATCTATTGGTAATGGATACATATATGTATGTACATGTTTTTGAAATGGATTGGAAGGATACAGACCAAACTCTTGATAGTGGTCACCTGTGAAGAGTGGAGAAGGGAAAGTAATGAGTGTGGGAGGTGGGATGGGTATTGGTTAAAGGGGACTTGAGGTTTTTATATAAACATCCACTTCTCTTTCAAAAGACTTCAAGTAAATATAAGAAGATACTGATTGATTCTGGATTGTGGTATAGGGATCTCTTGTCTTATTTTTTGTACTTTTCTGTAGTTTTAAAATTTCTCAAAATAGGAATGGGAGTGAGGATGGGAATGCTGTATCTGTGGAAGTAATGTTATACTGGATTCATTTCCAATCAAATACTAAGCATTTTATAGAAAATATTTCCAAAATTTTATCACGGGTGAATGGATGGACTTGCTCTCTGTGTAATATGAAATTAATCTATTTTATTAAAATTTAAAAGGACAGCACAATCCAAAAAAAAAAAATTTATTAAGCTCTTGCAATAGGCCAACCATAGTTCTAGTCACTACAGTTGTGTTCCTCTAAGCACGGCTTTCAAATCACCTACAACTGAGTCACTAGAATTAATACCAATATCTCAATTATCATTCCCCAACCTAGAATCAGAATCTCAGAGGACGGGACCCAGGAATCTGAACTGTTGAAAGCACCCTGAAATTATTTTGAAAACCCCAATTTAAAAACTTATTCCCTGTCATCAAAATGAGAAAGCGGGTAGGAGATAGTAGATCTAGACTTAGGGTAAATAAAAGCTAAGCAATAATTTGTGTCACTTGTGGAATAAACCATTTAATTGACAATGCTCTACTCTGTATTCTTACCTTCTTCTGACATGGCAAACCCTGAAACCTCATGTTCAGTTGGTATTATCATAAAATGTTAGTGTATCTCCACAATAAGTTGAACTGTCTTGCCAGTCCACACTGAACATGTAGCATTAGTTAAAAAATCACCTTTCTTGATTTAAGCCACTGAGATTTGTGGGACTGTTTGTAACTGCAGCATAACCAGTTTGTCCTGACTGATGTAGACATACCTGCCATCTTTTCTCCTATAGAAAAGGTTACTATTATTCATTCTTTGCCTTGAAAACAAGCAAAAGTGAATAAGAAAATCCAGAACAATCAGGTATTTTAAGAATAGAAGAACATCTAAAGAACAATATTTTAATTAATAACACTATTGACTCTTTCCACATGTTAGGCACTTTGCTAAGGGTTTTCTATGTGAAGATTTACAGACAGGACTTGCCTAGCAGAGGCAATACTGAGAGCAAAGACCCTAAGACTACAATGAGCCTGGCATGTTTATGGAACAGAATAAAAGACCCATGTAACTAAAACATATTTGAGGGTAGGAAGAGAATGGTAAAGGATGAGGAGTAAGAGTTAAGATCAGAAAATTTGTTAGGAACCAGATTGCACAGGCCTTGTGAGCCATGGAAAACATTTTAGATTTTATTCTTTGTTCAGTGGAAGCCATTGGAAAGCCTTAAGCAAGAAACTACATTAGAGTGAAGAGGAGCACAAATCATGAACTACAGAAAGAAAAAATAAATTTTTCCATTAAATATATTGGTACTTAACTGTCATCTTTGGCCCATTTTACTTGTGTGCCCTATATAGTCATATTTAATCTAGGTTTTATAAAAAATATTATTTCTCCAAAATTAATTTAAAAATGTTTATCTTTGTGGTGGATTCCCATATATCAATAAAACTGCTTTTTGTTTCATTTAACAAACATTTATATAGTCTTCCTTTGCAACCGACACTGTGGTGCAAAGATAATTGCGACAATATATCAAACTCTGTGAAGAATCTCTCTAGCTTCCTCAACTCCTTTTTTCTAAGACCATTTCACCTTCTTTCCAATGAATCCTCTTTTGTCTTCAACCAACATCAATCCTCTTTGTTTACAGACTGAGCCACAAATTCCTCAACGTTCTTGGCTTCTTTTCCCTTGACCCCCACTCTGTGTTAAACACCATTGAGCTAAACTTGACTTCAAAGATTGATCATGCAGGAACTATCACTGAGACTTGGCCATGCAGAACATGAGCCTCTTTTTGCCACTACCTATGAAGGGGGTGGAAAAGTAGAGAGGGAAAGTTACCAAGGAATAATGGGAGGAACCAATCAGATCCCTCAGCTAGACCCAGTTCCTCAATGAACTCGGCTATGCTGCAGCATCAGAGAAGAAATAAGAAATATGATTTCTACATTTTGTTCTATTTCAGTGAATCACCTGATCAGGACAATTCAGGACCCTTTTATGGGAAATGCCACAGAGACCTAAGTACAACATATTCTTTAGATTCCATAAGGCCAGTGTTGTTCCCATGGTAGCTTGGGATAAGGAGAGATGCTGCCATTGCCATTAGAGTCTACAAAAACCAACTTGGGAAGATGTCACTTTCATCCATTATATGTAATATGTAAAGGCCAAACTTGCTTTTTATAGCTCCAATATGGAAATTTCCATTACCACGGCTTAGTTAAATAAGACTGGTCCCCAGCAACGTGGTTCACATTTCCATTACCACAGTATATTAACTGTGAGTAATTGCATAAGGCACAAACTTTGCCGCTGCCTTGTTAGCCTACAAGTCATTGCATAAATAACAGATACATATCCTGATCAGTGACCAATCATGTCACCTTTTACAAAGCCTGCTGGTGGTCCGTCACTTCACATTTTCTATTCAGTTCATACACAGACAGCAAAGCATGTGACTGTGTTGCCTCCTTGTCTCCCTGTCATAAACCTGTATGACATTTTACAAAAACTGATAATCCAAAAAAGGGATTTGTCAACAAAGATGAAAGTACAGCAAAGAAATGAAAAGTACGTGGCACAGATATACCACGGAATACTATGCAGCCATAAAAAATGATGAGTTCATGTCCTTTGTAGGGACATGGATGAAACTGGAAAACATCATTCTCAGTAAACTATCGCAAGGACAAAAACCCAAACACCGCATGTTCTCACTCATAGGTGGGAACTGAACAATGAGAACTCATGGACACAGGAAGGGGAACATCACACTCCGGGGAATGTTGTGGGGTGGGGGGAGGGGGGAGGGACAGCATTAGGAGATATACTGAATGCTAAATGATGAGTTAATGAGTGCAGCAAACCAACATGGCACATGGATACATATGTAACAAACCTGCACATTGTGCACATGTACCCTAAAACCTAAAGTATAATAATAATAAAAAAAAGAAAGTACAGCAAAGAAATGAAAAGTAATAATGCTGGAAATGAAATCCAAATCAAACATTCATGGAGTTATAGAAGAAATTGCTGATGGTGGGCATTTTGACATAGCTGTTGTTAGAGAGACTCTAGACATACGGTCAGAAGTGCTTAGAGACAGCAAACATATAGACATGAATGAGAAAAGTGATTCTAATGAACAGGATGAAAGTGTCCCAGAGGAAATGCCATATGCTTGCAAAAATAACTTCATGTTAAAGGCACTACCAGAGATGATTCACAACACTGACAGCACCAAGGATACAATGTCAAAATGTGATCAAAATTTGCTAAGGCATAGAAAATGTGCCTTGTATACATCACAAGTTATACTCAAAAAGAAGAAGGCAAGCACTGCTCAAACTATTTTTGATCAGTTTTTTACAAAGAAATAAACATTTAATTACCAATGTTTGTAATGTTTTAAGTTACAGTATACTAAATGTTATTCTTTTTTATTTTCCTATACAGTACATTTATAAAAAACTAAGAGAGTTTTTAATGTTTGACAGAAATGTTTAAAGGTCATGGAACAATCAACTTTTCCCATTAGCTACAAGCACCACTTTGCACGGTTTCTGTTTACAAGGTCACTTTTATAACCCATGTGACAGTGCAAGGCGAGAATTGTCATTACTGAGAGACTCCATAGGTATCCATATTGTCTACTCCCTCTATTCAGTGAAGGTTGTACCTTCTGGTTTTCATGTATTTTGCCTTAAAAACTTTGTTTATTTCCTTATGTTGTTCTCTAATACTAAGTTATTTCAAATTTAATTATTTTGCAGGGAAAATCTTTTCAGAATAGGGAACTCGGATGTGATGCCCACCCAATGTCTTTCAAATTTTTCTCTTTTTAGCTAAAGACTGTTTACCAGTCATTTCCTAACAAGATTAAAAGCAAACTAACTCAATAATTAGGAGATTGGGAGAATAAATAACGTTTTATTTTTGCAGTGGATTGTTTACCTTTTAAAGAATCTTATAAAATGACTTAAAAATTATGTAAAAATTGTTTAGGAATACCAAAGTATGAAAAGCGGATTACAAAACACTGTGAAATGTGATTTCATTTTTGTAAAATACACCTATATGTACGTATGCATCTAAAGTATATGCATATGTGTATGTGCATATGTACTAAAGTAATCAAAATGAAAGATATAATCAAAATGTCAAGGGTAGTTCTCTTTGGGTAGAAGGACTATTGGAAAATGTGTTTCTGTTCCGTGTGTTTTCTGAATTGTCTACGATGGATATGTAATACTTTTATAAAAAGGCTATTTCAAAAAAAATCTGCCCTTTTACCTTTACATTGCTTAATGTTCTGATAATAAAAATGAATATTGGAGCAGGTATTTTTTAAGTGCTTTTTAAGTCTCTCAACCTTTTCTACTTGCTTTTTTGTCTATCACAGCTTCAGACCTTCTAATGAGTCAGGCAGTCCTGATGGTACTATCTAAGAAAATATATTTTGAAAGATAAAACTTTTTAGCATCAGAACTGAGGCAGACAGGCATTTAGAAGCCCTCCAGAACACTCAAAATTCAAAAGCTCAAATTTCCTTGCCTGTTAATTTTTGCAGTTTCCCAGGGGATGCCCCACCCAGGCATTGTTAATGATTTGAAGAAACCATCTGTGTGGTATAAATGGCAATGCCTGCGTCTGATTAGTTTAAAATAGTTGACAAAATCCACATGGTTAAATAAATCAGGGAAATGGTAACCAAAGCACAGATGTTTACAATCTTCCTGCACAGTCATATAAACATCTGTCAAGAAAACAATGCCTGCTAGACTGTCTCTCAAATTCACACACTTCAATAATTTTTTAAATGCAGTTTGTTGAGCATTTAGTATGTACTCAATCCTATGCTCAATACATTTATTTTCTCATTTAATCCTCACAAGAACCTTATAAGCAGAATATTATTATTTTCATTTTATAGATAAAATTGCAGCTGGGATGTTGAGTAATTAATTTGAGGTCAGACACCAAATCCATAATATTAATCACTTAGTAAGCAAGAATACATAGTTATATTTCAGGCTCAAATATCTACTTATCAGAATTATAGCTGGTTTACAAAACAACAACAACAACAACAACTTTCATCTGCAAACAACCAACAACAAACATGACATGAAAACTAGTAGTAAAACAAGTGACTGTGTACAGACATACTCTGAAAAACCTCACATGTGTATTTATTTCATTAGATTCTTACATAATTGCCAATTGTTTACAAGAAGGGAACAGATTTTATTTAAAGCGTGAAAACTTTAGCAGTGTTTTAAAAGGAACTTTGGGTAAAAGCTGACAAAAATAATAAGAAACACTAAGGCAGAATTAAAATAACCTTTTGGCTTTCCTAAAGAAGGAAAAATGTTTTGATGGGCCAGAAATACTATTTTAACGAAAAATCATATGAGAAAAGCAAAATTAACGAACTGCATTCCTTTTAGACAGCTCAGTGTATCTCCCACCTCCTCAAATAAACAAATAAATGTCTACCATGGTTGATGATTCTTACTGAAGACATTACACCTAAACTTCCATAACTGTCATTCTTGCTCTGAATTGTTGTTCCTCACTGCAGAAGCTCAAAGCCCTTTTTTAAATCCACCTTGGCCTTTTATCTCTGACCTTTCAAGTCTTCCTGAAATCAAATTGCCAAATTCTGTTTTCTCCTTGCAGAACATCTCCTAATCCTCCTAATATAATTTGGACTGACAAGGCTGAGCTACAGTTTTCAATAATATATCTGCAAATGAAAAAAAGGTTGGCTGGAGGGGTACTCCAAGCACGTTTTCAATTGGAAAAACCAGACGAGAGAGGGCCCCTCCCCTTCACTGGGTGTTGGCGCCATAATTGCTACCCATTTGCTGCCACTACAGCCCCTGGCCTCCAGTGCTGGGTACTCTGGCTTCTGACCATATGGAGACAGATTTTTTTTATTAATAACTAGTATTTATAGAGTGCTTATGATGTGCTAGGCACCTTGCCAAGTGATTTTATATGCCTTTATAGGACTTAGCTAATTAAGTTACATATCTATGTGCTTCCTGCATTTGGTGAGTTAGAGGGGCTTACTCAGAGGTCCATATAGTGATAAAGAGCCAAATTAGTTCTCATCTCTTTCTCATTCTGTCATCAACAAACTTTTATTAAAGACCTTCTTCTCTGTGCTAGCACCTTCACTAAGCACAGATCTCACTTATGTGCAGAAACAATCTACTGGGGCAGAAAAATACAAATAAATATTGTAATATAAACATGTTAAGAAATATGTAGAAAGTATTCACATCTTTTTAATGGAAGCTATTTTAATATGGCTAAGTAATTTAGTTAAAAGAATCTTCCACCTTGTCTAGCATGCTTCATTATTAGAGTTCTGGAATAAGGTGGTCTGAAGAAGAAGAATGATGCAGTTTGGCTGTGTCCCCAACCAAATCTCGTCTTGAATTGTAGCCCCCATAATCCCCACATGTCATGGGAGAAACCCAGTTACAGGTAATTGAATCATGAGGGCGGGTTTCTCCTGTGCTGTTCTCATCATAGTGAAAACGTCTCACTAGATCTGATGGTTTTATAACCATCCTATGTCCCCTGCACACATTCTCTTGCCTGCCACCAACTCAGACGTGCCTTTGTTCCTCCTTAGCCTTCCACCATGATTGTGAGGCCTCCCCAGCCATGTGGAACTGTGAGTGCATCAAACCTCTTTTTATGAATTACCCAGTCTTAGGCATGTCTTCTTAGCTATATGAAAATGGACTAATACAAAGAATTTCTATCAACTTGAGTAACTTGCTAGAGCATCATCTACAAAATTCAAAATCACATTCAGGTATTTAATCACTCCCATGTTCAGCCCATTATTTGAGACCTTGCTCCAAGGCTCTTGCTTTGTCCTGGTCAGTTGTCATTCACACAAATTAATTATGTATTTGAAGAATATTTATGAATATGTATAAATGACCACATATATATGTGAAAAAAGGCAAGCGGAAAATTGCATATGAGTTACGATTTCATTTTGGATGGAAAAGAAAAAGCATCCCAGTAGATAAACAAATATTTGCAAATAAAAATATTAGGAGAAAGTGTGATATGGTGTTATAATAATTTGAGAGTTTCTTTTCTTCTATATACTATTCTATATTTTATAATTCTATACATATAACCATTTAGAAATTTTATAATCAGAAAAAGTAAATATCTAATATAACTTAAAATCAAAAGAAAGAGGACTGTAAAAAAAATCTGCTTTGTATAATATATTTCTAATTATTGTTTTATTGAGTTTAAGAACATACGGGTTTAAGAAGTATGGTCATGCTATTTTCAAGTAATTTTTTCTGTTAAGAGTCCAAAATAAAGCAAAGAGAAGTTTTGTTGAAATAGGGTACCTAAATCCAAACAGATTCTATTCACTATCTTATTATGAGACTTGAATTCACTCAACAATGGCCTCTCACCAACCACCTACTAGAGAAGAAAGGAAAAGAAAGACAACTGGCTGCTCAGATAGATGGTCTCACACATGCTCTTTTGAAGACTCTTAACACTGTCCAAGATTCTTCTTCTTCTAGCTTCCTTGAAGGGGAAACTAATATTCTCCCCTTCAACATATATATACCCCCCAAGAATTCATATTTTAAAATATATGTAAAATACAAAAAATTCTGGGGCTGAGGACAGAAACAGAAAATGCCTACAAATAGGCCCATGAGATCTTTTTGAAACAATGGACATTTTCTAGAATTCGATTGTGATGGTTGCAAAATTCTGTAAATTTATCAAAAATCATTCAGTTGTACACTTAAAATGAGCACGTGTTGTACCTCAATAAAGGTTACAAAAAAATAAAAAGAGTAATGTAATTGAATACAGGAAAGAATTACCATCACAGATGAAAATGTTTGAGGAATTCTGAAAGCTAAGGAACTAAGATTTATTGAAAGAGATATCAGACCAAGAGGACCAGCAACACAATTTACAAGGCCCAGTACAAAATGAAAATCCAGCACCCTGTCCAAAAATAATTGAGAATTTCAAGAGGGTGAAAGGAGAGCATTAAACCAAATGCAAGGGCCCTTTTAAGTACAGAAACCTGTGGGACTGCACAGGTCTCATGTCCTAAAATCAGCCATGCAGATAAGAAAAATCATACTCTGAAATATGGAAGAGAGAAGAATTCTATGAAGTGTGAAGGATGCTCCAAACTAAGAGCAAAGAGATCCAAGAAGCAGATAGATCTTGGTGGTGCTCACAGGGGAAATGGAGAATGCACATGCAGCTACAGACAAGTCAGCATCTACTTCGCCTTCTGTTTATGCTGAACAATAGCTGAGAGATAAGAGTGGCGTTTACTTCTGGACTAAAGCACAAATGAAGGAAATGGGGTTGCAGGCACAGAGGAATGCTTCAGGTTGATAGCGTTTAGCAAGAGGATAAGGGGCCCACAAACCGAGTAGACACACCACCTGCATGCCCACTCCAGTGGCACAAACCAACCCTCCCTCACAATAACTGAAGGAAAGCTCCTCCAGTCAGAAATTCCCCAATTCACAAATGGGAAAATAGGAGTTTAAATATCAGCATAAAATGAACTCAACAAGCAATCATCATCCAACATTTGAAGAAAACCAAAACAGTGAAAAGAAGAAACAAATTCTGAAAACAGAATAATTAAAATCCAAGAGAAAACAAGCCATTTTTAAAATTAGAATTATTAACATTTGCAGATAAACATAAGAGAACATCTCATCTGAAACTATAAACAAAATAGGTGTTTGTGGGATGAAAGCAACTACAGATCTTGAGTTTAAAAAGAAATAGGCAGTGGTTTACTCTTTCAGTCTATTAATAGAATGTTTGACAGGTGTTTTTAGTTTTAATGTAGTTTATCAATCTTTTTATTGTTAGTGATTTGTGCATTATGTTTAACAAATCTTTGATCATTCTAACGTCATAAAGATATTTTATATTGCATATGTTATCTTGCAGATGCCTTATTTTTTTCATCTTTCACATTTGTAACTACAGTCCACCTGGAATTGCTTTTGTGTGTTCAGTAGGGTGAAGAGACGGTATAGATTGTTTTATTTTCTCCCATACAGATACTGAATTGACCCGTCATCATTTAGTGAAAAAACTATTATTTCTCCCCTGGTCTGAAGTGTCCCTGTGTTGCATATTATCCACAGATGAGTCTGTTTCTAGGCTTTCCACTGGGCTTTTTGTTTATACTTTGGACAATACCAATGTCTTAATTGTTCTAACTACATATTAAGCCTTTATACTCAACAAACTATACCCCTCAACTTCATTCTTCCTCAAAATTGTCTTAGCTATTTTTGGCCCTCTGAATCTCCATATAAATTTTAGAATCACCTTTTTAACTTCCACAAAGTAAAACTGCTGAGGTTTTGACTTGAATTGCATTGAATCTGGAGACCAGTATAGGAGGAATTGACATCTTTAAATGAAAAAAACAACTTGGACTTGGAACCAACCCAAATGTCCATCAACGATAGACTGGATTAATAAAATGTGGCACATATACACCATGGAATACTATGCAGCCATAAAAAGGATGAGTTCATGTCCTTTGTAGGGACATAGATGAAGCTGGAAACCATCATTCTCAGCAAACTATCACAAGGACAAAAAACCAAACACCGCATGTTCTCACTCATAGGTGGGAATTGAACAATGAGAACACTTGGACACAGGAAGGGGAACATGACACACCAGGGCCTGTCGTGGGGTGGAGGGAGTGGGGAGGGATAGCATTAGGAGATATACCTAATGTAACAATGAGTTGATGGGCGCAGCACACCAACATGGCACATGTATACATATGTAACAAACCTGCACGTTGTGCACATGTACCCTAGAACTTAAAGTGTAATTAAAAACAAAAAAATTTCCAGCAATGAATATGTCATCTTTCCACTTATTTAAATCATCTACAATTCTCTCAAAAATGTTGTTTGGTATAAAGAAGATTGATTTTTATATTGACCATCTCTTTAGATACTGGAGATTTTCTATATACAGAAATGTATGATCTGCTGATACTGAGAGTTTTATTTACTTTTCCAATCCTGCTTGTTCTTTCTTTCTTTTTTAATCTTATCGCTCCGAGTAGAACTATAGTACAATGTTGAATAGAAGTAGTGAGTGCAAGCATTCTCGTCTCATTCCTGATCCCAAATATTTCATAGTCCATGCCTCAGTCAACTTTAGTAAATTATGTTATATGGTTTTCCAAAGTAGTTGTATAATTTTACACTTCCAACAGCAGTATGAGAGTTCCAGTGGGAATATTGAGCATCTACATCTAGAGTCTTAAAGTCTGTCTTAATATTTCCTCCCTTCTCCCTTCCATTTCATAATTCAATCACCAAAAGGAAAAAAAAACCAAAACTATTACAGATGGTTGCTTCTCTGAGAATGAAGTGAAAATGGAGAGGTTTATCAGAGAATGAATCCAGGAGGAGGTGTTTGGTTTACTCCATATTCTTCTATATTGCCACTTAATTTCTATTGCTAGTATAATTTTGTGTATTATTTTGTTTTAATTTCCCTAGAAATGAAATTGAAAGATAGGAAGGTAAATGGAAATAGTATTTAAAATGAACAAATATGAAAACTTTGAAATTAAGTATATAAGAGCAAAAACTGCATTTTTTAGTGGGACAGAATATGGCTAATGACACGGAGAGACCAAGTGCAGTGAATATACTGCACAAATGTGGCTATGATTGCATCCTCCAATCATCCTGATGGTCTGAGGCTTACCTTCACACTCCAGAGAGGCTTGTGCCAGGACAATAAATGAAGAAGATTGGATCTTCACAAGCTTAGACTTCATTTGAAGTGTTTATTTTAGCCTTTTTCCAAAATATTTGGATATCCAAATATAGAAATTATAACATTAAATAAGCCTCTGGATCTGAATGTTCATTAACATTTTTAAAAGTTTTCTTCCCTACTAAAATTTCATAGTGATTTTTTCCATTGAGGAGAAATGATGTTTTATGTTTCTTCTCCTAGGTGTTTTGAAGAATAAAAATGAGAATCTGGAAAACAGAGTATTGAGTCTTCAAACTCTACTTAAACTAATCATATTCAGGTCTCCTGCGCATTTTTACCTGCTCTGAAGCTCTATTCCATAGCACAAATATTTTACTAGGGGAATTTAGAGAGCTTATCTGCCACCATGCCATTAATTCTGTCTTATTAGTATTGCTTTCTTTGGTGCAACAGAAAGAAGGTTGCATGATATTTCCCTCTTTAAGTCCAATTTTTATCACAAGATTTACTTGCTTCTCTCTTCCTTGGCAACACTTCTTTCTTAAAGAATGCCAAATTCTTACATGAACTTAAATGCAATGGTGATGAAATCAGTGTTTGAGTTGTATTCTCTGATTCATCTGGATAAACTGGATGGAGGATTGTCCTTCTAGCTCAGGAAGACACCTGAGTTTGTCCTCTTAGTGCAATCCTATCTCTAAGCCATCCCTTCCCATACCAGTGAGATCTTCATCTATTCTTAAACAATCCTATGTTATACAATATTACAATAGAGTATGTCATGCCATGCATAGACTGAAGAAAAAAACTCAACTGGGCTATATAAGAACAGGTTTCCATCCTGGTTAATTTCTACTAATCAAGCTAGATGACTTAAGCCAAGATACAACTTCTTGAGCCTTCAGTTTTCTCACCTGGAAATGCATCGTTTGTATTTGATGATCATTGAGGGCCTTTCCAGTTCTAATAATCATATCTAATCATCTACATGAAGCTTAGAAAAGGAACAATTACATTAGTTTCTTAATGGTACAGTTTTAAATTGTATTAGAGGGAAAAATAAAGTGGTTTTAATTTTTTTATTTACATTTGGAACTGAATAAAACAGGTAAGTGAGAACACTGGTACATTTCAGCAATATATTTTGTGATATCTTTTGTTCAAGGGAGCAGTGTGGGTGGATGCCAACAGTTCAATATTTTCACCACTATTCGGTGGGCTTCCTACACAACTCTCCACTGCTAGAAATATGATCAATAATAAATACTTCAGCAATTGATTTCAAACTGGGCTTGTGAAACTCTAGAGTTCTACAAAGCCTTTCAAAGGGTCTGCAAATATTTTATATGAATTTCACTGTTTAAACTATATGTTAAATATTTTATATGTATAATGTGCATCTCTTTATTCAGAAATATTATGTTTAGTCATTCAACAAATATTCATGAAGTGATTATTATATGTTGAGAACTCGGGGTTCAGGAATGAATGACACAGACAAAAATTCCTGCCCTCCCCCATGAAATTTACATTCTAGTAGGGGTAGCAAAAAGGAAACAAAATAAATACTACATATAGTATATTAACTGTTTATAAAGGCAGTGGAGGAAAATTAAGCAGGAGCTACAAAATGAAACAAAAGTTTAGAGTAGGTCTGTCCCAGAAGATGGCAGTTCAGTAAGACTTAAAGGATGTGGGGAGGAAGCCAGAGAAATAGTTAGTGTAAAGGCCCTGGGCCAGGAGACTGGGAGTAGCAGTCAGACCACCCTCCAATGAAGGGAGAGGGAGATAGAAAGAGACAAAGCCACAGAAGGAATGGAGGCCTGTGGGTCATCATAGGTCTTTGGCTTTTAACACATAGAAAATCCCTAATGCTTTGATTTGTGCTGTCTGGTACAGTAGTTTTATGAGGAGCTTTCCTGTATTCTCTTCATATGCTGATATGATTTGAATGTGTATCCCCTCTAAATCTCATGTTGAAATGTGATTCCCAGTGTTGAAGGTGGAGCCTGGTAGGAGATGACTGGATCATGGGGGCAGATCCCTCATGAATGGCTTAGCACCATCCACTTGGTGATAAACCAGTTCTTGCTCAGTTCACATGAGATCTGGTTGTTTAAAAAAGTCTGGGACCTCCCCCCTCTCTCTCTTGCTCCTTCTAATTCTGTGTGACATGCCTGCTTCTGCTTCTCCTTCTGACATGAGTAAAACTCCCTGAGGTCTCACCAGAAGCCAACCAGATACCAGCACCATACTTCCTGTATAGCCTGCAGAACCATGAGCAATTAAACCTCTTTTATTTGTAAATTACCCAGTCGCAGCTATTTCTTTATAGTGATGCAAAAAAAAAACTGACTAACACATATCCATTTGAATATGGCACCGAACAAGGAGATTATATTTCTACACAATCTTGTTCAAAATCAGGCTGCTACCTACCCATTCAAGTAAAAACTGCATTTTTATTATAATAAACATGGGTGAAGTTAAATGACATGCCAGGTCAGGCTTAGTTATATCTATTTATGTCACTTTTGCAACAACAAGCAGTACTCTTGTTGGGAAAGGGAAATTGCGATTTATGTGAGCCTCTTTCAATGAACATAATAACTTGATATGAAGTTTCTAGATGGAATTTGTAGTCATATCTGTCTCAACACCCAACTTATTGTTGAATTTTGCTTGATTGTTCAGTACGAGGAAAATACTGACTTAGATAAGTAGTTGCAAAAAGATAGCAGCTTATTGTGCAATCCCAGGATGCTTTTAATAAACTGCTCTGGAAACTTGAAAGGGATATAAATGATATATTTTATTTCCCATGAAAATGAAATAACATAAATATATGATGTTTATTAGGGAAGGGAGGTAAATGGAAAGTAGCAATTATGATATGTGCTCTGCTCATTGTCTTTATTAAGAATGGGCTCCCAATGTAAGTATGGAGATTAACCTTCATTGAATATTGAAAAGTGATGTTTCTAATCATGGTCAATTTGAGAAAAGTCCGTAATAGAAGGGTGGGATGGGTACAGACTCAGAAACTTCGACTATTGCTATATTTTAGTGAATTAATAGAAGACATAAAAACTAGGGAGAGAATCAACTGGCAATGGACAATATACTAATTGATATAAATAAGGATCATTCACTAGTGTTAAAATCATTGGATGACAGGTTGTTGGGTAACAGGATATTCACTTATTTACATGATAACAAAGAATTCTGACAGAGTACTTACTAATTTACAAAAGAGAAACAGTACCTTTATTAAAGAGAAATCTTTCACAAACTACTGATATTGTTTGGCTGTGTCCCCACCCAAATCTCATCTTGAATAGTAACAATCCCCATGTGTCAAGGGCAGGGCCAAGTGGATATAATTGAATCAGGGGGCGGGTTTTTCCCATGCTGTGCTTATAATAGTGAATAAGTCTCACAAGATCTGATGGTTTTATAAAGGGGAGTCCCCCTACACATGCTCTCTTGCCTGCCACCATGTAAGATG
Organism: Symphalangus syndactylus; assembly: GCF_028878055.3. Classification (NCBI taxonomy): domain Eukaryota; kingdom Metazoa; phylum Chordata; class Mammalia; order Primates; family Hylobatidae; genus Symphalangus; species Symphalangus syndactylus. The sequence continues at coordinate 85,911,560 of NC_072433.2, forward strand.
TGACTTTGCTCCTCTTTTGCCTTCTGCCATGATTGTGAGGTCTCCCCAGTCACGTGTAACTGTGCATCTATTAAACCTCTTTCCTTTAGAAATTACCCAGTCTCTGCTATGTCTTTATTAGGAGCATGAGAACAGACTCATACAGTAAATTGGTACCAGGTAGTGGGCCACTACTGTAAAGATACCTGAAAATGTGGAAGTGGCTTTGGTATTGGGTAAAAGTCACAGATTAGAACAGTTTGGAGGGCTCAGATGAAAACAGGGAAATGTGGGAAAGGTTGGAACTTCCTAGAGACTTGTTGAATGGTTTTGACCAAAATGCTGGTAGAGATATGGACAATAAGGTCCAGGCTGAGGTGGTCTCAGATGGAGATGAGGAGCTTTTTGGGAACTGGAGCAAAGGCAACTCTTGTTATGCTTTAGCAAAGAGATTGGTGGCATTTTGCCCCTGCCCTAGAATCTGTGGAACTTTGAACTTGAGAGAGATGATTTAGGGTATCTGGTGGAAAAAATTTTTAAGTAGCAAAAAGTTCAAGAGGAAGCAGAGCATAAAGCTTTGGAAAATGTGCAGCCTGACAATGCAATAGGAAAGAAAAACCTATTTTCTGGGGAGAAACTCAAGGCTGCTGCTGCAGAAATTTGCATAAGTAACAAGGAGCCAAGTGTTAATCCCAAGACAATGGGCAAAGTGTCTCCAGGGCATGTCAGACACTTTTGCAGCAGCCCCTTTCATCACCATCACAGGCCCTGAGGCCTATGAGGAAATGGTTTCGTGGCCCCTGCTGTATGTAGCCTAGAGACATGGTACCCTGTGTCCCAGCCACTCCAGCCATGGCTAAAAGAGGCCAATGTACAGCTTGGGCCATGGCTTTGGAGAGTGCAAGTCCCAAGCCTTGGCAGCTTCTATGTGGTATTGAGCCTGTGGGTACACAGAAGTCAAGAATTGAGGTTTGAGAACCTCCACCTAGATTTCACAGGATATATGGAAATGCCTAGATGTCCAGGCAGAAGTTTGCTGTAGGAGCAGGGCCCTCATGGAGAACCCCTGATAGGGTAGTGTGGAAGGGAAATGTGGGGATGGATCCCCCACACAGAGTCCCAATGGAACACTGCCAAGTGGAGCTCTGAGAAGAGGGCCACCATCCTCCAGACCCCAGAATGGGAGATCCACTGACAGCTTGCACCATGTGCCTGGAAAAGCTGTAGACATTCAATGCCAGCCCATGAAAGCAGCTGGGGGGGGGCGGCGCTGTACCCTGCAAAGTCACAGGAGCAGAGCTGCCCAGGACCGTGGGAACCTACCTCTTGCATTAGTGTGACCTGGATGTGAGACGGGGAAGCAAAAGACATTATTTCGGAGCTTTAATTACTGCCTTGTTGGATTTCAGACTTGCACGGGCCTGTAGCCCCTTGTTTTGGCCAATTTCTCCAATTTGGAATAAGTGTATTTACCCAATACCTGTACTCCCATTGTATCTAGGAAGTAACTAACTTGTGTTTGATTTTCCAGGCTCATAGACAGAAATGACTTGCCTTATCTCAGATGAGACTTTTGACTGTGGACTTTTGAATTAATGTTGAATGAGTTAAGACTTTGGGGGACTGTTAGGAAGCTATGATTGGTTTTGAAATGAGAGGACATGAGATTTGGAAGGGGCCAGGGATGGAATGATATGGTTTGGCTCTGTCCCCACCCAAATCTCACCTTGAATTGTAATAATCCCCACATGTCAAGGGCAAGGCTAGGCGGAGATAATTGAATCATGGGGGCAGTTCCCCATACTGTTCTCATCGTAGTGAATAAGTCTCACCAGATCTGATGGTTTTATAAATGAGAGTTCACCTGCACAAGTTCTCTTGCCTGCCAACATGTAAGACATGACTTTGCTTCTCTTTTGTCTTCCACCATGATTGTGAGGCCTCTCAAGCCACATGGAACTGTGAATCTATTAATCTCTATCCTTTATAAATTACCTAGTCTTGGGTATGTTTTTAGTAGCAGTGTGAGAACAGACTAATACACCTATCTTAACCAAGCAATTAAGCTCAATATTATGTGCCTCTACATATGATGAAATAAAATGTACAGAACACCAACTATAGAGTATTCTTGTCAATAAAATGTTTATAATTGAATTATGAGGAAACAACCTTAAAAGTCCAAATTGTAGGACTTTTGGCAAGACAATTGTACTAGACTATTCAAAATGTTCCTAACAGAAACAGATCAATGGAACAGAATAGAGAACTCAGAAATAAAGCCATATACCTATAACCAACTGATCTTTGACAAAGACAACAAAAATATACAATGGGGAAAGGGCACCCTGTTCAATAAATAGTGCTGGGATAATTGGAGAGCTATATGCAGAAGAATGTAGCTGGACCCCATCTCACACCATATACAAAAATTGACTGAAAATGTATTAACTTAATTGTAAGACCTGAAACTATAAAAGCCCCAGAGGAAAACCTCTTCTGGACATTAGTATTGGCAAAGAATTTATGACTAAGTCCTCAAAAAAAAAAAAAATAGACAAATGGAACTTAAACTTTTTGAAACAAAAATAGACAAATGAAACTTAAACTAAAAAGCTTCTACACAGCAAAAGAAATAATTAACAGAGTAAACAGACAACTTACAGAATGGGAGAAAATATTTACAAACTGTGCATTCAACCAAGAACTAATATCTAGACTCTACAAGGAATTCAAACAACTCAAAACAAAAAAACCAAATAACCCCATGAAAAAGAGGGCAAAGGACATGAACAGACATTTTTCAAAAGGAGGCAAACAAGCAGCCAACAAACATATGAAAAAATGCTCCACATCACTAATCATCAGAGAAATGCAAATTAAAACCACAACGAGATACTATCTCACACCAGTCAGAATGGCTATTACTAAAAAGTCAAAAAACAACAGATGGTGAGGATGTGAAGAAAAGAGAACAGTTATATACTGTTGGTGGAAATGTAAACTAATTCAACCTCTATGGAAAACAGTACAATGATTTCTCAAAAACTAAAAATAGAACTACCATTCTACCCAATAATCTCACCACTGGGATTTTTTATTTCCCAGAGGAAAAAAAAAAATTATATAATTTCTACACTTGTATGTTTATTGCAGCAATATTCACAATAGCAAAGTGACGGAATCAGCCTACATGTTCATCAATGGATTACTGGATTAAAATGTGATCTATATACACATATATATATATATACACACATACACGTACACACACACATACACGCTGTGTGTATATATATGCACATTTATATATATACACATGTGTGTGTATATAATATATATAATCATATTATTCCATGGTATGTGGAATATACACACATATGCACACACAAACACACACACAGAATAGTGTGGTTATTAATAATATTATTATAAATTATTATATCTATTATATATACACACATATCACGGAATAATGTGATTATACATATTACATATAGACACACACGCACAGACACTCCATGGAATACTATGCAGCCATAAAAAAGAATGAAATCCTGTCTTTTGCAACAACATGGATGGAACTGAAGGTCATTATCCTAAGTGAAATGACTCACAAACAGAAAAAAGCCACACCTTCTCACTTATAAGTGGGAGCTAAACAATGGGTATGCACAGACATACAGAGTAAAATAATAGACATTGGAGACTCCAAAAGGAGGGAGGGTGGAAGTGGGATGAGGGATGAAATACCACCTACTGGGTGCAATGTACACTATTCAAATAATGGGTACACTAAAAGCTTAGATTTCACCACTAAGCAATACACCCATGTAGCATAACTACACTTGTGCCTATAAATTCAAAAAATAAAACATTTAATTTCTTTAAGAGTTTCTGTCATACAAGACAAACAAGTTGTCCTAAATTAAAGAAGACTAAAGAGACTAAAGAAAACTAAATAGATATCACAAGCAAATGCAATACATGAAACTTGTTGTTTTTTTTTTTTTAAAAAGCTTTCATTTGAGGGACAATTTATTATAATTTGAAAAATATTTGGGGACAATTGAAAACTCGATATGCACTTTAAATTAGATATTATAGAATATTGTGACACTTTTAAATTCTTAGAAGTTAAAATGGTATCGTGGTAATGTAGGAAATTGTCTTTATTCTTAGGCAATAAATATTGAAATATTAAAAGGCAGAGTGACATCATGCTGCAATTTGCTTTCAAATGGCTCAAAAAAAGGGAAATTGGAGAGAAGCTTTATTACATAGATAGATAGATAATAGATAGATAACATATAACATATAAATAGACAGATAATAGATAGATAACATATAACATATAAATGTTATAAAATATTAGCAATTGGTGAATCTAGATGAAGGGTATGTGGGTGTTTATTGTGCTATTCTTTCAACATATCTGCAGGCTTGGGATTTTTCAAAACAAAAGGTTAGGGAAGACAAAAGAGAGAGACTGGTGTCACTAACCAAAATAGTCTGAATAATCCTGACCTCAGAATCACTTCCCACATCAGGGGGACATTTGCCACACTATTCACCCTGGAAGTCTATTAGCAGTGTTAGAGGCAGGAATCATAAGTCAGACTGCATAGTGGCTGTTGACTAATTAGTTAGCCTCATCAAACCTCAGTCTAGTGAATTTTATTGCCTTAAGTCACATTTTTAAAAATGCCTGAACAAAAATGTTAACCTCCCTCTCCAAGCACAAGAAAGAGCTTTAGAGCACATAGAATTTAGCACCAAAAGAATTATGAACTGATATTTGCTCAGATTTGTGATGCTTATTGACTTACCCAAATAAAAATATTTGCCTTTTGTAACAAGATTCTTTAAATTTACAGGAAAGCATGGCTGATCTTGCAAGTTTGGTTGTGGGGGTATAGGACTGAAGTGAATATCCATTTTGGAATTCTCAATCATGGCACCCAGGAAACACAGGCCCTTGGGCTTCTTTCCCTGAAAGTCTAAGAAGGTTTCAAATATTGTACAAGTATCAAATGCCAGGATTCAGCACAAAGGGAACAGTTATGTGTACAACAGGACTTGCTTTCAATTCTAACCTGCCCTGTGCCAGACCTATCCCTAAGTGTCACTGACTCACTGGCAGCATTTTAGCTAGGCTGTGAGTATTCATGGGGTCATGAACTGGAGCGCGATACCAGAAGCCAAACAAAACAGCATGCACCTTAACTGTCATGTGTAAGGCTGAGATAAACAGTGAAACTATGGAACAATTGAAAAGGTCTTTCTTCCTCTAACCAGAGAAATAAATCTTAAAATATGAAGATCAAGGACTGCTAAAGACAACAAACACCAAAGAACTGAAACCGCTTACCAGCAGGTGGTATCAGTGGGGGTTTGTCTTTTGAAAAATGTGTCAAGACCTTTTAGGACAATATAAAACACTTCTGGTTCCTATAGTGATACTGATAATACATTGTCAGTCATTGTGGTATCTAGATCTACATTATGTAGTTTTAAAAGCACCTTGAAATATTTGAAGGTTACATTTGTTTCTCCTCTAAATTGCTTGGTGTCAATTGTAGTTGTGATAATTGGAGGAGATATAGTCAATTTGTGAGAAATACCACCAACCAGTATTTCTTGCCTCTTATAAGGCTCAGAGAAAGAGAAGAGGCCATAAACTCAAAGTCTCTTCAAAATAGCCCCAGACACTAATCAAAGTCCAGGTCTTCAGAGTGAAAGAGACTAAGTAATTCATAAGTAATTCATTAGTCTTCGGGGCTTTATCCAGGCCTTCACTTAGGGAAGGCCACTCACTGCAGTATTTTCCAATCTCAAGGCTGGCAGTTTATTTGTCTGGTTGTTCCTTAATTAATTTGTTTCTTAGGAAAGGGCATTTTCTAATAAAATTCTGTGAAAACATTTCCACAAGTCCAAGGCAGGCATAAACCACAAATCCTGCCGCTTGACTTGGTAGATTCAAAGGCTGGTTTTTGTAGTATTAGATTAACCATCAACCACAAATATTGTGATTGAGAGAATGGAAAAGATGAGCTTTCCGTTTTTTCTCTTTTACCGGCTTTGTACTTTTTAATTTTACTAACATTAAATGTTGCTAAGTTATGAAATAAAACAATTGAACTTTCCCAGGTGCATGGAATTCCAGAAATGTTGTTAGATTATTTCTTCTAAAGTATAGACATCTATATACCACACTCTGAACCTTTGCAGTTTTGACTTTTGTATCAGGGTTACATGCTATCATACCTTCCTCTCTAGTTATAATCTCATTGCTCTTTAAGGCAACATAACTGTTGTTTCAACAGCCTTGATTCTCCACACGTTCTTCACATGCTTCATTGTTCATAAACTTACTGTATTACTTCATGCCACTTTTGAAAAATTATTTTCAATGAATTTGTAAAGAATATTCTATTGTCAGAATAGGTAAATATTCTTCAGAATAACAAATACATTATTGGTCAGGTGTGGTGGCTCATACCTGTCATCCCAACACTTTAGGAAGCTGAGGTGGGAGGATTGCTTGAGTCCAGAGTGTGAGACTTGCCTGGCCAACATAGAAAGACCCTATCTCTACAAAAAGTAAAAAAATAAGGTAGTCAGGTATGGCACCACACACCTGTAGTCCTAGCTACTTAGGAAGCTGAGGCAAGAGGATTGCTTGAGCCCAGGAGGTCAAGGCTGAAGTGAACCATAATTGCAACACTGCACTCCAGCCTGGGCAACAGAGCAAGACCCTGTCTCTAAAAAAAGAAAAAATACATTATTATTAAGTATTTAACACTCTATATGACCTATATTAAAAAAATCATTTTAGTACACTCTAAAATAAAGAATTTTAGAAAAATAAACTATTTCTACCACTGATACAATTCCAGCATAAAAAGGAATCATAATTTTTGTTTGCACTATTAAATCAAAAGAATACCGAATCATGTATTATTATTAGCCTATGAGGTTTGAGTTTATAAGAGGTCATAAGCACATTTGTTTGATTTTCTTTACATGAGGTTGACACTGTTTTGCCTATTTTCAGGTCGTAATAATAATAATAATAGCCTATATTAATTGAATACTTAAGGCCTGCCATATCTCTATTATTTCACATAATCCTTATATCAACCTCATTTAGTAGGATCCATTACTGTGCCAATTTTACAAATGAGGAAGCCAAATTCTGGTGAGGTGACCAAACAAGGATGGTAGGAAAGCTGGTCTGGCTGGCTAGTCCCTAAGCTCTTAATTACTGCACTGATTATGTATCAGCACCACCCTTGTCTCCTACATTTCATATTCTCTAACATCTCATACAAGTTTATAGTTAACTGAGTGTGTTTCCAGAAGAAAATCATTCCAAGTTCACTAAAATGCTAATACATAGTTACTTCTCAATTCCAACATTTCCCCCTTTAAAAAAACTGCTGTATCTCAAGTACCACAGACCTCATCTGGACAAATAGATTAAAGAGGTGAGATTCTTCACTACCCATGTCAATTTAGCTAATTAGATAAACAACAAGAGACCTCCGAGGGCTGCTTATTCAGAGAACTAAGCAAAAATTCAAGCAAAACAATGTGTCCCTGCCTGAGTCATTGGGGGAACAGTTCTGATTAGATTCTAGATAAATTAATCAGCCACATTATTGACATCTTTACCCTGCCTGGGGTATGCTCAGCTTTCATGCAAAAACACGAATACAGAAAAGAGGTGGACTCTGTGTATTTGTTGGGTGGGGCAGGTTGTTCCTACTCCATCTCTTAAAAGTAGACATGAACATAGATAATTTTCTCTATTCCTAGTACATAGTAGGAGCTTAATGAATGTTTATTCAATTGATAAGCAAAAAAATCTCATTACCCATTTCTTAAAATATGATAATTCCTCAAAATTATAAAAAATCCAGAGCAGTACTGCTCACTAGTAACGTGCTCATATCATGCCTAATTTAAAATAATTTGTTTTATATCCTCGTGTCCTTTAGCAGAATCTTTTTCTTTTTTTTCATGAAAGAGAAAATAGTGTTTGGGTAGATTTGGGAGAAGCAATGAAATTCATCAAGTAATGTAATTGTCTAGCAATCATTAAGTGTTTACTATGTGCCAGGAATTGCTCTAAATGTGTGGCATGTTTTACCTTATTTAAGCTAGGTACAGTTTGCTGCACAGAATACAAATAATAAAGGCTGGAGACACGGAAAAGAAAGACTAGAGTCGGCAAAGAATAACAGTGAAAAAGTAAATAAGGGCCGAAAGAGAATCACAGATGGATCCTGGGTGGAGGACAGTCACAGGCAACTGTGAATGTGAAAGGAGAATGAAAAGAAGTTACACGGAGAGAGAGCTGCACTGAGCACCTACTGGATTCGCCGTTCTACACATGTTGCCCTATTTTATCCCCATGCTATCCTTATGAGGAAGATTTAATACTCCTGATTTTATCAAAGGAAAACAGCTTGCCGAAGCTGATGTCCCTTTAACCAAGATTACATAGCTAGTAAGTGGTAGAGCCAGAATTTAGATCTGGAGTTTTGTCTGATGCTGAACCCCACGTTAGATTTGATTTACAAGGTTTGTAACTGGGCTACACCCTAGTGCAATGCATAGTTCCATGACTTGGTAACTTCCTAGTCTCACTTATTATGATGGGGGAAGAAACATTAATTTAATCACGTCATAATCTACGCATATTCACCCACTTAGAGATTAGCGCACAAATTTCAAATAACAGAGATAAGAAACTAACAGTTGTAGCATTTTCCAGAAATGTAGTTTGCACTTCTTTTTAAATTAAGCCTAGTCATTGAATGATCTATGAGGAAAACAGGAGTCTAGGAGTAAGTATGTATATGATACCCACTTCTTCATTCAATGGAAAGGAAGATATCTAGAAACAAAGCTCTGAGATCTCCATAAATATCTGTGCTCTGTTAGAATTTCAATTGTCTATGAAATGGTTCCTAATTGACTACTCAACTACTCAACTAATTGTGATAGTCACTGTTGATATTTTTACCAGCACAATGAGGTATACTGCAGTATTTGAAACCATAGCCTGTAAATGTTACTATTACACAGCCTTTTGCTCGCACAATGGAGAATCAAGATAAATGCTATAGATTGTCTCAAATTTACTCTTTTTATTTTCTACAGTAACGAGCTGGTCAGGTAGAGACACCTCTAAGCATCCATACAACTAGCTTAGGACCTTCCGGACAGCCACAATCTCAATTAACAGATGCCAAATTAGATTAGTCCACAATAAAAAACCCTTTGCACAAAGGAATATCCCGGCAGCTTTCTGGTCTAACAGAATTTCAGTGTGAGCAGGAACAGAAAACCAAACACTGCATGTTCTCACTCATAAATGTGAGTTGAACAACGAGAACACATGGACACAGGGAGGGGAATATCACACACTGGGGCCTGTAGGGGGGTGGGGGCAAAGGGAGGGAGAGCATTAGGACAACTACCTAATGCATGCGGGGCTTAAAACCTAGATGACGAGTTGATAGGTGCAGCAAACCACTGTGGCACATGTATACCTAGGTAATAAACCTGCATGTTCTGTACATGTATCCCAGAATTTAAAGTAAAATTAAATTTAATTTAAAAAAACAATTTCAGTGTGAGGTCGACAAGCTGGCTGAAAGTGCAAGTTATTCATCAAAAAAAAAAATAGGTAAATTGTTGATAGAGAGATGGATGGCAGATAGACAGACCTTCCTGCAAGTCTACCAGGATTTCAAATTAATGGCAATTGGAAAAGATATTCTTTTGTGCCACAGGAAAAAATCGTGTTAGCTCTGAATTTATTTCCTTTTGGTAGATGGGCTCACACATTTTTTTCTTCTTATTTCATCTCATATACTCTTCCTTGTGAACCAGAGCAGAGTCAAGGAATATCACGTTTAAGAGAAGAAAATCATTCACACACCTTTTCTCTGTTAATCCCATCCCAGTCTGACTGCCAAAGAACTTTTCCCTTTAAAATAAATATATTGCCATCAAATGAACTTCAGAAAAGTTTTTGTGCTTTGTGTTGTTTTCATCCCATTCCCTATGGCTTGACTTTTGCTTGTCTTCCTGTTCACCTTCCACCCTTACCTTGGCATTTCTTCTAATCAGCAAACTGTACTACTTAGGAATGTCAGCCTGCAAGCCAGTTAAGGTAAATCTGGCCACCTACCTCCCTGTAAAGATTTCCTTGGTGACCATCGGCTCACATCATTCAGTCCCAACCAGGCAGAAATAACCACAGAATTCCAAACTTGTCCTTCCTTTGAGGGGATGACCATTTCTCTCTCCACTCCTTTCTGTTGGCTCTTTGGGATCAGATGTCTGGCTTCTTCATCCCTGTATTATCTTGTTCCTTTGGCAAAGAAATTTTTTCAGTTACTAAACCATTGATACTGAAGGAGACACTGTGAGTGTTATTATCTTTAGATCTTCTAAAAACTGTATTTCCTAAAAACGAGATCCCTGAATTCTACAGATATTTACTATGCATTTGTTTCATGCAAGGCACTCTCATAAGCATATTAAAAGATATAATACATTGTCCCCTCCCATAAAGTAAATTATGCATAGGTAATAATACTGTAACACACGACAAGTAGAATGTGACAGGTATTAAAGTTTTAGGTATAATGGAGCACAGAACAAAAGGAAAAATTAATTATGAATGGGGAATTACTGTCACAGGGAGGAGGACAACATTTAACATAGTTCTCAATAAGAATAGGAGAAGTGAGGGGTCAGAGGTGGGTGAAGTAATCAGGAGGCTTACAATTCAGTCAAAAGGAAGAGAATGGGCAAAGCATGGAAGATGAAATTTCCAAAATGCATATTTGAACTAAAGTTTCCTTTAGGCCAGACAGATTGGGTCTCAAGTGCTACGTTCAGAACTGTCATTTTATTCTATAGACCTGTGGTTCCCAAAAGATTGCCACGGGCCAGTGCCAGTGATGGTTTAAGTCTAAATTTTCACTGGATTCATGAGACATGAGAAAAACAAAGATACTTGGTAAGATACTTTTTTTTTTCATGAATCAAAATTCATCTTAAGCCCTTCTTTATTTTGAGATTATGTCTTTCCTGTATTTAGAATAAAATGCAATTGCTTTTATGAAATTGTGGTAAAAGTGGAGGGCAGTTTGGGGGTGGGGGTGGTTCTAATGTCATTATTTTGCAAATAAAAATTGGTAACACTGTATTGGGCTAATTTATTTTTGTTTCACTGGTTGATGAGATCCAAACTTTGGGAGCCACTTCCGAAGGTAATGTGGCCTGCCTCCCTTGGAAGTGGAGCAATGTTGGTGAAACTGTTCTTCAGAAAACATCAGTGAAAGCAATACATTAAAAGAAAAAAGAGGGCTGGGCACGGTGGCTCACACCTGTAACCCAGCACTGTGGGAGGTTGAGGTGGGTGGATTACCTGAAGTCAGGAGTTCGAGACCAGCCTGGCCAACATGGTGAAGCCCCGTCTCTACTAAAGATACAAAAAAATTAGCCAGCTGTGGTGGCAGGTGCCTATAATCCCAGCTCCTGGGGATGCTGAAGCAGAAGAATCGCTTGAACCCAGGAGGCGGAGGTTGCACTGAGCCAAGATCGTGCCATTGCACTCCAGCCTCGGCAACAAAAGCAAAATAGATAAAAAAAAAAAAAAAAAGAGAGAGAGAGAAAGAAAGGAGAAAATGGTGGTAAGGAAGAAGAAGAGGGAAATGCAATAAATGAGACTAGAAATGATTATATACAAGGAAGGTAGTTAGAAATCTACGCAAGATATAAACAGAACCAAAGACAAAAACCACATGATTATCTCAATAGATGCAGAAAAGGCCTTTGACAAAATTCAACAACCCTTCATGCTAAAAACTCTCAATAAATTAGGTATTGATGGGACGTATCTCAAAATAATAAGAGCTATCTACAACAAACCCACAGCCAATATCATACTGAATGGGCAAAAACTGGAAGCATTCCCTCTGAAAACTGGCACAAGACAGGGATGCCCTCTCTCACCGCTCCTATTCAACATAGTGCTGGAATTTCTGGCCAGAGCAATCAGGCAGGAGAAGGAAATAAAGGGTATTCAATTAGGAAAAGAGGAAGTCAAATTGTCCCTGTTTGCAGATGACATGATTGTATATCTAGAAAACCCCATTGTCTCAGCCCAAAATCTCCTTAAGCTGATTAGCAACTTCAGCAAAGTCTCAGGATACAAAATTAATGTACAAAAATCACAAGCATTCTTGTACACCAATAACAGACAAACAGAGAGCCAAATCATGAGTGAACTCCCATTCACAATTGCTTCAAAGAGAATAAAATACCTAGGAATCCAACTTACAAGGGATGTGAAGGACCTCTTCAAGGAGAACTACAAACCACTGCTCAATGAAATAAAAGAGGATACAAACAAATGGAAGAACATTCCATGCTCATGGGTTGGAAGAATCAATATCGTGAAAATGGCCATACTGCCCAAGGTAATTTATAGATTCAATGCCATCCCCATCAAGCTACCAATGACTTTCTTCACAGAATCGGAAAAAACTACTTTAAAGTTCATATGGAACCAAAAAAGAGCCCGCATCGCCAAGTCAATCCTAAGCCAAAAGAACAAAGCTGGAGGCATCACGCTACCTGACTTTAAACTATACTACAAGGCTACAGTAACCAAAACAGCATGGTACTGGTACCACAACAGAGACATAGATCAATGGAACAGAACAGAGCCCTCAGAAATGATGCTGCATAGCTACAACTATCTGATCTTTGACAAACCTGACAAAAACAAGAAATGGGGAAAGGATTCCCTATTTAATAAATGGTGCTGGGAAAACTGGCTAGCCATATGTAGAAAGCTGCAACTGGATCCCTTCCTTACACCTTATACAAAAATTAATTCAAGATGGATTAAAGACTTATATGTTAGACCTAAAACCATTAAAATCCTACAAGAAAACCTAGGCAATACCATTCAGGACATAGGCGTGGGCAAGGACTTCATGTCTAAAACACCAAAAGCAATGGCAACAAAAGCCAAAATCGACAAATGGGATCTCATTAAACTAAAGAGCTTCTGCACAGCAAAAGAAACTATCATCAGAGTGAACAGGCAACCTACACAATGGGAGAAAATTTTTGCAACCTACTCATCTGACAAAGGGCTAATATCCAGAATCTACAATGAACTCAAACAAATTTACAAGAAATAAACAAACAACCCCATCAAAAAGTGGGCAGAGGACATGAACAGACACTTCTCAAAAGAAGACATTTATGCAGCCAAAAAACACATGAAGAAATGCTCCTCATCACTGGCCATCAGAGAAATGCAAATCAAAACCACAGTGAGATACCATCTCACACCAGTTAGAATGGCCATCATTAAAAAATCAGGAAACAACAGGTGCTGGAGAGGATGTGGAGAAATAGGAACACTTTTACACTGTTGATGGGACTGTAAACTAGTTCAACCATTGTGGAAGTCAGTGTGGCGATTCCTCAGGGATCTCGAACTAGAAATACCATTTGACCCAGCCATCCCATTACTGGGTATATACCCAAAGGACTATAAATCATGCTGCTATAAAGACACATGCACACGTATGTTTACTGCGGCACTATTCACAATAGCAAAGAGTTGGAACCAACCCAAATGTCCAACAACGATAGACTGGATTAAGAAAATGTGGCATATATACACCATGGAATACTATGCAGCCATAAAAAATGATGAGTTCGTGTCCTTTGTAGGGACATGGATGAAACTGGAAAACATCATTCTCAGTAAACTATCGCAAGGACAAAAAACCAAACACCGCATGTTCTCACTCATAGGTGGGAATTGAACAGTGAGAACTCATGGACACAGGAAGGGGAACATCACGCTCCGGGGACTGTTGTGGGGTGGGGGGAGGGGGGACGGACAGCATTAGGAGATACACCTAATGCTAAATGACGAGTTAATGGGTGCAGGAAATCAACATGGCACATGGATACATATGTGACAAACCTGCACATTGTGCACATGTACCCTAAAACCCTAAAGTATAATTAAAAAAAAAAAAAAGAAATCTATGCAAGAAATAATTTTCAGGACCTAATCCAGAGCATTGACATAGAGGATTGAAAAGAAGCAATGAATGGAGAGATGGACAATACAGGATTGACAACTGAGTAAAGACACCTATACCACTTGATTTTTCTTCATTAGTTTACATTGTCTGTTGAGAGGGGCAAAGATAGAAATTTATCTTTTCAGAATGTACCGTAATCAGTGAACCTTGATTTTTGCTATCATCATGTTCTTATTGCTCTACTCTAATCCTGTTATTTTGAAAAAAAAAAAGCTCTCATAGTTTCTCAAGATGCTCTCTATTAGTGCATTTCTTTGTTACCACATACTTCCATTAAGTTCAGCATCACATGAAATGGGGTGATCTGGGAATTAATGAAATAGCAGTTATTGAACCAAAGACATTTACGACTTTCCGTCAAATATAAAGAACGAGAGTGAGATTTGAACTAGAATGACACTTCAGCATTAGAGAAATCGTGTAACATTGACAAAAGAAGGACATTCTGATTTTAAAGCTCTTTGGAGGTATTTTCATCCTGGATATTAGAGTTATGTTTTCATTTAATTTTTGCACGATAATAATAGCTAATATTTATTGAGCATTTACTATATTAAGCACTTGATAAGCACAGGCTTCTTAATCTTCCAAACACACTTATCAGGTAGATAATTTTAGTATAGCTTTTTAAAGCAATATTTGAGAGAAGATAAATTACTTGTCCAAAGTCACAAAGTACAAAGTAACTCAGCTGGGATTAGAACTCAATTGTATCTGTTAGGCTTCATTCTTTGGCAAGTGACAGAAAGCTCAGCCAAAACTAAGTTAAAGAAAAAGGAAATTTACCAGTTCCTATCATTGAAACATCCAGGAGCAGGGCTAGGGCTAGCTCCCGAAGGAATTTAACAAGTAACTCAAACAGTGCCATTAACATAGAGTGTTCCTCCCTCCATCTTACCCAGCTGTCTCTGTGTTGGCTGTATTCTCACACAGCCTTTCCTGTTGTGATTTCAGACCGTCTCCAGATGTTCCAGCCTTATAGTCAGCCTCAACCAAGACCAGCAGAAAAACACAACAGTGTTTCCCAGCAGTCCCAGGAAAGGCCTCATTGCATCCTTTCGTTTTTATCAGGTCATAAGCTTGTCCCTGCAGGAATCGTTGCTGTCTGCTCAGTGTTATGCACTAAATGACAAAGACTGGTGGCAAGGGTGCGGTACTCTCTCAATGCAGATGGAGGATTATTTTACTGAGGTAACCCAGAATATGATTAACAGATTTAGGCTTCATAGATTCTTGAGGGGGCAGGGGGCATGATCAGTAAATATCTCTGACAATAGAACATTCTTGCTGAATAACCTGAGCTTTTAACCAGCTAAACAATGAAGATCTGTAAAGAACACAGATGAGACTTAAAAAGAGAACATAGCTCTTGTAGCATCCTTTAGAATTATTTAAATTTGCTTTTCAAAGCTACTAATACCTTGACTGGAGAAAATTGTATGTGGGAAGAACTAAATCCATTTCTGTTGTATAAGAACATAAGTGAACACACCCCTCCAAAGAGACTTCCTTTTGGGGGACAGGACATTGAACATTTGGCCTAGATCATTCTGGAAGTGACTAAGAAAAAGACACAGGCCTCAATTTCTCCTTTCTAAGCCATGTGTTTATGCCAAAGTCTGACTCTTGTTCATCTAGAAGATTTTCTTTCATTTTTACCCTAATGTGCTGGATTCAGATTGAGGCAGTGAAGCATTAGTGCCCATTGCTCCATTTATCCTTTTTAAGACTGCTAAAGATTACACAAAAGAACCAATCTCATTTCTGTAGCAGGTTCCTCCCTATGAGAAAAGAAGAAAAGAAAGCAAGCCCTTTCTTTTCATTTATGATGGTCTCTTTCTATTTCTCTAGGAATATTAACTTGCTGATTCCCTCCTTCATCTCGAAACCTTTTTTTTCCTTTAATTTCAGCTGACTCTCTGACATATTAGGGTAAGAAGAAAACAAAGTACCTGGATGCTTGTTACTTAGTAGATATGTTAATGAAACGTTTATGATGCAGTTAAATCTCAGCTCTTTGTGCTTAAAAAGAAAGAGGAAACATTCTTTTGGGGCATCCTCTAGCAGTAAAAATTCTGCTGAGGTTCTATTACTTCCTTTTCTTTAAAACTCCCAACTTCATAGCCAATATTTCCAGACAAACAAACAGTCCTTTTCTTTCCTTTTCTCTGCAGTCAATTGTAGAAAAGAATCTGTACTTCAATGGAGAGAATTTTAAATGGGAATTCAAAATGCTGTGTTTTGTAGTTTCAACACCTCATTTAACACTTTGCTTAAACTCAAATATCCCTAAGGAATAGTGAAAATATACATTTGTGATTTGGGAGAAAAAGAAAGGTTGCTATTGAAATTTACGCATAAAACAAATGGTGAACTGGGTCCAAAATGAGAATAGGATGATGGTTTTATTTTTATCCAGAAGGCTGTCAGATGCAATTGAAACATTATTATAAAACAATCTTATAAAACATTCCTTTTGTTAATGCCTTTTATTCCCAGTCTTCACTTTTCTCAATTGGTTTCTCATATTTAAAAAGTGAACTACAATTTCCCAAAGGAAAAGAAAAAGAAAATAGTGATAATGTGTGTTCCTATCTTTGTCTTTCATTGTTTTACTCTCTGATAAAAGTGGGCAAATGGGGATCCTGAGTCTCCAGACTGGCTTCATCCAGCTCACATCCCAAACTCTACCCCAGGAGGGATGACCAGCACTTCCCTAGGACATACCCTCAGACTTTCCCTTTTCTGTTGCCTTCTGTGATCATTGATGCATATACCACAACTCCTATCCATCTTGAATGAATAGGTCGGACACCAGAACAAACAAGACGTTCAGTCAGTCCAAGGCTAGATTAACTTGTTAGCAGAGTAAGCAGGCTTTAAGGGCACCAGCAAAACTGGGCACCAGAAACAGACACAAAGAGAAACAGAGAGAGAGAAAGCAAGCATTTCTACCTTGACGAATTTACTCACGATTTCAATGTCTGCAATCAGAATGTCTTTAAGAAGCTATTTTAATTTTAGCATGCAGATAGTTTTCTACGACATTTGGTAAAACTAGCTCTTACCTTAGATCAGAGAGGATATACTAATCTGTTCAGAATTTAGGTCCTCTAAGTCAGGCCCTTCAGTTAGCTCCCCAAAGTCAATTGACAGCTATGGCCCTGACAATATACAGGAAGTTGCAGTCTTACTTATATCCTAGAGACATCTTCTGGGGAAGAAGCATATCTGAATCAAAGTCCTAACTGGAACTACAGAGTTCTCTGAAAGCAGCTTTTCTAAATCCATAGGTCCAACTCCCAGGGACCTTTATTGTACTGCAAAAAGATTTGGATCCATTTCCTTGTTTCAAAAATAACACCTGCCACAAGATTTGTTAAAGTGGACCATGGGTCACCGGTTTCAGAATCACCAAGAGGGCTTATTTTTAGGGGCCTAAGCCTCAAATGACTTGATCTAACTCTATAGTTTGTAGTTGGACATTTATAAACTACCAGTACTTCACTGAGTTTTGGGAGTCACCGTGTAGCCAGGTATACGTGTTCCACACAATAATTTAATAAGTAAGAAAAATATTAAAGGCATGAGTATGAATTCAAAGATGTTTGTAACCCAACTGTTTCATCTTGTCAGAAGCATCCCTCATTTGGATGAAACTTGAAGCAAAGGTCCTTACAATTTATCTTAAAAAGTTATTTACATTTATTAACAACTTTCCTTCCACTTCTATATATATCTCTCATTGTTTAGTTTCTATCAGTCTAATGAATAAATTTTACATAACATTGACAGTATTATTTTATTATAATATATTGGTCATGATTTGGTTGGCATTTTAAAAATTGTTAATAGGAAAACATAGAAGACTGAGTGATAAATATATTAAAATGAAATAATTTCTCCTGTATAAAAACTAAATTATAATACTAATTATTCATACTAATAAACTAGAGAGTACAGGGATGGAAATAGAAATACAATTTTTAAATATCTCTCTTTACATTCACCACAAAATTTTAAAAAGCAGTTACTCTCTCCCCCTACAGAGGTATTTTCGGTTTCCTTCAGAATCCAACTAGCAAGGAATATCAACATATTTCAAAGAGCTTTATTTCGGATGTAGTTCAAAGGCAGGGCAAGGTTAACAGCAGAATTCTTCATGGGAGCTAACCTTATATGATATCATCTAGTAAAAGATGCCAATGTATTTGTGAAGAAAAAATGCAACTGGAAACATTTTCAATGACATTGCACAAAAAGAGCAAAAAGTTATCACGACATAAACAATTTGTGTTGATTAGATTTCACTGTGGAGACGTTGAGATGTTGAGAATAAATAGTATTTGGCTATAGTGACCCTGTCATCATGTGGATTTTAAATATCTAAATATCTGCCATATATAACATGCCTTCTTTTGCCTCTTTGAACAATTCTTCGTGTCACTGATGATTGCTGCTTTATTTTCTTGTTAGCAAATTCACTTCTTCCTATTAAATAGAAAGTTCCCAGGTGAGTGAATAGATCTTTAAATGTTTTTTAAAACCACAGTCTAACAAATGCACCATAAGGATAAACTTGCTCAGATGAAAATATTGGTGAGTTATCTGAAACTTGACAAAATGGGACTTATAAATTTCTTTCTACTATAAAAATAAATGATGCATTTGATGTTGATAATCCAAGAACTGTTTTTATATTTTTAATATTTTTAAACTTTAAATTGTGATAAAAAAGCATAACATAAAATGTACCATCTTAATCATTTCTAAGTGTACAGTTCAGTAGTGTTAAGCACATTCATACTGTTGTGCAGCTAATCTCCAGAACTTTTTCACCTAGCAATACTGAAACTCTGTATCCAGTAAATGCTAACTTCTCATTTCCCCCTTCGCCTCAGCCCTTAACAACCACAATTCTGTTTTTTGTTGTTTTTTTTTTTATTACTATACTTTAGGTTTTAGGGTACATGTGCACAATGTGCAGGTTTGTTACATATGTATCCATGTGCCATGTTGTTTTGCTGCACCCATTAACTCATCATTTAGCATTAGGAGATATACACAATTCTGTTTTTTAATTGATATATTGTATTTGTACATATTTTGGGGTTACATGTGATATTTTGATATACATATACAATGTATAATGAGCAAATCAGGATAATTGGGATATCTATCACTTCAAAAATTTATTTTTTGTGAGTTGGGAACATTACAATTCTTCTATTTTGAAATATACAATAAATTATCATTAACTTTATAAGCTTCCTACCATAATATTGAATACTAGAACTATTCCTACTACGAACCGTACTTTTGGATCTGTTAAATGGCTTCTCTTCACCCCACCCCCCTCGCCCCCCACCCCCCCACACACACACACCCCACATTCCCTCTTCGTTTCTGAGCCTCTGGTAAAAAAAATAAAAATAAAAAATAAAATAAAATAAGCTTGCCAGCATGACTGTGCCAGGGAGCTTCAGTTTTAGGTGTGGAAACCATGGCTGAACTACCATCTAGCTCCTTTCACTCATTTAACTCTCCTCTGTTGGTGCATACTCTGACAGATACTGCCTGGAGAACAAAATGGGTGGGCCTTGCCTTCAAGAATCTTATGTTCCGGCCGGGCGCAGTCGCTCAAGCCTGTAATCCCAGCACTTTGGGAGACCGAGGCAGGCGGATCACAAGGTCAGGAGATCGAGACCATCCTGGCTAACACAGTGAAACCCCGTCTCTACTAAAAATACAGAAAATTAGCAGGCCGTGGTGGCGAGTGCCTGTAATCCCAGCTACCCAGGAGGCTGAGGCAGGAGAATGGCGTGAACCCGGAAGGCGGAGCCTGCAGTGAGCCGAGATTGTGTCCACTGCACTCAAGCCTGGGCGACAGAGTGAGGCTCCATCTCAAAAAAAAAAAAAAGAATCTTATGTTCCATTGGAGTAGATTAATGAACAAAAAACAAATAGTATATATAAGATAAAGAAAATGATTGCAAGTTACAAAAGATATTTCTATGGAATAAACGAGCAAAAAGCTACAATAGAAAATAAAGCCATGAGAGGCCAGGGAGACCCTACTTTCATAGTGAGATTAGGAAAGGCCTCCCAGAGCTTGTGATATTTAACTGAGGCCTAAAGGTTGATAAGAAGACAGTCATGTAAAGAGAAAGGAAGAGATTTCAGACTGCAGGCACAGGATGTACAAAGAGCCTGCAGCAGGAAAGAGCATGGGATCACTGGGGACGTATCCAACATCTAATGTTCCTGAAGCATAAGAGACAAGAGAGAGACACAAGAGGAAATAGGAATCTGACCATCCAGGGCCTGGAAAGCCATGGTAAGAAACTTGGAACATATTCTAATGGCAAGGAAAGCTAATGAAGAGTTTTAAGTAACAGAGGCTGCTTGCACCTTTTTAAATCTTCAGGTAACAACCACTTCATCAAAGGCTCTTCTGCCTCTCCATCAAAATACAGAGGACAAAGCTTATTTTCACTGCCACGTGCCCCTCCGCAGTTTGTAATCTCTGTTCCGTTACGACGAACCTAATCCCACCTACCTGTCTGGAGCTCTAACACGTGCCCAAGAAAATACTACACTCTCTACCATTCTTTCCATAGCTGCTCATTCCTTTTTTTTTTTTTTTGAGGCGGAGTCTTACTCTTGTCCCCCAGGCTGGAGTGCAGTGGCGTGATCTTGGCTCACTGCAAACTCCACCTGCTGGGTTCAAGGGATTCTCCTGCCTCAGCCTCCCATGTAGCTGGGACTACAGGCACGCACCATCATGCCCGGCTAATTTTGGTATTTTTAGTAGAGGAGGGGGTTTCACCATGTTGGCCAGGCTGTCTCAAACTGCTGACCTCTGGTGACCCACCCACCTCGGCCTCCCAAACTTCTGGGATTAAGGCGTGAGCCACTGAGCCTGGCCTCCACAGCTCATTCTTAATAGTGTATTCTCTGTGCTTTTTATTTCTTCTGGGTTGTACCTCTTTATTTCTGCCATTTTTTAATACTATCACAATGCATACATTTTGCTTGCTTGGCTTTTATCTGTTTACTCTTCATTTCCACTACCAAACTATAAGCTCCGCAAGGGCAGGAACCACATCTGACTAGGTCAGCATCATATCCCCAGTCATCTGCACATGTCTGGCAGTGTTGAGTAAATGAAATAATTTTTGAATCTTTGCTTCCGCTATAAGAATGTTAATATCAATTTGGATTATGTTGAAAACTATGGCAACTGCCACAGTTCAGCTTTGATATAAGGACAAATGTTTCATTTGCTATTTATTGTGCTCCCAAACTCATATCGAAATATAGAAACTGCATGTGTAGCTTCAACAGTAGCCTAGTCTTTCTTTTCCTGGATCTAAGTTTCTTGGCCCTTTGTTTTCCCTGGCATGGGTAGAAGAAACTCTACTAACCGATAATCACAAAGTCTTCAAGAACATGCTAATACAACTATGGTTGCTATTGCAAAACCAACTACAGGAAGGGAATGTGAGTAGAGGAATTAGAAAAGACAAACTTTTTAAGTATTCTTATTAAAACATGAATGAACCTGAAGGACATTATGTTAAGGGAAATAAGCCATGCACAGAAAGACAAATATCACATGATCTTGCTGTGGAATCTGAATAAGTTGATCTCATAAAAATAGGGAGTAACATTAATATATGGGAGCTAAAAGTTGATCTTACAGAGGTAAAGAGTAGAATGACACTTACCAGAAGCTGGGAAGGTGAGGGTTGGAGAGAGGTGAAGACAGGCTGGTTATGATGAGGACAAACACAGTTAAATAGAAGGCATAAATTCTAGTGTTTAATGGCATAGTAGAGTGACTACAGTTAACACTAAGTTATTGTATATTTCAAAAAAGCTAGAAGATAAGATTTGAAATGTTCCTGACACAAAGAAATGAAAAATGCTTGAGATGATGGTTATCCTAATTACCTTTGATTTAATCATTACATATTGTATGCATGTATCAAATATCACATGTGCTCCATAAATATGTACGGTGATTGTTTATCAACAAAAAAGGAAAAAAAAAAAGCAATAGAGAGTAAAATGATGGTTACCAGGAGCTTTGAGTGGGGAGGAGGGAACATGGAAAACAGATGGTGGGAGTGATACAAAATACAAACAAATTAAAATTCCCATTCTATTCTAATAATGCAACCATCCTCTTCGAGGTCAATATGTTCTTAGCTTCCTCAGAGCTAAAACAACTGAGAAGACTGAATAAGATGGCACTGTTCTTCATTGCACCTAACTGTTCAGGCTTTTAGGAGAGAATAAGAAAAACAGATGTAGTTAGTGCCCAACAAGCATTTCACAATTTTCAGCCAATCATTAATTATCCTTGATCTTTGCCTATAAGAATAATGAAAATTTTACAGATTTCACTATTTCAACAAACTAATTTATATTGTAATTAATTTTGTAACGAACAGGTAAAATGTGCATGCATTTTTTACATGTAAACTAGAGAAAATACTGCCCATGAACTGGATATGCATACTGTCTGGTTATACATTGTCTTGTATACAATCAATATTCAACAAATACAATGTAATAAATAAGGAAATGGTCTAACAACTCACAAAATGAAACCAATTATAATTATTTTCAGGTGAGCCGGAATGTTTTAGAAGTATATATTGTTAATATGATCCACAAATCAATGGCGCTTGTTCTACTCATGTAGCATCACAAGTATGTTAATTCCCAAAAATATTTTTGGAGATTTTTGTTGTTATTAATTTTCATGATAGTTATACACCCTGCTAACCAAAAATCTGAAAATGATTTGTGCACACAAATAAACTATGTTTATCTACATGTAATGAAGCAGCATGTTCCATAGCATGACCTAAAAGAGAGCCGTTCCCTAGTTAGATCTGTTCAGATGGTATGATGAGCAAAGACTTACGAAAATGACTTCACGTTATCAGCTTAAAGAAACCACCTTTTTTCAGGATGATTTGACAGTAAATCACTGATCAGACGCCCATCTACCCTCGAATACTCGAGTGGACAGTTACCATAAACCAGGACATTCTCCTGCTAGATAATTACAACACAACCATCAAAATCAGGAAATTAATATATTTCTGACATCTCATCTTCACATCCTATTCATGTTTTGCCAATTGTCTTAATAACTGCTTTTACATTTTTTAAAAATATCACACATTACACTTAGTTATATTGTCTTTTTAATGTCCTTCACTACCATTGTTCCTCAGGCTTATCTTGACTTTCACAATCCTTACATTTTGGAATATTATAGTCCTGTTATTTTATAAAAGTTTCCTCAAATGGGATCTTTTTTTAAGTTTTCTCCTAACAATTAACTTCTGATTATACACCTTTGGCAGGAATATCACAGAAATAATGCTCTCTTTTCCCCTTTGTAATTAGTAAATAATTTTGTGAGAAAGTTCTTTTAAACTATATAAATATCCCATTTCTCATCACGTTTTCAATTTATTCATTAATTGTTTATATCAGCATAGACTCACGCTTTCCACTTTTATTCAATGGCTTACAATCCACTATTATCTTTATTTTTATTGATGTTCAATTTATCTTACATTTGGTCAGCAGTAACAACTTCCAGCTGGAGCCTGCATCCTTTTGATATGTCCCTGCCAATCAGCAAGCATTTCCTTGCTCTATGGTACAAGATGTTCCAGCATCATCTTGTCGTGTCCCTACCCCTGTCCTGGAATAAGCCCTTCCTTCAGTGGAAAATGGTATTTTGAAATCAAGATCTGGACACTAGATGTGCCAGTGACCACTGGGGAGTCATTGCTCCCAAATTGCCTTAGTTAACAGAGCTAAGTGTATATGTGCCTGTGTTCACAAACATCTATGTTTATTTCTATATCTATTTATCTATATATTTAAAACCATGTATTTACACCAATACCTCCAATCCCAATCTAACACCATAAGATATGTTCTCGTTTTCTCCCTTTTTGTATTTGTAACTTCCCTCAGGAATTTGACTCATGTTGTCTTTAATACACATTTATTCGCTCAGTCCCCCAATACGTATTAAATTGCTCATCATAACCACCACCTCCTCCCTTGCATGGGAGCCCTTCTCACCCTTTATGGGCTCCACTGCTGTACCCTGAGAGACTCCCTTAGATGGACATCCTCCTTACTATGGTTAGCCTCAGGCTCTGTGCAGCTGATCCCACGCGCCCACACCCTCCTCACCAAGCTCCAGGTTGAACACACCACACTCTGATCACCCTCCTGATCACCCTCCTCAGGCTTCCACATCTTGCTCCCATCCAGCATGACTATTCTCCCCACAACCACAACCCCACAGGGGCAGATGTACTGCACAGACAACTACCTCACCCTGCCCCACCTAATGGCTTTACTATTGAATTGTTTAATAGGACAAGAACAGAAGAAGAACAGGAAGGGGAAAGGGGAAAAGGAGAGCTACTGTTACTTTTTTCAAACTACTTTCAGCTTCCTTTGTGGGGATGGAAAGCAATGGTACAGTGAGACTATTTGTGGCAGATTGGCAGATTTGATGACAGAAAATCTAAGTTCTACTTACAGAGTAAACAGTCCTTTTACCCTAACTCAGAAAATTGTATTACAATTTTATTACACAATATTATGTGAAGTAATTCATTTTTAACAAATTACATGTTAAATTGAATATGTCCTACGAGGATAGATTTGATAATGCAAAGAGGACTCTTTTTATCTAACTATGCTAGGATGATTACGACAGTATATTCACACACAGAAGAGCAGTAGAAGAGTGAAGAAACTATTTGGAGAACTTAAGACAAAAAAAAGCACTTCAAATTTGCCAGATATTGACAAAATAAAAGATTATTTTTTCGGGAGTAGCCAGATAATTGCTTTAATTCTTTTAGTATAAAGTATTCTTTACCACGAGAATGTCTTCCCTGCTCCATTAAAGGCAATTATCCCTTAATACAGGCTCTGATAATTTGTAGTACAAGTATTTTCTACCAAGCCAAAATTATGGGTACTTAAGGATTCTAAAAAACAATTATTAGAGAAAGAGAAAGTTTGTTGCAGATGCATTGCCTTTAAGGGTGGCCCATGCATTTAATTCCAGGACAGAAAACAAAAATAATTTGGATCGTTTCTTATGATTGGAAATGAAAAGTATGAGAATTATGGAAGTTTGTAGAGATGTTCTCACAGTTAATTTTAATATGGCCTATTAGCATCTGATATTTTAGCCAGAACAAATGCATCCCCTCCTCCCAGAAAAGCAATATGCAAAAATATTTCACATTATGTAAGTCTTTTTTCCAAGACAGTACTATTACCCTATCAAGATAATTAAATCTCTAAAAGAATCTTCTTGATGATGTGCAGATCTTTTATGGACAGTTCACCTCAATTTTTTCTGTCTATGGAGCATTTATTATTACATTTAGTACAAGTACAATTTGTCTTTATAGACTTTTGTTGCTAGAGAAAAAGTCGCAAGGAGAGAGAGTAAAAATGAATTTAAGAGACTAAAATAGTGTACATTAGTGTGTTCTATTGTGGAAAATTACGGTATAATAGTGAAATATATTAACTCATCACTTCTAAGTGGCCATTCATTAAAAGATCCTAAAAACAGATGATGTTTTCTCAGTTCTTGTTTTTTTCTTGACAAGTAAAGAAATCTTTGCTATTATGGGGAACCTAGATTTCATCATCACTTTTAAATATTTAACTGAGAATGTAAAAGGGAATTTTCTTCACCAAGCAGAGTCACTTGTTCTGCATATTCTCCTTTAGTACATACTACGGTCCTGTCAGTTATATTGCCTCCTTGTAACTTTTCCTACCTTTGAGCTAACCTTGAGCTTATTCTTTCAACATACAATGGAGAAAAACTTGCACTTCAAAGTTGAACGTACCCAAGTATAGAACAGGTTCCAAACACCTCACACCTAGATAAGCCTCTCCCTTCAAGCCTCTCAAATAAATATAGTAAGGCTCAAACAGAGCTTTTTGCTGTGCTGAATCATGCTTATAAAATTCAGTTTACTACTCATACCATTGAGATCTTTTTCCACATTTTACAGTGTGAAAGTGTTGTATGTACTATCTGTGTACCTATCCAATGCATGTATATATGTATTTCATATGCATGATATGTAGTTAGACTATATAATAAAGTGCTCTAGTTCTCATTTGACATTGTCTTCAATTATTTCATTAATCCTCTGCTCCGTTCGTAAACTACAGATTGTAAAATTTTGTCTTGGAAAGATGATTAGACTAGGTAGGGTAGACCCTCACCTGGAAGTTATGAGAAAAATTCTGGAA
Organism: Symphalangus syndactylus; assembly: GCF_028878055.3. Lineage (NCBI taxonomy): Eukaryota > Metazoa > Chordata > Mammalia > Primates > Hylobatidae > Symphalangus > Symphalangus syndactylus. The sequence goes on from NC_072433.2 coordinate 85,938,046, forward strand.
CCCACAGCGAACAGATCAGATTAGCTGGTTCCCTTAATGAAGTAGCCACCATCCCTTCTCTGTATGCACAGAGTTCATTCAAATATCTGTGCCTGTGTTCATTACACATCTTATTCCAGGAAAATTTTACCCACTCATAAAGGTCCCAATCAAAAGTCATGTTGTTTCTGACTGCTTCCTAAACTACCCAGTCTAGTTTCATATTCTCACTCCCCACCCCTCCCATTGTCCTTTGTACATTTCTCTGTATCATTGTCCATAATGGTTTATTAGATTAGATTTGAGAAGTACTCTGCCTATTAGCAATTACTAGTTCTGAGGGTAAATAATTTTGGGTTCTATATTTGCTTCTAGTAGATAGGTCCTTCTCCTCAAGAAGATGTCTCCCCCATGTTAAGTGGTCTGGATGTTTGGAAAAGACATAATCTATAGAAGATACAGGCCAGGCTCAGTGGCTCACGCCTGTAATCCCAGCCCTTTGGAAGGCTGAGGTGGGCGGATTACTTGAGGTCAGGAGTTCGAGACCAGCCTGGCCAACATGGTAAAACTCCATCTCTACTAAAAATACAAAAATTAGCTGGGCATCATGATGGGTAATCCCAGTTACTCAAAGGCTGAAAAACAAGAATTGCTGGAACCTGAGAGACAAGAGGTTGCAGTGAGATGAGATAGTGCCACTGCTCTCCAGCCTGGGCAACAGAGCAAGACAACATCTTAAAAAAAAAAAAAAAAAAAGAAAAGAAAATACAGAATTTACCCTGAAAAAAATTTAATGAGCAAATATGAAACAAACAGCAAAAAGAGGGCAAAAATAAACCTATGAACATGGACATTTAAAAATACTCACTTAAGTAGTACTTCAGTTAAAAAGGAAATAGTATCAAACACCTCACACATCCTCATATCCTCTGGGCACTCTCCCTAATGCTGCCACAGCTGTGGTAATCAGTTCCACACAAGCTTTGGGTATATTTGTGCACATGCACCTGAGGGGACCATGACATTGGGTCACACCCCATTCTCTCTTCCTGCCCTGGACCTTCTCTGATGCTATGAAATGGCATCCGCATAGGAACCTGTTCTATGGTTAGGTATGTTCACCCATGAAGTATAAAGGACTTAAGACTCATATAAGCACCACTGAGCAATTGAAAACTTGGATCTAATGGATAAGTGTTTAGCCATTTTATCTCCAGGTGGACAGTTCTAAGACATACATTGAAAGCCTTCTCAAAAGACCCCATAAAATTTAGCACCTGTTGCCTTTATTGAGAATATATTATACTCTCGGCATTCTTTCTTCTCTGTTCACCCTCATCTTCCTCACACTTGATATGTAGGGTCACCATTCTAAATAAATGACCCACAACCACGCTTTTGTATTAGGCACTGCTTTAAAGGAAACTGAGATGAAGATGTAAACCAAAACTGCAATTATCATCACATTAGAAATGAGCACAAATAAGAATGCTGCATATTAAAAGCCCATATTAAAATATGGCCAAAGAACAATTCAGAAGAAAATATGCAACCTTAAGTGTATATGTGACATAATAAAAGAGAATAAAAATAAATGACTAAGCTTTGAATTCAAAAAGCTACAAGAGAAGCAATAAAGTAAACCCAAGGAAAGCAAAAATAAAAATTAAAAAAGGATTAATAATATAAAACTATAAATAAATACAAAAGAAAACAGAAGACTGGACACATTTGCTCACTTATGTAATCCCAGCACTTCCGGAGGCAGAGGCAGGAAGATATCTTGAGCCCAGGAGTCCAAGACTAACCTGGGCAACATAAGGAGACCTTGTGTATTAGTCTGTTTTCATGCTGCTGATAAGACATTCCCAAGACTGGCAATTTACAAAAGAAAGAAATTTAATTGGATTTACACTTCCATGTGGCTGGGGAAGCCTCACAATCATGGTGGATGATTGTGATGGCAGCAGGCAAAGAGAGAGGCACACTTGTGAAGGGAAGCTCCCCTTGTTATAACCATAAGATCTAGTGAAACTTATTCCCTATCACAAGAACAGCACGGGAAAGACCTGCCCCCATGATTCAATTACCTCCCACCAGGTCACTCCCACAACACATGGGAATTCAACATGATATTTGGGTGGGGACACAGCCAAACCATATCACCTTGTCTCTACAAAAAAATTAAAAGTTAGCTGGGCATGTTGGCACATGCCTGTAGTCTCAGCTACTCAGGAGGCTAAGGTGAGAGAATCACTTGAGCCCGGGAGGCTGAGGCTGCAGTAAGCCATGATCATGTCACCACACTCCAGCCTGGGCAAGAGGGTGAAAGCCTGTCTCAATAAATGAATAAATAAAACAAAATAATACATTGTGATCAAGTGGGATTTATCACAGAAATAGAAGGATCACTTAACATACACAAATCAGTAAATATAATACATCATGTCAACAGAATGGACAAAAGCCATAGGATAATCTCAATAGCTACAGAAGAAAAACGATTGATAAAATTCAATATCCCTCCATGATAAAAACTCTCAACAAATTAGGTATAGAAGGAACATACCTAAACACAATAAAAGACATATATGATGAACCCATAGCTAACACACTGAGTGGGGAAAAACAGAAAGCATTTCCTCTAAGAAGTGTCAAAAGGATGGCCCCTTTCACAACTCTTTTTCATCATGGGACTGAAAAACATAACCAGAGCAATTACAAAAGAGAAAGAAATTTAAAAAGAGAAAGTCAAATTGTCCCCCTTCACAGATGATATAATCTTATATATAGAAACTCTAAAGAACCACCAAAAAGTTTTAGAACTCAAAAATAATTTTAGTGAAGTTTCAGGATACTAAATCAGCATACAAAAATCAGTGGCATTTCCATACACCAATAGTGAACTAGCCGAAAAAGAAATCAAGAAAGCAATGCCATTTACAATATCTACAGAAAAAAAATACCTAGGAATGAATTTAACCAAGTAGGTGAAAGATATTTACCCCCACCCCTCCCCCCCAAAAAAACTACAAAGTACTGTTGAAAAGTTGAAGATGACACAAAGAAATGGAAAGAAATCCCAAGCTCAGGCTAGGCACGCTGGCTCATGCCTGTATGGATCACTTGAGGTTAAGAGTTCAAGACTAGCCTGGCCAACATGTTGAAACCCCGTCTCCACTAAAAATACAAAAATTAGCCAGGCATGGTGGTGTGTGCCTGTAATCCCAGCTACTTAGGAGGCTGAGGCAGGAGAATGGCTTGAACCCAGGAGGCGGAGGTTGCAGTAAGCTGAGATTGTGCCACTGCACTCCAGCCTAGGTGACAGAGTGAGACTCTGTCTCAAAAAAAAAAAAAAAAAAAGAAAAAGAAAAAGAAAGAAATCCCATACTCATAGATTGGAAGAATTAATATTGTTAAAATGAGTGTAGTACCTAAAGCAATCTATAGATTCAGTTCAATTCCTATCAAAATATCAAAGACATTCTTAATAGAAATAGAGAAAAACAATCCTAAAATTCATATGGAACCACGAAAGACCCCAAATAGCCAATGCAACCTTGAGCAAAAAGAACAAAGCTTGAGGCATCATACTGCCTGACTTGAAAACCTACTACAAAGCTATAGTAACCAAAACAGCATGGTATTGGTATAAACACAAACACATAGACCAATGAAACAGAACAGAAAATCCAAAAGTAAATCCACATATTTACAGTCAATTCATTATTAACAAAGGCACCAAGAACGTACAATGGGGAAAGGATAGTCTCTTCAATAAATGATGCTGGGAAAACTAGATATGCATAGGCAGAAGAATGAAACTAGAACCCTACCTCTCACTATACACAAGAATCAAATCAAAACAGATTAAAGACTTACATGTAAGACCTGAAACTATGAAACTACTAGAATAAAACATTGGGAAAATGCTTCAGGACATTGGACTAAGCAAAGACTTTTTTGAATAAAACTTCACAAACCCAGGAAACAAAAATGAAAATAGACAAATAGGAATATGTCAAGCTAAAAAGCTTCTGCACAGCAGAAGGAAACAATTAACAAAGTGAAGAGACAACCCACAGAATAGGATAAAATATTTACAAGCTATCCATCTGAAAAGCAATTAATAACCAGAACATATCAGGAACTCATACAACTCAGTAGCAAAAATAATAATAATAATCCAATTTTATAATGGCAAAAAATCTGAACAGACATTTCTCAAAAGAAGACACACAAATGGCCAACAGATACATGAAAAAATACTCAACATCATTAATCTTCAGGGAAATGAAAATAAAAATCACAATGAGATATCATCTTACCCCAGTTAAAATGGTTATTATCAAAAAGACAGAAAATAACAGATGCTGATGAGTATTCAGAGAAAAGAGAACCCTCGCGAACTGTTGATAGGAATATGAATGACTATAACCATGATGCAGAAGAATACAGAGGTTCCTTAAATATATGTTAGGAGATTCCTTAAAATAAAACTACCACATGATCCAGCAATCCCACTTCTTGGTATACATTCAAAAGAAAAGAATTAAGTATATCAAAGAGATATCAGCACTCCCATGTTTATTGCAGTGCTATTCACATTAATCAAAATATGAAATCAACCTAAGTGTTCATAAATGGATGAATGGATAAAGAAAATGTGACATATATACACAATGGAATATTATTTAGCCATAAAAATGAAATTTTGTCATTCATGGCAACAAAGAGCCTGGAGAATACTATGTTAAGTGAAATAAGCCAGGCACAAAAAGACAAATACCACATGAACTCCCTAATATGTGGAAACTGAAGGGAACTGGGAAGAAGAGAGAAAGACAGAGAAAGAGAGACACACACACACACACACACACAAATGGATATAAAATTACAACTTTGGGAGGAATAGGTTCTAGTGTTCTGTAGCACTGTAAGGTGAATATAGTTAACAATACTTTAGTGTATATTTTCAAAAATCTAGAAGAGAGGATTTTGAATGTTCACAACACAAAGAAATGATAAATGTTTGAGGTGATAGATATGCTAATTACCCTAATTTACTTATTACACATTGTATACATGTATCAAAATATTACTCTGTATCCCATAAATATGTATAATTATTACACGTCAACTAAAAATAAAAGAAAAAAATTGGGCAAAAGCCAAATACTGCAAAAATCTCAAATGATCATCAACAGATGAAGGAATACATAAAGTATGGCATATCCATACTCATCACAATTAATTAATTGCTAATAGACATAACAGTATGGATAAATCTCAAAATCATTATGTTGAATGAAAGAAGCCAGACTCATACAGTGTTGTTCCATTTATATTTATAGAAATTTGTATAACATTATAGAAAATGCAAACCAATCTATAGTAACAGACAGCAGATCAGTGATTGCCTTGGGCCAGAGACAGAAGAAAGAGGGACTACAGAGGGACACGAGACAATTTTACAGGTGATGGAATTGCTCTCTGTATTGATATGGTTGTGGCTTCACAAAAATATATCCCTCTAACAACTCGTCGAATATGGGCAATTTACTGCACTTAAATTACATCCATTAAAATTTCTTTTTAAAAATAAATGAACAAGCCAAGATAAAACCAGAATAAGTAGTACTTACTTCATGGAGTTCTTTGAGTAATATATGAGATTATATATTTAATGTACTTATTATAGTGACTCATATATTATAAATATTTAATGTTTGCTATTTTTATCATTATTATTGATATGACTAAGATTATTAATAAGTCATTTGTATGTGACGAAAAGTTGATTAGGTTTCATCTTTCCTTGATGATGATCTGTATATTAATTGGGCCTCCATACAATATTCTACTTAGTTTCAAAAATGAATTATTGAGCTAAAAATGACTTCAGATAGTTGGTTCTTTGACTTAAAGCTGCATTCACAGAACCCATATCCTGGTGAACATGGTGACCTGGGTCAATTGCAGAAAATCTAAAGAACAGACAGAAGCTCCTTTCCCTCACTTCCTTCTTTTTTTTTATTTTTAATTACACGAAGAAGTCACTTACAGATGCTAGCCCCTTTGCCTTCAGAGAAAATGCATGCAGACCTTTCTCTGGTGTTTTAGATTCTTGTTGCTTGCTAAAAAAGAAGGCAAAATAGTGCCAAGAACTTCCCCCTGCCAGATGTTAATCAAGAACAGAAGTAAAAAGTGCTCCATATTTTACAACATGCCATCTCTAAGTCTTCTTACAGTCAGCTAATAGACCAAGAACACAGATACAGCATGTCAAAGTGGTCTCAATATATTCTTTTTAAACTCTAAAGCATTAGTAAGTAGATATGATAGGGGCGCCACCAGAAGCATATCTGGCTCTGGATTTTAAAATTTGAACATTATAGCTGGGACCCAAAATATTAAAGATTAAAAAAATTAGGAAGTGGTTAATCAAGCTCATCAAGGACCATGCATTTCATAGATGTTTGTTCAAGATAGAAGGGCTATTTTTTCCTTATTCTAATTGTTACATGGGTTTTAAGTCTGTTTACCTGCTTATATCCTTGAATTAATTGTTGTACAGGCTTTAGGAGTTATAGCTCCTTGAGTGTTCTTGGAAAAAAAGAACGATCTTATGTAAAGACCCAAAATGAACAGCACCCAGTGTCTGTCCACTTTTGACAGATCTAGAAAGCCACTAGAATACTCAAGACAGCTTCTGGGCAGTTTTCCTAGCCCAGTTTGTGTAGCATCAAAAATAAAATATAAGATCACAGATGCTTTGGACATGGAAAAAAGTCTTAAACATAGGACTTTGGGAACAACATTAAAGAGCTGAGTGCAAAAGTGCAATATGAATGAGTAAGCAAATGTTTAGAGTATATATGTGTGCAGGCAAGCATTTGTTACAAAGACACCTTGCGTAACTCCTGCAGGGTTGGGGAAGGAAGATTAGAGAGGGGAAAGGAAGAACATCTAGAATTTGGAGAAAACAGAGAAATTTTTGGACTGCTCTTCAGTTTTTGCTGATTTTTCTCTTGCTCGAGGCATTTTTTTCAGAGTAAGATATTCCTCAGGGATGTCCATTTTATCTAATAGCATACAAGTGGGTCCTATGCCTTCCTTTAGTGTATGATTAATCTGTTTGCTATTTGAAAAATTTTATTCTGGGATCCATCCAAGGTATTTTACATAATTATCTGGTACTTCATCTGATATATGAAGACCCATAAAAGCAAGACATATTGCAGTCCTGGGTTGGCATTACCAGGGTCATGAGTGATGTCTGTGCTGAAAGTCAGGAAGGCATTCCTGAATGTGACCACCATTAGGCCATGACTCTCCTGAAAGTGAGACCTAGGAAACTTTCCTGATTGAGTTATTCAAAACCAGACCAGAACTTACACATGGCACAGTCAGAAGAAAGGCTGGACAACCAACCAAATGAGGCTTTTCTTCTCCAATTCCTACATCCCTTTTGGAAATTTGTTCTTCACATTAATAAACTCAAGGCTACAAGTAATTTCAGAAAAACCTGTATGATTTACAACCCAGGGGCCTGACTTTCTTGTTGATACCAAGTAATTCAATAATGCTTCCCTGGAAGTTCCTTATATGTAGAGGAACAAAAGCTTGTGATCAAAATTGGAACATATGGACTGAAATTATTTCTAAATATGAGACCAACTACTTGAAATCTAGGCTTTGTGGTTGCCATGGACAGCTGCTAACTCTGGCTATCCAGAACAACTGCAAAGAAAAACAGCAAAATCAATATGAATGTTAACAAGTCCATGTACAAATACTCCAGTACTTCACTCACAGGATACACCTTAGGCTTTTTCCATGATCACTTCTATTATTTTAGACATAATTCTAATAGTCTAGTTAATTAATCTCGGGCCGTCAGTACTCAGAAGAAACAAAAATATGGGTAAGAAGACCAATTCTTAGAGGCAGGCACACGTACATCAGAGAGAAGTGACCCATCACAGAAGTGATATGGGAAGGATATTAAAAACATCCAAAAATCCAATAATTTGTGATCTCTTTATTGTATTTAAAAGATGTCTAAAATAGGTAGGGGCAAAGAAATCTACATAACCCAAGAATCCCAACGAGTCTCTTGGAATACAGTACAACATTGAGATTAAGTGCACACATAGCCTGAACTTGAATCCTGTTCAGTGCCACCTGGTTTCAGTTCTCAGTTTTCTCAACTATAAAGGGGGGATAATACTATTATCTAACTCATAAAATTACTCTGACAGTTATAAGACATTATAACTATGAATTCATATATGACTTAATATGTACCTGGCACATTGTATTGTAAGTACTATGTAAAGTATTAGCTTTGATCATTATGCATGTACATATAAATGGAATAGTCTGGATCACAATAATAATTATACCATAACCTTGAATAGCGCTTCAGAGGATCCCTGGAAGATAGGCAGGACAGATACCAGTTTGAAAAAGACTGTCTTAGTACATTCTCATTTTTTGACCTACATGCTGATCACTTGCTTACTTCCTGGATAAATCACTTTTAGCCTCTAAATCTCAGCTAAAACAGCTTCTCTTAGAATCCTCCTGTGGCCAAGAGTGGCGTGGGCCTGGGAGGCGGAGCTTTCGGTGAGCTGAGTGAGCCACTGCATTCCAGCCTGGGCGACAGAGCTCAACCAAAAAAAAAAAAAAGAAACAGAAGCCTCCTGTGGCCAATAACCAGATGAAATAAGCTACTTCTCCCCTAGGGTCTCCCACTGTGTTCCTGTAACTCTCCTATCATGACACTCTGTTCTGTGATGGTGTTCTTGACTACCTCTTCCATCAAACTATAATTTTTCTACTGGCAAGGACTACCTCATTCAGTATTAAGCAACCAACCCCTGGCACATAGTATGTGTACATTAAATGTGTTATTTAGCATAGAATGGAATGAATCTATCAGTTTGAAAGCAAGCCAATTCACTAAAAAATCAATTTGCAGAATGACAAATTCATCAAATGTACTAATTTATCAAATATATTTTAAGAAACATTTTAAATATGTGTTCAATGGCTATGAGCATAATATTCTTAGTATTATAATCCAATTACTTGTTATTGAATTGGTAATTTAGTGAATTGGCTTGTGGAAAACTTCAGTAAATTGGTTTTAGGAATATTGCTTTAGAGCCCATAACTTTTCCTATTTAGTAAATAGTTACAATAATTTTTTTCTTCTAAAAAAACATTGTATGTGGAAAATATGTGAAATTGGTGCAGAGTACTTTGCAAGTCTCTATATATTCCCAAGAAAATGTTATGACCTATTTTTATTTATGTGCTGGTATGAACAAAACTGATTTTACCTGAATTGGCTATGTGCTACTCAAAAAAAAAACATTTTTGCTTGTCTCAGCTTCCGACTCCTTCTCTCAAAGTTTCAAAAGCATTTTTATCAACTTGTCTGACATGTGAAATCCAACTAGAAAAAGAGACTCCAGTAAGGAATTTAGCACAGGGCTCAATGAAAGCTTATTATTATTGTTGTTGTCAGTTGTCATTGGTAGCTTAATCTAATATCTTGAAATGATATACAATTAAAATTTAAATTAGTCTTATCCTCTGTAAGCTTTCACAACACAGTATAGTACAAAGACTTGACTCTACAATCCATAAAATTCACAGTAGATTAAAGAAATGTATCATCCTTTCAGAACATCTGAATTTTTTTCTTCCTTATAATCTTCAATTATATGCTTGTAATAGTCATTTAACCATGCTTTGTCCCCTACAGAAACAAAAAAGGGTAACGAGTTTAATATTATCTTTAGTTAACAGAATACACATTAACACCTCTACACCAAGGTAATAAGAAAACTCTTTCTCAACCAACTTTCTTCACTGTGTGCTGATAACAGACATTAATGCTGTGTAGTAGCACCTCTGTCGACAATTCAGCTATACCATGATTTCACACTTCCTGAATGAGCTACAATCTAATATGAGGAAAAGAGAGGGACCACTGCTCCTCACACTCCAAAAAAAAAAAAAAAAATTCTGCAAAGAGACTATCGAGCCTGCCAGAGCAAACAGGACACACTGAGGAAGGCTATAATACGACCCCTTGGGAGAAGATGTATATTTTTTCTGTAATGAAAGCTATTAATTTCTTCAGTGTATCTCACACACATAAAAGGTAATGTAGTTATGCAATTAATCAGTTTTGTGCTGAGTGTAGTTCAGGGAGGGATGAATTGAATATTCATAACCCTTTTCTGTCATATTTAAACTAATATTCACTCTTAAGCATTAAAGCTGTTCTTGGAAGTTTTCCCTACTAACATCAACTCTCTCTTTTAATCGTAAACGTTCTGCCTGCTTAGTAGTTATGTTTTTTCACATATACCTATTTCCCTTGGATGTTTATTATTATGGTATTGCATGTTTGTTGATGGCAGAGACCATGTCCAATCTCCCAGGTCCTCATTCGCTAATACTTTATCTACAGGTGCTGAGACAAAGCTCATTCATTGACTGACTAGATACAACGCAATTAAAGATATTCCTTTAAAAATACTTTAATGAGGAAACATTTTCTGCAGCTTTGAGAAGACTGATGTTTTCAGACTAGTCATCAGCTGGTTAGAAGTGGCCCCACGCATTTCACCTGCCTGTCTTTTCTGATCTGGATGTGACCGAGTGTCATCTCTTGCTGATCTCTGAACCGAACAGAGAAATCAGCTGTTCACAGGACCTTGGGAGATGAATTAGAAGGCAAGAATGGCTAAGAAAAGAAGTCTTTAAAATTTCAAGTATCTTAGTATGTTTAAAAGAAGGAGCTATATTCCAAAACCTCAAGGGCAGCAGTGAAAGAATAATAAGAGTTTTTCTCAATGCAAGCACACCCAGTCAAAGGGTATATCAGAAAATCCCTAGTCTTAAGGTTCCCATGGAAAGACATGTGAGAATCGAGTGATTCAGCAGATTTTAAGTGCTTATTTCCTTAGGCAGAGGTTAAACTTAATGTCAAGTGTTGAGTGAGGTTTTACTGCTTTTCCAGCTGCCCAGGCCATCTTTGTAAACACAGGAGTCAGAGATGAATACAACTCATTTATTCATGATATTTGCATGACTTAAACCTTTTCACATGTGCCTGGACCAGAGGCACTCTTAAAAGTCTGAGCAAATCTCAAAATGATTTATGGAGAGGCTTCCGCTCTCACACTAAGTTCACAAACATTTAAGGTGGATGTAGTCCAAGGTAGCAGGAGAAGCAATTTCCTCAGCCGACCTGGAGAAATGAGTGCCACACAATCTAAGAAGATTGAGGAAAGCCTTGTACCACTGAAAAGATAACCCACTTAATAAAAGCTAAAAAGCCCCCTTTGGGGAGAAGAAATCTTTTTGCTTTCCCCCTGCTAGTACAATTGCCTTTAGTGTCTGGTTCTGTAACAATAAGAAGTTTTATATTTGTGTTCAGCCTGAGAAGGAACTACGTATCACAGATTTAAGAAAAGATAATTCAAAGAAACAGAAAAACGAGTAACAATGAGAAACAGGTCTCTTTTACTTACTTATTTATTTTATTTATTTATTTATTTTTTTTTTTTTTTTATTATACTTTAGGGTTTTAGGGTTTGTTACATATGTATCCATGTGCCATGTTGATTTCCTGCACCCATTAACTCGTCATTTAGCATTAGATGTATCTCCTAATGCTGTCCCTCCCCCTTCCCCCCACCCCACAACAGTCCCCGGAGCGTGATGTTCCCCTTCCTGGGTCCATGAGTTCTCATTGTTCAATTCCCACCTATGAGTGAGAACATGCGGTGTTTGGTTTTTTGTCCTTGCGATAATTTACTGAGAATGATGTTTTCCAGTTTCATCCATGTCCCTACAAAGAACACGAACTCATCATTTTTTATGGCTGCATAGTATTCCATGGTGTATATGTGCCACATTTTCTTAATCCAGTCTATCGTTGTTGGACATTTGGGTTGGTTCCAACTCTTTGCTATTGTGAATAGTGCCGCAATAAACATACGTGTGCATGTGTCTTTATAGCAGCATGATTTATAGTCCTTTGGGTATATACCCAGTAATGGGATGGCTGGGTCAAATGGTATTTCTAGTTCTAGATCCCTGAGGAATCGCCACACTGACTCCCACAATGGTTGAACTAGTTTACAGTCCCACCAACAGTGTAAAAGTGTTCCTATTTCTCCACATCCTCTCCAGCACCTGTTGTTTCCTGATTTTTTAATGATGGCCATTCTAACTGGTGTGAGATGGTATCTCACTGTGGTTTTGATTTGCATTTCTCTGATGGCCAGTGATGAGGAGCATTTCTTCATGTGTAAAGCTGGAGGCATCACGCTACCTGACTTTAAACTATACTACAAGGCTACAGTAACCAAAACAGCATGGTACTGGTACCACAACAGAGACATAGATCAATGGAACAGAACAGAGCCCTCAGAAATGATGCCGCATAGCTACAACTATCTGATCTCTGACAAACCTGACAAAAACAAGAAATGGGGAAAGGATTCCCTATTTAATAAATGGTGCTGGGAAAACTGGCTAGCCTTATGTAGAAAGCTGCAACTGGATCCCTTCCTTACACCTTATACAAAAATTAATTCAAGATGGATTAAAGACTTATATGTTAGACCTAAAACCATTAAAATCCTACAAGAAAACCTAGGCAATACCATTCAGGACATAGGCGTGGGCAAGGACTTCATGTCTAAAACACCAAAAGCAATGGCAACAAAAGCCAAAATCGACAAATGGGATCTCACTAAACTAAAGAGCTTCTGCACAGCAAAAGAAACTATCATCAGAGTGAACAGGCAACCTACACAATGGGAGAAAATTTTTGCAACCTACTCATCTGACAAAGGGCTAATATCCAGAATCTACAATGAACTCAAATTTACAAGAGAAAAACAAACAACCCCATCAAAAAGTGGGTAGAGGACATGAACAGACACTTCTCAAAAGAAGACATTTATTTATTTTATTAATTTATTTTGCCCCTAGAAGAATATTTTTGAAACTAAATGTTTCTCTTCTAGGGACCATTTGACTATTCTTTCTTCTTAAGATTGACCCTTTGCGGGGAACATCACGCTCCGGGGACTGTTGTGGGGTGGGGGGAGGGGGGAGGGACAGCATTAGGAGATACACCTAATGCTAAATGACGAGTTAATGGGTGCAGGAAATCAACATGGCACATGGATACATATGTAACAAACCTGCACATTGTGCACATGTACCCTAAAACCCTAAAGTATAATAAAAAAAAAAAAAAAAAAAAAAGATTGACCCTTCGCAGAGCTTGCAGTGAACCAAGATCACGCCACTGCACTCCAGCCTGGGTGACAGAGCGTGACTCCCTCTCAAAATAAAATAAAATAAAAATAAATTTAAAAAAAAGATTGTCCCTTGGATGAGCTAACACTCCCTGGAACTACAGTTAAGTCCTCTAGTCTCCCAAACCCCTGCCAATGAGACAAAAATTGAATGTGTTTCCTCGTAACTTTTACTTGTGAATGGGACAGTATTTATTTTTCAACAAGTATTTGAGGAAGGTCCTCTTTTTACCATAAATGACACTGACAACCACTAATTCATTTTACCTACTGGATGTCCAAAGGAAAAAACTTTCAATTGGCATAAATTGTTTATAACTTCAACAATTTAATTGTGAACAAAGACCATGCTACTCTGAACAGCTTATTTTCATAGAGTTTTGATGAATAAAATATATAAAAATATGGAATATAAAGTGTTTTTAAATCTGAAGAGTATTATGTCATTCATTTAAAGTTTATTGTAATGCCCAAGGCAAAAATAAATAAATACAAACTGCAATGAATATTTTATAAGTGCGTTGCTCTCTTCAAGCATTAAAAACCTGTTTCTTAAAATTTATAAGATAAATTTTAAGGATCATAGATTCCATGAACATTTCTCCAAAGTTCACAAGAAAATGAGTAAAAGGAGCCAGTCATCTGTACATAATGAAGACTATATAAATTGTCTGGAGGCAATTTAATTGTGCTCATTCCCTATTCCAGCTCCAAAGGTAAATACAATGGAACTACATCCTATCTCTACCAGCCTTGCCAGAAGGCACCACAGAGGGAGAAAATCAAGTTAATGAGGGATGGGAGAAGACATCAAGGGCCATCTGAGTCCCAGAGACTTAACTGCAAACCCATCCTAGGAGGCTGCCAGACTATAATAGCCACATATGACACCACTGTAAAATAAAAAATCATAATTCAGTTAGTTTCAGGTAATTTTTAGAGTATTTTTTAAGAAAAGGGGGTTAAAAGATCATTTCAAAGTCTAAGGAGATGTTTCAGTAAGAATACCTGTTACTGAGTTATTTTAAAGGAGACAAAGTTAGAAGAATTTTCTTCTTTGTGTCGACCTTCTTTTGGCGATGAATGGAATTGAGCTGGTGAAAGACTAATCAAACCATAATGGGTGTGGGACTGTCTTGAAATAAACTCTTCCCCTGGGTTTTTAAGGCATCAGCCCTGGCAGATGAGACCTGCCGCCAATCAGATGTGTGATTGCAGCAGATAAACGACACCCACTGGACTTGCCTTATTTGCTTTTATGAAATTCCTGTCAGTTTTGAGACATAAATAATTCAAGCAAATGGCCTTGGACACCAGAGGTTGCCAATTATTGTGTCACCAACTCACCACCATTGGTTTTGGTCACCAGAGTATTTCTTTTAAAAAACCAAGACTTCCAGACTCAACCTAAGTTCCACGTTAAAGCAATTTCTTTCCCTCCAATTTCTTCCAAATTCGTTTTATTTGCATTTTGAAAGAAGAAATGGAAGTTTATCATTTAGAATGCCTTTTGTGTCTCTTTGATTCCTCTACAAAAGTTCAAATATAATTGAGTTGGGAATTAATAGTACAAGCAATTACATCAGAAAAAATGGAACAAACACTTTCAGTATTTTTAAAAAGAACCATAAAATTCCCAGAGTACAATCAACACATTTAAAAATTCAAGAGAGAGAATTACAATGCTTGCATCAGCCTAATAACTGGAATGAATCCAACATTTCCATTTTAAAGCCACTAATCCAAGAATAAAGGGGAGATGAAACGAATTCAGACAGCTATAAAAAGCACTATGTTTGGGACTGAGTGTTGTGGCTTTGCCTGAAGTTTAGAATTACCTCTGATAGAGACAGAAGTTGCTAAGTGGACTGCAAAGTCATGTTGCTTTCCTGATCCTGTCCCTTTTGTCATAAGCAGTTTAATGAACAAGGCATTGGTGCCTATATTATCGACTCCATTTAATAAGAATTTTATTATAGCAATGTATGCATTCTCTTCTTTTTTTCAGTTCTACACCGTGCATTGTAAATCATTGTGAGACTGATTTTTCTATTGATACCTCTAAGTATATTGCTTCAATTTCTGCAGCTTCAGCTAGCTATAACAACAAATCTCCTGCAAATTATTAATAATATCATGTCTTATTCTTGGACACAAGCAACTTTCAGAACTGAAGCTACTTCGTTTAGTTCTGCTCTTCACATCTCCATAGGAGAAAAAAAGAAAAAAGAATTCTAGAGCCTGAATTAGTCACTGACCTTCTTCTGCAGTTTAAATTGTTGTTCTGTGGTGATTAAATGAAGCTCCATGGGGCACCCAGCCAAAGCCAGTTAATAAGTTATTAGTTCCATCAACACTGTTTTGTCATAGCCAAGACCCAAATTCAGTGATTATTCCTGTTATCAAAATCTTAGTCACTCCAAGAAAAGCATACTTGGTATTCCTGAAAGATAAACCACACTATTTTGTGATATCTTCCCACAAAGTTTGGGTTGTATGAGCTCTTTCCTCACTGTTAAGATTTGGAAAGTGGCCCTAATGTAGCATTGCCAGATTTAGCAAATCAAAACACAGGATGCCCAGTTAAATTTGAATTTAAGATAAACAACAAATAACTTTTTAGTATGTCTCAAATTTTATACAGGATATACTTAACTTTAAATATTATTTGTTGTTTATCTGAAATTCAAGCTTAACTGACCATCCCATATTTTATCTTCCAACCCTACCTGATGGCATCACTATTAAGTGAACAAGAGAAATTAGAGAAGAAGGCATCCGTGACTGCAGGTGGCTCAACTACAAACTGAGATTCAGGAAGTAGTCAGCAGTCAGCACAGGGGCCTTTAAAAATCTTTTTTTCCTGGAGGCAAAGGGACGCTTTGACTGGCAAGGTAAATGCAACTGGGCTCTGGTGAGAGGCTGAGCCCTGAAGAGAGCAGTGGCCGACAGCAAAGGCCTCAGCAGTGCTCAGGGGCTGCTCAATAATGGACCACCTGCTCCTGATGGGCTGCTTCCATAAGGTGGCTTCCCTGTGAGTATGCTTTTCAAGATTAATGATGTGCAACAAAAATAGTCAGGCAAGGCCAAGAAAAGGCCTGAAATTGAGAAATTAGCTATCTAGCTTGTTTTAATAACGACCCCTATTTAGGTATCTCCAACTGTTCCACTCAATCTTTCAAAGGAGTCAAAGGACAAACATTTATTACTCGGGGTACATTTTGTTTTGCAGAAATTTCCCAAGTATGTTTTAGTACAAACCTCACTTATATATTTTGTCAAAAATGTATTAAAATAGTAGAAAACAAACTGCATTTACATTCCACATATTATATGTAAAATTGTGAATAAACATAGATGGTGGAAGGAGATAGACAATACCTAAGGCTAATTGATATTTTGGAGATAATTTTTGCAATGTTTTCCTAAAAGCCATGATTTTCACATTCATCTTCAATTTGATGACTCTAAGCCCTATGTCCAGTGCCAATGAAAATTTCTAAATATGAATTTTATAATCCCCAAAGTAATCTACTTTGTGATCCTCTTTGCACTCTTAGAAACATTATTAGGTAAGAGTAATATAGAAATGAAAGCATCCTTTCCCTTATTATGGATTCTCCCTCATTAAAGTCTTTACCTCTTTTTCCTTTTATGTCTAATTACATAGAAGCTAGTTGACAGGTGCACTTCTAACTTATGAAGCAATTAGTATAATTTTCATAATTAATTTTAAGATATGCTTAAACAATAAATGTGTTAAAGACTGTGCTGTCCAATATGGTATCTGCTAGCCATATGCAGGTATTTAAATTTAATCTAAAGTTGATTAAAATTGTAAAAAATTTAAAATTCAGTTTTTCAATCATACTAGACACTTTGCAAGTTCTTAGGGGCCACACGTTGTTAGGGGCAACTGAGCTGGACAGTGCAGCTCTGGGACATCTCCATCATTGCAGGAAGTTCTTTTGGACACTGCTGTCTATAGACAATAATATTTTCATACTGAACTAGGAAGGATATGCATATTTTTAGGCACCACTCTGTTCAACAGTAATTATAGGAAATAGAAAAAAAATAGGAAAGATACATTTGAGCAATTTAGTTGGAGAAAAATTACCAGGTTAGGCACCAGAAATGCA
Source organism: Symphalangus syndactylus (assembly GCF_028878055.3). Lineage (NCBI taxonomy): Eukaryota > Metazoa > Chordata > Mammalia > Primates > Hylobatidae > Symphalangus > Symphalangus syndactylus. The sequence goes on from NC_072433.2 coordinate 85,955,528, forward strand.
ACAATTCTAAGACAGCTTTGAGGAATTAAAGACAGAAAGACATCATATACATAAATGTGCTTGCAAATGTGAATAAAGATCACTATTGCAATTGTGATTAAATATAGCCCCATTGTGGGCTCTCAAACAAGACTGCCAGGGTAAACTCCATTTACTACTTTACAGCTGTTAGATCACAGGCAAGTTATTTGATATTTCTGTGCTTCCCTTTTGTCATCTATAAAATAGGGATAATAATCATACCTACCTTTTTCATCAGGGCCACCTCATCTCTGTGATTGATGCTCCCTAAAGTTGTACAGCACATACCTATGCAACTGTATAAATCAACCCTCTGCATTGGGATTTGAAAGGATTAAAAAAGTAAATTCATTTAAAGGACTGAAACAGTACTAGGCATATATTAAAACGCTCAATAAGTGTTAACTATACTTGAGGTATTTCTCAAAAGAAAATTTCCCAAAGGAAAGAATCAAATAGTAGAACTGGAAGTCATTCATAACTAGGGTTATGAACCAACCTGGTTTGCCATGAATTAAAGGGAGTTTTGGAGTGTGGAAATTTCAGTTTTAAAACCTAAAAAAGTAAAAAAAAAAAAAAAAAAAAAAAAAACAAGCAAACCAGAATAAGATAGTTACCCATGAAAAACAAGCTTGCAGTGAGCTGAGATCGCGCCACTGCCCTCCAGCCTGGGGGACAGAGAAAGACTCCGTCTCAAAAAAAAAAAAAAAAGAAAGAAAAACAAGGAATATATTTAACCACAAGAAACACCCAGAAGTGGGCAAAAATGTATTCATTTTATCCAGTGATTGCCAATATTAGTAACAGCATATGGCTAAACATTTTGAATTCTTCAAACTAAATGTAAAGGTATAAAGGTTAGTAGCAGATGAAGAGAATTAATATGGTTCTTCTGGCATTTAATGTGGGTATCTACATGAAAGCCGAAGTTATACAGCTGGAGCAGAAAATAACACAGTCCCTGAGAATTGTGGCTTTTAAATAACAGCACTGGATATCTCAGCATAGGATCAGATGGTTGAACTAGGATTGCTTTTTTTCCCGCTTTTTTTTTTTTTTTTTTTTTTTTGACTGGAGTGAAAAGGCTTGAATGTATCACCCTAGCTGCTAGCCCTGGAAACCTCAACTTTAAAGGAAACCGCTTACCTGGAAATGCTTAATTACTATAGGGCATCTTATTCTTGTGTTGCTCTATTTTTTACAAGCCATAAAAGAATTGTGTTTTCCCCCTATGTATTTATCACATCACCATTGTTCAAGTGTAATCTATACCTTGGCACTTGAAGAAATGAGACGAAAAGTGGTGTTAATAATGGTTTTAATTAAGTCAAATGTTTATGATTTCCTCTAAAACTGTTACTTTACACAGCCTGGAGCAAGAACACAGCAGGGCAGCAGCAGTGAAATCAAGAGAAGAGCAGATAGAATTAGCATGGATCCTAAAACTAGCAAGCTGCTTTTTATGCTACAAGTCTCTACTCAACCGAGCGCTAAATTGGATTTTACTGGGCAAGCCCCAACCCAGTCAATGCTTTTGTGAGTCCTATAGACTACAGTATTATTGTTCATCCACATTTATTTGGAATGCTGAAAGACAACAAGTGAGGATAACAGGCAGGTGATTCCAAATAGACATCTCCTCACTCTGTAGAAGTTGAAGATCTCTTTTCAGTGAGAATGTTCTCTTACTTAATAGATTTCTTTCTTTCTTTCTTTCTTTCTTTCTTTCTTTCTTTCTTTCTTTCTTTCTTTGACATAACCATAGCTAACTGTAACCTCAAACTTCTAGTCTCAAGCAATCCTTCCAAGTAGCTGGAACTACAGGTGTGCACCAAAACACCCAGGTAACTGTTTTTTTTTTTTTTTTTTTTTTTTTTTTGGAGAGATGGGGTCTTGCTATGTTGTCAAGGATGGTCTCAAACTCTTGGCCTTAAGTAATCCTCTTGCCTCCCAAAGCACTGGAATTACAGGCATGAACCACTATGTCTGGCCTTTAAGAGATACACTTCTTTCTTAAGTTGTATTCAGGTTGTCTTATCTCTTCCCCTTCGGGAGAGTGGTCAATGTGAGCTCCTGGACATAAAGAAAAGGGATATTTTTTCCCCTAATCTGTTTCCAAATCAGCATCTCCAATCTTTTTCCTTACAAACAGATATGCAAAATGTTATACTTGACCATTCTTTTATTAGTTTATGCTTATTAAATGAGTCGCTGATTGGGGGTAGGATGGGAGTTCATATTGGGTTGTTGCAATTCACACAGAGCACGCTAAGAGAGAAAGGCAACATGAATTCAAAGAAACCCAAAGTTAACCTCCAGTTTGGGGTGATCAGCAATGATGGAGGGCAGCAGGGATAGAAATAATGTTCTAAAAATAGAAATAGATATCATTTTTATTTCTCTTTAAAATATTTAAAATAGTTTGAGAAGAAAGTGAGGAGGAGTGTCAGTTTTATTTTTTGGATAATATTTTACCAGGATCAACATTAAAATCAGTTTTGACTCTGAATACTCACAAATCAATCAACATGTCTGGTGGCTTAGGGGAGTACTAGAGGAGGAGTTATTAAAATCAGATGAGGAAGACTGCAACACAGAGTTTCTTGTCAGTAATGAAGAGATTACCACGCAAAATTATTTGGCTTTAAAAGCTGTTAGATGAACGCTCATGACCAATAGTTTTCACCATCAAATTTGTAACACGTAGCTATATAATTTTAAACAACAGGTCAAGAATTGAGTCTTCATCTTGAATTCCACATCATTAGCCCTGCTCGCAGTATTAGTCTTCAACAAACATCCTTACCAATCCCAAGGCAGAATACCAATCAGTCTAACTGCATGTTTCTTCTCCTCTGTGTAGGAGTGCCTTTGAAACAAATAAAGCTTCATGTATGGAATAAAGAGACCCACGCCTGGGGATGGAAATCAGACTGAAAAAAGAAGTTAACAAGGTAGAGATCTTCTAATCAGATAGTGAGTTAAGTGACTGAGACCTAGTTTAGCTATTCTGCTGACTTGTAGTGCAATCTTTCACTTTCTTATGTCTCTCAGTTTTCTGTCTGCAAAATCAGAAGCAGTAAATCCTACATTGACATGTAAAAAACTCCAGATTATCTCATCAAGCTTTGCAAATTATCACAAACACTTGGGACTAAGTCTTGAAAGAAATTAGGCCATGGCTAAAATAAATCATGTCCAGGGAAGATAAATTGTTTCATAAAAATTAAAACTATTGCCCCTGGCAACTGCACTAGACTTCTCAAATCCTCTGATACTCACTGGAATTGAAGCCTGACACTATTAAGTGGGAAAAGACAGCTGAAAATTTTGTAGATTAATAAAGCATTTTAACAACTAATTTTTTTAAATCTATCTATCTGTAAGACAATTTCTAAAGATAGCCCCTTGCATTCAGGACAGGAAAGTCCATCTCAACATGAAAGAAAGATACTTTTTCCAAAGACTTTCTATGAAGAAAAATCATTATTATCCTTCAGTAACTAATCCAAGCACCCTATATATTTCATGTAGGCTTTGAAATAAATTTCTAAGAAAATTGAAAATAAAGCAATTAGCTAGTAGAAAGTACCATGTAAATACAAACTGTCACTGTTTTAACATTGCAGAAGTGGCTCAACCAATGGTTTAGAGCCCACCAATTCTGGTTTCTAGGGATTCTGTCTACCTTTGACCCTCTGTTCTCCAAAAATTAGATGAAAATAGGAGAGCTTTTCTCAAAAGGAGGTTTGAAGAAGATTTTTGAAATTGAGAATTTTTTATGTTTCCCAAAATTCAAATGCAAATATTAAAACAGTAGTCAGAAAAGAAAAAGGAAGCAGAGAAACTAATAGCCAAACTGGTAACAGTTTAGCATTCTGATGTTTTCTCTACCTCTGATTTAGTCCAGGCCTTCAGCAGATTATCCAACTCATCCTGTTATTTAAATAAGTTAATGCCAAATAATTTTGTTTGGAAGATTAATCCTTATTTCAAATATTTAAAGAGGGCATATACTCAGATAATATTAATTTTTGCCCCAGAAATATCCTTTATTCATTCCATTAATAGTTATTGAGTGTCTGCTATGTGTAACGTACTATGCTAACTGCCATAACAAAAGAGTTATCCCTTCTCCTTTACCACCTTCTTTATGGAAAGTGGTGGTGGGAGGGAGAATGTGGCATGTCCAGGACCCAGCTTTCTAACTATTCTCTTTTCCTTTTTCTTGCCTCTTCCTTCCCCTTCATTTTAATGGTGGGTCAGTTTTAGGCAGACACAACTAGAAGCTGGTTAGCTACAGAGAGGTTAAACAAATACATAAACATATTATGAATAAAAATAGCCAGGTTTCTTATTAATGAAGAATAGTGTCAAAAGGGGAAAGGAGAAAGAGGCCTAAGGTGGTGAATTGGAATGTGAACTCGTGATAGATAGCTAGCTAGCTAGCTAGATAGATAGATGATAGATAGATAGATAGATAGATAGATAGATAGATAGATAGATAGACAGATAGATAGATAATGCATATTTGAATACATACACAAACACAAATTTTTTAGCTCTTCCAATAGATAGAGAAAGCCTCCAATAATGCAACTGATTATAATGAGCATACCTAGCACTCAGAAAGTGGTTTCTAAATCTCATACTTCATTAAAAGAAACTAGGACTCTCTGAAAAAACAGCTGACTGTTACAGCTAGGAATGGAAAAATATGAAATGGAAATGGGCCATCTTATTGTACTACAAAGTAAGGAATTGCTCAAAGAATATCAGGACATGTCAAATAAAACAAGCAACCAGCCTGCTTGCAAACCGTAGGATCTGCACATCCAAAATAAATTATATTAATGGAGTATATCCCTTTGCATAAAATCCATAAATCATACAGATAAAAATAAGTAAACTGGCAAGAAGGGAAAGCTCTACCTTATAGCAGATTGCCAATTGTAGTTCTAGTGCTCATTATTCATTATTGTTTGTTTTCATTGTGCTGATTTTTGGTGATCAAGCTTCAGTCCCCATCATAGTGCCCTCTCCTTTTTAAAAATTATGTGTGCACAGAGAGGCCATCTTTTTCAGGACATTGCATTTTCAGGCTTGTGGTGATAAATAAGATCGACCAATGCAAGTGTTCATAATGACTTTTCAATTGGCCCTGATGTTCAAGCATGTGATTGCTTCACTCCTGGACTGTGACTTTCAGTGGGCGATGGAAGTTTTTCAGAGAAATGAACTGTGGAAAAATGTCCTTTCCTTAACTTGAAGCTACTCTTAAAATTTGAGAGTCTGGACCAAAAGAAGAGAAATAGCAGGTTGAAATCAAGATGACAGATAAGGTGAGAGTAATGACTACTCCAAAGATGGCTTCACTGAAGAAAAGGCATTTTAAGATTTTTTTTAAGTCTTGTCAGAAGATCCCAGAAAAGTACTAATTTTCATTAGCAATTAATAAAGCTATACATGCAGAAATGAATGTCCAACAACGATAGACTGGATTAAGAAAATGTGGCACATATACACCATGGAATACTATGCAGCCATAAAAAATGATGAGTTCGTGTCCTTTGTAGGGACATGGATGAAACTGGAAAACATCATTCTCAGTAAACTATCGCAGGGACAAAAAAACAAACACCGCATGTTCTCACTCATAGGTGGGAATTGAACAATGAGAACTCATGGATGCAGGAAGGGGAACATCACACTCCGGGGACTGTTGTGGGGTGGGGGGAGGGGGGAGGGACAGCATTAGGAGATACACCTAATGCTAAATGATGAGTTAATGGGTGCAGCAAAACAACATGGCACATGGATACATATGTAACAAACCTGCACATTGTGCACATGTACCCTAAAACCTAAAGTATAATAATAAAAAAAAATTAAAAAAATAAAAAAAAAGAAATGAATACAACAGAACACTGCTCTTTTTTATTTTATTTGTACTTTTTGGCTTGGGATATGAGTTTTAAATGGAGACGTTGTACCAGCTTCATTAAAATAAACAATATTTGTAAAGAAAAAAAACAGTAGATTGCCAAGGTATAATCAGATTAGAAAACTACAATTTGGGAACCACAATAGTAGTAATTGATTCAGACAAGAATCATCCTTGGTGCTAAAACTGATTGGTGAAATTGTAATGAGGAATACAATATTACATAGTCTCAATGCATCTCCTCAAAATATTCTTATGAATTCATAAGTACAACATACTTGTTAATTAAATTTTCACTGGAGAGCCTTCATAAACCTCATCTTCACCAAGTTAATCAGAGTTAACAGCACCATTAATGGGAGAGTTGGCATATGTGATGTGATTCACTGAGGAGAGCATGGCATCACTTCTGGGGCATTCCTGCCAAAAATGTATAAATCGTGAGGAATCATCGGACAAATCTAAATAGGGAGACATTCTACAAAGTAACTGATCTATGCTCTTCAAAAATGTGAAGATTTTAAAAGTTAATAAAAGACTGAGAAACTATTCCTTATTGAAAGAGGCCAAGGACATGACAACTAAATACAATGCATGATCTTGAATTGGATCCTGAGACCAAAAAGAACATTATTGGAACAACTAAACAAATCTTAAAATAGCCTATAGATTTCATGGTAATACTGTAATTTCTTGATTTTGATTATTTTGCTGTGATTGTGAAAGGACATTATCATTATAATTAAGAAATAAACACTGTTCAAAAATTAAGAAATAAGACAGGAATCCAAGGAGAGTAAAACTTGAGGGACAGTGAAATTCTTGGCTCTCTGTCTCTAATCTTTATGCTGGGGACAACCTTGTCTGTCTCAATATAGAAATCTTCCTACACAGGGGAGCTAAAGACCAAGTACCAGGATTTGGACAAGTGGGTATGGAGGAGGCAATGTGCTAGAACTGGAATAAGTAGTCACGAAAGGCACATGCTCCTTTGAAAAACATGTACATGCAGCATACATCACCCCACCCCCCCAAAATGGCACTTGCATAAATTTACCCAAAACATCTGGGCAGAGTAAATTCAGTTGAAATTTATATCCCAATGAACATTAGAAATTGTAAAGAGAAATTTCATACTAGAAGGAATATCATTTACTTTTATCTACTCTTCTCCATTAGTGACATAGTTTCTGAATTTGGAAACCAAATTATCACAGATAGACAAACTACCCACTGGCTAAAATAATAAGAAGGATAATTTTTTGCACATCATTGTTAACAGCTTAGACCTGATAATCTTAATGGACAGTTTTCTTAAAGGTGCGTGTTACTAAATGCAAGAAGTATAATAGACCTCATATACTATGAGTGCTTAATAAATATTAATTACAGTTACTATTTAAAATGAAGATAATGTTCTCATTTTAATGGCTACCTTCCCTATTCTAAGAACATAAGAACAGGGAAATACAATGCCTTTATGAAAATATTCCTAACTAAATTTGGCTTGAATCTAATTTGAATCTAATCATACTCGCTTCCCAAAACAGGGAGAAATCCTTGAATGTTAAACTTCCATAACAACTCCTCACCAACATATAATATTATATAAAATTTCAAAGTAACTATTATTTTAATAACTTTAATGTTTGTTGAATTTATTTTCATTATCAGTTTAAAAAGTTAATTTGCAATACAATTTTCAGGATCATGTGTGTGCTGTGATAGATATAAGATGATGCTTTTGTCTGTCCTAACTAGTCCTTGAGGACAACTTGCTACTGCCCCTTTGAACAGCAGGAAGAACTAAGAACACAGTTGTTCTGAGTTATAATGGCAAAACACAAAGGAAGAATGTTATTTAGAAAAAAGAAAATTTTAAAGAGCTAGTTTAATTAAATAGGGGATTGCATGTGATGAAATATAGATACTCTCTTTGGATGAAGACACTTTGGTTCTAGAAGCCAACAAAGTGTCAGATAGAGTAGAAGGGCTCCAGTCTGCATGTTCGTCTTGGCTTTCTTGTTAACACTGGAAATACATTCGCAAGGGATAAAGGAAAGTATTTCTTATCCTTTGTTTTCTACATACAAGATGTAGATAATTTTTACAGGGCACAGATGATGGGCTACTATCTTTCATAACATAAAACAAAACACAAATGCAAAACATCTTTTCCAAAATTGTCAGTTATGGGCTTGCTATTTCCAATGTCAAAATAAATTGGTAGATTTTATTCTTGTGAGGTAAATACAACTAGAAATAAAAAAGCCTTCTCCAGTCTGCACTTAAACAGAGAAAATGAACCATAAGTAAGTTGTAGAGATATTAACCAAGGACTGGTAAGTGGAGGTATCAGAGAATGAGTGATTGAGAGATTAGTGAGATAGAAGGAAGTGAAGGTTTCCAGAAATAATTCCAGATGAAGGTAGGGGTTCTGATTACATGTCCTGAAGAATGACATTCTGAAAAAAAAAAAAACAACAACAAAAAAACCTTGTAACTTTGAGAAGATAGTTTAATCAAATTTTAAGGCTAATTGAAAGAAAAAGGAAAGAGATATAAAAAAGGCAATATGAGAGAATGTTTGTAAGAAACTTTGGCAGCTCAGGATTCAGTTGGAACCTAGAAAATAAATTACAGATAAACTGAACATTGTGCCTAAACAAAAAGGATCCTTACCACTGAAAGTCAGAAATTATAAGACAGTTCCATAGGACCAAGACCTAGGAAAAAATAAATATATCCAGAGGAAGCTAGTAAATTTAAAGGATTGTTACAGGAAGATTTTGAGCACACGTGTTCTCATCTTTGGGGAAAAATTTCCCTTCCCTCAGCACACATGTACTCATGCATATACACTCACATACACACATACACACACAAACACACACACACACACAGACTCAATCACAAACACACATTGAAATTTAGCTAAAATTGAACACAGAGAATCTTGACTAGAGTCACTTTCCAGACACTTCTCTTTAATGAAAGACTTTAGATATCTCTTCTGTCAAGAGGTCAAATGTCCCCAAGGGCAGATTATTACATGTTTGTTTAAAAAAAGCTAATATTAAGTAATTTGAATCAGTTATCCTTGAAGAAATACATCTCTTTAATAAAGTTAATCATGCAAAACTAAAAAACAAAAATATGAGTAATTTCTTCGTATTTTTTCTTGTCTCTATTTTCACCATCAAATTTTTTACTTGGAACTGGGCACGGTGGCTCACGCCTGTAATCCCAGCAATTTTGGAGGTAGAGGCGGGCAAATCACTTGAGGTCAGGAGTTCAAGACCACCCTGGCCAATATGGTGAAACTAACATCTCTACTAAAAATACAAAAATAGCAGACATGGTGGTGCATGCCTATAACCCCAGCTACTCAGGAGGCTGAGGCAAGAGAATCACTTGAGCCCAGAAGGCAGAGGTTGCAGTGAACTGAGATCATGCCACTGCATTCCAGCTTAGGTGACCAAGCAAGACTTGGTCTAAAAAAAAAAAAAAATCACTTGCATCAGCTTTGTGAGAAAACCGAATCAGAACTTTTACAGCAATAAATGTCTGCTATAACATCTGACTTAATTATATACAGAAAGATCCATTATCATCACAATACTTTGATATACTTCAAAGTCAAATCTTTTTTTCAGGAAGGAAAAATTTATGACATAAGTAGACTTTGGACCATATTTTGTCTAAGTCTTTCTTTCAAAAACTAAGAAACATTTTTCGCAAGGGGAAAAGGAGAGAAGTTTTTATATGTTGCTTTATGCAGTTTCCATTTTGAACTCTCTTTTTGGAAGTTAATATCTTAACTAAATTGCCTAAGAATTTGCCCCAATATAGTTAAGGTTTATATGTTTCAACAAAGACTCTGCTCATAATCAAGGCATGCTATCAAAGATATTAGAAAGAAGATTGACAGTTGGCATACATTGTAGGGAATTAGTGCAAATCAAGGAGAATAAGAAGACTAAATCCAAGAAGGTTCCATGTTGGAGTAATCCCATTAATTCATTCAAGCAACATTTACTGAGAGCACTTATTATATGCTGGGCATTGTGATAGGCACAGAATACATAAAGATAAATAAGCCATTCCATATGCCTTCCTAAAGTTCAGAGTTTGCTAGGGAAATGGACAAGTAAAACAATAACTACAAATTAATATGATCATGGTTTGGATTGAAGAAAGATTTCCTGGATGCCTTGATACTTGAAAGATAAGAATCAAGTAGCTACATCAAAAAGAGAGATAGGTTCTCCAGACAATGGTAGCAACATATAAAATGGTATGGAGGTATAAAACTGTTGATAACATTTGAAAAATTGGATTGCAGAGCAAGGAAAGAGAGCAGGGAGTGGAGAGGTCAGGTAAGGAAGTAGAAACTTCAATCTTATATAATAAACCAAGGAGTTTGAACTGAATTGCACTACCAGAAACTGAGGGAAATTGTTGGAGAATTAAACAAGCAGTGACTTGAGCAAATTTTCATTTTAGATTCTTCACTTGGCAAGCAATATGGAGGATGAATTAACGGGTAGAAAACATGAAGAAAGTTATGCCAGAGTGAGGTATGTGGGCATGGCCAGTGATAGGGCAAGAAACTAAGTTCATTTACTGGATGCTTTTCAATTGAATGAGCTCAAATCAGACGCTAGATGGGATAAATAGGCTCAAAACATACCATCACCCTGTCAGGCTCCCCTACGTGGTGAGAAACTTGGCACTCTCAGAATCATGTCCTCTGAGCTTGAAAAACATGGATTAAAAAGAGAGATGACCTGGACATGACTCACACCTATAATCCTAGCACTTTGAGAGGCCAAGGTGGGAGAATCACTTGAGGCCAGGAGTTTGAGACCAGCCAGGGCATCATAATGGGTCCCTGTCTCTAAAAAAAAAAAAAAAAAAAAAAAAAAGCCAGGTGATGAGTGTGGTGGTACATCATGCCTATAGTCCTATCTACTAAAGAGGCTGAAGAAGGAGGATCCCTTGAGTTCAGGAGGTCGAGGCTCTACTGAGCTATTATCACATCGCTGCATTACAGCTTGCATCAGAGTGAAACCGTGTCTCAAAAAAAAAAAAAAAAAAGAATGAAACATTCTAATTGGCCAAGCTTAGTACTCACCTCCATGGCCATCAGGTACCGTGATAGGGAAGCCCAAAAACACCTGTAAATGTAGTGTTACCTAAAAGAAGGTGGGTGTACTAGAAGCAGAAAGAGGAAAATATTTTGTACACACAGAAATAGCAAATATCCACCATGGTTTAGCAGCTAGATGGAAACCAACAAGGACGTGAACTAACTCGGGGAATTGTTGGCTAAAGAAAAAAAACAGAACTAGGAGACGTTAGGAAGCAAAATTGACAAGACTTGGCAAGTGGCTGATAGGATTGTGGATATTCAGCTTTTAAACAGATGGTATAACATTCAAATTTTCTGTCAGAAATAGAAATTGTGCAAAGAGCAGAAACCTAAATGGAATACATCCATCACAAAAATGTAAGTGTGCCTGATATTTCGATTAACAGATACAGCAATTAAAAGAAAGATTGGGGAAGAGGTGAGAAACAGAGAAGTTAGAGATAACTCCTGGTTATCTGACTGGACCTGTTGAGTGGAGAGTGGTGCCATCCACCAGAGTAGGAAATAAACAATTGTTGGCACAGATGATCTATTCAGTTTTGGCTGTGTCTGGAACATTTATCAGAAATATAATACATCATCACAAAAGAGAATAGCAAGGAATCGATGCCAAACCATCATTCTGTAAAGCATCCTGATGCAGTAGTTTCAGAGCCAGACAAATCTGAATTTGGATCCAGAAGCCCTGCTGTATAGTTGTGTGACTCTAAGCAAGTTCACTGTCAACTGGTTCCTCAAACATAAAATGGGCAGAATTACAACACCTACATCATAGATAATGTATATTGCCTGGCATGTGGAAAGAATTCAAACAATCCAAGTTCTTCTCTGAGTGGCACCCTGAGGAATTAATTATCAAAGATTAAGTACCAATTCAGAATGCAAAGAGAAATATTTATCCAGTTCATACTCTATCCCAGGCCTCCTGAGTATATAATACTACATAAGAGAGACTACACTTGTAAATTCAAGGAGTTTGCACTCTGCTTAGGATTAATGGACAAGTAAGATAATTTCAGAATGTGGAAAGTATCTTGAAAGAAATAAACAGAGTGACATGATAAAGAGAAACTGCAGTGGTCTCTATTGATTGCCAGGTTGATTGGCTTGGGCTTTTTCATACTGGAGAAGGCAGAGTCTTATTTATATTAAAATGACATCTATTCCAAACATGGGTTTTCCTTCCCTGTGTATAGAATCTCACCATGAGCACCACCATCCAAGGGCTTACAGAATGCCTGACTTATCTGTGTAGAATCACCTACAATATTGCCTTAGACCAAGTTACAACATTTTATGGAAGGGGAGCAGGGAGTACAGGAATAGGAAAGTGACAGAATCTTCCTGCCCCACTATTGATCATGCCACTCTGAAACAGTGATGTAATGGGCTACTACAAGCTCAGGTATGTATAAGCTTGAGGACAATACCCTTCAGAACTGAGGAATATTCTTCAGGATATAGTATATACATTCAATCAACAACTGACATATATTAGTGCATCCTCAACAGCTAGAATACATAAATCCAGAAACCAAGGTGTAGAAGTGTGGTAGGTCCTCATACCATCACTCAGAATGAAACAGTTGCACAAGGTGTGCTTCTCATCCCTGAAACCTTAGGCTCTGCCAGATAAGGGGTCCTGATTTCCAAAAAGAGAATTTTGCATTGAGAATAATTCCATTGTAAGAGTTCCATCAACTTGAAGGCACAACTACCACCTGTTTATTTGTTGCTAGCTGTGCCAGTGGAAAAATAGAAAAAGAATATAGTTCCTATTTATCAACATTGATAGATTTAAATTACTATGAAGAATCAGAGTTCCTGCAACACAGTGAGAGTGGGCAAGAGTACTTCTGGAATCCTGTGAATTCACTGAGGTGGTATTTGATGCTTATGTACCCAGTGATAATTACAACTTGGAAATTATAACACTATGGCTTAATGAGGGGAAGACAAATGAGTACTCAGATGCCTTGCAGATGAAGGTCTGTGTTTTTTCACTAGGCAGACATCTTTGTTACCTGTTGCTATAACAGAATACCTGAGACTGGGTAGTTTATAAAGAAATGAAATTTATTTCTTACAATTCTGGAGGCTGGGAAGTCCAAGAACATGGCACTGTCATCTGGTGGGGGTCTTCTTGCCACATCATTACACAATGGAAACCATTGCATGGTAAGAGAACAAGAGCATGCCAGCTCAGTTCTCTCTCTGCTCATAAAGTCACCAGTCCCATCACTGGGACCCCACCCTGATGACCTTATCTAATCCCAACAACCACCAAAGACCCCACCTCCAAACACTATCAACTTATGAATTTGGGGATTAAGTTGCCAGCACATGAAATTTTGGGAAAAGATTAAAACCAAAGCAGCAAGCAACCCAGTGGGGAAAAGTAATTGAAGTGCTTGTTGTGAGTGACAGAAATCTGGAGTAAATCATGGAGGAGAAAAATAATGACTAGCAACTAAAGTCACAAGACCATTTTTCCACAAATTTTCCTGTCATAAGTCTTTTATAGAGATTTTGGCTAGTCATAATGCTGAAGAGTCTGTGACCAATTAGACGTAATGGAGAACACAAACAGGTAGCAGCAGGCCAAGGGGTGAACACTTCTTGTGCCCCATCTCACATTTTCTCAGTCAGTTTTTACTCCAGCCATTGCTTCAGGAAAAATCTTTGCATAGAGGTAGCCTGAAGTACCTCACTTCAGCAGTACTACACTTCTTTTGTTTGCCACCCCATGGCTTCTCTGGATCTACAATATAGGACCACTAGCAATTATACATGTGCAACTGCTTATAAGGAAATTAACATCCCATAGGACAATCTTTTTTCAAGAGGGAAGAGAGCTTGCCAATAATATCTTCCATTTCTTGTCCCTGGCAGAAAAGAAGCCAAGGAACAAGGAGAAAATCATGTGATACAGTCCATATGATCCTCAGAGCATCCATTGAGGATCAAGCCTAGTTGACGACAGCATTGATAAACTAACAAATACACCATTTTGAATTGGCTTTCTTTTTTTCCCTGTTTCATTATTCCCTGTCCCACATGCCTACTTCCCTAGATCATCTCCCCAAATAAGCTTCCTTCATATAAGCCCTCATCTCCTGCTCTGCTTTCTGATGACTTAAGCTGATGTCCTACCTTTCTCCTTATTCCCCTCCTATCCTGTTACTTATAGATTATTTTTGTCTGTTCTGTGCATTACTATCCAAAGTATTGCTTGGCAAATACTTTGAAATGAAGCTTAATGCAGTGTGTGATCTGTAATGATTACACCACGAACTTAACCCCCATATTTTCCAGTAACTCATCAAACGTGACACAGTTCTTTATTTGGGATGACCAATTTTGTTAAATTTAATACAAAGTGTTCTTCATTCAAGCTGAGCAACTTAAGTAGAAGTTTTCCTTTAAAGGATGTTTTTGGATTACAGATTTTCAAATTGCTACAAAATGTGCAATGATTGAACACTGGCCTCTGATCATTCAGCTCAAAATTGAATTAAATCTTGATCATTCATATTAATTCACATGCTACTGAAAGGCTTCCTTTAAAGTCTTTGAAGTATAGCAGGTATTATCTCCAGATTATTAATGTACAAGAGCTCACTGTTTGCCAGTCTGTAGGCTTAACCTTACACAAATATTATTTTAATATCTGTTAATCCTTTAAGTTGAATGATTTTTTTCCTTTTCAACAGCAAAAATAAATTTACTCTTGTTCCTATGATAATGGATAACTGTTTCCCTAGACAAGGATTTGGGAAAATGCTGATAACAGCGGTGCCAGAGTTCTTGCACTGTTCATGCAAAAGCTTGAGGAATACGCAATATGTTGGCTTTGTATAAAGATAGCGGCTTAGGAACTGAAAGGTGTGAAATGTCTTTCCTCAGTGTTGTTTGCTCATATCCTGGAAAGACCCACAAGGTTGATAAAGCTGAGCAGTTGTTCATTGGCAGTTTTGTTCAGGTTTCTGTATGGAAAGCTGTAAACTAGGCACAGAAATGGCAATATGTTAAATTGCCTGAGAGAAAGCTCAAAGCACTTTCTGGAACATGCCAAAAGAAACCTCTGAAGAAAAAACTGTGGGTTGCTCACCGGTGGATGAAAAAGATCCTTGAGTCAATTCCTATTAAGTACACTTTCCCTTCTCTTGTTTTGTAACCCCCCTGTGGACATCAATTATTCACACTCCAGGCTAGAAGATTTCCCACTTTCCTGAACAAGAGGTCTTTGGAGAACTGAATGCAGATATTTCCTTTCACTTCTGTGGCTTGAACTCTCCATAAGTTGTGTGGTCTGTGTTTCTATTATTTTTAAAATGGGAAAATAAAAGGGTAAACTGCAATAAGACCTACCAAGGTGCCAAATAAATTCAAAATAACTTTACAATTGCAGTTTCTTCAACTAAAAAGCCTCCATACCTTGAAATTAGAGGCTTTACTCTTTCAAGCACAACTGTGGTTGGAGAAGTTTGTGTAATCCCTCTTGATTATGTGAGAAGTGGGCAATTGAAAAGACAACTGCAGGGAGGTCAGAACCCCGAAATCAGTAATGGCCCAATCTGACTGTCATTAGTGATGAAAAAGACCAATGAAAAATCCTTTACTAATAGTCATGCTGTCTTTTTACAATCTATTCTTAAATTAGTCATTATTTTGGAAGCAAAGTAGTTACCGGAGTGATTTTGAAGAGGAGTCTCAGTATGCTTAATGGAAAGTTTGCCCTTATAAGATGACTTGGGACAATAGACTTGTTCAAATTGCTATGAAATCTAGAGAACTCTACAACATGGACCTTTGAATCTTCATGTTGAAATCTATTTGTCAAATTGTTCAAATACTATTACAAGATTATGGTTTCCTGATATTTTCTTTCCCCCAAAAAAACTTCAAGATTATATGAACATCTAACTTAAACAAGTTTGTATGTATTTATTATTGGGGAAATGTGTATTTTAAAATACATTTTATTACAGAGTACTGGGTAATACTGTTATTTTTTATCATTGAACCTAAAACAACATAACAATAGGCATACTAAGAGCCAATTTATGACCAGCAAAAAAAAAAAAAGTGAAATAGGGAATCTATGGCTTATTTTAAGTTTATTTTTTGAGAAACAAGTTTGATGAAAATTATTTGGGGCAACTGAGTTTGGAACATAGTGTCGTGTATCCTATGGCAGGTTCCCAGGTGCACGTACAGCAACTCTCAGCTCCCTATTAGCCTGACTCTCTTCCTCCAGCTCACTGCTGAATTCCTATAGAGCCACAGTGCCTACCACATCACGAGGTACACAGCCACCAGCAACATGCTAGGCTGGGAAAAGATAGAAAACACTTTCCACAGTTTACATAGAGATGAGCAGGGATTTCAATGGTTTCTGTTGTGTTATTTCTCAAGTATTAGATGTTTATAAAGATGAGTCCAAGTATTGCATGTGTGTAAAGAAAAATAATCACCCAAAATCTACTATGTATTACCTAAAAAATAACAATGGATTAATACTTTGAGCTATATAACTCCAATACATTCAAGAACTTTTCGTAAATATGCATAACAGGTATATCTATATATCTATCTATATATCTTTCAAAACTTGTTTCATTCAATGCATATTGTACTGTTTCTTTCTATTACTCAACTTTATATCTGAAATATGTGTATGTTAACAAATAAATATACAATTACCTTATTACTTATATTGGAGAAGTTGTACTTCATAGTATTTGAACATAAGCTCTGGAATCGGACTACTTAAGTTGAACCCAGTCTTATTGACCAATTGTGTGATCTTGTGCAAGATCATTAAACACCTTGACCCTCAATTTCCTCATATATAGAATGATTATTATAATAGTATCTATCTTATAGGGTTGTAGCAAAGATTAAATGAGTCAATATATGTGAAGAAGTTGTAAGAATGCCTAGCACATAGTAAATGTTCAGTAAATATCAGTTACCATTTTTAAAGCTTTATAATATTTCATTGTGTAAGTCTGTACAATTTATGTATGTATACAGATATTATTGCTGTGTTTTTAATAGCAAACATTTGTAAATGAGGTATAATGACCTCATACCTCGTAATACCTCATTTACAAATGTTTGCTATTAAAAACACAGTAATAATATCTATATGTATACATATTTTCATATGTTTCTGACTTATTTTGGAGGGGAATAATTTTACAGAGGTAGAATTTCTCAGTCAAATGCTGTATACATTCATGTGTCTTTTTTTAGTGTTTTATTTTTATTTTTTACTATTATACTTTAAGTTCTAGGGTACATGTTCACAACGTGCAGGTTTGTTACATATGTATACATGTACCATGTTGGTGTGCTGCACCCATTAACTCATCATTTACATTAGGTATATTTCCTAATGCTATCCCTCCCCCCTCCCCCCACCCCATGACAGGCCCTGGTGTGTGATGTTTCCCTTCCTGTGCCCAAGTGTTCTCATTGTTCACTTCCCACCTATGAGTGAGAACATTCGTGTGTCTTTTAAAGCTGATTGCCTATAAATTTACAGAAGTAGAATTTCTCAAAGGCTCTACATATTCATGAGTCTTTTGAAGCTGATTGCCAATATGACATCAGAAATGTTAAACCCCTTTTTGCCCATCAAGCAGAGTATGAGAATACTCAACAACCACTGGTCATGTATGTTTTAAACATTTTTACTGTGACTAAAGTTTTTAAATAACTCTTCTGAAAATATAAGGAAAAAATAAAACAAGAACACAGACGACCCTGAAGAGCTAATAATTGTGCTCCAAGAGAAAGCCAACACTTGTATTGCCTGCTTCCCAAGGGTTCCATTGGCTATCCAGTGTAATCCAGAGGGGTAGCAACAATCAGGAAGGAGAGTCTGTTTGTACAGGAGTTGACCTTGCCATTTTTTTTATTAAATCCAGTTCCAGAAAGGTACAAATAGAAAAGAGAGGAAAAGGGAAATTTAAAAATAGCTTTGCCCCTACTCTGAGGTGTGAAATGAAAGAAGAGCTTGAAACTCCCTGCAGGTTTGTGGAAGCCAGTCCTGACCTGCTCAAGTAGGGAGGAAAAATAGACGAATGCAGGTTTAAACTGATTACACTGGCATATCTTAATTATTGAAAATTACAAGAAAATTATGAGATCTGCCTAAGATAACAAACGAAACCCAACAGATCATGATGAAAGAAAAAGATTGGGGGAAAAAACTACAATGTGTTGTGTTTGTGCCTTCTTGAGTTCAAGCAGTTTAAAGAATATGCAATCCTAATTGAAATGTATAAAAAAAAAGTTTTACAAACATGTCTAAAAATTTTACTGGGCCAGGTGCTGTGGCTCATAACTGTAATAGCAATACTTTTGGAGGTTGAGGGAGGAGGATCACTTAAGGCCAAGAGTTCCAGATCAGTCTGGGTAAAAGGGCGAGACTCTGTCCCCACGAAAAAATTAAAAACAGCTGGGTGTGGTGGCACACACTTGTAATCCTAGCTACTTAGGAGCTGAGGTGGGAGGACTGCTTGAGCCCAGGAGTTCAGCGCTGCAGTGAGCTATAATCATGCCACTGTACTCCAGAATGGGTGACAACAAGACTCTGTATCAAAAACAAACAAATAAAACTTTATTCAATTAATTTCTACCATAAGAAAAGCATGTTGGATCAGATCCCCAAACAAAAAGGGTATTTTTAAAGCTGATTCTAATGAACATTCTTGTGGAATACTTTTTAAATTATGGAATATTAATTTATTAATAATTTATTGAGCACCTACTATGCACCAGCTACTGTTCTAGATACTAGAGATTTCAAATAGACTATGAACAAACAAATAAATTTATAATGTCCATATAAGGTCAGTTTCTTACAAATGTTTATGAAGAAAAATCGTAATAAAGTGTTTTGTAGACTGGATAATAAAAGAAATCTTTTCTGAGGAGTTAACATTTTAGCAGAAACTTTTAAAATGCGATCAAGAGGAAGGTGGAGCAAGATGGCTGCATAGAAGCCTACGCCCTTTGTTCCCCCACCAACCAAGCCCCACAAGAACACTCAATTTTAACAACTAACTACACACAAAAAGCACCATCACAGAACCAAAAATCACGTGAGCACTCGCAATGCCTGTTTTTTTGTTTGTTTGTTTGTTTGTTTTTTGAGACAGAGGCTCGCTCTGTTGCCCAGGCTGGAGTGCAGTGGCGTGATCTCGGCTCACTGCAAGCTCCGCCTCCCGGGTTCACGCCATTCTCCTGCCTCAGCCTCCAGGGTAGCTGGGACTACAGGTGCCCACCACCACGCCCGGCTAATTTTTTGTATCTTAAGTAGAGACGGGGTTTCACCGTGTTAGCCAGGATGGTCTCAATCTCCTGACCTCGAAATTCCCCCACCTCGGCCTCCCAAAATTCTGGGATTACAGGCATGAGCCACTGTGCCCGGCCCACAGTGCCTGGTTTTAACTTCATATAGATGAAAGAGGCACTGAAAGGCAGTAGGAAAGACAGTCTTTTTTTTTTTTTTTTTTTTTTTTTTTTGAGATGGAGTTTCGCTCTTGTTGCTCAGGCTGGAGTGCAATGGCACCATCTCAGCTCACTGCAACCACCACCTCCCGAGTTCAAGCGATTATCCTGCCTCAGCCTCCAGAGTAGCTGGGATTATAGGCATGCGCCACCATTCGCCGGCTAATTTTTTTGTATTTTTAATAGAGACAGGGTTTCACCATGTTGGCCAGGCTGGTCTCAAACTCCTGACCTCAAATGATCTTCCCACCTTGGCCTCCCAAAGTGCTGGGATTACAAGCGTTAGCCACCGCACCCGGCGGAGAGGCGGTCTTAAATAGTTGATGCCACTCTTCTCATCCATACCCTTCCCCCACAGTGGCCATGCAGCACAGAGAATCTGTGTACTGGGAGAGGGAGAACACAGCAACTGGGGAACTTTACATTGAACTCAGTGTTCCCTGTCACAGCAGAAAACAGAACTGGGTTGTACCCAGCTGACACTTGCCCACCAAGGGAGTATTTGGATAAGCCGCAGCCAGAGGGAAATTGCCCATCCCAGTGGTCAGAGGCTGAAGTCCAGCAAGCTTTGCCACCCACATGGCTAAAGTGCTCTGGAACCCTCAGTGAACTTGAGGGGCAGTCTAGGCCATAAGGACTGCAACTCCTAGGCAGGTCCTAGTGCTGAAATCGGTTCAGAGCCAGTGGACTGGAGGGACACACAATCTACTGAGACACCAGCTGGTACAACTAAGGGAGTGCTGCCACCACCCCTCCCCCATCCCCTAGCAGCAGCCATGCAGCAAGGAGAAATCTATACGCCTGGGAGAGGGAAAGTACGGCAACTGTGAGACTTTACATTGAACTCAGTGCTGCCCTGTCACAGCAGAGACCAAAGCTGTGATGGGCTCAGCCAACACCCTTGCACAAAGAGAGCATTTGGATGAGACCTCGCTAGAGGAAAATTGCCCATCAAAGTAGTCAGAACTTGAGTTTCTCAGCAGGCCTCTCCACCACTGGCCACAGTGCTCTAGGGTTCTAGGTAAACTTAAGAGGCAGTCTAGGACTGAAGGACTGCAATTTCTTTTTTGTTATTGTTTCTTGGCTTGAGGTGGATTTTATTTACTCTGGTGTTTTTAGCTCTTTGCTACTTGCTTACATGTTATCTGAGGGTTGATGTTAATGGGGACAGTTTTATAAGAATTAGTGGGAAAATAAGGTGTTCTTAGAGGCTTGAAAAAGGAAAGCCAACCCCATAAAATGTTCTAGGATAGAATTGGACACATTTCTCCCCTTACAATAATAATTAAATGCAATATAACATTCTTTATAAAAAATAACAGCAATATAATTGAAGGAAATCAGGCAACTCCTAGGGCTGGCCTGGGCTTAGAGACAGTGGATTAGAATGGCGTGTGACCTAGGGAGACATCAGCCAAGGTGGCTAAGGGAATGCTTGCACCATGCCTTCTCCAACTTCAGGCCATGCAGCTGGCAACAACAAAAGTGACTCCTTCCTCCTGCTTGAGGAGAGGAGTGAAAAGTATAACAGACTTCTCCTGACATCTTGGATACCAGCACAGCCACAGTAGGATACAGCATGGTACAGAGTCATAAGGTCCCCATTCCATGCTCTAGCTCATTTCTTGACACACCCTGGGCCAAAAGAGAATGTACTGCCTTGAATGGAACGACCCAGTCCTGACAGGATTCATTGCATGAAAATTAAAGAGTTCTTGGGCTGGGCTTGGTGGCGCATGCCTGTAATCCCAGTGCTTAGGAGGCTGAGGCAGGTGGATCACGAGGTTAGGAGTTTGAGACCAGCCTAACAAACATGGTGAAAACTGTCTCTATTAAAAATACAAAAAAAAAAAATTAGTGGGGCTTGGTGGCACGTGCCTGCAATCCCAGCTACTCCAGAGGCTGAGGCAGAAAAATCACTTGAACCCCGGAGCTGGGGGTTGCAGTGAGCCAAGATCATGCCACTGCACTCCAGCCTGGGTGACAGAGCAAGATTCCATCTAAAAAAAAAAAAAAAAACTCCTGGGCCCCAGATAACCAACAATGATACTCAGCTAATACAGCATGGGTCTTGGGCTCTGAGACATGCTGGCTTCAGGTGTGTCCTAGCATATTCCCACCTATGGTGGCTATGGGGAAATTTCCCTTTTTGAGAAAAGCAGAGGGAGAAGGAAAGAGGACTTTGTCTTACACCATAGGTACCAGATCGGCCACACTGGGGTAAAGCAACAAGCAGACACTTGAAGTCCTCAAATCCAAGCCTAGGCACTTGGAAATCAATTTTGGATCTGCCCTGCACCAAAGGTAGGGGCAACTGCCCTAAAGAGTGAGAACTGGGCCTTGCAGTGTTCACCACGAGCTGACGGAAGAGCCCTTGGGCTTTAAGTGAACATCACTGGTGGCCAGGCAGAAGCCCTGTGTGAGCTGGTAGTGATGGTGGACACAGAGAGAGGTTTCTCTGCCAGTGAGTAGAGGGAAGAGCAAGAAGGAATTTGTCTTGTAGTTTGAATGCCAGCTTAGCCACCGTAGAATGGAACATCAGGTAAATTGCTAACATTTTTTACTCCAATCCCTGGCTCCCAGCTAGCATCTCTGGACCCACAGGGGCCATGGGGGAACTTGTCACTCTAAAGGAAGGGATTAAAATCTGGCTGGCTTCACCACATGCTGGTCATAGAGCCCTAGGGCCTTGAGTGAACATACATGGTAGCCATGCAGTGGTTACAGCAGGCCATGGATGACATCCAGAGCTGTACTGGCTTCAGGTCTAAATCAGCACAGTCCTGGTGGTTGTGGCCACAGGAATGCTTGAGTCTACCCACACCTAGTTCCAGGCAGCTCAAAACAGAGAGAGAGAGAGAGAGAGACTCTGTTTTTTGGGGAGAAAGTAAAGGAAAAGAACAAGAGTATCTACCTGGTAATCCAGAGAACTCATCCAGATCTTATTCAAGACTACTAAGGTAGTATTTCTACAAGTCTCCAAGAACCACAGCATTATTGGATGGCCCAAGTTCCTTCAAATACCTGGAAAGCCTTCCTAAAAATGCAAGCCCAGATTGCAAAATGACAATAAATGCCGAACTCTTTAATGATGCCCAGACACTGATGAACATCTACAAGCATCAAGACCATCCAGGAAAAGGAGGGGCCAAGATGGCTGACTAGAAACAGCTATGGTCAGAGGTGCCTACCAAGAAGAATGAAAACAGTGAATGAATCCCGCAGCAACTAAGGTATCTAGGTTCTCTCACTGAGACTGACTTTGCAGTTGGCATGACCCATGGAGAGTGAGGAAAAGCAGGGTGGAGCAACAGCACACCCAGGAACTGCACAGTGCAAGGGGAGCTCCCACTCCCAGCCAAGGGAGGTAGTGAGTGATTGTGCTGCCTCACCTGGGAAACCACAATTTTCCATGGATCCATGCAACCCACGAATCAGGAGATCCCCTTTGTAAGCCCACGGAGCTGTGAAGATTCTCAGTGGCTGCTTAGCTGGAGACTGCCTACGACTACCGAGTTCCTGGAGGGAAGGGCAGCCACTATCACTACAGCTGCCTGCTGCCTAAGGTGACTGAGCTCCCAGAGGGAAGGAGGGCTACTATCACTGAAGCTCCAGTCTGCCATTCTTACCTGCTGGTACTGGGGAGACTGGGTGGTTTGGACCAAAGAGGAATTCCCCACAATGCAGCACAGCAGCTGTGGCAGATGTGGAGAGACTGTCTCTTTAGGCCAGACCCGTACTCATCACTCCTCACCAGGTAGAGCCTCCCTGTGGGAATTTCAGCAACCCCAGCCAGGGGCTTACAAAGAGAATGCTGATCTCCCTGGGATGGAGCCCCTGGGGGCAAGGGTGGCCACAGTCTCCATGGATCGGCGAACTTGGTCTTTTCCCTTCTTGACTCTGAGGAATCTGGGCAGTCCAGATGAATGGGATTCCCCCCAGTGCAGCACACCCTTTCCACAAAGAGGCAGCCAGAGTGCTTTGTTAAGCAGGTTCCTGATCCTGTGCCTCCTGGCTGGGTGAGACTCCAAAACAGGGGTCAGAAAACATTATACAGGACTGTTCCTGCTGACATCAGGTCAGTGCCCCTCTGGGATGAAACCACTGCTCAAGGAAATCAGGGAGGACAAAAAACAAATAAAAAAAATTCCATGCTCATGAATAAGAAGAATCAATATCGTGAAAATGGTCATACTGCCCAGAGTAATTTATAGATTCAATGCTATTCTCATTAAATACCATTGACATTCTTCACGAAATTAGAAAAAAACTACTTTTAAGTTCATATGGAACCAAAAGAGAGCCTGTATAGCCAAGACAATCCTAAGGAAAAAGGACAAAGCTGGAGACATCACACTATCTGACTTCAAACTATACTGCAAGGCTGTGGTAACTAAAACAGCATGATACTGGTATAAAAACAGACACATAGACCAATGGAACAGAGTAGAGAACTTAGAAATCAGACCTCCCACGTACAACCATCTGACCTTCAACAAACCTGACAAAAACAGCAATGGGGAAAAGATTCCATATTTAACAAATGATGCTGGGAGAATGGCCATATGCAGAAAATTGAAAATGGACCCCTTTCTTACACCTTACCCAAAAAGTAACTCAAGATGGATTAAAGACTTAAATGTAAAACCTAAAACTATAAAAACCCTAGAAGAAAATCTAGGCAATACCATTCAGGACATAGACACAGGCAAAATTTCATGGTGAAAAATGTCAAAAGCAATTGCAACAAATGCAAAAATTGACATATGGGATCTAATTAAACTAAAGATCTTGTGCACAGAAAAAGAAACTATCATCAGAGTGAACAACCTACAGAATGGGAGAAAATTTTTGCAATCTATCCATCTGACAAAGGTCTAGTATCCAGAATCTACAAAGAACTTCAACAAACTTATAAGAAGAAAACAACCTAATTAAAAAGTGAGCAAAGGACATGATCAAACCCTTCTCAAAAGAAGACATTTAGGCAGCCAACAAACATGAAAAAAAAAGCTCAACATCACTGATCATTAGAGAAATGCAAATAAAAACCACAATGAAATACCATCTCATGCCAGTCAGAATGGCGATTATAAAAAAGTCAAGAAACAACAGGTGCTGGCAAGGCTGTGGAGAAATAGGTATACTTTTACACTGTTGGTAGGAATGTAAATTAGTTCAATCATTGTGGAAGACAGTGTGACAATTCCTCAAAGACCTAGAATAGTATATCTGGTGAAAATATCCTTCAAGCATGAGGGAGAAAGACAAACAAAAGCTGAGGAATTTTATCAACACTGGACCTGTCATACAAGAAATGCTAAAGGGAGTTCTTTAATCTGAAAGAAAATTACATTAATCGGAAATAAGAAATCATCCGAAGGTATAAAACTCACTGGTAATGGCACACAGAAACACACACAATATTATATCACTGTATGTGTGTTGTGTGAACTACATTTATTTTAAGGAGAAAGGCTAAACAATGAGCCAATCAAAAATAATAACTACAACAACTTTTTATGATGAAGACAAAGACAGTAGAATAACACATAAAGAGAAACAACAAAAAGTTAAAAAGCAGGGGGATGAAGTTAAAGTGTAGAATTTTTATTGGTTTTCTTTTTGCTTGTTTGTTTATGCAATCAGTGTAAAGTTGTCATCAGTTTTAAATAATGGGTTATAAGAGAGTAATTGCAAGCCTCACAGTAACCTCACATCAAAAACATACAACAAATACATAAAAATTAAAAAGCAAGAAATTAAATTATACCAACATATTCACTTTTACTAAAAAAAGACAAGAAGGAAGAAAATACCATAAAACAACCAGAAAAAAAAAAAAATAACAAAATGGCAAGAGTAAGTCTTTACTCATCAATAACAACATTGAATGCAAATGGACTAACTTTTCAATTAAAAGGCATGAGGGGCTGAATGGATGAAAAAGCAAGACCCAATGTTCTATTGCCTACAAGTAAAACATATCACCTATAAAGATACACATAGACTGAAAATAAAGGAATGGAAAAAGGTATTCCATGGCAATGGAAACCAAAAAAGAGCAGGAGTAGCTCTTCTTATATCAGACAAAACAGATTTCAAGACAATATGTAAGATACAAAGAAGGTCATTATATAATGATAAAGAGGTCAATTCAGCAAGAGGATATAACAATTGTAAACATACATACACCTAACGTTGGAGCACTCAGATATATAAAGCAAATATTATTAGAGCTAAAGAGAGATATAGACCTAAACTAATAATAGCTAGAGACTTCAACACCTCCCTTTCAGCACTGGGAAGATCTTTCAGACCAAAAATCAACAAGGAAACATCGAATTCCATCTGCATTATAGAATGAATGGCTCTAATAGGTATTTACAGAACATTTAAGACAATGGTTACAGAATACATATTCTTTTCCTTTGCACATAGATCATTCTCAAGGATAGATCACATATTAGGTCACAAAACAAGTCTTAAAACATTCAAAGCAATTCAAATAATATCAAGCATCTTTCCTGACCACAATGGAATAAAACTACAAATCAATAACAAGAAGAATTTTGCAAACTATGCAAACACATGGAAATTAAACAATATGCTCCTAAGTGACCAGTGGGTCAATGAAGAAATTAAGAAGGAAATTGAAAAAATTTCATGAAACAAATTATAACAGAAACGTAACATACAAAAACCTATGGGATACAGCAAAACCAGTGCTAACAGGGAAGTTTATAGCTATAAGTGGCTACATAAAAAAAGAAAAACTATACATTAATATGTAATGATACATCTTAAAGGACTAGAAAAGTAAGAGCCAACGAAACCCAAAATTAATAGAAGAAAACAAAGATCAGAGCAAAACTCAATGACTTT
This sequence comes from Symphalangus syndactylus, assembly GCF_028878055.3. Taxonomy (NCBI): domain Eukaryota; kingdom Metazoa; phylum Chordata; class Mammalia; order Primates; family Hylobatidae; genus Symphalangus; species Symphalangus syndactylus. The sequence goes on from NC_072433.2 coordinate 85,982,059, forward strand.
GAAAGAAAGAAAACAATTTAAAAGACCAACAAAAGAAGTTTTTTTTTTTAAAGATAAACAAAACTAACAAACCTTTAGCCAGACTAAGAAAAAAAATAAAATAAAAGATGCAAAAGGAGACATTAAAACTGATGCCACAGAAATTCAAAAGGTCTTTAGTAGCTACTGTGAGCAACTGCATGGCAACTGTATGAACTAATTTACAAATTAGAAAATCTAGAGGAACTAGATAAATTCCTAGACACATATAACCTATAAAGGTTGAACCATGAAGAATCCAAAACCTGAACAGACCAATAACAAGTAACAAGATCAACACGGTAATAAAATGTCTCCCAGGGATAGGGCCAAGGTGGCCCACAAGAAGAAGTCCTGTTTGGAGGCTCTCCTTGAGAAAAGCCATAATAAGTATGTGAATCCTTCACCAGCAACCAAGGTATCCAGGTTTTCTCATCAAAATTGAATAGAAGGCTGGCATGACCCATGGAGAGAAGGAAGAGCAGTGTGATGCAGCAGCCCACCTGAGAACCACATGGGGAAGACGACCCCCCCACCCCCAGCCAAGGGAGGTGGTGAGTGAGCATGCTACCTAGCCAGGGAAACTGTGGCTTTTTCCACAGAACTGTGTAACCCAGGGATTGGACGATCCCACTCGCGTACCCATGCCACCAAGACCTAGCATCCCAACCCTGGAACATGTAGATTCTTACAGCCTCTCAGCTGAAATCTGCTTAAGCCTACCGAACTCCCAGGGGGAGGGATGACCACAACCAAGCCACTGGCTGTGGCTGCCTGCTATCTAAGCCGTTTGTGCTCCTTGAGGGAGGGGCAGCAGCTAGCACTAGCAGTAACACACGAACATGCTACTACCTAACACGCTAAGCTCCTTGAGCCAGGGAAGGGTGGCATCCATATCTATAGCTCCAGGCTGCACCTTTCCCCTGCTGGAGCCAGAGAGACTGGATGGCTTTGTCCCAAGACTTGTCCCCACAGCCAACACACCAGCTATGGCAGTCTGTGGCCAGAGTGCCTCTTCAGTTATAATTCTGACCCAACCTTCCTCAGTGGATGGAGATTCCCTGTAGGATCTCCAATAACTCCAGCCGGAGGCTCAGGAACAGAATTTAAATCTCCCTTGGCTTGAGCCCCTAGAAGGAGGGATGGTCACAGTCTCTGTGGACCAGCAGACTTAGACTTTCCTCCTGGTAGTTCTGAGGAATCCAGGCAGCCCAGATGAGTGGAATTCCCCCCAGCAAAACACACCCTCTCCACCAAGGGACAAAGTGCTTCATTAAATGGGTCCTGTTCCCCATGCCACCCAAATGGGTGAGAATCTCCAACAGGGGTTGTCAGATACCCTACACAGGAGCAATCCTACTGGCACCAGGTTGGTTGTCCTCAAGGTCAGAGGTCCCAGAAGGAGGAGGAAGCACCCATCTTTGCTACTGTCCAGCCTCCTTGAGTGGCATCTCTAGGCACAGGAGCAAATCAGATGAATAGCGTTTGAAGTTAACCCTCAGCAAATTGTGGCAGCCCTACAGAAGAGGGACCTGACTGTTGAAACAAAAACCAACAAAAAGCAACAACAACAGCATCAACAACAACAAAAACGGCCCCCACAAAAACTCTATCCAGGGGTCAGCAGCCTCAAAGACTGAAACTAGACAAACTCACGAAGATGAGAAAGAATCAATGAAAAAAATGCTGAAAACCCAAAAGGCCAGAGTGCCTCTTCTCCTCCAAATGATCACAATGTCTCTCCATCAAGGGCGCAGAACAGGGCAGAGGATCAGATGGATGAATTCACAGAAGTAGGCTTCAGAAGATGGGTAATGAAAAACTATGATGAGCTAAAGAAGCATGTTCTAACCCAATGCAAAGAAGTTAAGAACCTTGATAAAAGGTTACAGGAATTGCTAAATAGAATAACCAGTTTAGAGAAAAAGATAAATGACCTGATGGAGCTAAAATACACAGCGTGAGAACTTCGTGAAGCATACACAAGTATCAAAACCAAAACTGACCAAGTGGAAGAAAGGAATCAGAGTTTGAAGACCACCTTACTGAAATAAGACATGAAGACAAGGATAGAGAAAAAAGAATGAAAAGGAATGAACAAAGCCTCCAAGAAATATAGGACTTCTTAAAAAAACCAAACCTATCATTGATTGGAGTACCTGAAGGAGATGGAGAGAATGGAAACAAGCTGAAAACTTCAGGACATTATCCAGGAGAACTTTCTCAACCTAGTAAGACAGGCCAACATGCAAATTCGGGAAATACAGAAAACCCTATTAAGATACTCCATGAGAAGATCAACCCCAAAACACAAAATCATTAGATTCTCCAAGGTCAAAATGAAGGAAAAACTGATAAGGTCAGCTAGAGAGAAAAGCCAGGTCACATACAAAGGGAAGCCCATTAGACTAACAGTGTACCTCTCAGCAGAAACCCTACCAGCCAGAAAAGATTAAGGGCCAATATTCAACATTCTTAAATAAAAGAATTTTCGACCCAGAATTTCCAGCAAAATATCCAGGCAAACTAAGCTTCATAAGTGAAGGAGAAATAAAATATTTCCAGACAGGCAAATCCTGAGGGATTTCCTTACCACCAGGCCTGCCCTTCAAGAGCTCATGAAAGAAGCACTAAATATGGAAAGGAAAAACCAGTACTAGCCACTGCAAAAACACACCAAAATATAAAGACCAATGACACTACAAAGAAACCGCATCAACTAGTGTGCAAAATAACCAAACAGCATCATGATGACCAGATCAAACTCAGACATAACAATATTAACCTTAAATGTAAATGGGCTAAATGCTCCAATTAAAACACAGACTGGTAAATTGGATAAAGAGTCAAGACCCATTGGTCGGCTGTATTCAGGAGACCCATTTATGTGCAAAGACACACACAGCTCAAAATAGAGGGATGGAGAAAAATTTACCAAGCAAATGGAAAGCAAAAAAAGGGAGGGGTTGCCATCATAATCTCTGACAAAACAGACTTTAAGCAAACAAAGTTCAAAAAAAAGAAGAGCACTACACAATGGTAAAGAGATCAATTCAATGAGAAGAGATAACTGTTCTGAATATATATGCACCCAATACAGGGGCACCCAGATTCATAAAGCAAGTTCTTAGGGACCTACAAAGAAACTTAGACTCCCACACAATAATAATAGGAGACTTTAACACCCCATTGTCAGTATTAGACACATCAATGAGACAGAAAATTTAAAAGAATATGCAGGACTTTAACTCAGCTCTGGATCAAGCGGACCTATTAGAGGTCTACAGAATTCTCTACCCTAAATCAACAGAATATACCGTTCTCAGTGCCATATGGCACTTATTCTGAAATCAACCACATCATTGGAAGTAAAACACTGCTCAGCAAATGCAAAAGAATGGAAATCAGAAGAAACAGTTTCTCAGAACACAGTGCAAACAAATTAGAACTCAGGATTAAGAAGCTCAATCAAAACTACACAAATTCATGGAAATTGAACAACTTCCTCCTGAATGACTCCTGGGAAAATAATGAAATTAAGGCAGAAATCAAGAAGTTCTTTGAAACCAATGAGAACACAGAAACAACATACCAGAATCTCTGAGACATAGCAAAACAGTGTTAAGAGGGAAATTTATAGTACTAAATGCCATATCAGAAAGCTAGAAAGATCTCAGATCACACCCTAATATCACAATCAAAGAGCTAGAGAGACAAGAGCAAACCAATCCAAAAGCTAGCAGAAGACAATAAATAACTACTATTAGAAAAGAACTGAAGGAGATAGAGATACGAAAAACTCTCCAAAAAAATCAATGAATCCAGGAGCTGTTTTTTTAAAAAATAATAATAATAAAACAGATAGACTGCTAGCTACACTAATAAAAAAGAAGAGAGAGAATAATCAAATAAACACAATAAAAAATGATAAAGGGGATATCACCACTGACCCCAAAGAAATATAAACTACCATCAGAGAATACTATAAACACCTCTATGCAAATAAACTAGAAAATCTAGAAGAAATGGATAAATTCCTAGACGCATAAACCCTACTAAGACTAAACCAGGAAGAAGTTGAATCCGTGATTAGACCAATAACCAGTTCTGAAATTGAGACAGTAATTAATAGCCTACCAAACACAAAAAGCCCAGGACCAGATGGATTCACAGCTGAATTCTACCAGAAATATAAAGAGGAGCTGGTACCATTCCTTCTGAAACTATTCCAAACAATAGAAAAAGGAGGACTCCTCCCTAACTCATTTTATAAGGCCAGCATCATCCTGATACCAATACCGGGAAGAGACACCACAAAAAAAAGAAAATTTCAGGCCAATATCCCTGATGAACATGATGCAAAAATCCTCAATAAAATACTGCCAAACCAAATCCAGCAGCACATCAAAAAACATCCACCATGATCAAGTTGGTTTCATCTCTGGGATGCAAGACTGGTTCAACATATGCAAATCAATAACTATAATCCATCACATAAACATAACCAATGACAAAAACCACATGATTATCTCAATAGATGCAGAAAAGGTTTTTGATAGAATTCAGCATCCCTTCATGTTAAAAAGTCTCAATAAATTAGGTATTGATTGAACATATCTCAAAATAATAAGAGCTATTTATGACAAACCCACAGCCAATATCTTATTGAATGGGCAAAAGCTAGAAGCATTCCCTTTGAAAACGGGTACAATACAAGTATGCCCTCTCTCCCCATTACTATTCAACATAATATTGGAAGTTCTGGACAGGGAAATCACGTGAGAGAAAGAAATAAAGGATATTCAAATTGGAAGAGAGGAAGTCAAGTTGTCTCTGCTTGCAGATGACATAATTGTATATTTAGAAAGCCCCATCATCTCAGCCCAAAATCTCCTTAAGCTGATAAGCAACTTCAGCAAAGTCTCAGAATAAAAATCAATGTGCAAAAATCACAAGCATTCTTATACAGCACTAATAGACAAACAGAGAGCCAAATCATGAGTGAATGCCCATTCACAATAAATACAAAGAAAATAAAACACCTAGGAATACAGCTAACAAGGGATGTGCAAGACCTCTTCAAGAAGAACTACAAACCACTGCTCAAGGAAATAAGAGAGGACACAAACAAATGGCAAAACATTCCATCCTCATGGATAGGAAGACTCAATATCATGAAAATGGCCATAGTGCCCAAAGTAATTTATAGATTCAATGCTATTCCCATCAAACTACCATTGACAGTCTTCACTGAATTAGAAAAAACTATTTTAAATTTCATATGAAATCAAACAAGACCCTGTATATAGCTAGGACAACCCTAAACAAAAAGATCAAAGCTGGAGGCATCACGCTACCTAATATCAAACTATACTACAGGGTTACAGTAACCAAAACAGCATGGTATTGGTACAAAACAGACATATAGACCAATGAAACAGAACAGAGAGGTCAGAAATAACACCACATATCTATAACCATCTGATCTTCAATGAAATTGACAGAAACAAGTATTGGGGAAAGGATTTCCTATTCAGTAAATGGTGCTGGGAAAACTGGCTAGCCATAGGCAGAAGAATGAAACTGGACGACTTCCTTACACATTACATAAAAATTAACTCAAGATGGATTAAATACTTAAATGTAATACTCAAAACCATATAAACTCTAGAAGAAAACCTAGGAAATATTATTCAGGACATGGGCATGGGCAAAGACTTAATGACAAAAACACCAAAAGCAATTGCAACAAAAGCCAAAATTGACAAATGGGATCTAATTAAACTAAAGAGCTTCTGCACAGCAAAAGAAACTATCCTCAGAGTGAATAGGCAACCTACAGAATGGGAGAAAATTTTTGCAATCTACCCATCTGACAAAGGCCTAATATCCAGAATTTACAAGGAACTTAAACATATTTACAAGATAAAACAAACAACCCCATCAAAAACTGGGCAAATGATATTAACAGACACTTCTCAAAAGAAGACATTTACATGGCCAACAAACATAAAAAAAAAAAAAGCTTAATATCACTGATCACCAGAGAAATGCAAATCTAAACCACAATAGGATAAACCAGTTAGAATGGCGATCATTACAAAGTCAGGAGACGAAACAATAGATGTTGGCAAGGCTGTGGAGAGAAAGGAATGCTTTTATACTGTTGGTGGGAATGTAAATGAGTTCAACATTGTGAAAGACAGTATGGCGATTCCTCAAGGATGTAGAATCAGAAATACCACTGGGCCCAGCAATCCCATTTCTGGGATTATAAATCATTCTACCATATAAATCATTCTACTACAGGAATGATTTATATAGTAGAAGGCATATAAATCATTCTACTATAAAGACACATGCACAGGTATGTTTACTGCAGCACTATTTACAGTAGCAAAGACATGGAACTAACCCAAATGCCCATCAACGATAGAATGGATAAAGAAAACGTGGTACATATACACCATGGAATACTATGCAGCCATAAAGAAGAATGAGATCATGTTCTTTGCAGGGACACGGGTGAAGCTGGAAGCTATCATCCTGACTAAACTAACACAGGAACAAAAAACCAAATGCCACATATTCTCACTCATAAGTGGAGTTGAACACTGCGAACACATGGACACAAAGAGGGGAGCAGCACACACAGGGGCCTGTTGGGATGTGGGGGGTGAGGGCAGGGAACTTAGAGGATGGGTCAATAGGTACAGCAAACCACTCTGGCACACATATACCTATGTAACAAATCTGCAGGTTCTGCACATGTATTTCATTTTTTGTTTTTTGGTTTTTTAGAATAAATAAAGAAAAAAAAGTTCTCCTAGCTAAGAAAAGCCCAGGTCCTGATAGCTTCAATGCTGAATTCTACCAAACATTTACAGAAGAAATAATACCAATTCTACTCAAAGTTTTCCAAAAAGTACAGAAGGAGGGGATACTTCCAAATGCACTCTACAAGCCCAGTATTACCCTGATACCAAAACCAGACCATATCAAGAAAAGAAAACTATAGGCCAATATCTCTCATGAGTATTGAAGCAAAACTTCTCAGCAAAATACTGGCAAACTGAATTAAACAACTCATTAAAAAGATAATTTATCATGACCAAGGGGACTTATCCCAGAAATGCAAGGCTGGTTCAATTTACATGAATCAATAAATGTGGTACATCATATCAACAGAATGAAGGACAAAAACCATATGATCATATCAATTGATGCTAAAAATCACTTGATAAAATTTGACATCCTTTCATGATAAAAACTCTCAAAAAACTGCATATGGGGGGGTGGAGCCAGGATGGCCGAATAGGAACAGCTCACGTCTACAGCTCCCAGCCTGAGCAACACAGAAGATGGGTGATTTCTGCATTTCTGTTTGACGTACCAGTTTCATCTCACTAGGTAGGGCCAAACAGTGGGTGCAGGACAGTCTGTGAAGCGCACTGTGTGCAAGCCAAAGCAGGGCGAGGCATTGCCTCACTCAGGAAGCACAAGGCGTCAGGGAGTTCCCTTTCCTAGTCAAAGAAAGGGGTAACAGATGGCACCTGGAAAATCGGGTCAGTCCCACCCTAATACTGCGCTTTTCCAACAGGCTTGGAAAACAGCACACTAGGAGATTGTGTCCCACACCTGGCTTGGAGGGTCCTGTGCCCACAGAGTCTCACTGATTGCTAGCACAGCAGTCTGAGATCAAACTGCAAGGCGGCAGCGAGGCTGGGGGAGGGGCGCCCGCCATTGCCCAGGCTTGCTTAGGTAAACAAAGCAGCCAGGAAGCTCAAACTGGGTGGAGCCCACCACAGCTCAAGGAGGCCTGCCTGCCTCTGTAGGCTCCACCTCTGGGGGCAGGGCACAGACAAACAAAAATTCAGCAGGAATCTCTACAGACTTAAATGTCCCTGTCTGACTGACAGCTTTGAGGAGAGTAGTGGTTCTCCCAGCACGCAACTGGAGATCTGAGAACGGGCAGACTGCCTCCTAAAGTGGGTCCCTCACACCCAAGCAGCCTAACTGGGAGGCACCCCCCAGTAGGGACAGACTGACATCTCACTCGGCCAGGTACTCCTCTGAGACAAAACTTCCAGAGGAACTATCAGACAGCTGAATTTGTGGTCTCACGAAAATCCACTGTTCTGCAGCCACTGCTGCTGACACCCAGCCAAACAGGGTCTGGAGTGGACCTCTAGTAAACTCCAAAAGACCTGCCGCTGAGGGTCCTGTCTGATAGAAGGAAAACTAACAAACAGAAAGGACATCCACACCAAAAACCCATCTGTACATCACCATCATCAAAGACAAAAAGTAGATAAAACCACAAAGATGGGGAAAAAACAGAGCAGAAAAACTGGAAACTCTAAAAAGCAGAGCACCTCTCCTCCTCGAAAGGAACGCAGTTTCTCACCAGCAATGGAACAAAGCTGGATGGAGGATGACTTTGACGAGTTCAGAGAAGAAGGCTTCAGACAATCAAACTACTCTGAGCTATGGGAGGTAATTCAAAACAATAGCAAAGAAGTTAAAAACTTTGAAAAAAAATTAGATGAATGGATAACTAGAATAACCACTGGAGAGAAGGGCTTAAAGGAGCTGATGGAGCTGAAAGTCAAGTTTCGAGAACTACGTGAAGATTGCAGAAGCCTCGGTAGTAGATGCGAACAACTGGAAGAAAGGGTATCGCTGATGGAAGATGAAATGAATGAAATGAAGCGAGAAGGGAAGTTTAGAGAAAAAAGAATAAAAAGAAATGAACAAAGCCTCCAAGAAATTTGGGACTATGTGAAAAGACCAAACCTACGTCTGGTTGGTGTACCTGAAAATGACGGGGAGAATGGAACCAAGTTGGAAAACACTCTGCAAGATATTATCCAGGAGAACTTCCCCAATCTAGCAAGGCAGGCTAACATTCAGATTCAGGAAATACAGAGAACGCCACAAAGATACTCCTCGAGAAGAGCAACTCCAAGACACATAACTGTCAGATTCACCAAAGTTGAAATGAAGGAAAAAATGTTAAGGGCAGCCAGAGAGAAAGGTCGGGTTACCCACAAAGGGAAGCCCATCAGACTAACAGCTGATCTCTCGGCAGAAACTCTACAAGCCAGAAGAGAGTGGGGGCCGATATTCAACATTCTTAAAGAAAAGAATTTTCAACCCAGAATTTCCTATCCCGCCAAACTAAGCTTCATAAGTGAAGGAGAAATAAAATACTTTACAGACAAGCAAACGCTGAGTGATTTTGTCACCACCAGGCCTGCCCTAAAAGAGCTCCTGAAGGAAGCACTAAACATGGAAAGGAACAACCAGTACCAGCCACTGCAAAAACATGTCAAATTGTAAAGACCATCGAGGATAGCAAGAAACTGCATCAACTAACGAGCAAAATAACCAACTAACATCATAATGACAGGATCAGATTCACACGTAACAATATTAACTTTAAATGTAAATGGGCTAAATGCTCCAATTAAAAGACACAGACTGGCAAACTGGATAAGGAGTCAGGACCCATCAGTGGGCTGTATTCAGGAAACCCATCTCATGTGCAGAGACACATATAGACTAAAAATAAAGGGATGGAGGAAGATCTATCAAGGAAATGGAAAACAAAAAAAGGCTGAGGTTGCAATCCTAGTCTCTGATAAAATAGACTTTAAACCAACAAAGATCAAAATAGACAAAGAAGGCCATTACATAATGGTAAAGGGATCAATTCAACAAGAAGAGCTAACTATCCTAAATATATATGCACCCAATACAGGAGCACCCAGATTCATAAAGCAAGTCCTGAGTGACCTACAAAGGGACTTCAACTCCCACACGATAATAATGGGAGATTTTAACACCCCACTGTCAACATTAGACACATCATTGAGACAGAAAGTTAACAAGGATATCCAGGAATTGAACTCAGCTCTGCACAAAGTGGACCTAATAGACATCTACAGAACTCTCCACCCCAAATCAACAGAATATACATTTTTTTCAGCAGCACACCACACCTATTCCAAAATTGACCACATAGTTGGAAGTAAAGCTCTCCTCAGCAAATGTAAAAGAACAGAAATTATAACAAACTGTCTCTCAGACCACAGTGCAATCAAACTAGAACTCAGGATGAAGAAACTCACTCAAAACCGCTCAACTACATGGAAACTGAACAACCTGCTCCTGAATGATTATTGAGTACATAATGAAATGAAGGCAGAAATAAAGATGTTCTTTGAAACCAATGAAAACAAAGACACAACATACCAGAATCTCTGGGACACATTCAAAGCAGTGTATAGAGGGAAATTTATAGCACTAAATGCCCACAAGAGAAAGCAGGAAAGATCCAAAATTGACACCCTAACATCCCAATTAAAAGAACTAGAAAAGCAAGAGCAAACATATTCAAAAGCTAGCAGAAGGCTAGAAATAACTAAAATCAGAGCAGAACTGAAGGAAATAGAGACACAAAAAACCCTTCAAAAAATTAATGAATCCAGGAGCTGGTTTTTTGAAAAGATCAACAAAATTGATGGACTGCTAGCAAGACTAATAAAGAAGAAAAGAGAGAAGAATCAAATAGATGCAATAAAAAATGAAAAAGGGGATATCACCACCGATCCCACAGAAATACAATCTACCATCAGAGAATACTACAAACACCTCTATGCAAATAAACTAGAAAATCTAGAAGAAATGGATAAATTCCTTGACAAATACACCCTCCCAAGACTAAACCAGGAAGAAGTTGAATCTCTGAATAGACCAATAACAGGTTCTGAAATTGTGGCAATAATCAACAGCTTACCAACCAAAAAGAGTCCAGGACCTGATGGATTCACAGCCGAATTCTACCAGAGGTACGAGGAGGAATTGGTACCATTCCTTCTGAAACTATTCCAATCGATAGAAAAAGAGGGAATCCTCCCTAACACATTTTATGAAGCCAGCATCATCCTGATACCAAAGCCTGGCAGAGATATAACCAAAAAAGAGAATTTCAGACCAATAACCTTGATGAACATTGATGCAAAACTCCTCAATAATCTACTGGGAAACCGAATCCAGCAGCACATCTAAAAGCTTATACACCATGATCAAGTGGGCTTCATCCCTGGGATGCAAGGCTGGTTCAACATACACAAGTCAATAAATGTAATCCAACATATAAACAGAACCAAAGACAAAAACCACAGGATTATCTCAATAGATGCAGAAAAGGCCTTTGACAAAATTCAACAACCTTAATGCTAAAAACTCTCAATAAATTAGGTACTGATGGGACGTATCTCAAAATAATAAGAGCTATCTATGACAAACCCACAGCCAATATCATACTGAATGGGCAAAAACTGGAAGCATTCCCTTTGAAAACTGGCACAAGACAGCGATGCTCTCTCTCACCACTCCTATTCAACATAGTGCTGGAAGTTCTGGCCAGAGCAATCAGGCAGGAGAAGGAAATAAAGGGTATCCAATTAGGAAAAAAGGAAGTCAAATTGTCCCTGTTTGCAGATGACATGATTGTATATCTAGAAAACTCCATCCTCTCAGCCCAAAATCTCCTTAAGCTGATTAGCAACTTCAGCAAAGTCTCAGGATACAAAATCAATGTACAAAAATCACAAGCATTCTTGTACACCAATCACAGACAAACAGAGAGCCAAATCATGAGTGAACTCCCATTCACAATTGCTTCAAAGAGAATAAGATACCTAGGAATCCAACTTACAAGGGACGTGAAGGACCTCTTCAAGGAGAACTACAAACAACTGCTCAATGAAATAAAAGACAATACAAACAAATGGAAGAACATTCCATGCTCATGGGTTGGAAGAATCAATATCGTGAAAATGGCCATACTGCCCAAGGTAATTTGCAGATTCAATGCCATCCCCATCAAGCTACCAATGACTTTCTTCACAGAATTGGAAAAAACTACTTTGAAGTTCGTATGGAACCAAAAAAGCCCGCATCGCCAAGTCAATCCTAAGCCGAAAGAACAAAGCTGGAGGCATCACGCTACCTGACTTCCAACTATACTACAAGGCTACAGTAACCAAAACAGCATGGTACTGGTACCACAACAGAGACATAGATCAATGGAAAAAAACAGAGTCCTCAGAAATGATGCCGCATATCTACAACTACTTGATCTTTCACAAACCTGACAAAAACAAGAAATGGGGAAAGGATTCCCTATTTAATAAATGGTGCTGGGAAAACTGGCTAGCCATATGTCGAAAGCTGAAACTGGATCCCTTCCTTACACATTATACAAAAATTAATTCAAGATGGATTAAAGACTTAAATGTTAGACCTAAAATCATTAAAATCCTACAAGAAAACCTAAGCAATACCATTCAGGACATAGGCGTGGGCAAGGACTTCATGTCTAAAACACCAAAAACAATGGCAACAAAAGCCAAAATTGACAAATGGGATCTAATTAAACTAAAGAGCTTCTGCACAGCAAAAGAAACTACCATCAGAGTGAACAGGCAACCTACAAAATGGGAGAAAATTTTTGCAACCTACTCATCTGACAAAGGGCTAATATCCAGAATCTACAATGAACTCAAACAAATTTACAAGAAAAAAACAAACAATCCAATCAAAAAGTGGGCAAAGGACATGAACAGACACTTCTCAAAAGAAGACATTTATGTAGCCAAAAAACACATGAAAAAATGCTCCTCATCACTGGCCATCAGAGAAATGCAAATCAAAACCACAGTGACATACCATCTCACACCAGTTAGAATGGCCATCATTAAAAAGTCAGGAAACAACAGGTGCTGGAGAGGATGTGGAGAAATAGGAACACTTTTACACTGTTGGTGGGACTGTAAACTAGTTCAACCATTGTGGAAGTCAGTGTGGCGATTCCTCAGGGATCTAGAACTAGAAATATCATTTGACCCAGCCATCCCATTACTGGGTATATACCCAAAGGACTATAAATCATGCTGCTATAAAGACACATGCACATGTATGTTTATTGCGGCACTATTCACAATAGCAAAGAGTTGGAACCAACCCAAATGTCCAACAACGATAGACTGGATTAAGAAAATGTGGCACATATACACCATGGAATACTATGCAGCCATAAAAATGGATGAGTTCATGTCCTTTGTAGGGACATGGATGAAACTGGAAAACGTCATTCTCAGTAAACTATCGCAAGGACAAAAAACTAAACACCGCATGTTCTCACTCATAGGTGGGAATTGAACAATGAGAACACATGGACACAGGAAGGGGAACATTACACTCGGGGGACTGTTGTGGGGTGCGGGGACGGGGGAGGGACAGCATTAGCAGATATACCTAATGCTAAATGACGAGTTAATGGTTGCAGCAAAACAACATGGCACATGGATACATATGTAACAAACCTGCACATTGTGCACATGTACCCTAAAACCTAAAGTATAATAATAAAAAAATAAATAAATAAATAAATAAAAATTTAAAAAGTAAAAAAATAAAAAAAACTGCATATAGAAGGAACATGCCTCAACATAATAAAAAGCCATATATAAAAAACATACAGCTAGTATCATACTGAATAAAAGAAAACTAAAGCCCTTCCTCTAAGATGTGGAACAGAATAAGGATGCTAACTTTCACCACTGTTATTCAATATAGTACTGGAAGTCCTAGGTTGAGCAGGCAAACAACAGAAAGAAATAAAGAGCACCCAAATTAGAAAGAAATCAAATTATCCTTCTTTGCAGAACATAGGATCTTATATTTGGAAAAATCTAAAGACTTTACCCAAAAAAAAACTATTAGAACTGATAAACAAATTCAATAAAGTGGCAGAATACAAAATCAACATACAAAAATTAGTAGCATCTCTATATGCCAACACTGAATAATATGAAAAAGAAATCAAAAAAGGAATCCCACTTATAATATCTGCAAATGAAATAAAATGTCTAGGAATTAACTTAATCAACAAAATAAAAGATTTCTTCAATGAAAGCTGTAAAACACTGATGAAAGAAATTGAAGGACACACACACACACACAAAACAGAAAGATATTTCATGTTCATGCATTGGAAGAATCAATACTATTAAAATTTCCATACTGTGCAAAGCAATCTACAAATTCAATGCAATCCCTATCAAAACACCAGTGACATTCACAGAAATAGAAAAAACTATCCTAAAACTTAAATGGAACCACAAAAGTCCTGGAATAGCCAAAGCTATCTACAGCAGAAAGAACAAAACTGAAAAAATCACTTTACTTGACTTCAAATAATACTATTTAGCTATAGTAATTAAAAAGGCATGGAAATTGCATAAAAACAGACACATAGACTAATGGAATGGAATAGAGAACCCACAAGTAAGTCCAAACACTTTCACTGAACTCATTTTTTATAACAGTGTCAAGAACATGCATTGGAGAAACAACAGTCTCTTCAATAAATGGTGCTAGGAAAACCTAATATCCATATGCAGAAGAATGAAATTGGACCTCTATCTCTTGTCACATACAAAAATCCCATCAAAATGGATTAAAGATTTAAGTTGAAGATGTTAATCTAAAGACTTAAATCTAAGACCTTCTTAAACTATGAAACTACCACAAGAAAACATTAGAAAAACTCTCCAAGATATTGGTCAGAAATTTCTTGAGTAAGACCCCACAAACCACAGGCATCCAAAGCAAAAATAAACAAATGATATCATATTAAGTTAAAATACTTCTGCACAGCAAAGGATACAATCAACTGAGTGAAGAGATAACCCACAGAACAGGATAAAATATTTGCAAACTATGTGTCTGCAAGAGAATAATAACCAAAATATATAAGAAACTCAAACGACTTTATAGGAAAAATATCTAGTAAAATTTTTAAATGGGCAAAACATTTGAATAGACATTTCTCAAAAGAAGACATACAAATGGAAAATGAGCATATGAAAAGATGCTCAACATAATTGATTATCAGATAAATGCAAATCAAAGCTGCAATGAGGTATCTTCTCACCCCAGTTAAAATGCCTTTTATCCAAACATGGGCAATAACTAATGCTGGAGAGGGTGTGGAGAAAAGGGAAACCTTGTACATTGTTGGTGAGAATATAAATGAGTAAAACCAATATGGAGGGGAGTTTGGAGATTCCTCAAAGAAGACAAAAAAAGACATACCATCCAATCCAATCTAGCAATGCCACTGCTGAGTATACACCCAAAAGAAAGAAAATCAGTATATCTAAGAGATATTTGTACTCTCATGTTTGCTGCAGCACTGTTCAAAATTGCCAGGATTTGGAAACAACAAAAGTGTTCATCAACCAACGATTGGATAAAGAAAATGTGGTACATATACACAAGCGAGTACTATGCAGCCATACAAAAGAATGAGATCTTGTCATATGCAACAATATGAATGGAATTGGAGGTCATTATGTTAAGTAAAATAAGTCAAGCACAGAAAGACAAACTTTGCATGTTCTCACTTATTTGTGGAAACTAAAAATCAGGACAATTAAACTTATGGAGATAGAGAGTAGAAGGATGGTTACCAAAGGCTGGGAGGGGTAGTGGGAAAAAGTCGGGGAGAAGTGGAAATGGTTAGTGGATACAAAAAAAAAAAACACAGAAAGACTAAGAGCTAGTATTTCATAGCACAACAGATAGACTACAGTCAATAATAATTTAATTGCACATTTTTAAATAACTAAAAGAGTATAATTGATACCAAAAAATAGTTAGAGAGAATGAATAAGACCTATTATTTCATAGCACAACAGAGTGACCATACTGAGTAATAATTCAATTGTGCATTATAAAATAACTAAAAGCATATAATGGATACAAAAAAGTTAGGAAGATGAATAAGACCTAGTATTTCATAGCACAACAGAGTGACTATAGTCAATAATAATTTAATTAGACATTTTAAAATAACTAAAAGAGATAGATTGTTTGTAACAAAAAGGATAAATGCTTGAGGGGATGAATATATTCTATGATGTGATTATTACACATTGAATGCCTATATCAAAACATCTCATGTCCCATATAAATATATACAATATGTACCCACACAAAGTAGACATTGATTTTTTTAAACATGAACAAATTTGATAGGAATAAAAAAGAATACTGAATGTCATGGCCACTAGATCAACTGAAAATATTCTATAGGTAGATTTAGCTCTGTTAATTGGTATGTCTGATTAATTTTAAACCAAAACTTATGTTGAAAGAATACAAAATCCTCTACATTTATAAATATCAATATCTTGTGATTCATCTTGTGCATGGGTCAATATAGGTAAACCATACACAGTATGACAGTACATCTGCTTTCCTTTGGTCTTTCCTGGGCTATCTGGGAAGGCAAATAGGTGGAAAGGTTAAATTGATCTGTAAAAGGTAAGATTAGATAGAGAAAATATTGAAATTGTACTTATTTAACTAATATTTATTGAATACCTATTATGTGTCAGAGTATGATTCAGCATTGGTTCACCAAAACATTTGGAGTTCCTCCTGGCATTTTTTTTTTAAGCACTTGGCATAGTACCTTGTATGATGTAGATCTTCAATTAGAATTGAATGAATTAATGAAGGAGATAAAACAGTAGGGTTCTTAATGCCTTCCATAGAGAAGAATCAACAGAGATAGCGCTGCTTCTTAAAGATGATGGGTTTCAGGAGAGTCTACCCCAAAATATGGCACCTTGGCATTTGAAAACACATCAGAAGACAAAAAGTCATTTTTACCTTCCCCGAGCCATTCTTTCCTGAAGCAAGTGATAAAACCTAAAAAGGATTTTCTGAATTTCTCCAGAAGCAGGTCACAAGACACTTATTGAAGAGATACCCTCCCTATGCCTGGAGGAAAGAAACATTCTTACCTCCAAAGACACGAGTCACAGAGACAAATCTGAATAAACAAGTCTTGCTAAGTTCCCCCCAGTTTATTGCCATTTTAATCATACTTTTTTACCCAATTATACTGCTCCACAATTGTCGATTTCTTCATGAAATCTACCACAAAACAATACATTGGCTTAAAATATACACTGGTTTATCCATTTCTTTGAGTCTTCATTTCCTTATGAAGCCTCCTGTGTCATGTAAAGCTTATTAAATACACGTGTATACTTTTATTAATCCGTCATTTGTTATCAGGACTGCCACAGTGAACCTAGCAATGAGTGAAGGAAAATATTTTATCTTCCCCTGCGAGGATAATGTCATTTATCAAACTCAAGTTTTTATTTAAATGTTGATAGTATATTATATGTAAAATATACTAGAGCCTGTATATTGCCTAATCTCTATTTTATTTAACGATTTAGATTTTGTTCTGAAATCCATTATTCTATTAATGATAACATTATATGGGGATAAATAGAATTTAACATGCCTAGAATAAGTTAAAGATGTGATGACATTGATTATAAGTTGTGTTTAAAAAACATTATGGGCTCATGACATGTTTGAATCCACATAGTGAGAAAGATCTACTACAGGCATTTCTGGTTGGCTGAGCAGCACACGCGCGGCCGGAAGGGAAGTAACATCAGCCCGGAGAATTCAGTAGCTGTACTGTGTGGCGCCCTGGTCTAGGCACTTCTTGGACAGCATGTCTCACCTGCTGATGAAACTCCTGTGCAAGAAGATCTAGAAGCAGAACCTCAAATTGCAGCAGCGGAACCTACAGTTGCAGGGGGCCTCAAATCTGACCCTATCAGAAACTCAAAATGGAGATGTGTCTGAAGAAACAATGGGAGATGGAAAGGTTAAAAAATCAAGACATTCTATGAATGTGGGCTTATCAGAAGCTCAAAGTGGAGATGTGTCTCAAGAAACAGTGTAAAATATAAAAGTTTAAAAATCTCCCCAGAAATCCACTGTATTAACCAACGGAGAAGCAGCAATGCAGTCTCCCAATCCAGAATCAAAAATGAAGAAGAAAAAAAGAAAAATGATGAATGATGCTGGGCCTGATACAAAAAAAAAGGAATCTCAAGAAGAAAGTGCCGAGACTCCTAAAGAAACAGAAAATAATGTGGAGAAGCCAGATAATGATGAAGGTGACAGTGAGGTGCCCAGCCTGCCCCTGGGACTGACAGGAGCTTTTGAATATACTTCACTTGCTTCTCTATATAATCTTGTCAATGAAAACACTCTGAAGGCAATAAAAGAAATGGGTTTTACAAATATGACTGAAATTCAGCATAAAAGTATAAGACCACTTCTGGAAAGCAGGGATCGTCTAGCAGCTGCAAAAACAGGAAGTGGTAAAACCCTGGATTTTCTCATCCCTGCAGTTGAACTCATGGTTAAGTTAAAGTTCATGCCCAGGAATGGAATGGGAGTCCTTATTCTCTCACCTGTTAGAGAACTAACCTTGCAAATTTTTGGTGGTTCTTAAGGAGCTAATGACTCAGGACGTGCATACCTATGGGTTGAAATGGGTGGGATAACAGATCTGCTGAAGCACAGAAACTTGCTAATGGGATCAACATCACTGTGGCCACACCAGGCCGTCTGCTGGACCATATGCAGAATACCCCAGGGTTTATGTATAAAAACCTGCAGTGTCTGGTTATTGATGAAGCTGATCATATCTTGGATGTTGGGTTTGAAGAGGAATTAAAGCAAATTATTAAACTTTTGCCAACACATAGACAGACTATGATCTTTTCTGCCACCCAAACTCAAAAAGTTGAAGACCTGGCAAGGATTTCTCTGAAAAAGGAGCCGTTGTATGTTGGTGATGATGGTGATAATGCTAATGAAACAGTGTGTGGTCTTGAGCAAGGATATGTTGTTTGTCCTTATGAAAAGAGATTCCTTCTGCTCTTTACATTCCTTAAGAACTGAAAGAAGAAGCTTATGGTCTTCTTTTCATCTTGTATGTCCATGAAATACCACTATGAGTTGCCGAACTACATTGATTTGCTCATCTTGGCTATTCATGAAAAGCAAAAGCAAAATAAGCATACAACCACATTCTTCCAGTTCTCCAACGCAGATTTGGGAACACTATTGTGCACGGATGTGGCAGCAAGAGGACTGGACATTACTGAAGTGGACTGGATTGTTCAGTATGACCCTCCAGATGACCCTAAGGAATATATTCATTGAGTGGGTAGAACAGCCAGAGGCCTAAATGGGAGAGAAAATTGGGTTTTCTCTGCTACTTGAAACAATCCAAGATTCCATTAAGTGAATTTGACTTTTCCTGGTCTAAAATTTCTGACATTTAGTCTCAACTTGAGAAACTGATTAAAAAGAATTACTTTCTTCATAAGTCAGCCCAGGAAACATAAGTCATACATACAAGCCTATGATTCCCATTCTCTGAAACAGATCTTTAATGTGAATAACTTAAATTTTTCTCAAGTTGCTCTGTCTTTTGCTTTCAAGGTGCCTCCCTTTATTGATCTGAAACTCAAGAGCAATGAAGGCAAGCAGAAAAAACAAGGAGGTGGTGGTGGATTTGGCTACCAAAGCTGAGAAGTCCAAAATCTTTAAACACATTAGCAAGAAATCACCTGATAGCAGGCAGTTCTCTAACTGAAGACATGCCATTCTTTCATCTTGAATAACTTTGTTTTAAAATGAATTTTCCCCTTTGATTTATCAGGATTTTTGTAGCCTTTAGAATTTAAACTTATCTAACATGAGTACAAATTGACTTGGGTTGCAAGCACTGAACACTGTTACTTATATTAAGTCTCTCTTCTATATTGGGATATAAAACAGGCTTTAATTTTCTTGGTTGCCCAAGGAATATCTGGGCTTTCTTGTGATTATATAATATTTTAAATTTAAGTATTTCTCCCTCATACACACAAATGTATGTTACTATTTTAATATAATTTTTTTTTTTTTTTTGAGACGGAGTCTTGCTCTGTCGCCCAGGCTGGAGTACAGTGGCGCAATCTCGGCTCACTGCGAGCTCCGCCTCCCGGGTTCACGCCATTCTCCTGCCTCAGCCTCTCTGAGTAGCTGGGACTACAGGCACCCGCCACCACGCCCGGCTAATATTTTTTGTACTTTTAGTAGAGACAGGGTTTCACCGTGGTCTCGATCTCCTGACCTCATGATCCGCCCGCCTCGGCCTCCCAAAGTGCTGGGATTACAAGCGTGAGCCACCGTGCCTGGCCTGTTTTAATACAATTCTTTGTGTACTTTTTCTTCTTGTTTTGTGAAGATTTTTGTGGCATGGATTGCCGGGCTTACTGCTGTAAAAGGTGACCCAGTGTACTGGGCAGCTGGTGGTAATGCAGAAAGGAGTCTCAGGTTATTTTTTGCTTTTAGTTATTTCTTGAACTTTGACAGTGTCTCATGACTCCTCCTGAAAATATTGCTAGCATCATAATGACAGGATCAAATTCACACATAACAATATTAACCTTAAATGTAAATGGGCTAAATGCCCCAATCAAAAGACATAGACTGGCAAATTGGACAAAGAGCCAAGACCCATTGGTGTGCTGTATTCAGGAAATCTCACGTGCACATCTCAAGTGCAAAAACACAGATAGGCTCAAAATAAATGGATGGAGGAATATTTACCAAGCAAACGGAAAGCAAAAAAAAAAAAAAAAGCAGGGGTTGCAATCCTAGTCTCTGAC
This sequence comes from Symphalangus syndactylus, assembly GCF_028878055.3. Taxonomy (NCBI): domain Eukaryota; kingdom Metazoa; phylum Chordata; class Mammalia; order Primates; family Hylobatidae; genus Symphalangus; species Symphalangus syndactylus. Next base: position 86,002,701 of record NC_072433.2, read on the forward strand.
AAAACAGAATTTAAACTGACAAAGATCAAAAAAGACAAAGAAGGGCACTACATAATGGTAAAGGGATCAATGCAACAAGAAGAGCTAACTATCCTAAATATATGTACACCCAATACAGGAGCACCCAGATTCATAAAGCAAGTTCTTAGAGACCTACATAGATACTTAGACTACCAAACAATAATAGTGGGAGACTTTAACACCCCACTGTCAATATTAGATAGGTCAATGAGACAGAAAATTAACAAGCATATTCCAGACTTGAACTCAGCTCTTGTCCAAGCAGATCTAATAGACATCTACAGAACTCTCTACCCCAAATAGACAGAATATACATTCTTCTCAGTATCACATTGCACATCTTCTAAAATTGACCACATAATTGGAAGTAAAACACTCCTCAGAAAATGCAAAATAATGGAAATCATAAGAAACAGTCACTCAGACCACAGTGCAATCAAATTAGAACTCAGGATCAAGAAACTCACTCAAAACCACACGACTACATGGAAACTGAACAACCTGCTCCTGAATGACTACTGGGTAAATAAGAAAATGAAGGCAGAAATAAATAAGTTCATTGAAACCAGTGAAAACAAAACACAACATACCAGAAACTCTGGGACACAGCTGAAGCAGTGTTTAGAGGGAAATTTGTAGCACTAAATGCCCACAAGAGAAAGCAGGAAAGATCTAAAATCGACACCCTAACATCACAATTAAAAGAACTAGAGAAGCAAAAGCAAATAAATTCAAAAGCTAGAAAAAGGCAAGAAATTACTAAGATCAGAGCAGAACTGAAGGAGATGGAGACGTGAAAGACCCTTCAAAAAATCAATGAATCCAGGAGCTGGTTTTCTAAAAAGAACAACTGATATGGACACTGCTATCTCTACTTTATTCTAAGCATAAAGAATTCCTAAAGGACATACTGCTATACAACTAATGGGTAAAAAAAGACATAAAGAAATTTAAAAATAATTGAGACAAACAAAAATAAAATCACATCATAAAAACCAAAACTTATGGGATACAGCAAAAGTAATTATAATAAATGCTTGAAGTGATAAATACCCCATTTATCCTGATGTGGTTATTATGTATTTCATGCCTGTATCAAAATATACCATGTACTCCATAAATATATATATCTAGTATATATATTTTTGTGGGTAGTATGTACCCACAAACATTAAACATATAAATAGTTTTAACAGGAAAGTTTATAGTAATAAATTCCTACATAAAAAAGAAAGATGGCTGGGTGCGGTGGCTCATGCCTGTAATCCTAGCACTTTGGGAGGCTGAGAAGGGCAGATCACCTGATGTTGGGAGTATCACAAACTAAAGCTGACATTACATTCAATGATGAAATGTTGAAAGCTTTTCCTCAAAGATCAGGAAAAGGATGCTCATTTTTGCCACTTATATTTAACATAATGGAACTCCTAGATAGAGCTAGGCAAGAGAAAGAATTTTAAAATATCCAAATAGAAAAGAAAGAAGTTGAATTCTCCTCTTTGCAGATGACAGGATCTTATACATAGAAAACCCAAAAGATTTCAACAACAACCACAAAAACTAATAAATGCCATAGCATTGAAGGATACAAATTCAACATACAAAAATCTGTATAAAAAATATTCCATGTTCATAGATTGAAATAATAAATATTGTTTAAAAAAATCCATACTATCCAAAGTGACCTATAGATTCAATGTAGATGCTCTGAAAATCCCAATGACATTTCTCACAGATAGAAAAAAAAAATCCTAAATTCATATGAAGCCATGAAAGACCCTGACTAGCCAAAGCAATTTAAGCAAAAAGAACAAAACTAGAGGCATCATACTACCTGATTTTAAAATCTACTATAGGCTGGCCACAGTGGCTCATGCCTATAATCCCAACAAGCCAAGAGGACTGCTTGAGCCCAGAATTTCAAGATCTGCTTGGACAACATAGTGAGTCCGTATCTCTACAAAAATAAATCAAATGGGCATGATGGCACATGCCTGTAGTCCTGGCTACTCGGGAGGCTTAGGTAGGAGAATCACTGGAGCCCAGGAGGTTGAGGCTGCCGTGAGCCATGTTCATGCCATTGGACTCCAGCCTGGGCAACAGAGTGAGATCCTGTCTCAAAACAAAACAAAAAAAAAATAGAAGAGAAGAGAGGAGAGGAGAGGAGAGAAGAGGAGAAATCTACTACAAAATTACAGTAATCAAAACAGCATGGTTTTGGCACAAAAACGAACACGTAGACTAATAGAAAAGAATAGAGAGCTCAGAAATAAATTCACATATTTACAATCAATTGATTTTCAGCAAAGATACCAAGAACACACAATGGGAAAATAAGAGTAACTTCAACAAATTATTCTAAGAAAACTGAATATCCACATGCAGAAGAATCAAATTAGTCCCTCATCTCACACAACATACAAAAATCAACTCAGAATGGATTAAGGACTTAAATTTAAGACCTGAAAATATAAACTTCCTAGAAGAAAATATAGGTGAAACTCTCCCTGACATTGGTCTGGGCAAAGATTTTTTTTATATAATCCCAAAAACAAAGGCAATAAAAGCAAAAATAGACAAATAGGATTCCACCAACCTAAAATGCTTCTAGAAGCACAGCAAAGGAGACAATCAACATAGTCAAAAGACAGTGTATGAAGTGAGAGAATATCTTTGCAAACCATATGTCTCATAAGGGGTTAATATCCAAAATATATAAGGAACCCAAACAACTCAATAGTAAGAAAACAAACAACCAGATTAAAAATTGAACAAAGGACCTGAGTAGACATTTTGCAAAAGAAGACATATAAATGGCCAACAGATCTATTTTAAAAATGCTCAACAGGCTTTACAAAAAATTGTTCAAACTCACTAATCTTTTGGGAAATGCTAATTAAAGCCACAAAGAAGTATTCCTTCTCACGTGTTAGAATGGCTAATATCAAAAAAAAAAAAGATAACAAATGTTGGTAGGTATGTAGAGAAAAGGGAGCCCTTTTACACTGTTGGTAGGAATGTAAATTAGTACAGCCATTATGAAAAACAGTGTGGAGGTTCATCAAGAAATATAAAAGTAGAATTATCATATGATCCAGCAATCCCACTGCTGGGTATATACCAAAGGAAATAAAATAAGTGTGTCAGAGATATCTGCACTTCCATGTTTGTTGCAGCACTCTTCACAATAGCCAAGATATGGAATCCACCTAAAAGTGTGTGTGTGTGTGTGTATGTGTGTATACATATGTATATGCATATATATGTGTGGTGTGTGTGTGTGTATATATATATATATATATACACACAGAGAGAGAGAGAGGGAGGGGGGAAGGGGAGAGAGATAATATATATTATGCAGTATTTGTCTTTCTTTGACTGACTTATTTCACCTACATAATGTTGTCCAGCTTCATCCATGTTGTTGAAAATGGCAGAATTTCTTTCTTTTTAAAGGACAAATAGTATTGGAGCGTAATATATATACTACATACTAATGGTAGGTGTGCAATATATATATACACTATATACTAATATACCAATACTATTCAGCCTAGTAATGAGGTATTACTAGGCTTAAGTATTAAGCCTAGTAATGTGTTGTTTCCCTCTATTTATCTACATGTTCTCATCATTTAGCTCCTATTTATAAGTGAGAACATGTGGCATTTGGTTTTCTGTTCTCATATTCGTTTGCTAACGACAATAGGCTCCGGGTCCATTCATGTCCCTACAAAGGAAAAAATCTCATTCCTTTTTAGGGCTGCATAGTATTCCATGGTGTATATGAACCAATTTTCTTTGTCCAGTCTATCATTGGTGGGCATTTAGGTTGATTCCACGTCTTTCCTATTGTGGATAGTGCTGCAGTGAACATATACATTCATGTGTCTTTATAATAGAACAATTTATATTTCTTTGGGTATATATCTATGAATGGGATTGCTGGGTTGAATGATGTTTCTGTCCTTAGGTCTTTGAGAAATTGCCACACTGTCTTCCACAATGGTTGAACAAATTTACTCCCCCACCAACAGCATATAAGCATTCCTTTTTCTCCACAACCTCACCAGTATCTGTTAATTTTTGACTTTTTATAATAGCCATTCTGACTGGTGTGAGATGGTATCTCACTGTGGTTTTGATTTGCATTTCTCTAATGATAAGTGATGTGAGATTTTTTGCATGTGCTTATTGACCACATGTATGTTTTCTTTTGAGGAGTGTCTGTTCATGTTGTTTGCCCACTTTTAATGGGGCTGTTTTTCCTTGACAATTTGTTTAAGATCCTTATAGATGATGGATAGTAGACCTTTGTCAGATATACAGAATGCAAAAATTTTCTTCCATTCAGTAAGTTGTCTGTTTACTCTGTTGATAGTTTATCTTGCTGCACAGACGCTCTTTAGTTCTACTAGATACCAATTGTCAATTTTTGCTTTTGTTGCAATTGCTTTTGGGATTTTCATTATTAAATCTTTGCCCATGCCTACATCCTGATTGGTATTACCTAGGTTGTCTTCCAGGGTTTATATATATATAGTTTATATATATTTTTTTATATATAGTTTATATCATTTATTTATATACAGTTTTTATAGTAAAAAATGGTTTTACATTTAAGTCTTTAATACATTATGAATTAATTTTTGCGTATGGTGTGAGGAAGGGGTCTAGGTTCAGTTTTCTGCATGTTTAGCCAGTTATCACAGCACCCTTTATTGAATAAGGAATCCTTTCCCCATTGCTTGTTTTTGTTGATTTTGTCAGATATCAGATAGTTGTAGCTGTGTAGTCTTATTCCTGGAATCTCTATTCCGTTCCATTGGTTCATGTATCTGTCCTTGTACCAATACCATGCTGTTTTGGTTATTGCAGCCCTGTAGTATAGTTTGAAGTTGGGTAGCATGATACCACCAGCTTTGGGGGTTTTGGAGCTTTTGTTGTTGTTGTTATTGTTTAGTTTTTGCATAGAATTTCCTTGGCTATTCAGGCACTTCTGTGGTTTTGTATGAATTTTAAAATATATTTTTCCAGTTCTGTGAAGAATATCAGTGGTAGTTTAATGAGAATAACACTGAATCTAAAAATTGCTTTGGGCAGTATGGCCATTTTAACAATATTAATTCATCCTATCCATGAGCATGGAATATTTTTCCATTTGTTTGTTTAATCTCTGATTTATTTGAGCAGTGTTTTGTAGTTCTCCTTGGAGATATCTTTCACCTTCCTAGTTAGATGTATTCCTAGGTATTTTATTCTTTTTTTGTGGCAACTGCGAATGGGTATTCATTCATGATTTGGCTCGTGGCTTGACTGTTGTGAGTGGTATAGGAATACCGGCTACTTTTGCATATCGATTTTGTACCCTAAAACTTTGACGAAGTTGTTTATCAGCTTAAGAAGTGTCTGGGCTGAGACAATGGGGTTTTCTGGATATAGGATCATGTCATCTGCAGAGAGACAGTTTGACTTCCTCTCTTCCTATTTAGATGTCCTTTATTTCTCTCTCTTGACTGATTGCCCTGGCCAGTACTGTCAATACTATGTTGAATAAAAGTAATGAGAGAGGACATCCTTCTTTTGTGCCAGTTTTCAGGGAGAATGCTTCCAGCTTTTGCCCAATTGGTATAATGTTGGCTGTGGGTTTGTTATGGCTCTTATTATTTTGAAGTATGTTTCTTCAATGCCTCATTTATTGAGAGTTTTTAACATGAAGGATTGTTGAATTTTATCAAAATACTTTTCTGCATTTATTGAAATAATCATGGTTTTTGTCTTTAGATCTGTTTATGTGATTAATCACATTTATTGATTTGCATTTGTTGAATTAAATGTGCATTTCAGGGATGAATCCTACTTGATCATGATGAATAAGTTTTTTGATGTGCTTCAGGATTCAGTTTGCCAGTATTTTGTTGAGGATCTTTGCATTGATGTTCATCAAGGATATTGGCCTGAAGTTTTCTTTTTTGTTGTATCTCTGCCAGGTTTTGGTATCAGAATGATGCTGGCCTCATAGAATGAGTTAGGGAGGAGTCCCTCCTTTACAGTATTTTGGAATAATTTCAGTAATAATGGTATCAGCTTTTTGTACATCTGGTAGAATTCACTGTGAATCTGTCTGGTCCTGTGCTTTTTTTGGTTGGTAGGCTATTTATTACTTCCTCAATTTCAGAACTCATTATTTGTCTGTTCGGGGATTCAATTTCTTTCTGATTCAGTCTTGGAAGGGTGTATGAGTCCAGGAATTTATCTATTTCTTCTAGATTTTCTACTTTATGTGCATAGAGGTGTTCATAATATTTTCTGATGATTATTTGTATTTTGGGGGGATTCAGTGGTAATATTCCCCTTATCATTTCTGATTGTGTTTATTTGAATCTTCTCTCTTTTATTCCTTATCAGCCTAGCTAGCAGTCCATTTTATTAACTTTTTCAAGAAAAAAAAAAAACAGCTCCTGGATTGTTGATCTTTTGAATGGTTTTTCATGTCTGTATCTCCTTCAGTTCAGCTCTGATTTTGGTTATTTCTTGTCTTCTGCTAGCATTGGGATTTCTTTGCTCTTGATTCACTAGTTCTTTCAGTTGTGATGTTAGGTTGTTAAATTGACATTTTTCTAATTTTGTAATGTGGGCATTTACTTCTTTAAATTTCCCTCTTAACACTGCCTGAGCTGTGTCCCAGGGATTCTGGTACACTTTATCTTTGTTCACATTCATCTCAAAGAACTTCTTGACTTCTGGCTTAAATTCAGTATTTACCCTAAAGTCATTCAGGGGCGTTATTCAATTTTCATGTAGGTGTATGGTTTTCAGTGAATGTCTTAGTCTTGAGTTCTAATTTGATTGTGCTGTGGTCTGAGAGACTGTTTGTTATGATTTCAGTTCTTTTGCATTTGCTGAAGAGTGTTTTGTTTCTGATTACTTGATTAACTTTACAGTAAATGTCTTGTGGTAATAAGAAGAATGTGCATGCTATTGTTTTTGGGTGGAGAGATCTGTACATATCTATCAGGTCCATTTGATCTAGGGCTGAGTTCAAGTCCTAAATATCTTTGTTGATTTTTCTGTCTTAATGATCTAATATTGTCAATGGGGTGTTAAAATCTCCCGGGTTTTTTTCTTTGTTTATTTGTTTTTTAGATGGAGTTTCACTCTTGTTGCCCAGGCTGAAGTGCAATGGTGTGATCTCAGCTCACCACAACATCTGCGTCCCAAGTTCAAGCGATTCTCCTGCCTCAGCCTCCTAAGTAGCTGGGATTACAGGCATGCACCACCAAGCCCAGCTAATTTTGAATTTTTAGTAGAGATGGGGTTTCTCCATGTTGGTCAGGCTGGTCTCAAACTCCTGACCTCAGGTGATCCACCTGCCTCAGCCTCCCAAAGTGCTGGGATTACAGGCGTGAGTCACCACACCCAGCCCCTCCCACTGTTATTGTGTGGGAGTCTAAGTCTCTTTGAAAGTCTCTAAGAACTTGCTCTATAAATGTGGGGTGCCCCTGTATTGGGTACATATATATTTAGGATAGTTAGCTCTTCTTGTTGAATTGAACCCTTTACCATTATGTAATTCCTTTCTTTGTCTTTTTTGAACTTTGTTAATTTAAAGTCTGTTTTGTCAGAACTAGGATTGCAACTGCTGCTTTTTTATGTTTTCCATTTGCCCATCTACATTTAAGGTTAGTATTTTTATGCATGGATTTGATCGTGTCATCATGATGTTAGCTAGTTATTTTGCAGACTTAATGTTGCTTTATAGTGTCACTGGTCTATGTACTTTAGCATGTTTTTGTAGTGGCTGGTAACAGTCTCCCTTCCATATTTAGTGCTTCTTTCAGAAACTATTGTAAGGTAAGTCTGGTGGTAATGAATTCCCTCAGCATTTGCTTGTCTGAAAAGGATTTTATTTCTCCTTCACTTATAAAGCTTAGTTTGACCAGATATGAAATTCTGGGTTGAAATGTCTTTTAAGAATGTTGAATATTGTCCCCCAGTCTCTTCTAGCTTGTAGAGTATCAGCTGAGTGGTCTGCTGTTAGTCTGATGGGCTTCCTTTATAGATGACCTGGTCTTTCTCTCCAGCTGCCCTTAACATTTTTTCTTTCATTTCAACTTTAAAGAATCTGATGATTACGTGTCTTGGTATGATCTTCTCATAGAGCATCTTACTGGGGTTCTCTGCATTTCCCGAATTTGTATGTTTGCCTGTCTTTTTAGGTTGGGGAAGTTCTCCTGGATGATATCCTGAAGTATGTTTTCCAACATGGTTCCATTATCCTCATCTCTTTCAGGTAACTTAATCAGTTACAGGTTTGGTCTTTTTACATAATCCCACAGTTCTTGGAGGTTTTATTTATTCCTTTTCATTCTTTTTCTGTGTTTTTTTTTTCTGTCTGTCTTATTTCAAAAAGACAGTCTTCAAGCTCTGAATGCTATTCTGCTATTAATACTTGTGATTGCATCATGAAATTCTGTATTAAAATAATGAAAATTTTGTATTGCATTTTTCAGCTCTATCAGTTCAGTTGTGTTCTTTTCTATACTTGTTGTTTTGTCTTTCAGCTCCTGCAATGTTTTATCATAATTTTTAGTTTCCTTGTATTGGGCTACAATGTGCTCCTTTAGCTAACTGAAGTTCATTTTTACTTATATTCTGAATTCTACTTCTGTCATTTCAACAATCTCTGCCTCAGCCCACTTCTGAACCCTTGCTGAAAAGGTAATGCAGTTATTTGGAGGAAAGAGGGCACTCTGGCAATTTGAGTTTTTGGCATTCTTGCACTGATTCTTTCTCATCTTTGTAAACTTATCTACCTTCAATTGTTGATGTTTCTGACCTTTTTATTTTATTTTTCTTTTAACAGTCTGGCCACTTTCCTGTAGGGCTGTTGTAATTTGCTGACTGTCCACTACAGTCTCCAGTCACCTTGGATTTTCCAGTACCTGGAGGTATCACTAGTGAAGGCTGCAAAACAGCAAAGATGTCAGCTTGCCCCCTCCTTCCTCCTGAAGCCCTGTCCCAGGGAGGTACAGACCTGTGGCTGGTCTGAATATACCTGAAGAAGATGGCTGGCAACTCCTTTTAGGAGGTCTCACCCAGTTGGGAGGAACAGGATTGAGGACCTGCTTAAAGAAGAAGTCTGGCCATGCTTTTGTAGAGCAGCCATGCTGTGCTGGGGTACCACTTTCACCTTGATTGGTTTGGGCTCTCCAAAGCCTAGAGGCTAGAACAATTAAGTCACCCAAATACCAAAGGTGGTGGCCCACCACTCCCTCTGGGAACTCTGTCCTGGGAAGTTTTCAAATCTCTGTCAGCCAGAGAACATCAGTGGGAGTGGCTGGAGGCCCCTGTTTGGATATCCCACCCAGTGAGAAGGAATGGATTGATGTGATAATTGAGTGTCAACTTGATTGGATCAAAGGATACAAAGTATTGTTTCTAGGTGTATCTGTGAGAGTGTTGCTAAAGAAGGTTAACATTTGAGTAAGTGTACTCAGAACAGTCCTACTCTCAATCTGAGTGGGCATGATCTAATCAGCTGCCCCCATAGCCAGAATTATAAAGCAGGCAGAAGAACATGGAAAGGCTAGACTGGCTGAGTCTTCTGGCCTCCATCTTTCTTCCATGCTGAATACCTTTTGCCCTCAAATACCGGACTCCAAGTTCTTCAGCTTTCGGACTCTTGGACCTTTGACCACAGACTGAAGGCTGCACTGTCACATTCCCTACTTTTGAGGTTTTAGGCCTCAGACTGACTTCTTTGTTCCTCAGCCTGCAGATGGCTTATTGTGAGACTTCACCTTGTGATTGTGTTACTCAACAATTCTTAGCAAACTCCCCTTTATATATACACATCTATCCTATTCATTCAGTCCCTTTAGATTACCTTGATTAATACAATCAGGGACCCACTTAAAGAAGCAGTCAGGCCATGATTTGATACAGAAGCTGTGCTGTGCTGGGGGATCCCTTCTGCCCTTGGTCAGTTTGGGCTCTCCAAAGTCCATAGGCTGGAACGGCTGCATTATCCAAACAACAAAGATGGTAGCCCACCCCTGCCCCTGGGAACCCTGTCCTGGGTAAAAGTGACACTGTTGCCAGTGGTTGGCTGGAATTCCAAGCCAGTGGGTCTTATCCTGTCAGACGCCATGGAAATGGGACCTACATACCATCACTGCTCTGCCCCTTGGATTCAGCCCCTTCCCAGGGAAGATCCAACCTCCCACCTTGCCAGAGTTGCAGTCACTTTTGCCAGGAAGCCTGGAACCAGAATATGTAACGCTCCTGGGCCTCTGTGTGTGCCTGAGCAGCTGCTCCCCCAAGACTCCACACGGTTCTGTGTATCAGACTGAAGGCCCTGGTAGAGTGGGTTCATGAGGGGATCTCGTGACCCAAGAGTGATCTTTAGGGGGTTGCAAAGATCCATTGGAGAAGCATTGTTTCCCAGGGTTGCGCATTCACTAACCACTTCCCTGGATGGAGGAGGTTCCCCTGGCTCTGTGTCACTCCAGGGTGGGCTGTCGTCCTGTCTTGCTTTTCTTCATTTTCTGTGGGTTGTTTCTTTGATTAGCCCCAGTGTGAGTACCTAGATGTTTCAGTTGAAGGTGCTGTATTTACTTGCTCCTTTCATTCCTCTCTGTGATAGCCACACACCATAGCTGCTTCTAGTTGGCCATCTTGGCCCAAATCCCCAGCATTTTAAAGTAGATTAAGAATTGTCAAATTCTTCCTCAGGGTAGGAAGGACTTAGAACTACAATGCTTTGAGTCAACACTTCTTCCTCCTCCTGATTCTTTCTTTATTGAAAAAAAGATCACAGAAAAGACAACATTAGGTCCTGTCACTTGAAACTTAGCATTTATTATTCTTAATTTTGCACTCCACCTCTCCTGTCTTGACTGCTTCTGACTTGACTGATGACCAGTAACAAAGTGTAAGCAAATTCTACTGGAAGAATAATATAGCCAAGGTTCAGAGAGAGAGCAGAGTGTTATTTGGAAACCACTCTGTTCCATTCACAACAGCATGAAAATTAATCATTAATGAGCTATTCTTTTTTTTTTTTTTTTTTTGAGACGGAGTCTCGCTCTGTCACCCAGGCTGGAGTGCAGTGGTGCCATCTCGGCTCACTGCAAGCTCCACCTCCCGGGTTCATACCATTCTCCTGCCTCAGCCTCCCAAGTAGCTGGGACTACAGGTGCCTGCCATCACGGCCAGCTATTTTTTTGTATTTTTGGTAGAGACGGGGTTTCACCATGTTAGCCAGGATGGTCTCGATCTCCTGACCCCATGATCCACCCGCCTCAGCCTCCCAAAGTGCTGGGATTACAGATGTGAGCCACTGTGCCCGGCCAAGCTATTCTTTTATTTGCAAAGATGATGCCATTGACCCAAAACCAGGCATTACTTCTGAATTAGTTTTTTGGAAGTAGGGAATGACTGTACAGAATCTTTCACAATATTGCTCATTCCTTTATTATCAGCAAGTTACTATCAGCAAGTTGCAGTTTGGCTGCCTAGGATAAGTGAAGTCTATAACTATATACCAGTACATCAAGAATATTTATTTTTAATGTAAAGGTGGCTTTAATAAAGCAGTTGAAGGAAGCAGTTAAGATTGAGGTAGATACACTGCCAGAAGGAAGCAAGTAGGAGAGTATTGGAAGGAATATTAACAATTATTAAGGCATAACAATCACATGTAGGACTTGAAAATAAATGGCCACAACCCAGACACTATGATTACATTGTTCTGATGGGTGCCAAGACTCTACATTTTAACAATTCAAATGAAGGTGGGTTCTGAGATAACATTTTAAGAAACAGTGGTTAAAGGATGAGTAAAGAAAGAAGGAAGACACTGATGTTCAAATTTTTGCTTTTATTTTGTCTGCATGCAATTCTTGACCACTGATAGTCTCTGTTGATTGCCAAGCACTAAGGATAGTAAATAAATAAACTTGGAATATATGTGTACGTATAAACATCAACTGACTTTGATTTGTAAATTTAAGCAAAAAAATACTATAATTATTTAATTTCTTTGTCTTTTCTTTGAAATACCAGTTTTGCATTACAGTTATGTTCTCAAAATGTGGTATATTAAAGCATATTGACATTTAAGGGACTTAAATTGTTTAATAACATGATCATTTCCACATACCATCACTTACCTGTACTACCTTTGATTTACAATCACCACAGAGCAGCCAAAGTGACTGTAGCAAGCCTTCATTAGGGTGCCACCAAAATATCTTGTTCTTTGGATGACAATAAATTATGAGCTTTGCCAATATTGTGTTGTACATGCAGAAGTGGATTTCATAGGCTAAGCAATGTGACTGTCATGTTTTCTCAAAAATTAGGAGACTGTATACACACGAGATAGTGAAAGGGATAACTATATGGGCAATACTTTATTGCATAGAAGATATCTAAGTTTCTCTCTCCTCCAAAATCCTTTGATCCTAAACCTCCATGAATGGAGGATATAACCAAAGAACCTCTAACTCTTTCAGCACAACATCTGAGAGTAATTCACCCTTACAATTCTAATTCAGAAAACGGAGTGGCATAATATATTAAAGTGAGGGTATTTCAAGATCTTATTCATGGTTTGCCAAAACATAAATGACTTTACATATCAAAAGTTATTTTCAGCAGTTAGCAAAAAGACATTATTTGGCCAATGAAATGAAATCAAGACACTCAAGCCAACTATTCTGTTTCTCCCCAAAATTCCAACTTGCCCAATGCCTGAAGACAAGCTGACAATCTTCAATTTGTAGAAAAAGATTGATCAGGAAGGTCCCTATCCCTGTAGGTGAGATATATAGAAAGAGATATCTCTTAAGCAACCCTGGGTAATAATGTCTGCTTTTCCATATCTCAAAGGATTGAATGAAGTGTTAGCGCTTTTTTTTTTTTTTTTGAAATGGAGTCTTGCTCTGTTGCCCAGGCTGGAGTGCAGTGGCACAATCTCGGCTCACTGCAATCTCTGCCTCCCAGGTTCAAGTGATTCTCCTGCCTCAGCCTCCCGAGTAGCTGGGACTAACGGTGTGTGCCAGCATGCCCAGCTAGTTTTTTTTTTTTTTTTGTATTTTAAGTAGAGAGGGGGTTTCACCATGTTAGACAGGATGGTCTTGATCTCCTGATCTCGTGATACGCCCGCCTCAGCCTCCCAAAGTGCTGGGATCACAGGTGTGAGCCACCATGCCACCAGTATTAGCACTTTAAACACTTGTGTTATTGTTACGTGGCCTTTATTTAAATGTATAAAATGCCTAAAGCCTTTTTCTAAAACTAACTCCCAAAAAGTACATTCTTTGTAAGCAATAAAATGCAGATTGTTGTTGTTGTTTGGTCCTGAAGGGGAAAATGTGAATAGGAGGCAGGACTAACTTGCAGCTCCCACTCTGACAGACACAGCAGCATGCGGAGACCACATCATGAACTTTTGCTCCAACAACTACTGCAGAAACATACCAGGAAAGCCAAGAGAATCTACAGACCCTTTGAAGGAGGCGGATTGCTTCTTCAGGCCTATGGGACAACCAAGGAATTGTGAGCCTGCTTGCTTTCCCAGCTGGGAAGCTTGCAGCCTGGGGAAAGTTCTCGGCCCTGCTCACTGGCTTCCTGGAAATAAACTTGGTGCTGCTGGGGGTGTGCGATGGGAGCGAGACCAACATGTCAGGCTGTGGGCTGTATGGGGCTGGGTGAGGCCTGTGGCTGCCAACTTTCCCCCACTTCCTTGGAAACCTGTGTGACACAACAGAGGCAGCCATGATCCCCCTGAGCATATAACTCAGTTAGCCTGGTAACCACACCTCCATTGCCCACAGCAGCTGCAGGAGAGCCTATACCCAAGGCGAGTCTGGGCTCACCTAACCCTGCTCCCACCTGATGGTCTTTCTCTACCTGCCCTGGTAGCTGAAGACAAAGGACATAATGTCTTGGGAGCTCTATGGCCCCACCCACCACCTGATTCTCCCTGTACTGCCACAGCTGATGCACTCTTGAAAATGCCACCTCCTGGCTAGAGACCAACCAATACAAAATCAGCACACTTAACAAAAATGCAACCAAGGACCCTCACAGAGTCCGCTTCACTCCCCTGCTACTTCCATTGAGGCAGGGGCTGGTATCCATGACTGAGAGACCTGAAGATGAATCATATCACAGGACTCCTTGCAGACACTGTCCAGTACCAGTCTGGAGCCCCATAGCTCCGCTGGGTGGCTAGATCCAGAAAAGAAACAACAATCTCTGCAGTTATCCCTAGAGGGAATGGGAGAGCACCACATCAAGGGAACACCCATGGGACAAAAGAATCTGAACAGCACCCTTGAGCCCCAGATCTTCCCTCTGACAAAGTCTACACAAGTGAGAAGGAACCAGAAAAGCAATTCTAATAATATGATAAATCTAGGTACTTAACACCCCAAAAGGTTACACTAATTCACCAGCAATAGATCCAAACCAAGAAACCGCTGAATTGCCAGAAAAAGAATTCAGAATGTCGACTATTAAGCCAATCAAGGAGGCACCAAAGAAAGGTGAAGTTCAACCCAAAGAAATTAAAAAAAAAAAAAGATACAGGATATAAATGGAAAAATCTCCAGTGAAATAGATAGCATAAATAAAAAAAAATCACAACTTCTAGAAATAAAGGACACAGAGAATTGTATTGGAAAGTGCACTGGAAAGTCTCAGCAATAGGATCAAACAAGTAGAAGAAAGGACTTCAGAGCTCAAAGACAAGACTTTCAAATTAACCCAATCCCACAAAGACAAAGAAAAAAGAATTTTAAAAAATGAGCAAAACCTCCAATGAGTTTGGGATTATGTTAAATGACCAAACCTAAGAATAATTGGGATTATGTTAAATGACCAAACCTAAGAATAATTCTCTGGAGGAAGAAGAGAAACCTAAAAGTTTGGAAAATATATTTCAGGGAATAATCGAGGAAAACTTCCCTGGTCTTGCTAGAGATCTAGACCTCCAAATACAAGAAGCTCAAAGAACACCTGGGAAATTCATCACAAAAAGATCATCACCTAGGCACATAGTCATCAGGTTATCTAAAGTCAAGACAAAGGAAAGAATTTTAAGAGCTGCGAGGCAAAAGCATCAGGTAACCTATAAAGGAAAACCTATCAGATTAACAGCAGATTTCTCAGCAGAAACCCTACAAACTGGAAGGGATTAGGGTCCTATCTTTAGCCTTCTTAAACAAAACAATTATCAGTCAAAAATTTTATATCCAGCTAAACTAAGCTTTATAAATGAAGAAAAGATACAGTCTTTTTCAGACAAATACTGAGAGAGTTCACCACTACTAAGCCAGCACTACAAGAACTGCTAAAAGGAGCTCTAAATCTTGAAACAATTTCTTGAAATACGCCAAAATAGAATCTCCTTAAAACATAAATCTCTCATGACCTAAGAAAGAACACACAGTGAATGAAAATCAAGGTATTCCGGCAACAAATAGCATGATGAAGAGAATAGTAGCTCACATCTCAATAATAACATTGAATATAAATGCCTGAAGGCTCCACCTAAAAGATACAGAATGGCAGAATGGGTAAGAATTCACCAACCAAGTATCTGCTGTCTTCAAAGGACTCAACTGACACATAAGAACTCACATAAACTTAAGGGAAAAGTGGGGAAAAACATACTCCATGCAAAGAACACCAAAACTGAGCAGGAGAAGCTAGTTTTATATTAGACAAAACAACCTTTAAAGCAACAGCAGTTAAAAAAGACAAAGAGGGACATTATATAGTGATAAAGGGACTAGCCCAACAAGAAATTACCACAATCTGAAATATGTATGCACCTAACACTGGAGCATCCACATTTATAAAACAATTACTACTAGACATGAGATATGAGATAGACAGCAACACAGTAATACTGAAGGACTTCAATACTCCACTGACACCATGAGACAGGGCATCAAGACAGAAAGTCGACAATGAAACAATGGACTTAAACTGTACCCTAGAACAAATGGACTTTGATATTTACAGAACATTCTACCCAACAGCTGCAGAACATACATTATTTTTATCAGCACTTGGAACATTCTCCAAGATAAAATGATAGAATGACCATATGATAGGCCACAAAATAAGTCTTAACAAATTTAAGAAAATCAAAATTATGGTAATTACTCTTTCAGACCACTGTAGAATAAAATTTAAAATCAACACCAAAAGGAACCCTCAAAATGATGCAAATACATGGAAATTAAATAACCCACTCCTGAATGTTTGTTGGGTCAACAATGAAATCAAGATGGAAATTTAAAAATTCTTTGAATTAAGTGATAAAAGTGACAAAACCTATCGAAACCTCTGGGATACAGCAATGGCAGTGCTGAGAGGAAAGTCCATAGCATTAAATGCCTACATCAAAAAGTCTGAAAGAGCACAAATAGACAATCTAAGTTCACCCCTCAAAGAACTAGAAAAACAAGAACAAACCAAGCCCAAACCTAGCAGAAAAAAAGAAACAACCAAGATCAGAGCAATTCTATTTAAAAAAGCTGTTTTTTAATAGAAAATAAAATCAACAGACCATTAGTGAACTAACCAAGAAAAGAAGAGAGAATATCCAAATAAGCTTAATTAGAAAGGAAACAAGAGATATTACAACCGATACCACAGAAATACAAAAAAAAAATCATCCAGGGCTACTATGAAAACCTTTACCTGCATAAACTAGAAAACCTAGAGGAGATGGATAAATCCTGGAAATATACAACCCTCCTAGAATAAACCAAGAAAAAAATAGAAATTCTGAATAGGTCAATTACAAGCAGTGAGATTGAAATGGTAACTTAAAAGTTACCAAAAAATAAAAGTCCAGGACTGATATCAATTGTAATATCTCTATCAGACATTCAAAGAATAAGTAAATTCTATCAGACATTCAAAGAAGAATTAGTACTGATCCTATCGACACTATTCCACAGAATAGAGAAAAATGGAATCCTCCCTAAATCATTCTTATGAAGCCAGTATCACCTTAATACCCATACCAGGAAAAGACATGACAAAAAAAGAAAACTACAGACCAATATCTCTCATGAACATAAATGCAAAAATCCTCAATAAAATGCTAGCTAACTAAATCAAACAGCATATCAAAAAGATAATACACCATGATCAAGTGGATTTCATCCTAGGGATGTGAAATGGTTTATCATCTACAAGTCAATAAATGTGATACACCACATAAACAGAATTAAAAACAAATATCACATGATCATCTAAATACATGCAGAAAAGGTATTTGACAAAATCCAGCAATCCTTTATGATTAAAGCCCTCAGAAAAATCATACCTTAAGGTAAT
This sequence comes from Symphalangus syndactylus, assembly GCF_028878055.3. Lineage (NCBI taxonomy): Eukaryota > Metazoa > Chordata > Mammalia > Primates > Hylobatidae > Symphalangus > Symphalangus syndactylus. The sequence goes on from NC_072433.2 coordinate 86,020,092, forward strand.
AAAAGCCAACTATGACAAACCCACAGCCAACATTATACTGAATGGGGAAATGTTGAAAGCATTCCCCCTGAGAACTGGAACAAGACAAGGATGCTTACTTTCACCACTTATGTTCAACATAGTACTGGAAATTCTAGCCAAAGCAATCAGACAAGAGAAAGAAGTAAAGGGCATCCAAATGGGTAAAGATGAATTCAAACTGTCACTGTTTTCCAATGACATGATTATATACCTAGAAAACCCTGAAGACTCATCCCAAAAAAAGCTCCTAGAACTGGTAAATGAATCCAACAAAGTTTCAAGATACAAAATTAATGTCCACAAATCAGTAGCCTTGCTATATACCAACAGCAACCAAGCTGAGAATCAAATCAAGAACTGAACCCCTTTTAAAACAGCTGTAAAAAATAAAATAAAATAAGGTTTGTAGCAATGTTCTTAACCAATGAGGTGAACGGTCTCTACAAGGAAAACTACAAAACACTACTTAAAGAAATCACAGACAACACAAAGAAATAGAAATACATTCCATGCTCATGAATAGGTAGAATCAACATTGTGAAAATGACCATACTGCCAAAAGCAATCTACAAATTCAATGTAATTCCCATCAAAATACCATCATCATTCTTCACAGAGCTAGAAAAAAAAATCCTAAAATTCCTGTGGAACCAAAAATGAGCCCACATAATTAAAGCAAGACTAAGCAAAAAGAACAAATCCAGAGGTATCACATTACCTGACTTAAAACTATACTATAAGGCCATAGTCACCAAAACAGCATGGTACTGGTATAAAAACACGCATATAGACCAATGGAACAGAATAGATAACACAGAAATAAAGCCAAATTATTTACAGTCAACTGATCTCTGACAAAGCAAACAAAAACATAAAGTGGGGAAAGGATACCCTATTCCACAAATGGTACTGGGATAATTGGCAAGCCAAATGCAGAAGAATAAAACAATCCTCATCTCTCACCTTATGCAAAAATCAACTCAAGATGGATCAAAGACTTAAATCTAAGACCAGAAACCATAAAAATTCTAGAAGATAACATCAGAAAAGCCCTCTAGACATTGGCTTAGGCAAAGAGCTCATGACCCAAGAACTTAGAAGCAAATGCAACAAAAACAAAGATAAATAGATGGTACCTAATTAAACTAAAAAGCTTCTGCACAGCAAATAAAATAATCAGCAGAGTAAACAGAGAACCCACAGAATGGGAGAAAATATTTGCAATCTGTATATCTGAAAAAGAACTAATATTCAGAATCTACAATGAATTCAAACAAATCAGCAAGAAGGAAAATAAAAAATCCCATCAAAATGTGGGCTAAAGAGATAAATAGACAATTCTCAAAAGAAGATATACAAGTGCCCAACAAATGAAAAAATGCCCAACATCACTAATTATCAGGGAAATGCAAATCAAAACCACAATGCAATACCACCTTACTCCTGCGAGAATGACCATAATCAAAAAATCAGAAAATAATAGATGTTGGCATGGATGTGATGAAAAGGGAACACTTTTATACTGTTGATGAGAATGTAAACTAGTACAACTACTATGGAAAACAGTGTGGAGATTTCTTAAAGAACTGAAAGTAGATCTAACTAAAGAACTAAAAGTAGACCATTTGATCCAGTACTCCCATTCCTGGGTATCTACCCAGAGGAAAAGAAGTCATTATACGAAAAAGATACTTGCACATGCATATTTATAGCAGCACAATTTGCAAATTGAAAAATATAAAACCAGCTTAAATGCCTATCTATGATGAGTAGATAAAGGAAATGTGGTATATACCTAATGAAATACTACTCAGCCATAAAAAGGAACAAAATAATGGCATTTGCAGTGACCAGGATGAATTGCAGACCATTATTCTAACAGAAGTAAGTCAGGAATGGAAAACGAAAATCATACGTTCTCACTCATAAATGGGAATTAAGCTATGAAGATGCAAAGGCATAAGAATGACACAATGGACTGGGAACTCAAGGAAAAGGTGGGAAGGGGGTGAGGGATAAAAGACTACCCACTGGGTACAGTGTATACTGCCCAGGTGATGGGTGCACCAAATCTCAGAAATGACCACTAAAGAACTTATTCATGTAACCAAACACAACCTGTTCTCCAAAAACCTATTCAAATAAAATAATAATAAGAGAAAATGCACATTGTTATATTACCACTTTATTGAAGCAGTGGTCTTCAGATTTCTTACTGCTGGTTTTCTTCTCCTTCTACTTCTCCTTCTCCTCCTTTTCCTTCTCCTTCTTTTTTTTTTTTTGTTTGTTTGTTTGTTTGTTCGTTTGAACAGCATCTCACTCTTTAACCCAGGCTGGAGTGCAGTGGCATAATCATAGCTCACTGCAACCTGAAATTCCTGGCCTCAAGTGATTCTTCCACCTCATCCTCCCAAAGTGCTGGGGTTATAGACATGAGTCACCATGCTCTGCCGGTTCCTTCTTTCTGATCTTATCACTGGAGACTCTCATCCCCTGTAATTTCTGTCTTCCTTGCTTTATTTTTTCTGCTCTTTTGAACTCACTTTTTCATTCTCCATATCTTGCCACCATTTCATCAAATAGTTTTTCTCCCTTCACCTAAGATGGACTAAAGATTTAGAAGTATCTTTATGATAAAGTGTTGTTACATCAAATATTCCTTATTTGTATACATAGAATTTTCTCTCAATGGATTTGATCAAACAAGGTGGTCTTTAAAACTTTATGTTAAATTTCACAATCAAGTCTTGAATTTTTCAGTTAATCTTGACAGACAGAAATCCCATTTCTATCTTAATACTCAATGTTAAAGTATTACATTACTAATAATTTTGCACCTGCACACTGTGTTAGTATTGAATCACACAACCAAAGTATGAAATCCTATTAAATCTTGTTTTCCTTTCATTACGCAAAAGGCAGCATTGACAGCATATTTTGTCAACATCGAATACTGTGAACAAAGAATACTAAATTACATTTTTTAATCCATGACACCACCTTGAATAACATAGTGTTGAGAAGTTATGTAAATTTTATAGGGAAATAGTAGAATGCTATGAACAGACTATGTTGGTAACTAACTAGTGGCTTAAGTTTTAGGCAACAACTGTAGCTAGAAAAGCTTTTCGTCTGCTGCCTATAATATAGTGATTGAACACCTCTCAACTTCAGACCTCCCACCATCATTTTAGCAGTCTGCAAAATTTCCCTTGCATCATCGAAATGCACTCTAAATGGGGTTCTCTTTAAAGACCACCCACGAGTTACAGCTGGTATAAAATGCAGCTGATTGGTGCAATTTACATTCGTATGCAGTGCAAGGTGGGACTAGACCTATGTGCCTTTGGATGGCTTGCTTAAAATTGCCTTATTCTTTGTAGGTCAAAGTGACAAATAAGAAGAGCTGAGATCCCTCAGCTTTCTCTCTCCAAAATCTATCTAAAGACTGTATATAGTTCTAATCCAAGCTGCAACATTTTTCAGCATTAAAGAGGGTGCTACTAATAATTTCACTCAAAATAAACTGAGTCTGGGGCGAGGAACAAACAAGGCAAAAAGGGGAATAAGAAAGAAAGACCTACAATTCTAGACTCCTGTGCCCACAATGATTTGGCATGAATCGACTATCACCATGTCATTGATATTCCATTAATAACCCACTGATTGATGTTGCTTTGGTTTACAGATGCTAATTAATTGTTATTGGTTATGCGATTGCAACCTATACTAGGCCTTATCTCCCAAGTCATAATTTAGTTAAATAAATATTGTAAGTTCGTGTCTGAGGCACCAATAACAAAAGACAGATTAATAAGAAAAAAGCATACAAATATTTTTCATATAAGTTTTACATGACATAGGAAGCATTAGAAATTAAGACTCAGGCCAGGCACGGTGGCTTATGCCTGTAATCACAGCACTTTGGGAGGCCGAGGCGGGTAGATTACCTGAGGTCAGGAGTTCAAGACCAGCCTGGCCAACATGGTGAAACCCCATCTCTACTAAAAATAACAAATTAGCCAGGTGTGGTGGCACACACCTGTAGTCCCAGCTACTCAGGAGGCTGAGGCAGGAGAATTGCTTGAACCTGAGAGGCAGAGGTTCCAATGAGCTGAGATCATGCCACTGCACTCCAGCCTGGGCAACAGAGTGAGACTCCGTCTTGGAAAAGAAAATAAATAAATTAAGACAAAGAAACAGGAAAATCTGTATTTTTATGCTTAGGTTTAAAGAAATGTGGACAGTTGTGTGGACAGATAATTGGACAAATGGGGTCATCTAACGGTAATAAACTAGGGTGATCTTAACAAGGTCTGTTTGTTCAGATTCTTCTCTGTGTCCTATGTCTTCAGAGATAAAGACATGCCTTTCCTCTGGATACAGATTGGACAACTCTCACATGAGGATCTTATGATCTGCTTTAGAGAAGGTCAGAGAATTTTTTGTGGCCTGCTTCAGCAGAGAAGGGTAAGGTAAAAGAGTGGGCTTCCTGCTTTTACTCAAATGCCAAGGTGCTATATTTTGGAGTAGCATGTCTTGAAACCCATCAATATGTAGCATAAAGCTTTTTTATACATCTTAATTTCCTATTATATTTTTCTGTGGCATACAGATTTTGCCTATATTTAAACCCTACAAGATGAAGTGCAAACTGTCTCTTTTTTCTACTTGTATTTAAGTAGAAATATTGCAAATAAACCAAATGGTTTTTTTTTATTTCTTTAGTTTTCTCAGTGCCCTTTGCTTTCTTTCATATTCTATCTTCAAACACCTCATGTGTCTTCCTTTCACAAGCCCAGGGAGAATTAAATTATTAAATGAGTCAGTTTAAAATGTCAACAGAAAATCCTTTCCTTTCTCTTCATTGATTCTGGGCCTTTTCAAATCTCATCCAAAATATATTTGCATACTTCATTTCTATTGGCTCAATGAAACAACTGGACTTGGGTTTCAATGAGCCAATGAACACTAACGATGTAATTTTAACCCAGAAATAAAGCTTAAAATTGTTGGCATTACAGAAGACTGGTATTCTTTTGAAAATACGCTGCTCTGTGAGAAGCTTGTATTGTATAATTGAGATACATTAATCAATCAAATATTAATTGAGCAACCAACATGGCAGAATACCAGGATGAGTACAGCATCACATGGTAGGATGGCTGGACACAAGGTGTCAGAACATGAGTGGGAGGCACCAGGAGCTACAAAGGGAGATTGGTTATATATGGGGGGACTGATCTAATAACATTAATGATCATGAGAGCCAGGCTTCTCAGTGTTAGGGAAAGAATTTACAATACAAAAAGTGGGAAATCTAGAATGAACTGTATGTTTGAATTAGAATTGGAGGTATAGTATCAATTCCTGATTTTTAAAATATCTAAATAGATTTCAAAATAGAGATGAAAATGTGTTTATGTGCATATTTACATATGCATATTTACTGAAAATAATATATTAAAATATATTAAATAACATGTATTATTATATATGAACATATATATATTTTATAAACATACATAGATACGTTTATCAAAAGAATGAGGGCATTAGAGAGATAACTGATTCCTGATCACCACAGCTGGTAAAGATCCCTCTAACCCTGAATCCTCTTGGTGATTTATCCTAATTTAATAGAAATAATGATGGCCTGCTTTGTGCCATACATATTTGCATGCCCATTTTCCCCTCAACACATAGACCATGTCTTTTAGATTTTTTAGGTCTTTCTGAATGATTTAGAACCCAATGGTTCTTGGACATAATAGATTCCCAATAAATGATACAGGAAATAAGAAAAGAAAGAGAAAGTGAGTGCTCCAGATTCATGTTTTTTAAAATATGTATTTAATAAGATGTGTTTAACTAAGTTCTCATACATAGGAAATCATATTAGAAATCATGTGTTATTGCTAAAAATATGACATAACTATGGCATAGAAAAAGAGTTTCCAGCAGGTAAATCAGGCTTGGCGGGTAGACCTTGACTTATCTGGTTCATCTCCAGCCAGCTACTATTTTAACATTCACCCTGGTGTCACTTACCAGTAGATACAGAGAGAGCCTATATTGAAAGCTTCTACACTATTCTACCCAAGAATTTCATTACCTGCTTTCCCACTCACCTAACTATCTAACATCTCCCTTCTTATTCCCCTGAAATAAATTTTAAGTCTTCATGGAATTAAAAATTAGTATGTCTCAAAATCTTTGAGAACTCTTGACATAGATTAGGTCTTAGACATACCCATCCCATCAATGACTCTCTGATGAAAAAACAATTAAGATGAGAAGCACAAGGGCTAATCATAAATGACACAATTCTCCCTTCTACTTGATATTTTAATATTGTTACTGACTGATCATGATTTTATTCAGTGCAATGTCCCCCAAACATTCAAACAAAATTATGGAATGTCATGCATAATTTTTATTTACTGAATACCAAGATTTAGTATAAATGCTATATGCACATCCAGTCACTTCCAAGAAATGTTTATGTCCCCTAGTGAAGTCGAATAAGAAAATCTGTGTTGCCAAATTGCTATAAAAATATATGTAGAAAATATTGGACAAGAAGTTTAATATCCACCAGTTTGTGGATTTATAGGTTAAGATCACATAAAGGAAAATTTGGTACACCCAATGCTATTACAATTATAATTCTGGGGGGTGGAGCCAAGATGGCCGAATAGGAACAGCTCCGGTCTCCAGCTCCCAGCCCCAGCGACACAGAAGACAGGTGATTTCTGCATTTCTGCTTGAGGTACCAGTTTCATCTCACTAGGGAGTGCCCAACAGTGGGTGCAGGACAGTCGGTGAAGCACACTGCGCGCCAGCCGAAGAAGGGCGAGGCATTGCCTCACTTGGGAAGCGCAAGGGGTCAGGGAGTTCCCTTTCCTAGTCAAAGAAAGGGGAAACAGACGGCACCTGGAATATCGGGTCAGTCCCATCCTAATACTGTGCTTTTCCAACGGGCCTGGAAAACGGCACACTAGGAGATTGTGTCCCGCACCTGGCTCAGAGGGTCCTATGCCCACAGAGTCTTGCTGATTGCTAGCACAGCAGTCTGAGATCAAGCTGCAAGGCTGCAGCGAGGCTGGGGGAGGGGCGCCCTCCATTGCCCAGGCTTGCTTAGGTAAACAAAGCAGCCAGGAAGCTCGAACTGGGAGGAGCCCACCACAGCTCAAGGAGGCCTGCCTGCCTGCCTCTGTAGGCTCCACCTCTGGGGGCAGGGCACAGACAAACAAAAACTCAGCAAGAACCTCCACAGACTTAAATGTCCCTGTCTGACTGACAGCTTTGAAGAGAGTAGTGGTTCTCCCAGCACGCAGCTGGAGATCTGAGAACGGACAGACTGCCTCCTAAAGTGGGTCCCTCACCCCTGAGCAGCCTAACTGGGAGGCACCCCTCAAGTAGGGACAGACTGACACCTCATTCAGCCACGTACTCCTCTGAGACAAAACTTTCAGAGGAACTATCAGACAGCTGAATTTGTGGTCTCACGAAAATCTGCTGTTCTGCAGCCACCACTGCTGACACCCAGCCAGGGTCTGGAGTGGACCTCTAGTAAACTCCAACAGACCTGCAGCTGAGGGTCCTCTCTGGTAGAAGGAAAACTAACAGAAAGGACATCCACACCAAAAACCCATCTGCATATCACCATCATCAAAGACAAAAAGTAGATAAAACCACAAAGATGGGGAAAAAACAGAGCAAAAAAACTGGAAACTCTAAAAAACAGAGCACCTCTCCTCCTCCAAAGGAACGCAGTTCCTCACCAGCAACGGAACAAAGCTGGATGGAGGATGACTTTGACGAGTTGACAGAAGAAGGCTTCAGATGATCAAACTACTCTGAGCTACGAGAGGAAATTCAAAACAATAGCAAAGAAGTTAAAAACTTTGAAAAAAATTAGAAGAATGGATAACTAGAATAACCAATGGAGAGAAGGGCTTAAAGGAGCTGATGGAGCTGAAAGCCAAGTTTCGAGAACTACGCGAAGATTGCAGAAGCCTCAGTAGCAGATGCGATCAACTAGAAGAAAGGGTATTGCTGATGGAAAATGAAATGAATGAAATGAAGAGAGAAGGGAAGTTTAGAGAAAAAAGAATAAAAAGAAATGAACAAAGCCTCCAAGAAATTTGGGACTATGTGAAAAGACCAAACCTACGTCTGATTGGTGTACCTGAAAATGATGGGGAGAATGGAACCAAGTTGGAAAACACTCTGCAAGATATTATCCAGGAGAACTTCCCCAATCTAGCAAGGCAGGCCAGCATTCAGATTCAGGAAATAGAGAGAACACCACAAAGATACTCCTCGAGAAGAGCAACTCCAAGACATATAATTGTCAGATTCACAAAAGTTGAAATGAAGGAAAAAATGTTAAGGGCAGCCAGAGAGAAAGGTCGGGTTACCCACAAAGGGAAGCCCATCAGACTAACAGCTGATCTCTCAGCAGAAACTCTACAAGCCAGAAGAAAGTGGGGGCCAATATTCAACATTCTTAAAGAAAAGAATTTTCAACCCAGAATTTCCTATCCCGCCAAACTAAGCTTCATAAGTGAAGGAGAAATAAAATACTTTACAGACAAGCAAACGCTGAGTGATTTTGTCACCACCAGGCCTGCCCTAAAAGAGCTCCTGAAGGAAGCACTAAACATGGAAAGGAACAAACGGTACCAGCCACTGCAAAAACATGCCAAATTGTAAAGACCATCGAGGATAGGAAGAAACTGCATCAACGAGCAAAATAACCAACTAACATCATAATGACAGGATCAGGTTCACACATAACAATATTAACGTCAAATGTAAATGGGCTAAATGCTCCAATCAAAAGACACAGACTGGCAAACTGGATAAGGAGTCAGGACCCATCAGTGTGCTGTATTCAGGAAACCCATCTCACGTGCAGAGACACACATAGACTCAAAATAAAGGGATGGAGGAAGATCTATCAAGCAACTGGAAAACAAAAAAAGGCAGGGGTTGCAATCCTAGTCTCTGATAAAATAGACTTTAAACCAACAAAGATCAAAAGAGACAAAGAAGGCCATTACATAATGGTAAAGGGATCAATCCAACGAGAAGAGCTAACTATCCTAAATATATATGCACCCAACACAGGAGCACCCAGATTCATAAAGCAAGTCCTCAGTGACCTACAAAGGGACTTAAACTCCCACACAATAATAATGGGAGATTTTAACACCCCACTGTCAACATTAGACAGATCAACGAGACAGAAAGTTAACAAGGATATCCAGGAATTGAACCCAGCTCTACATAAAGTGGACCTAATAGACATCTACAGAACTCTCCACCCCAAGTCAACAGAATATACATTTTTTTCAGCACCACACCACACCTATTCCAAAACTGACCACATAGTTGGAAGTAAAGCTCTCCTCAGCAAATGTAAAAGAACAGAAATTATAACAAACTGTCTCTCAGACCACAGTGCAATCAAACTAGAACTCAGGATTAAGAAACTCAGTCAAAACCACTCAACTACATGGAAACTGAACAACCTGCTCCTGAATGACTATTGGGTACATAATAAAATGAAGGCAGAAATAAAGATGTTCTTTGAAACCAAGGAGAACAAAGACACAACATACCAGAATCTCTGGGACACGTTCAAAGCAGTGTGTAGAGGGAAATTTATAGCACTAAATGCCCACAAGAGAAAGCAGGAAAGATCCAAAATTGACACCCTAACATCACAATTAAAAGAACTAGAAAAGCAAGAGCAAACACATTCAAAAGCTAGCAGAAGGCTAGAAATAACTAAAATCAGAGCAGAACTGAAGGAAATAGAGACACAAAAAACCCTTCAAAAAATTAATGAATCCAGGAGCTGGTGTTTTGAAAAGATCAACAAAATTGATAGACCGCTAGCAAGACTAATAAAGAAGAAAAGAGAGAAGAATCAAATAGATGCAATAAAAAACGAAAAAGGGGATATCACCACCGATCCCACAGAAATACAATCTACCATCAGAGAATACTACAAACACCTCTATACAAATAAACTAGAAAATCTAGAAGAAATGGATAAATTCCTCGAAAAATACACCCTCCCAAGACTAAACAAGGAAGAAGTTGAATCCCTGAATAGATCAATAACAGGTTCTGAAATTGTGGCAATAATCAATAGCTTACCAACCAAAAAGAGTCCAGGACCTGATGGATTCACAGCCGAATTCTACCAGAGGTACAAGGAGGAACTGGTACCATTCCTTCTGAAACTATTCCAATCGATAGAAAGAGAGGGAAACCTCCCTAACACATTTTACGAAGCCAGCATCATCCTGATACCAAAGCCTGGCAGAGACATAACCAAAAAAGAGAATTTCAGACCAATATCCTTGATGAACATTGATGCAAAAATCCTCAATAAAATACTGGCAAACCGAATCCAGCAGCACATCAAAAAGCTTATCCACCATAATCAAGTGGGCTTCATCCCTGGGATGCAAGGCTGGTTCAACATACGCAAATCAATAAATGTCATCCAGCATATAAACAGAACCAAAGACAAAAACCACATGATTATCTCAATAGATGCAGAAAAGGCCTTTGACAAAATTCAACAACCCTTCATGCTAAAAACTCTCAATAAATTAGGTATTGGTGGGACGTATCTCAAAATAATAAGAGCTATCTATGACAAACCCACAGCCAATATCATACTGAATGGGCAAAAACTGGAAGCATTCCCTCTGAAAACTGGCACAAGACAGGGATGCCCTCTCTCACCACTCCTATTCAACATAGTGCTGGAAGTTCTGGCCAGAGCAATCAGGCAGGAGCAGGAAATAAAGGGTATTCAATTAGGAAAAGAGGAAGTCAAATTGTCCCTGTTTGCAGATGACATGATTGTATATCTAGAAAACCCCATTGTCTCAGCCCAAAATCTCCTTAAGCTGATTAGCAACTTCAGCAAAGTCCCAGGATACAAAATTAATGTACAAAAATCACAAGCATTCTTGTACACCAATCACAGACAAACAGAGAGCCAAATCATGAGTGAACTCCCATTCACAATTGCTTCAAAGAGAATAAAATACCTAGGAATCCAACTTACAAGGGATGTGAAGGACCTCTTCAAGGAGAACTACAAACCACTGCTCAATGAAATAAAAGAGGATACAAACAAATGGAAGAACATTCCATGCTCATGGGTTGGAAGAATCAATATCGTGAAAATGGCCATACTGCCCAAGGTAATTTGTAGATTCAATGCCATCCCCATCAAGCTACCAATGACTTTCTTCACAGAATTGAAAAAACTACTTTAAAGTTCATATGGAACCAAAAAAGAGCCCGCATCGCCAAGTCAATCCTAAGCCAAAAGAACAAAGCCGGAGGCATCACGCTACCTGACTTTAAACTATACCACAAGGCTACAGTAACCAAAACAGCATGGTACTGGTACCACAACAGAGACATAGATCAATGGAACAGAACAGAGCCCTCAGAAATGATGCCGCATAGCTACAACTATCTGATCTTTGACAAACCTGACAAAAACAAGAAATGGGGAAAGGATTCCCTATTTAATAAATGGTGCTGGGAAAACTGGCTAGCCATATGTCGAAAGCTGAAACTGGATCCGTTCCCTACACCTTATACAAAAATTAATTCAAGATGGACTAAGGACTTATATGTTAGACCTAAAACCATTAAAATCCTACAAGAAAACCTAGGCAATACCATTCAGGACATAGGCGTGGGCAAGGACTTCATGTCTAAAACACCAAAAGCAATGGCAACAAAAGCCAAAATCGACAAATGGGATCTCATTAAACTAAAGAGCTTCTGCACAGCAAAAGAAACTACCATCAGAGTGAACAGGCAACCTACACAATGGGAGACAATTTTTGCAACCTACTCATCTGACAAAGGGCTAATATCCAGAATCTACAATGAACTCAAACAAATTTACAAGAAAAAAACAAACAACCCCATCAAAAAGTGGGCAAAGGACATGAACAGACACTTCTCAAAAGAAGACATTTATGCAGCCAAAAAACACATGAAGAAATGCTCATCATCACTGGCCATCAGAGAAATGCAAATCAAAACCACAGTGAGATACCATCTCACACCAGTTAGAATGGCCATCATTAAAAAATCAGGAAACAACAGGTGCTGGAGAGGATGTGGAGAAATAGGAACACTTTTACACTGTTGGTGGGACTGTAAACTAGTTCAACCATTGTGGAAGTCAGTGTGGCGATTCCTCAGGGATCTAGAACTAGAAATACCATTTGACCCAGCCATCCCATTACTGGGTATATACCCAAAGGACTATAAATCATGCTGCTATAAAGACACATGCACACGTATGTTTATTGCGGCACTATTCACAATAGCAAAGAGTTGGAACCAACCCAAATGTCCAACAACAATAGACTGGATTAAGAAAATGTGGCACATATACACCATGGAATACTATGCAGCCATAAAAAATGATGAGTTCATGTCCTTTGTAGGGACATGGATGAAACTGGAAAACATCATTCTCAGTAAACTATCGCAAGGACAAAAAACCAAACACCGCATGTTCTCACTCATAGGTGGGAATTGAACAATGAGAACTCATGGACACAGGAAGGGGAACATCACACTCTGGGGACTGTTGTGGGGTGGGGGGAGGGTGGAGGGACAGCATTAGGAGATACACCTAATGCTAAATGACGAGTTAATGGGTGCAGGAAATCAACATGGCACATGGATACATATGTAACAAACCTGCACATTGTGCACATGTACCCTAAAACCCTAAAGTATAATTAAAAAAAAAAAAAAACAATTATAATTCTGGCTTTATATCATATTTATGAAAGCATATTTATCAAAGGTCTTTGAATGTTATAAACTTATTTTGCAGGTGGCAAAACTAAGACAAAGTTTTATTATTGCACAAATTATTCAGTACAAAGTTCAAATGAGTCCATTGTTCTTTTCACTACATTATATATTTAGTTTCATATTGGCTTTGGGTGTGCTTTTATTATAGTCAGCAGATGTGAAATTTTTTTTTGCTTTGATGATAACTACACTTCATAAAAAAATAGCAAAGTGATAAGCATCTCAACACAGCAACAATTTATTTAGGTATTGATCTTAGATCCATGGTCACTTGAAAATCCTTTGTCAACATGAAAAACTAAGATTGACTTGTGCCCAAAGAATATGTATTCTTTTTTATGTAGAAGATAAATATGTATCACAAATATGTATCAGTCTGTCTGTTTAATTTGAAGCTATTATTAAATTTTCTTTGTTGTTACCATTTTTGCTCATGACAGCAAAATGAACATTATTCAAAGCTTTCAACTTTTAAATATTTTATGAAATGATCAATGCACTTTTTGTGGTGACATATAAAAGGCAATGACAACTTGACCTACCAGTAAACAATTCTATCTTATTTCAATCATGACTCACAAATCTTCAATTATAAGACCTACAAAAATAATTGCTAGCATTTTCCTTTTGATATTAATGCATCCTAGATTGAGTATTGTCTTGCATAAATTAAGATCAATGTTAATAATAAAGTTAAATTTGAGCAATGTAAAACAGCTGGGAAAAGACAGTCATCAATTATTATCTTGCAAAAATACTATATTAGTCATTTTGATATGTAATTGATAGCATCCTCTCTGCTTACAGCACCCTCAGCTCTGTTTCCTCATGGAGTGTCTAATAAAATTATGAAGGCAGCCAATTTATGGATTAGTTTCTACATATCTATTCAACTACCAGAATTACTTGCTTGACTGAGGTAATACCACAAACATAATACTTAAGTCACAAGGTTGTTCTGAGGGCTTCTCAATTTCCTGAGGTAGAACAACTTTTTTATCTAAGTAAAGGAAAAAATCATACAGATATTTGGATTCGTCATTTACGTCATGAACATCTGCATCTAGTCTCTTGCATCAGATCCATGTTACTACATTCTCAAAAATGAATTTGCAGTTCTTTGCCTTGTAATTTTCTGTTTTTGTGTACTTCTTCTTAATGGTAAATGGATTGGACATTATCAGTGTGGTATCCCTCCTTCTAAGCCCAGTGTCTGGCATAGAGTAAGTATAACTTAGAGTTTGTAGCAGAATGTTTACTGTTTATCACAGCATTCAGAATACTCTTGATACTGGAATATATGTGATATGGTTTAGCTCTGTGTCCCCACTCAAATCTCACCTTGAATTGCAGTTTCCATAATCCCCACATGTTGTGGAAGGGACCTGGTGGGAGGTAATTTAATCATGTGGGCAGTTACCCTCATGCTGTTCTCATGATAGTGAGTTCTCATGAGATCTGATAGTTTCATAAGGGGCTTTTCTCCCTTTTGCTCAGGACTTCTCCTTGCTGCTGCCATATGAAGAAGAACATGTTTGCTTCCCCATCTGCCATGATTGTAAGTTTCCGGAGGCCTCCCCAGCCCTTCAGAACTGTGAATCAATTAAGCCTCTTTGCTTTACAAATTACCCAGCCTCGGGTATGTCTTTATTAGCAGTGTGAGAATGGACTAATACAATTTGTTATCAATATTAGAATGTGTACTGAGTAAACTCTCAGTATGGGATAGATGAATGAAATAGCAGAAGTATTGATGGAGTATATGTATCATTCATCTTTGAAACTATGTAAGTCATTTAACTTCTATTTGTAATTAAATGTTGTAGTTATGTCAGTTGAACAATAATTTTTGCAACATCAGCAAATATTTTTAAACTCTAGCCTTCTTATTTCAAGCAATAGTAATATTCTGGTATAATTTAAAATATGTACAATTTTATGATACTCATTGTGCTAGCGTTTGATTTGGACTCTTAATTATACACTTGTAATTTTTTTTAAGTTCAAGGGTACATGTGCAGGTGTGGTATATAAGTAAACTCATGCCATGGGGGTTTGTTGTACTGATTATTTTGTCACCTAGGTGTTAAGCCAAATACCCATTAGTTATGTTTCCTGATCCTCTCCTTCCTCCCACCCTCCACCCTCAGGTAGGCCTCAGTGTGTGTTGTTCCCCTCTATGTGTCCATGTGTTCTCATCATTTAGCTCCCACTTAAAAGTAAGAACGTCTGGTATTTGGTTTTCTGTTCCTGCATTAGTTTTCTAAGGATAATGGCCTCCAGCTCATCTCATGTTCCTGCAAAGGACATGATCTTGTTCTTTTTTATGGCTGCATAGTATTTCATGGTGTATATGTACCTCATTTCCTTTATCCAGTCTACCATTGATGAACATTATGTTGATTCCATGTCTTTCCTATTGTGAATAGTGCTGTGATGAACATACATATGTGTCTTGATGGTAGAATGATTTATATTCCTTTGAGTATATGCCCAGTAATGAGATTGCTCAGTCAAATGGTAGTTCTGTTTTTAGTTCTTTGAGAAATCACCATACTGCTTTCCACAACGGCTGAACTAATTTACATTCCCATGAGCAGTGTATAAGCATTCTCTTTTCTCTGAAACCTCACCAGCAACTGTTATTTTTTGACATTTTAACAATAGCCATTCCATCTGATGTGAGATGGTATATCACCGTGGTTTGGATTTCATTTCTCTAATGATAAGTGACATTTCACATTTTTTCATATGTTTTTTGGCTGCATGTCTTCTTTTGAAAAGTGTTTGTTCACATCCTTTGTCCATTTTTTAATGGGGTTGTTTATTTCTTGTCCGTTTGTTTAAGTTCCTTATAGATGCTAGATATTGGACCTTTGTCAAATGCTCTCAAGTAAGAGCATTCCCCTTGCCTTTTCTCCCATTCAGGAGGTTGTCTGCTTACTCTGTGAGAGTTCCTTTTGCTGTACAGAAGCTTTCTTTTTTTTTTTTTTTTTTTTTTTTTTGAGATGGAGTCTCACTCTGTTGCCCAGGTTGGAGTGCAGTGGCGCAATCTCGGCTCACTGCAACATTTGCCTCCTGGGTTCAAGCAGTTCTCCTGCCTCAACCTCCCGAGTAGCTGGGACTACAGGTGCGTGCCACCACGCCCAGCTAATTTTTATATTTTTAGTAGAGATGGGGTTTCACCATGTTGGCCAGGATGGTCTCAATCTTTTGACCTCCTGATCTGCCCTCGTCGGTCTCCCAAAGTGCTGGGATAACAGGTGTGAGCCACCACACCTGGCCGAAGCTCTTTAGTTTAATTAGATTCCAATTGTCAATTTTTGCTTTTGTTGCAATTGCATTTGGTGACTTCAACATGAAATCTTTGCCAGTTCCTATGTCCAGAAGGTTATTGCTTAGGTGGTCTTCCAGGGTTTTTATAGCTTTGTCTTTAATCCATTTTGAGTTGATTTTTGGATGTGATGTAAGGAAGGGATCCACTTTCAATCTTCTGTATATGGCTAGCCAGTTATACCAGCACCATTTATTGAATAGGTAGACCTTTCCCTATCACTTGTTTTTGTCAGCATTGTCAAAGATCAGATAGTTGTAGGTGTTAAGTCCTTTTTTCTGCGCTTTCTACTATGTTCCATTGGTCTATGTGTCTGTTTTTGTACCAGTACCATGCTGTTTGGTTACTGTAGCCCTGTAGTATAGTTTGAAGTCAGTAGGATGATGCCTCCAACTTTTCTTTTTGCTTAGGATTTCCTTAGCTATTAGGGTCCATTTGTGGTTTCATATTCATTTTTAAATAGTTTTTTCTAGTTCTGTGAAGAATGTCATTGGTAGTTTAATAGGCACAGCATTCAATCTATAAATTGCCCTGGGCAGTATGGCCATTTTAATGATGTTGATTCTTCCTATCCATGAGCATGGAATGTTTTTCCTTTTGTATGAGTCATCTCTGATTTCTTCCAGCAGTGTTTTGTAGTTCTCCTTATAGGTATCTTTCACCTCTCTGGTTAGCTGTATTCCCAGATATTTAATTCCTTTTGTAGCAATTATGAAAAAGATTGTGTTCCTGAATTGGCCCTTGGCACGACTATTGTTAGTGTATAGGAATGATGGTGATTTTTATATGTTAATTTTGTTTCCTGAGACTTTGCCGAAGTTTCTTTTCAGCTTCAGGAGGTTTTGGGCCAAGACTATGGGGTTTTCCAGATATAAGAACATGTCATCTGCAAACAGGGATCATTTGAATTCCTCTCTTCCTATTTGGATGCCTTTTATTTCTTTCTCTTGCCTAATTGGTCTGGCCAGGACTTCCAATGCTACATTGAATAGGAGTGGTGACAGAGGGCATCCTTGTCTTAACGAAGGTTTTCAAGGGGAATGCTGTGATATTTAACATATATTTAGATATTGAAATGAGAGCATTCCCTTTGGCTTTCTTGGTATATCTCTAATAAGGAAGATAGATTTTGAATATTAATTTACATTCTATTAGTAACACACCACATGACAATTTTGTTGGCTAGGATCATTTTAGACCTCTTGTATGACACTGTGAGAAATAGACAAACCTGGCCAGGTACAGTGGCTCACGCCTATAATCCAAGCACTTGGGAGGCTGAGGCAGAAGGATCACTTGCAATCAGGAGTTTCAGACCAGCCTGGCCAACACAGTGAAACCCTGTCTCTACTAAAAATACAAAAATTAGCCGGGCATGGTGGCAGGCACCTGTAATCCCAGCTACTTCGGAAGCTGACGTAGGTGAATCACTTCAACCCAGGAGGCAGAGGTTGCAGTGAGCTGCATCACTGCACTCCAGCCTGGGCAACAAAGAGAGACTCCATCTCAAAAAAAAGAAAAAGAAATAGAGAAACCTGTTTTATTGATTGTCACAAACCACATGATAAGTTAGCGAGCTAAAAAAATAAAATAATTCTGGCAAACAGTGAATCCCAGTCTTTCCTACTACATAGGTCATGAAAAATTATGTCTGCTTGAATTCACCAATCATCCTAGTCTTAACATAAGCATTTTTTTCATTTCAACTATTCTTATTTACAATTTAAAAAAATATTTCATATTATATTGCAGTAGTCAAAAGAACGTAAGTGAGTATCATAAAATCTTTCTTTTGGTTTTATGTATTCCAGGCTATCAGGGTTATCTCTGTCAATATCAATGACTTTTAGAGAGGATTATACATATACAAGATATGGAAGACAAGTACTGGACATGTACTGATCAAAACAAGCATTCTAAGTTGGCAAGGAGCAGTGGCTTATGTCTGAAATCTCAGTACTTTGGAAGACTGAGACAAGAAGATTGCTTAAGTCCAGAAGTTTGAGACCAGCCTGTGAAACACAGTGAGAACCTGTCTCTACAAAAAAATGAATTATTAGACAGGTGTGGTGATATGCACCTATAATTCCAGCTACTCTGAAGGCAGAGGTGGGAGGACCAATTCAGCCTGGGAGATCGAGGCTGCAGTGAACCATGACCACATCACTGCACTCCGGCCTGGGAGATAGAGCAAGACCCCATCTCTTGAAAACAAACTCTCAATAAACTAGGTATTGATGGAACGTATCTCAAAATAATAAGAGCTGCTTATGACAAACCCACAGCCAATATCACACTGAATGGGCAAAAGCTGGAAGCATTCCCTTTGAAAATCAGCCCAAGACAAGGATGCCCTCTCTCACCACTCCTATTCAACATAGTATTGGAAGTTCTGACCAGGGCAATCAGGCAAGAGAAAGCAATAGAGGATATTCAAATAGGAAGAGAGGAAGTCAAATTGTCTCTGTTTGCAGATTACATGATTGTATATTTAGAAAACCCCATTGTCTCGCCCAAAATCTCCTTAGGCTGATAAGCAACTTCAACGAAGTCTCAGGATACAAAATCAATGTGCAAAAATCACAAGCATTCCTATACACCAATAACAGAGAGCCAAATTATGAGTGAACTCCCATTCACAATTGCTACAAAGAGAATAAAAACCTAGGAATAAAACTTACAAGGGATGTGAAGGACCTCTTCAAGGAGAACTATAAACCACTGCTCAAGGAAATAACAGAGGACACAAACAAATGGAAAAACATTCCATGCTCATGGATAGGAAGAACCAATATCGTGAAAATGGCCACAATGCCCAAACTAATTTATAGATTCAATGCTATCCCCATCAAGCTACCACTGACTTTCTTCACAGAATTAGAAAAAACTACTTTAAATTTCATATGGAACCAAGAAAAAGCCCACATTGCCAATATAATCCTAAGCAAAAAGAACAAAGCTGGAGACATCACACTACCTGACTTCAAACTATACTACAAGGCTACAGTAACCAAAACAGCATGGTATTGGTACCAAAACAGATATATAGACCAATGAAACAGAACAGAGGCCTCAGAAATAACGCTACACATCTAAAACCATCTGATCTTCGACAAACCTTACAAAAACAAAGAATGGGGAAAGGATTCCCTATTTAATAAATGGTGCTGGGAAAACTGGCTAGCCATATGCAGAAAACTGAAACTGGACCCCTTCCTTACACCTAATAAAAAAATTAGCTCAAGATGGATTAAAGACTTAGACATAAGACCTAAAACCATAAAATCCCTAGAAGGAAACCTAGGCAATACCCTTCAGGACATAGGCATGGGCAAAGGCTTCATGACTAACACACCAAAAGCAATGGCAACAAAAGCCAAAATTGACAAATAGGACCTAATTAAACTAAAGAACTTCAGTACAGCCAAAGAAACTATCATCAGAGTAAACAGGCAACCTACAGAATGGGAGAAAAATTTTGCAATCTATCCATCTGACAAAGGGCTAAGATCCAGAATCTACAAAGAACTTAAAAAAATTTACAAGAAAAAATGACAACCACCTCAAAAAGTGGGTGAAGGGTATGAACAGACACTTCTCAAAAGAAGACATTTATGCAGCCAACAAACATGAAAAAATGCTCATCGTCACTGATCATTAGAGAAATGCAAATCAAAACCACAACAAGATGCCATCTCATGCCGTTTAGAATGGTGATCATTGAAAAGTCAGGAAACAATAGATGCTGGAGAGGATGTGGAGAAATAGGAATGCTTTTAAACTGTTGCTGGGAGTGTAGACTAGTTCAACCATTGTGGAAGACCGTGTGGCGATTCCTCAAGGATCTAGAACCAGAAAGACCATTTGAACCAGCAATCCTATTACTGGGTATATACCCAAAGGATTATAAATCATTCTACTATAAAGACACATTCACACATATGTTTATTGCAGCACTGTTCACAACAGCAAAGAGTTAGAACCAACCCAAATGCCCATCAATGATACAATGGATAAAGAAAATGTGGCATATATACACCATGGAATACTATGCAGCCATAAAAAAGGATGAGTTCATGTCCTTTGCAGGGACGTGGATGAAGCTGGAAACCATCATTCTCAGCAAACTAACATAAGAACAGAAAATCAAACATCGCATGTTCTCACTCATAAGTGGGAGTTGAACAAAGAGAACACATGGACACAGGGAGGGTAACATCACACACTGGGGCCTGTCGGGGGCTGGGGGGCTATGGGAGGGATAGTATTAGGAGAAATACCTAATGTGGATGACGTGTTGATGGGTGCAGCAAATCACCATGGCACGTGTATACATACCTATGT